>NW_028327183.1:26123832-26756540 GCF_987537825.1 Furipterus horrens
CTTGTAGAGAGCATATATGTGGGTCATGTTTGCATATTCATTCTGCCACCCTATGTCTTTTGATTGGAGCATTTAATTCATTACATTTAAGGTTATTGACAGGTATTTATTCATTGTGACTTTTTCCCTTTGTACCTGTTTTCCTCTAACTCTCTCTTTTTCTTAAAGACTTCCCTTTAGCATCTCTTTCTTTTTTTTTTAGTGTATTTTATTGATTATGTTGTTACAGTAGTTCCAATTTTTTTCCCCTTTGCTAGCCTCTGCCCAGTACTCCCCTTCCCTCCAGCAATCCCACCCCTCTTAGTTCATGCCCATGGGTTGTGCATATAAGTTCTTTGGCTTAACCCTTTCCTATATTATTTTTAACTCCCCCCCCGCCCCCCCATCTATTTCGTACCAACTGATTATGCTTCTTAGTCCCTGCATCATTTCCCTATTTCTCCCCCTTCCCCCTCCCAGCTGATAACCTTCCAAATGATCTCCATACCTATTATTCTGTTCCTATTCTGGTTTGCTTAGTTGGGTTTTCTTTTTCTTTTTTAGATTCAGTTGTTGATAGTTTTGAGTTTGTTGTCATTTTAGTGTTCATAGTTTTGATCTTTTTCTTAAGTAAGTCCCTTTGACATTTCATATGATAAGGCTTGGTGATGATGAACTCCTTTAGTTTTACCTTGTCTGGGAAACACTTCATCTGCCCTTCCATTCCAAATGATAGTTTTGCTGGATAGTGTAATCCTGATTACAGGTTGCCTTTCATCATATCGAATATTGCTTGCCAGTCCCTGCCTGCAAAGTGTCCTCTGAGTAATCAGCTGATAGTCCTATAGGCACCCCCTTGTAGGCAACTCCCCGTCTCTCTCTTGCTGCCCTCAGGACTTTCTCTTTATCTTTCACCTTTGGCATCTCAGTCATGATATGTCCTGGTGTGGTCCCTTCTGGGTCCAGCTCACCCAGGACCCTCCATGCTTCCCAGACCTGTATGTCCATCTCCTTCGCAAAATTTGGGAAGTTTTCCTCATTTTTTTCCAATTCTTGCTTCCTCAT
The DNA here is from genome assembly GCF_987537825.1 of Furipterus horrens. NCBI lineage: Eukaryota > Metazoa > Chordata > Mammalia > Chiroptera > Furipteridae > Furipterus > Furipterus horrens. The sequence goes on from NW_028327183.1 coordinate 26,124,877, forward strand.
TCTGCACTGGTTGACTCTTTTTTTCTTCCTTATGTTCCAAATCATTGATTTGAACTCGGTTTCCTTCCCTTAACCATTGGTTTTGTGTGGATTTTCCTTCGTTTCATTTAGCATAGCCTTCATTTCTTCTCTTGTGCGTGTGCCATACTCAAGCATATCTAACAAGCCTGTGAGCTTCTTTATCACCAGTGTTTTGAATTCTGCATCTGTTAGGTTGTCTATCTCTTCATCTGTTAGGTTGTCTATCTCCTCGTTGCTTAGTTCTCCCACTGGAACCTTGATCCGTTTTACATTTTGGGCCATACTTCTCCATCTCCTCATTCTGACAGGCTCCTGTGTTTGTTTGCCTCTGCATCCCAGGTAGAGCTGTTGCTCCTGTTACATTGTAAGGGGTGGAGCCTTAAGAATTCATCAGTTATGGGCGACCTGTTTCACCACGTTGTGGCGCTATATGTGGAGGAGGGGTCAGAGAGGGAAGAATGCCGCCTGCCCAGCACCCCTTTTCCAGGTACCTCTCCCACCTCTGCACCTGACTGGTGCCCCTTTAGCTGCTGCCCTGACCGTCATTCCCAGAGTGGGTGGGTCTGTGGATGTTCAAGGACCGTGGGGCCCTTTAAACAAGTGGACTCTGCTGAGAGACTGGCAGTTTCTGCTTTCACCCCAACCCCCACTGGTCTGCACAGTCAGAAGTAATGAGGCTTGATTTTCCCCATTGTTGGGATCATGAGCTGCAAGGTCCAGTGAGGAACTGGGAAAGCTCTCCAGGTGTCCCTCCTGACTTTAAAACATGTGAATGCACTTTCCGCCAGCCTGCCACTGCTGCCGCTGCTACCACCACCACACTGCATCCTCTCCGCCTTGGCTCCACCCGTGCTAACTGTCTGGGTGAGTATTTCTTCTTTATATCTTTGTTTGCTGGACTTCCACGCAGTTTGATTTTCTGGAACTTCTGGTTGTTTCTAGTTTTGAGGTGGTTGTATTCATTCTTAGTTGTGGAGAGAGATGCAGGGTGTCTTGACTAGAAGTCCTTAGCATCTCTTTCAATGCTGGTTTGTTGGTAATATATTCTTTTAGTCTTCCTTTGTCTGGGAAATTCCTTATTTCACCTTCCATTTTGAAAGAGAGCCTTACTGGGTAGAGTAGTCTTGGTTGTAGGCCTTTGTTTTTCATTGCTTAAATAATTTTTGCCATTCCCCTCTGGTTTGTAGTGTTTCTGTTGAGAAATCAGCTGATAGACTTATTGGAGCTCCCTTGTATGTTATTTGCTGTTTTTCTCTTGCTGCCTTTAGGATTCTCTCTTTGTCTTTGAATGTTGCCATTTTAATTATGATGTGCCTTGGAGTGGGCCTCTTTGGGTTCATCTTCATTGGTACCCTCTCTGCTTCCTGTACTCGTATTTGTGAGCCTTTTTCTCTCCTCATGTTTGGGAAGTTTTCTGTCATTACTTTTTCAATCAGGTTTTTTATCCCTTGTTCCTCTTCTTGTCCTTCTGGTATCCCTATGATACAGATATTATTATATTTTGTGTTGTCCTGCAGCTCTATTAAACCCTCTTTATTATTTTTTATTTTGCACTGTCTGGGACAGAGAAGGAAAACTCTGACTCCAAAAAACCTCCGCTGCCTTGCGGCATACCTCTTCTGGGGAAAGGCTAGGGGAGTAAACCCCGACAGAAAATCCGGAGCCGGAGTCCCTAAGGCGGTTTGACGTTGTAGTCAACACCGGCAACTCCTGCGGCGCACCTGAAGCCAAGCTGTATCGACTCCGTCTTTCCCTTGGATCCTTCAGCTGCGAAGAGAGGGGGGGTCTGCTGCATGGGCAACAGCAGACCCTCCATATCACCCTGCCCAGGCTCTGTAGCTTCAGCTCCACTGGAGAGGACACTCCAGCGTCATCGCAAGATGTCAATTCAACACGGGAGGAGACAGATACCGTGTCACTCCCGTGTCGGACTGCACAGCCATTCTCGGCGGTGCAGATAGACACTTAAGAAGCTACACCATCGTCTCTCGAGACGGACGGCTGCCGACTGTCTGGGAATTTTTTCCTATGTTTTACTCTAACTCACTAATCTGATCCTCTGCTTCATTTAGCCTGCTTATGATTCCTTCTACTGTATTCTTCAGTTCAGAAATTTTATTCTTCATTTTTTCCTGGCTCTTATTGATAGTTTCTATGTCCTTTTAAATGCTGGTGTAATTCTCAGTAAGTTTCTTGTAGTTTCCCTGGAATTTGTTGTAGTTTTCTTTGAGTTTGTTGAGTTCATTTAGTTTCCTCATTACCATTGTTTTGAATTCCATGTCTGATAGTTTGCTTTCCTCTATTTCATCTACCTCTCCTTCTCAGGATTCCTCCTTTCCTTTTGATGGGTGGTGTTCCTTCATCTCCCCATTTTAGGTGGCTCTTCTTGTTTCTGCTTCTTAGATTGATTTGCTTTTATTTTCTGCCTTTGTGGTATGACTTTCTTTGGTAGGAATCCTGTGTGATTTGGTGGTGCAGTCTGCGCGATCTCTTGAATTTGATGCTCTTGGGATGCCCTTTATGCCATTTATTTTTGACTCTGGTAGTATTTTGCTTTGGTTGTTTTTGTGTTGCTCTTGGGTGGGTCCTTCCCTCCAATTAGCTGACTGAGAGTCACTCTGTCCACCTCGTCTTGTAGACAGTTGTTGAGCTGCTGCCTCCAGCTGATGCCTCTCAGAGGGGAGTAGTCTGCTTAAGAGATTTCTCCCACAGCACTAAGGATGAGTCTGCACTGGGATCTGGTCTGCTACTCCCCAGCTTTTTCTAAAAAACCAGTGCCCAAAACTTTTCCAAAGCACCTCTGGTTCACTCCACCCTCATTTGGCCACAGCTCAGGTCAAGTGGGGCGGGCCTTGGGTGGTCCTGGCGCGGGCTTGCAGTGTACTGGGGCAGGCAAACCTGAAGCACTCCCTTGCTATTGTTTTTCTTTATGATAGTTTATTATCATTGCACAAAATGCAGCTTATTTCTGAATTTTTTGGTATTCTTCTGCTTTACTAAATTCATTTATCGGTTTGGTAGTTTTTTTCTTTTTTGGTGGAATCTCTAAGTTTCTCTATATGTAGTATGATGTCATTGCCTGTGTGTGCTTTTGTGAAAAACATATTCATGTATAGATAAGCTATAATCCAATGTTTTCATAAATATGAGTTAATGTCAAACAGTAAAAGGGTTAACATTTATTTACTTGACAATAGAACTCGGTCCTGCCTGTCAGTATATCTCTGAATTCAGTTGATTGATACCTCAATTTTAGTAATCTGCTCTCACTAATCATTTTCATCAAATACAAAATATATAATCTTTGGGTAGTGATTCTCATTTGTCACCTGTATGTGTTTTTTAATGATCAATAAAATATTTATAATTTTATAAAGAGACATAAAATATGTAAAAAATGATATATATTGGCAGTGATGAAAAGGTAGCAATGCTTTTAGGGGAAGGCAAGATTGAGGGAAAGTTTAGTTTCAGGAAGGCTGCTCAAGGACATTGATAAATTTAGGAGTGTCTGTAAAGACATTCAAGATAGATTAGAAATATAACTGATAGAGAGGTTGAAGGAAGAACAATTATGATGGTGGCATTAGCCTTGAAGAGAAATGAGGCTTTTTTTCTTTGAAACAAAAGTAAATTAAGTAAGAAAGGTATAAAAATGGAGAAGGAAGAAATTAGTGAATGAATCTCCTAATCTTTGGTGAGTTGAGATGAGACCACCTAACAGAGAAGTTTGGTATGATTGGCTAAGGATTAGCAGAAAATGCTCAAGTTTGTTAGTTATTGGAAATGAAGAAAGGTAGAAAGCTAGAGATGATGAATAGAGTCTTACTTTTATTCCTGTAACTATTTTTTATTATCTATAGTGTGCTAGATGCTAGAGTTAAAGGAGTGAAAAAAACAGAGGACCTCTGATCCCTTGGAGCTTATTAAATGCAGTTGGTATATTTAGCTTGGAAGTAAAACCTAAAGAGAATACCAAAAATATATCCAAATATTTGAAGGGTTACCAGGTATATACTGGGTGAGAATACCTGTTTGTCCTATGTAGTACCAAAATACAAAACCAAGACCTACAGGTAGAATTTATAGGAAACAGTTCTTAACTCAAAATAAGAAATGTCTTTAGAGGGAGTGAGTTCCCTGTCCTTCTGAAATATTCAAGCAGAGAACAGGTAGCCATTGGCCATGATTAATAGAGATAGTTAAGGCACTGGGAAGCAATTTGCAGTCAATGAGCTTTTAAGACTCAGCGAGTCTATGAATCACTGGGTGTCATCGCATGATGTCGCTTTCAGAAATTATTGCAATAGATTGTCATCCTACCCGAACTGTTTTCAATGTGCATTTATTTTATTTTAAGGGTGGGAGGAACCTTGAAGAAGGTCCAACTCTTTTTCCTTTAAAGTAACTACTCTTCTATTTTCTTGTGATTAAGACATTTATTTAAAGCCAGCCTTGCTAATAAAAAGGCATATAATCACTGGTTCTCTTCAGCCCCTGTCATGACAGATTAGCATTAATAATTTAGAGAACAGCAGCATTAAAAGTAATTACAAACCATCAGAAAGATACAAGAAATATGACATAGCTCATAGCTTCTTTTCAGACCTCAAATGTTATTTGAGGGGAAAAATAATTACATTTTCCTTTCCATTTCCTAATACAAATAACTTAGGAAATCTCATAATTCTTGAAATTTGCAATTAATTCGTTGCAAAAGTAATGTCAGTTTAGAAAAAAGGCCTCTTTGGTCACAAATTTACACTGTGGAATGATTCCTTAGGGCCCAGTCCCAATTGCCTTGTCAAGGTTCATTTTAAATGCATTAACATAGCAACGTGAATAAATCAACTAATGTATAAAAATGTAGATTGTCTAAATTTCCTTTAATTGTGCATGCATTTAGCTCTTTCTCCTCTGTCTATCTAAATACCAGAGCCTCTCGATTTAGGTATATCTCCCTACAAATTTCCTATGAACTTTTATCCAACTCAAGCCTATTTTGTTCTATACGTCCTATCCAGTCCTGCTTCATATGTGAAAAAATGAGAAATATGTCAGTATTCATATCTTGATACAAAAAATGATTTCTTCCATATCTCTCCTCTTTCTGCAATTTTTCTTCTTTATCACATGCACTTTTTACCCTGAGAAGAAAAAAGAATAAATAAAGAAATGGGCACTGTCACTTCAACACTTATTCTCTGTTATTCCAGGGAAATAAGGGGGAAAGTATCATTCACTAAAACCTAGACACTATTTTATTACATTAAAAATGTATAATTAATGCAGGTGAAGAGATGTATTAGACCCCTATCTATGGTAGCCATGCCATCTTATATTTTGTTGTTTTATAAAAACAGAAAACTTTTAGAAAAATAGTTGTTTAGATTTCAGCGGAATAATTTGACCTCAGGAAAGGATTGTATGTGGTCAGCAGATTGGAGTGGGGATGTTGGATTGATGCCCATGGTCTTTCCACTCTTCTAGTGCCTGGCATATTGCAATACACAGAATGCCAAGAGCAGGCCAATGATGTCATTGGGAGTCACAAAATAGTTGTGGGGTGTAAAGCGAATATAGTAAAAACTATTGTAATAACTATGTGTGGTGCCACATGGGCACTAGACTTATAGGGAGATCACTTTATAAGTTATATAAATGTATAACCACTATGCTGTACACCTGAAACTAATATAAAGTAATATTGAATGTCAACTGTAATTAAAAATAAAAAAAACAATAACCTATAAACTAAAAAAAAAAGAAATAAGGGAGAAAGGAGGAAGAATGTTATTGCCTTCTTAATATTTGTTGGCTCTAAACTGTCACTATTTTATATGGCATATTCTTTAGGTGGAAGGTCATATGGGTTAGTCTACATATTATCATGAGAGTACCAGTTTATATTTGTGTCAAAAAATGGATCAACTTTGTTCTGAAAAAGAGAGCTAATTTGACTCATCAGTATTTACCATAGCATGTACTTTCTTTCATTCGCTCTTTGGCTCCTCTGTCATACCCTGCCCTGTCTGCGACAATTGCTCTTTATATAAAATGGTTTGAAATGACATGGTTGCATTATTTAAGGGTAAGTATACTATGCTCTTTGTGTAAAAAGCCTTCTAGTGACATAGATGCATAAATTGTGTGACAAAGTCATGTTACCTCTCTAAATAGCCAATAAAACACAGCTCCCTACAATGAAAGGCTTTAAAATGCCCGTAATGTTACTTATTATACAGGCTGTTCATGCCCACTGTAGAACAATCAGGATAAAGGAAACCAGATGATCACAAAGAAGAAAATAAAATTCACTATCCAGGGATAATGACTATTAATAAGTTGATGTTTGTTCTTCCAGATTTTTTCACGCATTTATATCTTTCAAAACAATATTGAACATGTTGTTTAGGGCCAGCTTTGTTCTTTCAACAACATATAATGGACGTCTTCTCTTATTAACAAAAATATGCAGTATTATCTCCATTTCTAATGTCTACAGAGTATTCCTTTTGTGGCTTAATTTAAGCCATTTTATTTAAGTATCCCCTATCATTGAATATTCAGATAATTTCTACTTTGTTGCAGCTTAAGAATTTGTGGTGGAAATCTATGTAGTTTCCTGGCTCACCCCTTGCATTTATTTAAGGTATTGTCGAAAAGAGCCTCCAAGTGTCTTCCAGGTTTATCAGGGAATAGCTGCCCAGTCAGAAATGGGGTCAAATCCAATTTTTAGTGCTGTGTGAGCAATATCTGACCAAAGGAAAAAAATGAACCAAAGGATGAAGTTGTGGGCAAAGGAGAGTCTCCGCTCAGCATCTTCCCCTTCTGTTAATTCTGCGTTAATAATGGTGGCAGCCACATAACCTTTCCTCAAGGCAAGTTGTGGATTTCTTCAGGCATAGTTATTGAAGTAGAAGTTGCATACATCCTACAGGGCACTTAGCTTTGTTAAATCTATATCTATATCTATCTATATCTATATCCATCTATGTATGTATGCATGTGTATATATATGTGTATAAATATATAAATTCATATATATTTATAGATTTGTTTGTATAGCTGAAATTTGGAAATAAAGCCAAAAGATACTGGAATGTCCTCTTTTTTTTCTGGGTGTAAAATTTTATTTTTCAGCTTAAATGAGAAATAATTGACCAATAAAATTGTAAGATATTTAAAGCGTACATTGTGATGATCTGATACCTTCATATCCTGATGTCATGCTAGAGTACTAACAAACCCACCTAAGGGTTATTTGACTTTTTAGGGCAGGGGTTGGCAAACTTTTTCTCTAAAGAGCCAAGTAATACATGTTTTAGGTTCTGCAGGCCAGATGGTCTCTGTCACAATTACTCAGTACTGCTATTATTGCTTGAAAACAGCCACAGACAATACATAAACAAATATGTGACTATATTCCAATAAAACTTTATTTATAAAAACATGAGACAAACTAGATTTGGACCATGGACCTTAGTTTTCTGACCCCTACTCTAAGGAAATGTAACTTTGACTTATTATTTGCAAATAACTGACAAAGTACAACTTGTTTTTGTCTGGTAGAGATGCAAATAATTTATGAGAGATAGAAAAATAACCCCAGTGACTATACTTTTATTGCCTTGCAGGACATTAACTACTTTAGAATCTAAGTTAGCAATCTTTGTTCAACAATCTCCCTTTTATATGTATTTATTTCTGTAGCCAAGTTGGTCATCCTGATGATTTTCTCACTGATAAGTTAAATAAAATTCTGGCATGTGCTCATTTTTTTAAAAAAAAAATTTTATTTATTTATTTTTAGAGATGGGGGAAGGGAAGGAGAAAGAGAGGGAGAGAAACATTGATGTGAGAAAGAAACTTTGATCAGCTGCCTTCAGCACATGCTCCAACTAGGGACCAAACCCAAAACCCAGGCATGTGCCCTGAATAGGAATCAAACTGGTGACTTTTTGCTTTGTGGGATGACACCCAACCAACTGAGCCACACTGGTCAGTGCAGCATGTGCTCATTCTTTATATGAGAATTGTTTTTAACTTTTTGAAAACTATACTTTGATAGTCTGTACTCCACAGGCAAGACAACCCCTAAGAAAAGGCCTTTGGAATGAGCATGACTGTCAAGGGCCAGCTCAACCTTGCATTTGCTGCTTTCTGCAAACAGAGCCATTTCATCTTCTGTTGATCCCTCCCTTGCTGTGACCAGGTAGATTACTTCCTGTCCCCATGGCATTACCCTTTGTCTTTAAGAAGCTCCACTCTTCAAGCACAGGAGCATCCACATCAATAGAGGGATATTCTTGTTTCCAAACATTTGTGACAGTTGTGCTACATATGTGCCGTGGCCAGTGGAATAGTTCCATAAGCAACTCAGGAAGAGTAACACATTTAGCTAGATTATTTTTAAAAAGTCTTCACACTTATTTCCTCTTGTGATTTCATCATGAAAACAGAACCAAGAATGTTAATTCTCTCAGGGTTTAGCAGAGAACCTGGTACTCTGGGCTCACACTGCAGTGCACACTGCCTTAGGGGTTCACTTTACCTCCAGGGAAAGTGACAGTGAAAGTGCTCAGTACTGTGTCCTCTTCTGGCCACGATTTCACTCTTCTCTTCCTTCCTTCCTTCCTTTCTTTTAATTTAGAGGTACCTTGTTTTTAAAGGAGCAGTTCAGTTGAGAGCTGAAAAGCCCTAGTTATAGGAAGTCTTTATGCTCAAACACTGTTGCTTAGCTGGTGAAGCTATAAACAAGACACATCAGGTTCAAAGTCCTGTCTTTTCTATCACTCCACCAGTGATGGGGAAAAAGCCACACCAAGCTGGCCAATTTAAAGTATCATGCTGATTATGTACCCTTAAAACACTCTCCTCTAAGTTTCCTCTCCCTTCCTCCCTGTCCATCACCTCTCTGGAGGCCACCCATAGCGACCTATTCCCCCCGCCCCCCATCTTTAGTCAGCTAAAGATATACCTTTGCTTCCTTATCTTGCCTTGTTCAGGAATGTTGTTTATGTGGAGGCCTAATTTGTTTAATCACCTCCTTCACCCTCCTAGGACCTTCACTCCACCGTTTTCTTACCAGGTGAACTTGGGTTCCTTTTCTCAGGAGTTTGCTCTTTAGCTATGTAGCAAGGATACACAACACCATGGGGCAAGAACTGTCGCATTCTTTTAGTTCTTTAAGTCAAGTTTAATCTACCAGAGCAGAAAATTTGATCTTTGTCCTTACCTGAGCTACTTCTACTTTCAAACTTACCCCATAGGGTCTTACAAAGGCTCAAGATATCTTTGCAGGACAGCATTTTTGCGGAAAGGTTCATTTCTCTTTGGCCTACACAGGTTGCCACTTACAGGCTCATTGATCCAGCCCTGATGTTCATTTGAAGGAGAAATGCTGAGGCTTCTGCACCAAGCTTGGGCATGAAACTGTGATTTTCACTGCTAAAGCTCTTACTGTTCAACTACTATCCCAGACACTCACAACCACCAGACATAGACCAACCTTTATGGGAACCACAAAGGACTTTGTCCATGTTGTCTTGTTGACTAAAATTCACTTATCCTCAATTCAACTTTCTTGTAAAAGTCCAAACAACTTTCTCTTCTTTCTAACCAGTATAACCCACCATAACACTCCTAACAGAGGAAAGACTTCTGAAAAAAATTAAAAAAGCAGACATGCTGTGTCTCCCTCCACAACTAAGAAGGAATACAACTACCTCAAAACTAGAGACAACTAGAAATTCCAGAAAATCAAGCTGCATGTAAGTCTAACAAACAAAGACATAAAAAAGAAATACTCATCCAGACAGGTAGGAGGGGCGGAGCCAGGGCAGAGGACCAGGTGTGGTGGCAGCAGCAGTGGTGGCAGTGGCAGACCCACGGAAAGTTCAGTCACATGTTTTAAAAACTAGGGAGGGACACCTGGGGAGTGCTCCCAGCCCCAGGCCAGAATGCACAGCTCACGGTTCCAGAACCAGGGAAAATAAAGCCTCATTGCCTCTGACTGTGAAAACTAGTAGGGGTTGGAGCAGCAGAAAAAACTGCCAGTCTCTCAGCAGAGTTTACTTGTTTAAAGGGCCCCCACAGTTCTAGAACATCCGCAGACCCACCCACTCTGGGAATGACAGCCAGGGCAGCAGCTAGAGAGGCACCAGTCCCATATGGAAGTGGGAGAAGTGCCTGGAAAAGGGGTGAGTGCTGAGCAAGCAGCATTGTTCCCTCTCAGACCTCTCCCCCACATACAGTGCCACAACGTAGTGAAATGGGCCACCTGTACTGATGAATACCTAAGGCTCTGCCCCTTACAATGTAACAGGTATGACAGCTCTATCTAAGACACAGAGGCAAACAAACACAGGAGCCTGTCAAGATGAGGAGACAGAGAAGTATGGCCCAAAAGAGGTAATAGATCAAGGTTCCAGTAACAGAACTAAGTGACAAGGAGATAGCCAACCTAACAGATGTAGAGTTCCAAACACTGGTGATACAGATGCTCACAGTCATGACAGATGTGCTTAAGTACAGCAAGTGCATAAGGGAAGAAGTGAAGGCTATGCTAAATGAAACAAAGGAACATCCACATAAAACCAACGGTGAAGGGAAGAAAACCAGGGTTCAAATAAATGATTTGGAACACAAGGAAGTAAAAAAGAGTCAACCAGTACAGAATGAGGAAACAACAATTGAAAAAAAATTAGGAGAGGCTTAGGAAACTCTGGGAGAAATTTAAATGTGCCAACATCTGAATCATAGGGGTGCCAGAAGGAGAAGATGACGAGCAAGAAATTGAAAGCTTGTGTGAAAAAATAATGAAGGAAAACTTCCCAAATTTAATGAAAAAAATTGACATACAAGTCCAGGAAGCACAGAGAGTCCCAAACAAGCTACACCCAAAGAGGGCCACACCGAGACATGTCATAATTAAAATGCCAAAGGATCAAGATAAAGAGAGAACCTTAAAAGCAGCAAGAGAAAAGAAGAGAGTTACCTACAAAAAAGTTCCCGTACAACTATCAGCTGATTTCTCAAAAGAAACTTTGCAGGCAGGAAGGGACTCGCAAGAAGTATTCAATGTGATGGAAAGTGAGGACCTACAACCAAGATTACTCTATCCAGCAAAGCTGTCATTTAGAATGGAAGGGCAGATAAAGTGCTTCCCAGACAAGGTAAAGCTAAAGGAGTTCATCATCACCAAGCCATTATTATATGAAATGTTAAAGGAACTTATTTAAGAAACAGAAAATTAAAACTATGAACACTAAAATTACAACAAACACAACTATCAACAATTGAATCTAAAAAATAAAAACAAAATCCAACTAAGCAAACTAGAATAGGAACAGAATCATAAGTATGGGGATCATCTGGAGAGTTATCAGCTGGAGGGGGGAGGGGGAGAAATGGAGAAATGTGCACAGATTAAGAAGCATAATTGGTTTGTACAAAATAGACAGGGGGAAGTTAAGAATAATATAGGAAAGGGTGAAGTCAGAGAACTTACATGCACAATCCATGGACATAAACTAAGGGGGGTGGGATTGCTGGAGGGGAGGGGGGTACTGGGCAGAGGGGAGCAAAGGGGAAAATAATTGGGACTACTGTAACAACATAATAAAATATACTTAAAAAAATATTGAGGGAGAAGGTTATCTTCTCTGCCTGGCAAGTCTACTTTTGGTTCTGGCCCACAAAAACACACCTAAGGCAACGTTATACAGACATGGCTACTTTTCTGAGCTTGCAAAAGAAACCTAACCTGAAGCAGCAGGAACAAAATACACATTTATATCTTAACACCCTGATTCCTGCCACTGGTTAACTGTGTGACCTTGGGGAGGTATTATTTCCTTCTTCTATAATCTGAGGATCATAAAATCATTTGCCTTCCTACTTATTAGGGTTGTTTTTAAAGATCAAATAAGTTAATAAAGGTAAAAATGCTTAAAACAGTACTATAAAGTATGAACTATTGTTATTATCAGCTAATTATTGCTGCTTGTGAGATTTTCTGTGCTATTTTATATCGTGCTGTCACATCTTAGTTAGAGCTTTCAATGTTAGCACTTAAGGTGAATACCTTGTATACCCAAAATTATCTTCAAATTCTTCTAGAGACTATCCATCATATTTCTAGATAAGTCCAATCTGGCTAGCTTTTTTGCCAGCATTAAATTCAATTGTGTTGTCTTTGGTTGAGTTCCAGATACAGGCATTGCTTACAGATTTATACCTTCCCTCTCACAGTCAATCTGGAGCCAGGCATTCATTTAGTGAAAAACTGCAGAATCATCCATACTGCTTCTTTTTTTCCTCTCTCTGTGTGTGTTGAGCATATGTGGTTAAATTCATATAAGTTAAATGTGAATACGGTCTGCCTCCAAGGTTGCCTGAAATCCATCTCACCCTGAGCACAACCAGATAAAAAATTGAAATTCCTTTCTATTTCAGGGTGTCTTTATGATACCATTGGCCAGACAGCGCAGGAAATGAAAGGTTCATCTTGCTCCTCTATTAGGATAGTAACCAAAGAACTTCATTGAAGTCTCACATCTCCTTTGTCACAATCCTCTGTGAAATCTATGAGTGCTTTATACTGAGCATTGAGGGATGTGTACTATATGTGATGTTCTTCATCTTTGTTAGAGGGCATAAAGGTATTATTCAACTTGATGTTGCTATTAAGCATCACTTATAGTCTCTGCTCATATTATAATAGCCTCTTCTAAAAGAGACAATGCAGGCAAGTATTAGCCACATACACTTGAATGGGGTGTGGGGTGGGGGCAACTGAGAAAACAGGACACTGGACCTGGAACCCAGAGAGTTTTATTTTCTCCTTCTTCTGTCACTTATCAACTGTGGTCTCAAGTGAATCCTTTCCCCTCTCTGAAGCTCTTTTTTTTTTTTTTTTAAATCTGTAAGAGGACGGTGTTATACATGATGACTTCTCAGCTCTCATGGTCTATATTCTGTGATTCTTCTTAATCATTGTGAACTGTTCCTTGAAATCCTCATATTATAGGAATGATTTTGGGGAATGGGCCAGAGAATGTTAACTGTTTTTTGGACACAGTCACCTGGGGAACCACTTCTGCTCTAATTTTTACTTGTATTATTGGGTGGGGCTGATTCACAATCTCAGATGTAAGGATTATTCTGTGTTCCTTGTCACAAAGATTGGTTGAAGCATAGGCATGTGACCCACTTTGGTTCAATGAAAGACACTCCTGAGACTTTAATGAAACTATTAGAAAAGAGAGACACTTTTTCTCCTCTGGCATTGGTGAACAGGTAAGCCTAGAGTTGATGATGGCCATCTTTGGCATAACATGGAGAGAGTGTGCAGGGAAATGAGATACACACAAATACAGAGATATACAGAGAGCCAGAATTAGAGAGATAGTATCCTGCTGGCCTGTTGATTCCCTTGATCCTAGCTTTCCCCCAGACTTTATAGTTATAAGGGGCACTAAATACTGTTTTTGCTCAAACTATCTTGAATTTGAGTTCTGTTAATTGCAACTGAATGATGCTTGACTAATACACTCAATGTCTCCATTGAGAGGTGGGACAGAAGAATTTGCTTGCTGTCAGATGGCATGGATTGAGGCTGGGGAGTGAGAGAAGGAGGTGTGATTTCAGATGGCAGAGGCTTGCATGGAAGAAGGAAAGAACCCATAATGCTATGCTATACTTTTAATACATTTCTTTTTTCCATTTAATGCCATAACCTGATACAGACGTTGCTTTTTTTATTATCCCCAGTTGCAGAGGTTAAAACTGGGAAACAAACAAGAGGTGGTAAACTGAGGTTTAAAATCAGACATTGGTCTCTGGAGCTTGAGCTCTTGACAGTTGAACTAAAATTCCCTGGGTGATTTTTCCTGGCTAACTCTTTGCCTAGCTTGGCACATAGCTATCGCGGAGTTGTAATATGAGTCTAGGCCCACTGGACTCCAGTGCACAAGTAGATGAGCTGTAGGAGAAGAGGAGATGGAGGGGCTCTCTAAGTGGGTGAGTGATATGATTAACATAGAAACATGGAAGATAACTATCCCCCATATTCTGGTATTTATATTTAATATTTTAAAAACCAAAGAGGAAAAAAAATTGCTCAAAGAAATTAATTTTTTAATACAAACAATATTTTTGCAACTTTGGCAAAATTGTGATCTATAACAGTTTTAAACAATTAAATAATTTAGCAATAAATTTTGAAATGAGGATATATTACATATAGCCATATCACCATTTTAGAAACACATTCCTATTTATTAGTTATCATGCAATGTGCTTCAGCATATCTGTTTTTGATAGTCAAATATATCATTTGAATTTTTCTTTTCACATGAAATATACATAAACTCACAGGATGCTGAGGCTGCCTCTAAGAATTTCTGTTATTTCTCTATTTTTCCTTTTTTCCCTTCTGCCTCATCTACTATGCATTTATTTTATTTTATTTTTAAGTATATTTTATTGATTATGCTGTTACATTTGTCCCAATTTCTCTCTCTCTGCCCCTCTATGCCCAGTATCCATCTTCCTTCCAGCAATCCCCCTACCCCTTTACTTCATATCCATGGGTCATGAGTGTAAGTTCTTTGGCTTCTCCCTTTCCTATACTATTCTTAACTTCTCCCTGTCTATTTTGTTTCTACCAATTATGCTTCTTAATCCTTACATCATTTCTTCCAATCTCCCCATTCCTCCTCCTAGCTGATAATCCTCCAAATTTGATCTCCTGTTCTGGTCGTTTGCTAAGTTTTTTTTTTAGATATAGTTGTTGATAGTTGTAAATTTGTTGTCATTTTAATGCTCATAGTTTTGATCTACTTTTTTTAAAATCAGTTCCTCCAACATTTCATATAATAAAGGCTTGGTGATGATGAACTCCTTTAGCTTTACCTTGTCTGGGAAGCACTTCATCTGCTCTTCCATTTTAATGATAGCTTTGCTGGATAGAGTAATCTAGTTTTAAGTCCTTGTTTTCATCACTTTGAATATTTCTTTCCAGCTCCTCTTGCCTGCAAAGTTTCTTTTGAGAAATCAGCTGATAGTTGTATGGAAACTTCTTTGTAGGTAACTCTGTTCTTTTCTCTTGCTGCTTTTAAGATTCTCTCTTTATCTGTAACCTTTATCATTTTAATTATGATGTGTCTTTGTGTGGTCCTCTTTAGGTCCAACTTGTTTGGGACTCTATGTTCTTCCTGGACTTGTATGTCTATTTCCCTTACCAGATTAGGGAAGTTTTCCTTCATTATTTTCTCAGATAAGTTTTCAATTTCTTGCTCTACTTATACTTCCATCTTGACTGCAAGTCCTACTATGCATTTATTTTTATATATTGTACTCCATTTGACTATAAAGAAAAGATCCACAAGGGGAGGGCCATGGGCTACACATTAACTCTTGTATCTTTGTGCATCTGACACATAATAAGCCCTCAATAAAGTCTGGAGGTAAAAATATTATATGACAATTCAGTTTATCTCAAGTTATTAATAACACCAAACATATTGTGAAAAAGTAATGTTAAAACTAACAGTACTAATTGAAGTTAAACTATATCCTGACAATAGCATAATTCATAAGTAAACAGCTTGATGGATTATTATAAATTAAACACACTGATATAACCACCACCTCGATTAAAAAATAAACAAAACCAGTACTAATTTCATGTCTCCTCCAGGTGACTACTATTCTGACTTCTACCTCTAAATTAATTTTGTTTGTTTTTGAACCTAATGTAATTAAAATCATAGAGTGCATTTTTTTATGTCTGCCTTATTTAAACTCAATTTTTGGGGAATTTATATAGTGCAGTGTAACAGTAATTAATTCCTTTTCATTGTTTATAGAGTTCTGTAATAATATGTCATATTTTACTTATTCTACTGTTGATGGACTTTGGGTTGTTTCTAGTTTTTTCCTATTATGAATAATGCCACTGTAAACATTTGTACATTTTGTTTGATAAATATAGGTATATTTTTTCTGGGTTTATATCTAGGATTAAAATTTTGGGGTCACTGGGCATGTATATTTTCAGCCTTGGTAGATATTGCCAAACAGTTTTCAAAGTTTGTACCAATTCATATTGTCAATATCCTGCAGTGAAAGACCACCAAGAATACACCTTTAGTCAAACAAAATTAAGTTCATTGATTTGTTGCAACAGGGGAGAATGCACACCATGGGAACTGTGGAGTGTTTCATGAAAAAGGTGTCTCAAAGTTTTTTTTGGTAATATTTGTGCTTCTGTTAGGTGATTTTGGGGAGAGTTCAAGGAAGCCAGGCTTTGTCCTTGATTAGATGCTGTCAGGAAGTGGGGTTATTCTAATTGGGCTTTTTAATCATTTTTATCCAGAAAGCAGGAAGAATGGAATGAGGCTAAACTGGAATTTGTGAAGACGTGGAATTCACTCATATTAGTGGATATATTAGTTTTAAAGTGCTTTTGTAACAAATTATCACAAAATTGGTTGGTTTAAAACAACAAAAATGTGTTTTCTAGTAGTTTTGGAGGCCAAAGGTCCAAAATCAAGGTGACACTCCTTGGCATAGTTAGCTGATAATAACAATATGCAACACTTTACAGCACCTCTCTCTGTGGTCATTTTGCATGGCTTCCTCACAGCATGATGGCTGAGTTCCAAAAGCAAGCTTCTCTGATTTCGCCTATGGGAAATAATAGAAAATATATAGTCACATGATGATTAATGGCAGAGATCGTCGGCAGCCGTCCGTCTCGAGAGACGATGGCATAGCTTCCTGAGAGTCTATCTGCACCGCCGAGAATGGCTGTGCAGTCCGACTCGGGAGTGACAATCCCTGCCACACTTGGTACAGGTGAAGACAGATGGCCGTTGTTGCTGCTGCTGACGCTGCTTCCGCCTCGATCTTTTCTGGACCGCCTCCTCGTTGCGCGCAGCCTCCGCGCGTGACGTACCTTGCCTGACCGCGAGCCTCCAGGCTAGGCGGTCGTCTGCTTGAACTTCCCATGTGTTGAGATTGATGGAGCATTGTGTCATGTCCTTTTTGCAGATGTCTTTGAACCGCAGTTTTGGGCGCCCTGTCATCCTCTGGCCTTTTGCTAGCTCGCCGTAGAGGAGGTCTTTGGGGATACGGCCTGCATCCATTCTTTTGACATGGCCGAGCCACCTGAGGCGTCTCTCGCTAAGAACTGCATGCAAACTGCTCATATTGGCTCGCTTCAGCACCTCGGTGTTGGGGACCTTATCCTGCCAGGCGACATGCAGGACGCGTCGCAGGCACCTCATGTGGAAGCTGTTGAGTTTCCTTTCGTGCCTTGCGTAGGTGGTCCACGTCTCGCTGCCATAGAGGAGAGTGCTGAGTACGCAGGCTTGGTAGATGCGCAGTCTGGTTTTCTCAGTGAGGCTGGAATTGTTCCACGCTCGCCGGTTCAGTCTGGCCATAACTGTGGCTGCCCTGGCGATTCTCCGGTTGACCTCCAAGTCGACTGACAGAGAGCTCGAGATGGTGGACCCGAGGTAAGTGAAGTCGTTGACAGAGATACATTATGAAAAACATATAATTAGGCAACTTGGTCATTGTGCGAACATCATAGACCTAGATGCTATAGCTTACTACACATCTAAGCTATATGGTATAGCCTACTGTTCTTAGGCTACAAACCTGTACAGCATGTTACTGTACACAAGATTAAATGAAGCACAAGAGAAAATAATGCAACCCACAGTGGTGTTGGTGAACACAAGATGTATTAGGTTGCTGTCAGCCTAACAGGGCATACTGTTTTACAGTAAAGTTTTTTTATAAGTAGAAAGAGTAAACTCTAAAATAATGATAAGAAATATAGTATCATGAATATATATAAACCAGTAAAATAGTTGTTTGTATATCATTATCAAGTATTTTGTACTGTAGACAATGATTTGTGCTACACTTTTATATGACTGACAGTACAGTAGGTTTGTTTATACCAGCATCACCACAAACACGTGAGTAATGTGTTGTGCTGGCTATGATGTTACTAGGCGATAGGAATTTTTCAGCTCCGTTATAATCTTATGGGACTACCCTTGTATATGAAGTCCCTCTTTGACCTAAACTTGTGATATCGTAAATGACTGTATTTTGATTTCTGTACCCAGTTTATGACACAAAGCTCCTAAAAGATATGTAATTTTGTAAGTGATAAGAGCACTAGGAACATCTTTTGTTCTAATGTTTGGTCTTTGACTCTGTTTTCTGACCCTTGAAGATCCTAAGTGATGTGAGTGTCTTTTGTTCTAAAGAGACAGTGCTTTCTGGGCTCCTAGATCGAGGCTGGTCACAGGAAGACCAAGTCATGGTTAGAAACTTAGACTTTCATCCCCAGCCCCTGTTCTCCAGGAGGGGGAGAAGGGTTGGAGATTGAGTTCATTATTTATCATGTCTATGTGGTGAAGCCTCCAAGAACATCTCAAATGTACAGGGTTCAGGGAGCTTCTGGGCTTGTGAATACATGGGGGTACTTAGAGAGTGGCAAGCCCTGAGAGGGCAAGGAAGCTCCACACCCCTTCCCATGTACTTGCCCTATGTACCACTACCATTTGGATGTTCATTTGTTTCCTTCATCATATTTTTTGTAATAATCCAGTAAATACAAGTGTTTCCCTGAGATCCGTGAGCCATTCTAGCAAACTATGGAACCAAAAGAGGAGGTTATGGGAATCTTGATATATAACCAGTCAGTCAGAGGTATAGGTGAAAACCTGGGACTTGCATTTGGCATTTGAAGTGTGTTTGTTGCGGGGAAGGGCAGTTTTGTGGTACTGAACTCTTAACCTATGTGAGAATTGGATTGAATTATAGAGAAACCCGCTGGTGTCGCAGAGAATTACTTGGTAGGGAAAAACCCACATTTGATGATCAGAAGTGGTGTGTTATGAGTGAGCAGTAAAGGAGAAACCCACAGGAGGTGTGTTTTTCTTACACCCCTTGGAATCACGGACCATGCCTTCTACCACAGGTCCACCCAGGTTCAAGGGAAAGAGATGCAGTCTCTGCCATTTAATGGGAGGGATGTCAATGTCACTTAGCTAAAAAGAGCAAGTGGAAATGTTTCTGTTGTGATGGCTATGTTTGGAAAACAATTTGCCACAAACCCTAAATCCATCACATACTGTCTATGTGTTTCTTGAAATTCCTTTAACCTCTCTGAATCTTAGTTTTATTAGCTGCAAAATGGAGAAAATAAACATTTTTTCAAAGAATCTAAAAATAAGTAGTTTTGGTAGGTAATATAGTACCTGTAACAAGTGCAGCAGGGATTGTCACTCCTGAGTCGGACTGCACAGCCATTCTCGGCGGTGCAGATAGACTCTCAGGAAGCTACGCCATCGTCTCTCGAGACGGACGGCTGCCGATGATGATGATGATGATGATGATGATGATGATGATGATAGTACCACTGACCACTAGTTATTTAAGAGGGTGGAGAGCTGCAAGGCTATGGGTTCCATAATTACCTGGCTTATGCCACTTCCCTACTTTTCTTGCTGGGCTGTGAGCTACACAGTGTAATGTTCTAGAGCTGAGCATGACATCTGGCACTTTGTAGGCCCTAAACAAATGTCTGTTGGAGGAATGAACAGATGACACCAAAATTCTTTTTTGCATTTCCATTACCCTGTAAAATCCATTCTCAGTGTTCTGCCCCACACCTGTGTATCTGGCTCCCACTGATTCCTCCAACCCAATCTACTGTTGCCCTTTTCTTGGTCACTTCTTTCCATCCAGTGTTCTTTCTGTTTCAGTGACTGCGTGATGTCTTTCCTCACTTACTTAACCTTCATTTTGAACCAATTTCCTTTCCTTGTTGCTTTTCCCTCTTTTTTTTCTCATTAACTTGTCATCTTTGGGTCTTTATTTAAATGTTTGTTTTCCTAAAAAGCTTTCCCTTGACCTTCCAGACTAGGCTACCTACCCCTGGTGTTTTCTCTAGAGGCATCCAATAGTCTCCTTTTTGGAGTCCTAATCTCCATTGAGATCAAGGAGTAGCTTGAGTTTTATTTGCACCATTAGACTTCAACTTCTTCTCCATCATAATATCATTGAGGCCCTACCCAAGAGCTGACACATGGTAAGGCCTTAACAACATTGGTTGAATAAATGTGGGGACAAATAGAGTCTTAATTTGTCTAATACAATATTTGAAGGACCAGAATGCCCACCTGTTTACATGGACCAGAGAGAAGGGACACTTACATTAATGGTATGTATTGGCTTTGTGCATGGATCCGGTGTTGGGTAGACACTTGATTCATCTCACTGTTAAGTCCCTGACCTCATCTCCTGCTCCTCTTCTCCAGCCACATGCATCACTCCCTTTGTCTGGAATGCTGTTACCTGAGATATCCTCATGGCTTGTGTACCTCCTCAAGTTGTTGCTTTATTTTTAATGTTTTATTTTTTAATAAGGACTTCCAGTGCCACATTTAAAAATTGCATAAGCTACCTCGAGAAAGATCTGTCCAGTTTCCATGCTTTATTTTTCTCTACACTAATCCTCACCATCTGACATATTATACATTTTTATTTAGTGTTTGTGTTTTCCTGCTAGAATGTGAGCTCCACAAGGACAGGGGTTTTTGTTTGCTTTGTTTCCTGCTGTATCCTTAGTGCTTTGAACAATGCCTGGCACATAGTAACTATCCAATGAATATTTATTGAATAAACGAAGGAAGGAAGGAAATAATAAGTGTATGAACAGGTAAGGATGGCAACATGCTAGTAATATGTTGATGATCCATGTGGAACTCATGGTTCAATGTGTGGTTTATAGAAATCACTTGGAAGTTTTTGTGGACATTGGTCAAGAGCCTGGTAATGAGGATAACTCAATTCTATTTTGAAATTTAAGCCCAAAAATCAATGCATAATGGGTCTTAACTGGAAAAGAGGAGATGGCTTTCAGGTTATAAGACATCCCAGCAAATTGGTTGAATAAATAAACATATCTAATTGAAAAACATGTTGGTCCAAGGGGACTTTAATCTGACCACAAGAGCAGAGAGAAAGAAGAATCTTGGAGGCATTTTTTTAGTAATGGACATCCAGACTCTGCCCAGGTGAAAGGGGCATTGTCAACCAATTTGGGAGATTCTGGTCCCACTGGCAAGGGCATCCCTCATGGAGATGGTTGAAAGAAGTAGAGTCAATTGACTTTAGTTGGCAAGGCCTTCTTCAGGGTACATTGGCTGTGTCGGGTTATGTCATTGGTACTTCTACAAATCTTGTGCCTTTTGATTTCATTAAACTTACAGATAGAATAGATTTGCACTGTGTTGTAAGTTGGGATCAATAAAGAGACTGAATTAATTGGGAGAACTTTTTTAAGTTCCTATGCCAGTCATTTATTATTTTGCATTAATATGTTGACATTCCAGATTTTAACAGGTCTCATGAGATTTAGTAATGCAATTCCACATCTGAGAGAAGGAAAGATTCACTGATCTTTCTGTGCTTGAGAAGTCAGCTTTCTGAGACTCTAAGACAGAGGGGTCAGCCCCTGGAGGCCAGTAAATTCACCAATGCAATGAATTCCATTTTGTGAGGCATTTTGAGATATAGACTACAGGTTTGTGTTTTGGTGGTTGACCTGTATGTGCATTTGGGACCCTCTAGCCATGTTTCTAGAAGTTTTCCTATGTATAGAATATCTCATTTCCAGCTGCTGTTCCATCAGATTCTCTTCCTTGTGAGCTGATGCTCATTTAAGCATTTCAGTTTTTAGCCTTAGGTATTAACAGGTATGTAGCAGTTTTTGCAGATGTGCCCTTTATAGTTGGGGAAGTTACAAAATGTTTAGGCCTTAGATTAACTACTTCCTCTGACCCAATGACCCCTACCCCATGTAATATTTTAAATTTCTCCCTTGGTAAATTTATATTTATATTTCTAATTTTCTTATCAGATGCAAGGCAACAGTAAAAAAAAGTTATCTGTTATATATAGCCTAAATTAGAAACTGTGCAATTAAACTGCCATTTTTAGTTAGCGATGTCCACAGGAAATATGGATCCTATTTCAATTTCTCTCACTTTCCCTTAAAATCAACTTCATCCTGGGGCTTTCTTCTTACTTCACAGCTGGGAATTCTAGGATTCTTTCCCTTGCTTTTTGTATATTTTAACACAACAAGCTGTGGTTGAGACACCTTGGGGAAAAGGGAGGGAGGGATAGATAAGAACTGCAGTATTTGGGTGATGACAGCACAACAATGTACTCCATTGACTGATTCAGGGAGGTCAAGGCCTTGTCCAAGCAACTTGATGGGGGGGGACTGGGCATTCAAAGATACTTAATTAGCATTTGGGGACTTACTAACATTATCTAAAAAGTTGTTCAGTAAGAAGACTGAAGCTGCCACCATATCTATATACACAGTTATTAAGGCAGACATTAGGAGGGTTAATTTTTGTTTAACAGTCTAACTAGACTGTTAAATAGCATCATTTAGAATGTTTTCAGCTCCAGGTACCGAGATCCCTAATTAATAATGGCTTAAATAATAAAGGCACTTAAATATATCACATAACAAGAAGTTGCTGTAGCAGCTCAGTTATTAGGTCAGAGTGAGGTTTAGTGTCTCTAAGATTACTTTTGGACTTTACTTCATGAAGAAAAAATGGTTGCCATTGCTCCAACAATCAGCCCTGCATCCTGAGCAGAAAAGCAGGGAAATAAAAAGACTTTGTCTTCTTGAGGCTCTATTATTTTTATTAGCAAAGAGAAAGAAAATTCCCAGCGGACTTCTCATGTCTCATTGGGTAGATCTTGGTTACATGACCATGCCTGGGACAATTGCTGGTAAAGAAGGAAGGAATTACTACAGTGATTTAGATCGACCTGAAGTTGAGAAGAGAGAGACCAACCTGATGTATTCTATGAGATCAAGAGATTTCGACTCTCTACCTCAATAAATAATATAGGGTATACTAGATGGATGGGTAGAAATGAAAATGTCTTCAACAAGTATATCTTGATGAATTATATGAAAGAATTTTCTACAAATTTTTCTTAAACATGTAAGGATAAATGTCTATGAAATTCTTCATGGAGGGGAGAGGAGAGAGTGCCTGGGTTGGATGGTGGAATAGGCAGTGTCTGGGTAAAAGTTCAGCATCAATTGACCTGTCTCTAGGATATTCCTGTCATGTTTCCTCCAGTTAGCCTGCATCTGGGGTATAAAATACACAGAAACATCAGCTGCCACGAGCCACACAGCATAACTGTCACTTGTCACAGATGAAGTCTACCAATCTTGAACGACTCAGTAAGGTCACTCACTGCCTGTTGTCCTCTGTTATGTTACTCAGGCATGGACCACCAACTTTCAAAAACACCCCATGCTTTTAGCCAGGGTGGCATCCCATGTACAAATGCTATGCCCAGAGAGTGCCAGGTTGAAATAATGTCTGCAGAATTAAAGTGGAGTAGTAAGTGATGGCTGGAATCTGACAGGAGGGAGAAGCAATCACATTATCTTTAAGAATGTGAAAAATCACGGTTATCAGATAAGCCAGGGGAAAGAACTAAATCACATAGGCTTGAAAGAAAAGTCTTTATCTAAAGTAGCTGAAAAATACACACCTCAAAGATGGGATAGGGTTACTCTGGAGGCAGAGATGTTAGCAAGAAAGAGAATAAAGAAGAGGATACAGAGCCAACTTGCAAAACTGTGGTTCAGTTTTTCTGTGGAAGTGCTTGACAACACCTTTAAAATGAAGATGTTGGTGTAAGATCAACTGAGGTTCATCTCTGAGCTCGGAGCCATTTCTAAGGGAGCTAAATAAAAATGTAGAATTAATTGAGACACATTGTGTGTAAAATTTGTGTAATGCCAGATGGAAGGAGTCATGTCTGCAATTGTAGTGGAAAGAATATTGTTTATCGAGTACTGACCTGTACTGCTAGCACAGTGCATTCATGATCTCATTTAATTTTTACAGTCACTGATTGAAACAGGTGCTTTTATTATCTCCATTTGACAGATCAAAAAGATTGTAGCTTAAAAGGCTTAACTAGTAAGTGTGAAGGTCAGGATGTAGACCCGCACTGTCTGAAACCAAATCTGCATTCTTAACCTCTGTTCTGTACTGTCAGCTGGAATTAAAAATACTGAAGTGATACAAAGAAATTAGAACCTTGATTGGATAAACTGAATACTAGGGTTTGTGTGGTCCCCAGAAGTAAGATGATGTAGATTTAGGAGTATGTATATGGACTCTTTCACTGTAAGGGACAGATTCCCAGCCTAAACTGGATTAAACACAAGAGGGATTAATATACAGTGACTCTTGTAGTAGGCTGAATAATGGTATCAGATTGTGTCCACATCCTAATCTGAAGTATCCATAAATATGTTATCTTAAATGGCAAAAGGATCTTTGCCATTTTTATTGAATTAAGAATTATGAAATGAGCATATTATCTTGGATTATCTGGGTGGGTCCAATGTAATCACAAGGATCCTTATAAGGGAAAGATAGAGATTTGACTGGAAGTAGATGTGAGGATGGAATCAAAAGGGTGGAGTGAAGTGAGGAAGGGGCCAGGAGTCAAGAAATTCAGGTGGGCTAAAGGAGCTAGAAAAGGCAAGGAAATGAATTTTCCCCCGAAGTCTTCAGAAGGAACATGACCCTGCTAACACCTTGATTTTAAACTTCTGACCTCCAGAACTGTGAGAGTATAAATGTGTGTTATTTTAAGTCCGCAAGTTTGTGATAATTTGTTATAGCAGCTATAGCAAATATATGAGTTCTGTACCTAAAGAGTCCAGGGCAGCATTGACTTCAGGTTTGGCTGTGTCCAGGTTCTCTAATGAGGTGGCCATGATGCTGCCCCTCTTCATACCTTAGCTCTATTTTTTTCTGTGATGACCTTGTTTATAGGCAGACTTTCCCTGAGTTGGGGCTGATCAGTATAGCTAGAGGCTTCTACTTTGCCACTTTAGCGATCCTGATAAGAGCCAAAAGCACCCTATTCCAAATAATATCTGCAGATGTCCCAGGGATGACTTGTGCCTTGGGCTTAGTTTGTCCCTGAGTTGATCACAGTGGTGCTGATTGGCCAGACTTAGGTTACTGACCTAGGGAGATCAACCTCAGCCTCACCCCTGAAGTGGAAGGGTACTTTCCAAAGGAAAGCCCAGCTGGGAAGGCAAGGACAATAAATGCCTGTGATAGGGTGCGAGACAGACGCACTGGGACATGGATTCTTGCTGGTTCTAAGGAAACCCAGAGAGACAAAAATGAAGATTTCTCTCTGACCAGGAGAGAACAGAAAACAAACACAAAGCCCATAAAGGAAATCAATTATAGACAGCAGTTATGAGGTGAACCCAAAGACTTCTTGAGATTGATGAAAGGGAGACATGACAAGAACAGGAAATCAGAGACTGGTAACAAAAGGGTATGGGGGTTCTTAGCACTTCCATTTTATATCTGGGCACAAAGAGGAAGGACCATTGGCATGTTCAGATGCGAGAAAGAAGCAGCCATGAGAGAGATCCTTTTGGATACATGCTAGCTGATGACACCTCTTTGTTCCTAGGTCCTGCGTGGCTGGGCCCCAGCTGCTAAAAGGAATTTTGCAGTGGTTCACACCCCAGACAAAAAAAAAAGTCTGTCTTCCCATTAGTTTCTGCATGCTCCTAGAAATCCTGACAGAGAGCTCTGGCCTCTAAAATGAGCCCCAGACTGGGGCTAAGATTAGGCAATGCTAACCTTGTAGGTGACACTCTTTGCCCTTGGCAATTATTGTCAAAAATGAATGTGACTATAGTTAACAATACTGTGTTTTGAAGTGATGCCCCAAAACCCAGAAATCTCCTCTGAAGGCCAGGCCCCTTGTAGTACAGGCTTCCCCTGCTAGGTGAGTGTTCCAGGAACCCACCTGTATCAGTGCACCAGCTGGCATTGTTGTGAGAGGCTGTGTTTGACTTCAGTGAATTTTTTTTTTTTTTGAAGACTCTTTTAGTGCATTTGCCCATTTCATAATGGGTGATTTATGAGCATGCCTGCCCACCCTGCACTGAGCGTTCAGCAGTTTTTGACCAAAAACAGCATGACCCCTGTGCCCTACCCTCCCTATTCACCTGATCTTGCACCAAGTGACTCTTTTTTGTTTCCTCAGATGAGAAAAGTCTTCAAAGGGAAACATTTTGCTGATGTGGAAAAGGTGAAGCAAAAAAAAAAAAAAAAAAAAAAAAAGAGACAGAAGCACTAAAGGGCATCAAAATCGATGAATTCAAAAACTGTTTTGAGCAGTGGAAAAATTGTCTTGATAGGTGTATTACATCAAATGGAGAGTACTCTGAAGGTGACTGAAGTTTAAACATGTAGGAATAAATACACAATTTTTAATAAAATAAAGTCTGGGTTTTTTTGATTCCCCCCTCATATATTTGAAAGTTGCTAAAAGAGTAGATCTTAAAAGTTCCCATCACAAGAAAATAACATTTGTAACTATATGAGGTAATGGATAGCTAAGTTTATTGTAGTAATCATGTCATGTTATATTCATGTCTCAAATTGTTATGTTATATGTCTTAAACTAATACAATGCTATTTCAATACAACTATATTTCAATAAAACTGGGAAAAATGAATGAGGAGATAGGCGATATTGTTGGCACCATGGCAGGTAAGCCCCAAAGCCAGTCCCTTCAGAAAACTTTCAGGCTGCCTTTTCTCTGCATGACTCACAGAGCCTCAGACATTTCTGACTTTGATTCTTGGTCCAGGTAGAGGTGCTGCTCTTTGGCTGCTTATAACTGGGCAGGATAGACGCTTTAGCGCTTGGTTCTAATACCAAGTTGAGATTTTCCAATTCTTTATAAAGATGCTAAATTATATTATCCTTTGTTCAGAGCTATCTGATAGCTTTTCATCTCTCTCAGAATCAAGGCCAAGTCCTCACAAGGCTTACTTGGTCTTATAGCGCCCCCCCCCCCCCCCCCCCCCCCCGGTTTCTCTGGTCTTCTCCTCTGCTACTCTCACCCTAATTTACTCCATAACAGCCACTCTGGCCTCACATTGATTTTGTCTGACTGTCCCATCCCCCACTATTAGGCAACTTCCTGAGGTCAGGAACTTTTTTTTTCTGTTCTGCTTATTGCTATATCATCAGCATCTGAAGGAATACCTGAGCACAGTAGGTATTCAGTAAGTATCAAGTGAATTGAGTTGATGCATTAGTTCACACGTGTGTACGCAAATTTCTCCAACATTTACTGAGTGTATACAGAGTGTGAGCTAATGAACTGGGAGTTGCAGTCAGCAAGACAAGCTTGATGTGGTCTTTGCCCCACATAGTTCATACGCTAGTGAGGAGAGAATGGCATGTAAACCAACAAGAGCAATCCAATGTGATAATTACTAGGAGGTGGTATAAATGCCAGGTGCTAAGGGAGCATAGGGAAGGAGAGAAATGTACCATGGCTGCGAGTCTTTCTGCTTCCATACAGGTAATTCCACCTGGGGACCCAACACATAATTGCTATTTCATTGTTTAGTTCTATTGGAACTGTCCCTAGGTATATACAGCAAATGCATCCTAAATCCGATAGTTTCCCTGCTCTCGCATTGAGTTCTAACTCCTGGGCTGTTTAGCCCCCAAATACTGGTGTTTGCTGGTGGAAAATTGCTGTTTCCTCCATGAGATAAGGAGAGAAGGTGAAAAACCTGAGAGCACTGCTGCCTCTCGATACCAGCTAAAGGGTGGGGAGAGATGGGTCAGGCACCTCTCACCGCTGCGCCCCCATGCGCTCCAGTGGCAGGGAAGTCTGCGTTCTTCCTCGTTTGGTCTCGGCACTTGTTCTTCCCTGTACCAGGCTCTCTCCGTGGCTATTTGGATGGCCTCTTTCTTGCCATTATTCAAGCCTCAATGTAATGCCACCTCCTTGGAGAGGCAGTCCCTGACCACCTTGTCCAAAATTGTTGCCCTCTACATCATTCTAATCATTTTCTTCATATCATTAACTACAATCTGAATACATTCTGTTACTTGTCTGTCTCACGCTATAGAAGGTAAGTTCTATATGGAAAGGAGCCGTTTCTATCTTTTTTGCTGTATGTCCCCAATATACATAGTAGGTGCTCAATAAATATTTATCAGATAAACAGATGGCTAATATTTGAACTACAGCATCATGAAACCTTGGGATTTATAGGGTTAGAAGGAGCCAATACTGCCCAGGAAATGAAGCAACTCAATTGAAGCCACCCCAGGATAACTACATGTTTCTTGTCCAGAGCATGCACTCCCCCAAAGTTTACAAATTGCCTTTAAACCTATGACCTTTTCCAGGAACCTTTCTCTCTGTTCTTCATGGAATGAATGCCATCACTCTCTGTGTAAGAATGAAGACTAAAAAACTTGAGTCTCTTTCTCCTCACCTCCTGTGCACAAGAGATCACAAAGTCCTATTGCACCTATTTCAGAAATATCTCCTGAATTGTTTGTTCTCTTCATTCTCATTGTGATCACCTCAGTTCAGTATTATCATTTTTCATGTTCTCTTAGCGGATAAATGAACCACACCTATGTGAGAGTTTCCTCTTTGACAGCATGCAGCATGACTGGAAACACAGGCAATAAAAACACTGATGGTGATTGCTAACATTTTTAGGATGTTTAGTGTCTTTTCAGGACTTTTAAAAGTTCTTTATGTATTCTCTGAGTTAATTGTTACAACACCCTGGGAAATGGATTCTCTTGTCCCCAGTTCTGGATAAGGAAACTGAACTTTAAGGAGATTTATTTAAGGAGGTTAGGTAACTGGAGCCAGTGTGTGGCTGGGTTGAACTGAGGTTGGAAACCAGAGAGCCTCTCTAGAGCTGACTACTTAACCTCTATTATAGTTGCTGATGGTGCTTAATTGAAAGTTACAAGCTCATATTTAATAACTAGATTTTGCTTTTGTACACAATTGTGGTTTGGAATTTTACAGTAATGCAGCTGGGAATGCGGTGGATGTTATAACTCCATCTTGGCTAGAGAAACACTCTTGCACTTGGGAATACAGGGGTATCCAGGCCAATATTCATGTTTGGAGCCTCACCAGAGCCAGCTAGTTTCCTATGGAGGAAAACCATTGGTGAGAACTATGAATCACAGGGGACCCAGGTCAAGGAGTGTGGGTGGATCCCTGCAAACCTTCTCCACTTTCAGAAATCCGACTCCTACCTAGGTGCTGCGGTTGCTAGGGCTCTGTGCTCTCTTCGTAGGTGAGGGTGGTCTTCATTATGTAACCGAGAGGATATGTCTTTCTGGAGCCAACAGTCTCAAGAGCAGGTCACTATTCCTCTTCTACAGGATCCCAGCAGGGCTTAAAGCAGACAGTAAGCAACAGTGACAGATCCCAGAAGTCCTGAGGAAACATGCCCTTGGCATTCAGTTCTTACAGGGCTTCCTAAAGGATTCAGGGATTCTGTTCTCTTTAACTCAAACCTTCCAGACCTAGCCCCGTCATGTGCTTCAACCCACCAGGAATAAACACTGGGATGGACACTTTATTGTCAGAAGCTTATTTAAGTTTCACAATAACCTTATGAGAGAGTTACTTTTTTTGATTCCTATTTTGCAGACGGGATTTCTGAGACCCAGAATGGTTAGGTAACAAGTCCTAGGCTAGTGCTTCTTAGACTTTAATGAATTTGTGAATCACCTGGGAATCGGCTGAAATGCATTTTCTGATCTTGTAAGATTGGGGTAGGGACTGAGATTCTGTATTTCTAATAAGTTTACAGGTGGCGCTGGTGCCGCCTTGTTGGGGGACTGTCCTGGGAGCTGAGAAAGGGGCACAGCTGATATTCTCTCAGACTCACTCTGGGCTTTCCCTCCTCATTGGCCCGTGTTACTACTTCCCGTTACAGCTCTGACAACCTTTTCTAATTTATTCACAAGTCTGGGATGCACAACTCTCATTGCTTCCCAACACGAAGGCCCACAGGTACTCTCCTTCTCCCTCGGTGACCCCCTGACACTAGCCCACTTGTTATTCCACTTAACCTCCTGCCCCTACTCTTCCCCACACATCCACAAGGCTTGGCCTGTCATGTCCCTTAGTGGTCTTCCCTCAACATCTCCTCAGGGAGGATGCTGTCTGAGAAAGCCTACCTTGCCCTTGTAACCTGCCCCATTTCTCCTCTTATCCTCCCGTAAACATCTTCATGGCATTTATAGAATAGTTCATACATATAGTTTATTGTTATTGTTAATTATCTATTTCCCTTCTTAGCATATAAGCTCTGTGAGGGCAGAACTGTGTCAATCTTGTTCACTATTTTATCTTTAGCGTCCAGACCAGTACCTACAACATAGTGAAGCTCAATAATTATTTTTGAAATAAATGAGTAAGATTATGAATGAATGAGTGAATATGGTCTAACTTCCTAATATAAAATCAGAAGCACCTAACATTTTCTGAGCACATATAGTACCAGAAAATACGATTTCATTTGATTCTCATAAAAACATTTAGAGCTGTTATCAGTAGTCCAATTTTTCAGACGAGAAAACTGAGACTCAGAGAGGTACACTACAGTGCCCAAGGTCACACAGCTATTAAATGACAGAATTAGATTTTTCAACTAGACCTAATTCTCCTAAAGTCACAAAAAGAGTCACTCTGCTGGGCATGTGACTGCACCATTGTTTCCATGGCAACAGGTCACATCAATAACTTTGTTGCAGGATCAACTGGATGAAGATTGAGCTTGGAAAGTGGGACCTTCATGTTGGAATCACAAATATTTAAACAAGCTAGAAAAAAAATGGATGACTATCTTAGTAAATTAATTTTTGTTTTTCCACTTTTCATTTTTATTTTATAAGCTTCCTCCTATTCAGGAAAAAATGATTCCGCTTGATGCTTGCTTTTTAATTTTATAGAAATGACCTCTGCTACATGGAAAAATATGTTTTGTCATCAAGAATGTGCATGTTTAACCCCAATACCAGGGGGTCATGCTACTTCTTACAGCAGGCATGTTATCACAGAGTGGAAGAAGGGAGAATGGGAGCTAGGGTTGCATTTTGTACCCGGTGCCCTGAGCAATTTCTGGTGCATTGTAAATAGTTAAATAAGAATAACCTCTTCCTAATCTTGGAAACAGGTTAGGGGGTTTATTTAATCACTCACAAAAGTGTATATTTTCTAGGCAGAAAGGAGAGCAGAGAATGGTGTGTGATCAGCTAGTATGGCAGAGGCTCAGTATTGAAGCTTTGAGCTTAAAATGGTTTGACAATGATCCTGAAAGTCCTGCTATAACGGGGAGAGCACCATCCCTTCCATTGCCAGTAATCAGAGACATCCTCTTGAACATAAACCTTTGTTCTCTGGGCAGTGGGGTCAGTTTTGGGTCCCCCAGAATTCTGCCAGTGTCATCACTTGGCCCATGAAACTGAGGATCAGCAAGGCTTTTCAAAGTATTGTTTTTTCCAAAGACAAAGATCCAGGGTAAGGACTGTAGAGCCCGTGTAAGAAGGCAGGAGAAGCACAGTGAACAAGCTTCAAGGATGCATGTGATGATATTCTTGGAGGCATTTTGCATTTGAGTTGCATGGAAAATAGAGGCTGACTCCAAATCCAGTACTCAAATTTTGAGAATGGGTAGAACTTCTAATCAATTAATGATGAATAAAACTAGTAATAATAAAAAAGAATAGCAATATTAGTACATAGAAAATACCTTGAGCTTCCTATCTTTTAATAATCCCCCTATCTCCAGAGGGGCAACCACAGGATATAGGCTCAGGAGTCTCATTTACTGAAGGTCTTTAAATCCATTCTCTGGCCTAGTATATTGGTCAGGGTCCCAGAAGGACAGCATATTCAAATTAATTTGAGGCATGTTCAACAAAGGGGTGATTTACAAATTTAAATTTACAAACTTACAAATAAGAGGAATGTTCAACAAAGGGGCAATTAACAAAAGTAAATGACAACCAGGCCCAAGTCCAGGGTCCCAAGTGTCGGGCTCAGAGGTGCCATTAGTGATTCTGGCTCAGGACATGCATGGAGGGGCTTCTTTTCAGAGTGCTCCTTAATAAGGCACATGACAGCCATCAGGACATCTCCAGAAACCCAGTGACAACTCCCTGGATAGCTCTGTCATTACAGTAATAATGTGAATCAATAGTGTAGTAAAGCTGCCATACGTTTATTTCACCCAAGAGATTAAGTGAACAATTATATAAATCATTCTGCAGAAAAAAACCAAATGTTCCAGATGCAACGGAGACTGTGTACGTGTCCCTCACCAAATGCTCTTCCTTTAATACATTTATTTTTTGCTGCTTTATCATCTGACCCTGAGTTCCCACATTCAGAAAGAATCAACTTATAAGTTTGCTGCATTTTATGTTCTAGCTGGGGAACTCGTGTGTGTGTGTGTGTGTGTGTGTGTGTGTGTGTGTATGTATGTGTACGTGTGTTTTAAACATCCCAGGATACACAATGCAACCTCACCACCATGTACATAGCAGAGGCTCACTAAGTGTTTATGGATAGCGACGGCAATTGTTATTGTTTATAATAATTACTATGGCATGTCTCCTGAGCACATGGGATTTCTCCTGATGACGAGGTTTCAGCATATTGAACCACAAGCACCGCCCTAACGTGTTTGAAACTTCTATCGTAATGGCTTTATTTTCACATTTGTAAGAGGGAGATGTAGCTGGGAGCATCTCAAGCATTGGAGGGAGCATTAACTTCCAGAGGCCAGATTTTCCTTTCTCTCCATGTTATCTAGAGGGTTCTCTAATGTACATTCAGTAGTTTGAACTTGGCCATAATTACAGTCTTATTATCCTCACCAGCTTTACTTATCTCATTATTTCCTCCCTCCTGTGATGGAGGTCAACAGAACATCCCTTTTATTACCCACTTACTCCTTTTATCTAGTAGTTCAACCCTGATTGATTCATTTAAGGTCCTTCTTTGTAGTTAACTCTACTGACATTTGAGATTCCACCCCTGGAGTCCTTTCATTGGGTACAAGCAACCCAGTTCTTTAGATCAGAAGTTCATTATCATTAATTTTATTAGAAGGAAGTTGAGTTTCATTATTGCTCAATGAGCACCACTTTACTTTTATGCTCCCTTTTCTCTCTTGTTCTGGAGGTTGGCTTTTTTATCTCTGCATAAGTTGTTTGTTTTTTTTTCCTACTCTTCTTTCCAAAATTTTTGTAGCAGTTGGAAGGGCTAAGACTGACATCTAAAAATGTGCACCTTTATAAGAGGGTATGACTTCACACCCAGGCATAGACAGACTGGCAGAGTCTTGTTAAAGTGTATGTGTGTGTGAGATGAGACACAGGTATGTGCTGTGAATGGCCCATTTTATCGATTCATTCAACAAATATTTATTGGGCATCTCTTCAGTGTTCTCTGATAAAGGTATTAAATCATTCTAATCCATCATTTCCTGCTACTCTTAACCCTGTACAACCTTTTCCAGGAGAATATGCTCACAATTTGTCTTTCTATTAACTTCTATCCTGCTGACAAATTTGCAGTATATATACCATTGTGGAACAAACCCCATAAATTTTATTTTATCTATTTTACAATTTACAAAAATGCTTTTATAGCATTTTGATAGTTCTGTCATATTTCTAACAACCACTGTTGGAAACTCCCTGTCTGGGAATGCCAGGGTAAGGGTGGGTAAGACAGCTGTTAATACCCTAAGCTACATTTAAGGCTCAAGGGTCATTGCTGGCACCTGTGTAGCATGCCCTGGTGGTGGCGATTAGGGGGAGTAGGAGGTACAGGTGCACTGAGGGGAACTGTAAGATTAAGATGTCTTTGCATGAACAATGAAATATTCTGAAATTATGGTCAGAGACCATAATAATTACTAAGAGAAATTCACAACAGGTATTCCCATTATCTTAGTCAAGCCCAGTTCACTGCAGCCCAGGTAGGGTCGGGAAAAGTGAGACTGCATTTCCTCCTAGCTCCCCCTGTGAGTAGTTAATAGGGTTAGTAGGCAGGGTGAATTCCTCAACGATGTCCCAATTCCCCAGGGAGTTGTAACATCAACATGAGAGACGGTCAGTTGCAGGGGTTATTTTGGGATCTCAGGCAACCGGGTTCTTTATTTGGTCCTCTAACATTCTAGCATCTAACATCATAACCCCCTGGAGGGAACATAAAAATATAGACTGCCTGGCCTCAGTCCCAGAGTTTCTGATTCCATGGGTCTTGGGCAGGGTCTGAGAATTTGCATTCTTAAGTTCCCAAGTGATGCTGCTGCTGCTGGCCCTAGGACATATATTTACTCTGTCCCCCTCTTATGTATTCTCTTCGTAGCTTTGTAAGAGTTAATTTCCTTGTAAGGAGGATATAACCAAAGAGATATACTTTGGCTGGGGAAAGTTTTTTAAAAAATTATTATTTTTTCAAACATAAGAACATAATAATAAACACCTCTGTGCCAACTCCATATTTAACAAGTATTAGCAGTTAGCTATATCTGTAACAATAGCTATTGCTTATGTAGGTGACTTACATGGCATAACTTATTTACTTCTAACACAACTGTATGAGAGTGGTACTCTTATTGTCTTCATATTACAGGGGAAGAGACTGAGGCCCAGAGAGGTTTAAAGTCACTTGCCCAAGGGCACTTAGCTAGCAAGTGGGATCACAGTTTTGAGCTCAAGGAGCCTGGCTTCAGGGAACTTGTGTTCTTCATCACCACAGTAAGCTGCCCCTGAACATTTTTTTTTTTCATTTAAAAAATTATTGTATTTATTGGGGTGACATTTGTTAATAATATATAGGTTCCAGGTGTACAATTCTATAATATATCATCTGTATATTATATTGTGTGTTTACCATCCCAAGTCAAGTCTCCTTTCATCTCCATTTATCCCTCTTTACCCTCTTCTACCTCTCCCCAACCTCCTTTCCTCTCTGATAATCAGCATACTGTTGTCTGTGTCTATGAGGTTTATTTTATTTTATTTTACTTAATTCCTTCACCTTTACACTTCTCTGACAGCTGTCAGTCTGTTCTCTGTGTCTATGAGTCTGTTTCTATTTTGTTTGTTAATTGATTTTGTTTCTTAGATTTCACATATAAGTAAAATTATATGGTGTTTGTCTTTCTCTGACTGGCTTATTTCACTTAGCATAATACTCTCCAGGTCCACCCATGCAGTTGCAAACGGTAAGATTTCCTTTTTTTTTTTTTATGACTGAATAGTATTTCATCATGTAAATAAATATACAACAGCTTTTTTATCCGCTCATCTACTGCTGGACACTTGGGCTGCTTCCATATCTTGGCAATTGTAAATAACACTGCAGTGAATATAGGTGTGCATATATTCTTGTGCATTAGTGTTTCAGTTTTCTTTGTATATATTCCCAGAAGAGGAATTGCTGGGTCATAAAGCAGTTCCATTTTTATTTTTATTTTAGCTTTTCACAGTGGCTGCACCAGTCTGCATTCCCACCAACAGTGGATTCTCTTTTCTCCACATCCTCACCAGCACTTGTTTGTTGATTTATTGATGGTAGTCATTCTGGCAGGTTTGAGGTGATATTTCATTGTGGTTTTAATTTACATTTCTCTGATGATTACTGACATCAAGCATCTTTTCATATGTCTCTTGGCCATCTGTATGTCCTCTTTGGAGAAGTGTCTATTCAGGTCCATTGTCCATTTTTAATTGGATTATTTGTATTTTTGGTGTTGAATTGTATAAGTTCTTTATATATTTTGGATATTAACCCCTTAGCAGATGCATTATTGATGAATATGTTTTCCCATTCAGTGGGTTATCTTTTCATTTTGTTGATGGTTTCCTTTGCTGTGCAAAACCTTTTTAGTTTGATGTAGTCCTTTTATTTATTTATTTATTTTGTTTCTCTTGCTTGAGGAGATACATAAGAAAAAATTATTGCTATGGGAAATATTTGAGATTTTACTGCCTATGTGTTTTTTCCCCCCTGGGATTTTTATGGTTTCAAACCGACAGCTTAAGTCTTTATTCCATTTTGAGTTTATTCTTGTACACACAAGAATGGTGTAAGAAGGTGGTCTAGTTTCATTTTTTGCACATATCTGTTCAATTTTTCCAACACCATTTATTGAATAGATTACATTTACCTCATTGTATGTTCTTGCCTCCTTTGGCTAATATTAATTGACCATTTAGGTGTGGGTTTATTTTTGGGCTCTCTATTGTGTTCCATTTGTACATGTATCTGTTTTTATGCTAGTACCATGCTGTTTTGATTACTATGGTCTTGTAGTATAGTTGGTGTCAGGTAGCATGATTTCTCCAACTTTGTTCTTGTTTTTCAAGATTGCTGTGGCTATTCAGGGCCTTTTGTTGTTTCATATACATTTTTGAAATATTTGTTATAGCTCTGTGAAATACACCATTGGTATCTTGATAGGGATTGCATTGAATCTCTAGATTGCTTTAGGTAGTAGGGACATTTTAATAATCTTAATTTTTCCTATTTATGAATACAGTATATGCTTCCACTTATTTGTATCTTCAGTTTTTTTCTTTAGTGTCTTATAATTTTCCAAGTACAGTTTTTTTACATTCTTGGTTAAATTTATTTCAAGGTATTTTATTTATTTTTTGATGCAACCGTACATGGGATGGTTTTTGTAGTCTCCCTTTCTGATAGTTCATTGTTAGTGTATGTTAATACAACTGATTTATGAATATTTTTATTTTGTATTCTTCTATGTTCCTGAGTTCATTTATTATCAGTTTTAGTAGTTTTTTGGTGGAATCTTGAGGGTTCTCTATGTACAATATGTCATCTGCAAATAATGACAGTTTTACTTCTTCCTTTCCAATTGGGATGCCTTTTCTTTCTTCTTCTTGTCTGATTGCTGTGGCTAGGACTTCTAGTACTGTGTTGAATAAGAGTGGTGACAGTGGACATCCCTGTTTTGTTCATGATTATAAGAGAAATGCTTTTAACTTTTGCCCATTGAGTGTGATGTTGGTTGTGGGTTTGTCATATATGGCCTTTATTTCATTAAGGTATGTTTCCTCTATTCCAACTCTCCCAAGAGTTTTTATCAAAAATAGGTACTGGATTTTATCAGATACTTTTCCTGCATATATTGATATGATTGTGTAAAACATTACAGACTCAGTCAAATTAACTCTTCTGGAAATGGTTGAATTCTAGGAGGAAAGTTTTAGGGTCTTTTAATTTTGTGGAACTGCCTTACCATTTCCTGCATATTTGATCATTTTTTTCATTTTATTCCTCATGCCATAGAGAAAATGGGCAGACATTTCTTCAAAGGTCAATGCCTTCAACAGCTCTTTTCTTACCCAGAAAGACATTCTTAGGTG
This sequence comes from Furipterus horrens, assembly GCF_987537825.1. Classification (NCBI taxonomy): domain Eukaryota; kingdom Metazoa; phylum Chordata; class Mammalia; order Chiroptera; family Furipteridae; genus Furipterus; species Furipterus horrens. The sequence goes on from NW_028327183.1 coordinate 26,162,299, forward strand.
TCCTAAAGAATGTTGCAGTCCACCTCTCCAAGTCTCTTTCAGCATCATGGGTGGTCTCTCTAAGCTTCAATCACTCCCATCTCTTTGTCCCCACTGGCTGGCTCTATTTAACCATCCCAATCTCAGACTGCTGACCCAATTGGCTCATCCTTGCATATGGTCTCTTGATTGGTTTCTCCTACTGGGTGCCTCATTTATTTTTTTATTCACTCATTTATTAGCAAACATTTATTGAGCATCTACTATGTGCCAGGTTTTCTCATAGGCCCTGAGAATGAAGCAGTGAGTAAACAAGAGAAGACAGAAATCCCTCCCTTTCTGGTGCTTATACTTCTGCTTCCCCCTAGTTCTCTGTCCCCTGCTCTTTTCCAGTTTTTTCCAAGCTCTGTTCTCGGTAGTCTAACCACCAGCCTGTTGTCCTCCTACATCTAGGCCTGTTTTTCTGATCTCAGTTTCTGCTTCTCCAGAAGGACATTCAGGGTATAAATTCTTCTCTGAGCATGAGGGCAGCCATGAGCCGCAGACATTATATAAAGCTGAGGTTTTCAAATTAGATATCTATTTAGTAGCAATAGGAGCAAAATCATAGGTGGAAGTCCAAGCTATAAAGCAGATAATAAAGGAGCTGCAGCAGTACAAGTGAGGTAGGAAGCTGGGAACCCCCCACCCTAGTCTCACCCATCATTTTCTATGGCAATTCTCAAGGCTCCGGCACAGAACCCTAGGGTGCCATAGAACACAGTTTAACAATCAGTCCAGCACAGGCTGTGTGCTCACTGAGATGGAAAGTGTGGGTTAGAGCTCTGTCTATTGAAATCCAGAGGCTGGGGAAAACTGGAGAATGTTGCTCACTCATTCCCCATGGGTCACCATTTTCGGAGGCCACTGGCTGGGCCTACATTTAGTTATTTGTTTTTTCCTCCAGTTGACCGACTTCTTGGGCTGCTCATTTTGTCATTGTGTTCTTTGTCATTGTTGTTACATTTGTCAGAACTTATTTTCTTTGAAGAAAAAGGCCTCAACCCTCATATTATGAGAAATTGGCTCTAACATGTATTCCTATTCCTTTTCCAGAGAAGTTTCCCTATACATTTTCTCAAAGGGTCATTAAACTCTAATACGCTTCCCCCCCAACACTCCCCCCAACACCCAAGCCTGACTTAAGCAAGCATTTTCTGAAAACAAGGTGACTCTTATTTAAGGATTCTGAATGGATTCCAGTTCTTGGCAGTCTTAAGCACACAGCTGAATGCGTGCTAAGTCTAGCATGGATAATTACACCAGCTGTGACCTTTTAGAAACATGTATTTGGACTAAAGTGGTGTTTAGTCATTTTTGATTGACTTAGGTTTTACTTGGTTTGTGTTTGGTAAACTTCAAATATTTGCTTTTGTATAAGCTGGTTAAACTCCCGAAGACGAGTGCTGTGTGTGGCCTGCTATGTGGAAGGGCCGCTGTGTGATGTCAGCGGCACAGCAGACTGCGTGTGCTTAGGTACACATGCGTGCATACACAATTAGAGGCCGGTAGAGTGGCAAATGACACTTGGAAGTAAAAGTAGCATGACACTGCCATGCAGGGGGTGTGAAGTCTGAAAGATCACTGGCTGGTGGGAGACGGACATGGGCTGTTACTGCTTTACAGACAGTTCCCTTGCAGCTTCAGGGGCAGCAGGAGAGAGAGCTTGGAAATGAGCTTTTTTCCATTTGTGCTCGCCAGCCTTGGGCAACCATGGACAAGTTTCATAAAGCCGCTGAGCCTTAACTTTCCCATCCTCAAAATGGGAGTGACGTGCCCTCTTTCCCTTCCACCCCTCCCCGCCACCCATGCTCTTGAAGAATTAGGGATTCTGCACATTAGCTGTTGGCACACAGCTGGAATGCAATAATGGTACAGTGTGTCCACATTTGGGTTCCTTACCATCTGCTCATCCTTCTGCCGACCTTGATTTGGGCACTCCCCCTTTTCTGTGTCCCCCACTCTTTATTGCTTGGTGTGGCAGGAGTTGCCAGACCCTGCTCACATCCCCTGTCCATACCATCTCAGTGGAAGCCTTTCTGACTTCCAGCTGGCAGAACCTGCATTTCTCCCCCCGACTCTCCCTTTTTACCAGAACCCACTCCATCAGGCTGGCAGTGTTGAGAAATTAACATCCTTCCCAGCCCCATGCCAGAGGCAGTCCTCCCCAACACAGCAACTGATGGGAATTGGTGTGTATGCCACATCCCATCTTCCTCAGTCCTCAGGAGGGGTGATGCTGAGGTGCCTGTTCTATGCTGAATGCCAATTTCCTAATGGGAAGGGCTTCAGTAGCCTGCAGTGGTAGCTGGCATGAAAACATATGCTTTGCTGCTTCTTGAGTATCTTCACAACATGGCAGCTGGCTTTTGGATGAGCCAAGAGAGCAAGGTGGTAGCAGCAATGTCTTCTATGACCTATGTGTTTCCTGTGGCTGCTGTAGCTAAAGACCAAACACTTGGTAGCTTAAAACAACACAAATTTATTGTAGGTCAAAAGTCCAAAGTCCGTTTCACAGGGCCAAAAACAAAGGGTGTGGAGAGCCATGTTTACTCCAAAAACTCTAGGGAAGACTAGTTCCTGGACTTTTCCAGGTGCTAGAAGCCATCCTTATTTCCTGGCTCATGAATTCTTTGGTAGTCAAATCCTCTCTGTTTTCCTCTTTCTTATAAGGGCCCCTTGGAGAATCCAGAAAAATCTCCTTGTCTCCAGATCCTTAATCACATCTTTAGAGCCCCTTTCATCATTTAAGAAAACATTCATAGATTGTGGGGATAAGAATGTGGACATTACTTAACCAACCACAATATGCCCTCAGAGGCCACACACTATCTCCTCCATATTATCTAGAAATGAGTTTGTCCAACACACACACAAAGGAGGGGAATTAGGCCCCTCTTTTTGAAGGAAGGACTACAGACCTATTTTAAAACCATCAAAAAGGGCAATTCCAATAAGCCACCTTAGTCCGAGCATACGTACACCCTCATTTATGATCCTTTTTCCTTCCAAAAGCTCAAGTGCTAGGAGAGCTGAGGTCTAGCACTGGCCTTCCTGCTCTCTCTCTGAGCTCAGCTGCCCTTCCTGGGACAGAGTGCTTCTTATAGGACACCAAAGTAAAAATAACACATTAACCTTAAGCTTCACCGTCTGCTTGTCTCTTCTTTTGCCTTGGTGTGTGCGTGTATGTGGGGTGGAGGGGGCGGGGGTTGATGCCATCATTTATATGATTGGAAAATAAAATTCTATAGAGACTAGAGGCAACAAGAGATAAAAAGGACTAGAATTTTACATGATCTGCCACTCTTTACCCACATGCTTTAATTAATCAGTATTTATAATAGCATACTACATGCCAGCTGGGGCAGAGCAATGAGCCATGTGGGCACAGGGCCTGCCTCGAGGGGCTTCCAGTCCTGTGAGGCCTCACACAGGGATAAAACAACCCTTCAGATGCATTGTGATCACAAGTGCCCCCCTCCTCCTCCCCCTCCTCCCCCTCCTCTCCCATTTCTCCTCTTTTCTTCTTCTTTTGTAGTTCAAAAGCATTGGAACTTTCAAAAGTAGCCAGAAAGGGGGCCACTAGAATACTCTTTTCTGTTAGAACTATAAGCACAACCCATTTTGATAAGGACTTCACAGCCCCAATTCTTGAATACCAGAGAGACTGAGAAGCTTATTGGAGACGATTGGGCAGTTTCCTTTGGAGCCATTATAGCAACCAACCTCCTCTGGGCTCAGAAGTGACAGGTTCCTTAGGCCCCAAAGGACACCATGCAGCTGAATGTCTTGGAGTCATTGACTTCAGCTTTGCCAGATGCTTCATATGAAGAAAGAAGCAAGTCTGCTTGGTGGAGGTTGAATACCAGTCTTGAAAAGGAATCTTTGTCAGCAACCTTTGGTAGCAAGAGTGGCCCCAGACAAACCTTTACGGCATCCCCATCAGCCTGTATTTGCCTTTGTTCAGCCTTGATTCTGGCTTGGGCATTTTATGCTGGTCCTGCTTATATTCTTTATTTTTTTGGTAACAGCTTTACTGAGATATGTCACATGCCAGGCAATTTACCCATTTAAAGTATACATTTCAATATTTCTTTCTGTGTATTCACAGAGTCACTTCACCACCCCCACAATTAAACTTAGAACATTTTTATCACCATTAAAAGGAACCCCTTACCCATCCCCACTAATACTCTCATCCCTCCCCTCAGCACTAAGGAACTAATCTACTTTCTGTTTCTATAGATTTGCCTACTTGGACATTTTGTATAAATGGAATCATACAATATGTGGCCTTTCATGTTGGCTTCTTTCACTGAGCATTATAAAAATTTCCTTGGTTCTCCAGATTCATCCATGTTGTAGCATTTATCAGTACTTCATTCCTTTTGGATGGCAGACTATTACTTCATTTTATGGATATACCATTCATTGGTTGATGGACATTTGGGTTTTTCTACCGTTTGGTTATTATGAGTAATGCTGTGAATATTCATGTATAAATTTTTCTTTTGTGGACATATATTTTCATCTCTTTTGGGTGTATATCTGGGAGTAGAATGAAGAACTGATAGACTATTTTCCAAAGTGGCTGCACCATTTTGCAATCCCATCAGCAATGAAGGAGGGTTCCAGTTTCTCCACATCCTTGCCAACACTTTTTGTTGTCTGTCGCTTTGGTTATAGCCACCCTAGTGTCTGTGGCCTCCTTGGAGTTTAGCATCTCTTGATGCTAAACTCATGGGCAGTGCCCATGTCTCCTTTCTCACCATCTCTCCCCATTTCTCCCAGTGCCCAACTCATGGTAAACTCTCATGTACCATGTGGGTTAGACGAAGGGGCAGTTTTCCATATTGCTTTACCCAGTGATGCTCCATCTCATCTCCTGCCTCACAAACAAGACTTTTCATTTTCTGTCCATGCATTCCTTTTGCCATCTCAATACCCACGCAAACTTTGGATTTACATTTTTGCTCAGGGTGGGTATACCTTCCTTGAAGTCTAAATGAGCTCAGCTGCTCAGGAGAGAATCCATTTCAGATGTTCAGAATGTACCACAAATGCAATAAAGTATGAGAGCTCATGTTAATTCCCCCAGCCCACTATCTGGACCACAGGTGTTACCAAGAAATGCTTCCATTCTTCTTCTTGCCTTGTGTATTACTTTCCTATTGCTGCTGTCACAAATTACTACAAACTTGGTGGTATAAAACAAAACAGGTTTGTTACCTTAGAGTTATGTAGATCCAAAATTAAAAGTGGGCTAAATCAAGGTGTTAGCAGTGCTGCATTCCCTATCAAGGCTCTAAGAGAAATAATCCATTTCCTTGCCTTTTCCACCTCCTGGAAGCCACTCCCATTCCTTGTCTGGTAGCTTCTTTTTCCATCTTTAAAGCCAGCAACATTACATTTCTCAGACCCTGCTCCAGAAGTCACATCTCCTCTGACTCTTTCTCCTGCCTCTCTCTTCTACTTTTAAGGACCCTGGTGATTACACTGGGCTCACCCAGATAATATAGGATAATCCCCTTATTTTAAAGTTAGCTGATTAGCAATCTTAATTCCACCTGCAATCTTAATTCTACTTTGCCACGTAACATAACATATTCACATATTCTGAGGATTTGGACATGGACATCTTTGGGAGCATTTGCTTTTCTTTCCTCCCCCTCATTCTTTCCCCTCCCTGCCTTCCTGCTTTCGTTCGCTACCTCCCTTCCCTCATACTTGCTCCCACCACATTATAATAAGGGAAGAAATGGAGCAGACTGTCACTTTACCAAGTGTGCCAGCAGATCAATGGCAGTTCTGAGGTCATTACTGAAATGCCAAAGGCAATAGAAGCTGTCTGTCAAAATTGGCCTTGTAACTTGTAGGTCTTTCAGAGTATATTTTTAAATGGAATTTTAACTCCACAAGGTCTTTTTTTTTTTAGGATATTAGGAATTTGCAAATTTTAGAGTGTAATTCTTTCATTCTTTAATCAGAATCATTCAAAAGGCAGGTTATTCAGGCATTGTGGAAAAAGAAGATAAATTGCTGAGTGACACACTTGGATCTTGGAATTGGGAAGAACACTTGGAGGGAGGGGCCCATGGAAGAGTGTCTTTCCATCCTGTGACCTTCACTCCAGTCCATGAACGAAGGCTGATGGGGTGACGCTTAGGGAAAGGGTGTCAGAGCCACAGCTGGCTTAAACCTTGAGAAAGATAAACTTGGAGTGTGAATGGTGAATGGAGAAGGAAGTAAAGGAATCACCAAGCAATCTAGACTTCAAAAATTTGTTTTTGGACACATTTGCAAGATGTGAGATGAAAATGAATTTATTCATTCAGGAAATCTCTACTTGGAATGTGCAGTTTGAAAGGAGAAATATTATTCAATGAATGTGGGGCAAGAAGATTATAAGGCAAAGAAACAAAAGGCAATGCATTTGTTTTCACAGAGCTAATACTGACAAAATCACACCCTATGCACTACAAGCTGGGAAGGGCACACTGATGTTGTCTGTGGTAGCTGGATCTCATGTCCTGACTGTCCTGCACCCAACGTTTTCTCTGGATTGTTTGATATTGGTGGTGACGAGTACCCTGACTCCTGCTATGGAAGCTACAGCAGGTAGATTCTCTGGAAGTGGAGAGTAGCCATATGCCCTGCACTTGGTCAGTCAGGTTTGAGTGGGGCCAGATAAAGGGATAGTTAGAATTTATTGAGGACAGCTACAGTAGGATCTGTAGCATGGTGGTAACATCCTTGTATAGGATGTTTGCCAAAAGATGCTGACTCTTGGTTCTCTAAGACTGGCTTGGTTCATGCCCATTTTCCCAGTTGGGTCTTCTATCTTCTCATCCATTCTGTGAACTGCAGTTGCCTCCTCTAAATTACTTTTCTGCTTAACATAGCAATATCTGGTTTCTGTTGCCTACAGCTCAGAACTCTGGCAGATGATGCTGTTTATTAACCTGGAGAAAATAATCTTAGTGGCAGCCTATTATAAACACATAGGATATTTGGGCATTAAGGCTTAGCGACCTTTGCCAGGAGTGGTCTTCCTTTGGATCTTTGTGCGTCTTCCCCTGAACATTCAGATCATTGTTGAAAGCTGCTGTCTCAGAGATGATTTCCACAGGAAGCTTGCCCGATTCAGCCACTCTGTTTCTCTCTATCAAGGAGGTTTTCAGCCCTGGGTATATATTGGAGTTACTTGGAGATTAAAATACTAATGCCCAGGTCCTACCTACCAAGGATTCTGATATAATTGATGTGGTAATCAGCCTGGGCCTTTGGATTTTTAAAATCAATTAGGGTGATTCTAATGTGCAGTTGAGGTAGAAAATCTCTGATCTATCACATCTCTGCAAGGCACCTAATACCCTCTAGTACGCATGTCTTCTACTTTCTGACTTGAACACTGACTATCTTCCTGGCACCAGGATGTCAGCTCGGTGAGAACGAGCATTTTCTTGTTCATGCACTTGTAGTCACTACTGATACAGCACATATTGAATGAAGGACTGGGAAGTGCAAATGCTTTTTTCCTCTCAGCTGGTCGCTTCTCAGGATGCTCAGATTTACTGTGGGTGGCACCTGAGCATCCTGTACTCACCTTCCTTCCCTCTCGATTCCCTTCTCTAGTCTCAGCCTGGGATCTATCTGTGCTGTTGTCCCACAGACCCATGGACATGGGCACTTGGGCACCAACATTCAAAGCTTATCTCGGGAGGGCAACTGCAGAGCTTTCTCTTTCTCAGGTGAGGAGGGGCAGGGGAGAGGCTTACCCTTTCAGATTCTTCAGAGGAGAATTGACAAAAACATGGTGTTCTCTTAGGAGTTACAATTGTTAGGAAGGACAACGGTTTCTGCAGGTCTGAGTGTAGGGGTTAATTGTGAGGGCACTATGAAAATTGCCTGGGTTTAAAGTTTGTCTCTGTCACCCTTAAGCTTTGTGCCCTTGACCAAGTTACCTCACCTTCCTGTGCCTCATTTTCTTCATGAGTAAAATGGGGGTAACAATAATGAAACTTTTCTTACGAGGTCGTTTGTATGAAATGAGTTTACTCTTTTTATAGCCTAACTTAAGGGTTGAGGTTATTCTGAAAGAGCCACCAGCTCTGAAGTTAAGAAGGAATGTAGGGGAGGGAGGGACAGGCAACAAGGTCATGTGGAATAACTGTGCTTCATTTATTGAGTGACCGCTAGGAACTAGGCATGGTGCTAAGTGTTCTTCATGGACCCTCTTATTAAGTGATAACAACCAGATAAGCCAGCATGATGGTTATCTCCAATTTTGTAGACATATGAACTGGAATCCAACCCCAACAAGTGTGCCTGACTGCAGAGCCCAAGGTGAGGCATTACTGCTAAAACCTGAACCAAAAGGCATCTATCACAGTAAATACACTTCCTGACTTGAGGAACTGAGCTGAAGGAAGGATTTGAGAAGTTGGGATAAAGGCAGAGTGGGCAGACTTCTTGAAGAGGGCATTGTAAGTGGGAACTTCAAGGACGCAGACAGAGAAGCCAGAGAGAACCTGCCAGGCAGCGACGGTGGCAACAATGATGCCCACATAGGCAAAGGTGGGTGTGAACTAGAAGAGGAAGCTGTTGTAGGAATAGCTCTTTATCATGATGGGGATGCCCCACAGGCATGCATAATTTACATAAAACCTGCTCTGTGAATTTCTACATTTCTTCCTGGCTTATTCTCTGCTGCTGGAGGTGCCTCATTATTTCCCTTCCTTTTTTCACCTACTACTTCTCTAGTCTGAGGATAGAGCAGCCAATGTATTAATCTAGCAATTCAATGAATATTAAATGTATCAAGGACCTTCTTTGAGCCTGGCAGCCGCTGCAGGCAAAACAATGAGCATCCCACCTTTTCAGTCCTCACCATCCGCTTACCTCCCACCTGCTGCAGAAGCCGTGGTCACAGTGAGCGCCCCCGCAGGCCCTGCCAGTCTGTGGGCTCACCTGGGTGAGCTTTCTGTTCCACACCAGAAACCCAGCTGGGAACCAGGAAAATGCACGAAGGAAAAAAACCACAGGCTGCTGGTAGACCTTGGCCACTTTCTCTCCTAAGGTCCCCTTGCCCCCAGACTCAGTATATTATATAGCACTATGGCCCACAGGGTGTCCACATCACTAAATGCTGCCCAGTTGCCTCAGAAGTGTGCTTGCCCACCCAGGGCTAGGTAGGTAGAATTACAGATCAGGAAATGATTGTTTCTCTTGCCTGAAGGAAGCAGCCCACAGTGTGGTTCTCCCAAGAGAAAGCTCTTGCTTTGTACCCAGTTCAGAGCAGGCTGACTCTGGAAACCACCACTTGCCTTTATGTTCTCTATCGTTCCCCTGCCAGCATGACCACCTGCTAGCATGAATTTTTGCAATAACCTCCACCTGAAATGCTCCTTCCCACATCCCATGGGTAGCCAGAAAGTTTCCAAAGTGGAAACCCAGCCATGGAATTCTAGTTCCCACTCTGGCAGACACTCCCCAAGGCTCCTATAAGGAGTTAGGAGGTCAGCTCCTTTCACCATTAGGGCTTCCATCTTGGCCCCTGACTCTGTGTCTGGCCTAATTTATACATCCTTCAGCTACTGGGAAGTGCTTCCTTCTTTCTCCTCCAGCCCATCGTGAGCTCCTCAGTTCTGCTGTTAGAGCTCAGCTGAGTTGCCAAATCCTTGTCTAACTTACCCCAGCTGTGATTTCATCTGTATTGGTGTGGTTCTTTCATTAATATCTGGCATGGAGCTCTTGTCTCATTTTTCCTTTCTCTTGACAGAAACTTGTAGATTTCCATCAACTTAAATATTCATTCATCCTTCCTACTTTAATAACTGAGCCCTGAATTCTATCAGAGCAGCAACATGCCTTGCTGAAAGACCACATTTTTAAGCCTCTGTTGCAGTTAAATAGGTCCAGGTGAGGAAGTTCTGGATATAAAGTATTGTCAGGCACATGTGGGAAGGCTCTCTGATGGGATATGACTCCTTTAGAAGAAGGCATTTTTGACCTTCCCATTGCTTGGGATGTGGACATAATGGCTGGAGCTTAAGTAGCCATTATTAGATCATGAGGTTGATTGGTGGAGGATTAAGAGAGAAGGAGATTGGATTTTTGATAACCATGGGAATCCCCATACCAACTCTGGATTGCTTCCCTTTATACTTTTATTTTTTTCTTAGAAAATTATTTTATTGATTCTTTTTTATGAAAAACTTATTCAAATTACATCTATTTGAAGTGGTAAGATCACAGCTAGAGAACAAGTCATACTGCAATAAATCTATTTATGTAACTCATCATAAACTCTTTTTTATCTTTTTATTATATTATATACTTTCCTTTTTAAAGGAGAATACAACAGGAATCTAAACATATTAATACTTTGTGACTCCCAATTTTGTGACAAATATTTTCTTATTCAAAATCCTGTACCTCATAGGAAGAAAGATTCTCATAACCTGACAACTACCCCTGATTTTCTCCCTAAAGCACATTTCTTCAAATTTCTCCTCTCATCTATACCACATTTAGTTCTTTCCTTTTTCCAGCAAGACAAAGCTTTAACTACTGCAACTTTATGTACAGCTCTACACTCAAAACAGAAATGAAAACAAGAGCCACATAAAGCATAAAAACAAAATATACCCTCAAAAATCACAGAGCAGCCAGAAAATATTCTGGTGGTATTTACAAACTAATTGCTATTTTTGTAGAAAATTGTTAGATGCTGAAGATGCGATAGACTACATACCCATGTAAGTAAATCCATCTCACTGCAGAGCCTGTATGGATAAACCAGCACCTGACATTGCTGGACAGCTCACATGTTGCCATTCACTTACATGGTTGATGTTCTCAAGGTCTTTCTGTCATAATTTAGAGCTCCTAACTTTTACCCACACAGTAGCTTAGCCAGGTGAACTTATTCATTAGACTTTGGAAACAGTATGCTCTGTGCAGTTGACAGAGAGAATCACACAAAGCTGGAAGCAGAAGCAGCTAACCAAATGAGATCAGGATGGGAAATGGGGAAGAACCTGGCATAAATGTTTCCCACGCAGGAAAAAACCCCATAGTACCTTCCCAGGAGGCACTGAACACAAAGCTCCTGCTCCTGCTGCACCCCAGTGCCTCATCTTGGAGGACCACATGAGTATTGTATATCGAGGCTAGTGTGTGCTGCAAGAGGAGGATGAGCTGGAGGCTGATGAAAGAAGAGGGAGATAATGTTTGTCTTTCTTCCCAAACGTCTGCTTGAGGATACCTGCACAATTTAAAGAGCTAATGTCATTCTGCCAAATAGTGGAAATCTATCTGTAGCAAACTTCTGGGGTTCCTTTTGAGCTTCTTTGTCAATGAAATCCTCTCCTTCATTCCCATAGTCTTTAGAATCCAGCCAATGAATCTTAAGGTAGTCTGAAGCCAAACCAGGCACATTCCTAGTGACGGACACCATGGCCAGCTCCACCTCCCAATGGAGAAGTCATTTTTGGATATTATCTGCAGGATTTGCAGCTGGCACAAGGCTTCCAAATTGAGATGCTTTTCTGAAGAGTAAATTGGGAGACACCCTGATGTGACATCACTTCATTTTCTAGGCATTGCCTTCCCTTGATCCAACACACTCCATTGATGAAGGGGAAAGTGCTCTGGCCAGGACTACTGCAGCACCTAACCCAGGCACTGGCCTTCTTCCAACAGCCTCTAATTTGCCTCCATCCTGAGAGTTCCTGAAGACTCCAGGAGTGGAGGGTCCATACCTGCTGTTTGGGGCTGTTATCTCACCTGACCTAGTTATCTTTTTCAATGGGCCGCCTTGGTTAGTGAGTTCCAGGCTCTCCCTTCAGAGACAGGAGCAAGATGGGACAAAGCTTCTTGCAGAGGCAAATAAAACTTACATTACCCAGGGTTAAATATTCTGATTGGTAGAGGTTCTTTCACACTTACCACTGGCCTCTGCTCAACTACTTTGAATTAGCAAAACTGTTCCAAGTAAACAAATAAATTAAAATGGTGATGGGTATTACAAAAATGCTTATATGGAAGCTAAAAAAATAATAAAGGAAAAAAGAGAGAGAAAGGAAGAAAGAAAGAAAAGAAAAGAAAAGAAAAGAAAGAAAGAAAAGAAAGAAAGTTTAAACAATCCACAAAAAAATCCCTAAGTAGGTATTTGTTTCAAATGAACTGTAAGCCTAGAAATAGATTGGGAGCAGGCAGTGTGGTGATTTATGGGGGCAAAATAAATCCACAACAGGTTATAGTGATAGTACTCTACATTTTTTCCTGGATTTGCAATAAATATTTGAAACAGTTCCTTCATACTAAAGTCTTTGGAGATTCTCTTGACCTCCTAATGTGGCAGATAGTACACAGCTTAAACTGAATCATGGCAGTAACATAAACAATCCTCATTACTCATGGATTCCTATTGTGAATCTGCTTACTTGGTAAAATTTATTTGTGATTCCTCAGATCAATACTTGCAACACTTCTGTTGCTGTTTGCATGCCTGAGCAAAGCAGGGGAAAATCTAAGTCATTGACACCGATGTCTCCAGCTGAGGTGCAACATGAGGACTCTGCCTTCTTGTTTCAGTTCTCACAGTGCAAACAACTGTGCATTTTGTAATCTATTTAATGCCAGATTTTGCATTTTTGTGCTTTTCATTGGTGATTTTGCTATTTAAAATGGTCTATGGTGGTGGTGGGGGGGTCGGGTATGGGTGCTAAAGCACTGTTTAGTGTTCCTAAGTGCAAGAAGGCTGTGATGTGCCTTATACAAGAAAATATGCGTGTTTGAGCAGCTTCCTTCAGGAATGAGTTACAGTGCTGTTGGCCATGAATTCAGTGTGAACGAAGTAACTATATACTAAATAAGATGTCATTAAATACAAACATACATAAAACAAGATTATGAGTTGATCAATTGATGATAATGTTGTGACCAGAGGCTTGCAGGAACCTAACTCTGCATCTCTCCTAGGAGCAGTGTTTCAGTATTTGCTTAATTCGGTATTATAGAATCTTAAGTGCTGTGGGTAATGAGAATTGACTGTATTTCTAAGAAGAGTTTAAAAATGCATTTTATGTTTTTGCTTCAACTTTGTGCTTCCTGAAGTCTTGTTTTGTATTAACAGACCACAAAGACATACTTTCACCAGAGAAGGCATGGCTGGAATTGCCATTAGAAAGATTGGTGCTATTCTACAGGCTGACTGTCAGATATAGCAAGTAAAGGATGAAAGTAAAAGGATGGAAAAATTATATATCAATAATCAAAAAAAAGCAGAATAGGAGTGGTTATATTATACTAGAAAAAAAAAAAAAAAAAAAAAGACTTCAGAGCAAAGAAAATTACCAGGGACAGAAAGGAACCTGATAAAAGGGTCAGTCTACCAAGAAGACATAGCAACTCTAAATATCTACGCACCTAACAACAGAGCTGCAAACCAAGCAGAACAAAAACTGAAAGAACTGAAAAGAGAAATAGACAAATGCACAATTACAGTTTAACACTTCAACACTTCTCTCTTCAACAATTGATAGAACAATTAGAAAATCAGCAAGGATATAGAAGAACTCCGTGCCATCAATTAACAGGATCCAATAGATAGAACATTCTGCCCAATGACAGCAGACCATATTATGGACCAGAAAACAAACCTTAACAAATTTAAAAGGACTGAAATCACACAGAGGGTATCCTCTGACCACATGGAATTAGACTAGAAATCAATAACAGAATGATAATGGGAAAATCTCCAAAAATATGAAAATTAAACAACATAGTTGTAAATAATTCATGGATCAAAAAGAAAATCTTAGGGGAAATAAAAATACTTGTACATGTTGAACTGAATGGAAATAAGCAAATAAAGCTGGATAAAAACTTCTTATATAATTACAGTATGAAATGGAGAAAAAAGACTAAGAAAATTATCCCTACATGTAAACAGCATTTGTTTCTCCAAAAACAAAAACAAAAGTAAGAAACTTTGGAGGAGGGTGATAGAGTAAACACTCAGTGTGCCCAAGTCCAGGACATGTCCCTCTTTCCTGGGCACATAGAATAACCTGCCTCGCTGCTCCCTTTCCTGAGGCGTCAGTTAAATTAGTATTACCCAATGAAGTTTAATTAAAGGGCTATTTATAAAGGTGTGGGTGAGGGCTAGAGAAACCACAAGAGATATTAAGCTGCCTTGTCACAAAGGACAGTAGGGCTGTTACTAATCTGAGGTCTGAAGGGGCAAATGCAAGTGATTCAAGAGCCTGAAAACAGTGGGGGGTGTATGGAGAACCACTGGAGAGAGCTGTGACCTTTGTCAAGTGACTCAGCCTCCTTAAGGTGACTCAGTAGGGAAGAAACTGGAGAAATTAACCTCTACCTTTTTTCTGCTGTCTGGATGCCAAACTCAACTGGAAGCCTGAGGTGAAAGGGTCCCTGTCATCTGTGATGCAAACAGATCAGCCTCCCAGGGTGGAAAGCAAGGAAGAGAAAAGTAGATCAAGGATTTGGGGATGGAGGGGGTGGGGAGAGGAGGATGGTGGAGGTGGATGGGAAGTTATCTGGGTGGCCTAGGGACCCAGAGAGTGAGTGACAATGTTTACAATGGCAGCATCACAAAGATAAGATGAACTATTTAGAGGCAAGTTGCCAAACAGAGCCACCCCCTCCCAAATCAACACTAATGTGAGTGAGAAATAAGCCTTTATTATATTAAGCCACTGAGATTTGGAATTGTTTGTTAAAGCAGCTAGTGTTAATTACCCTGACTAATACACCCAATAAAAGTCAGGGCCTCAAATTCTGTGTGGAATCATATATTAAACACATAGTCTGGCACTCAGGAGTAATTAAAAGTGATTCCAATTTTTACTTGAGTCTCCTGAAAAATACCAATGGGGATACAATTCATAATCTTAGTGATGCCTATTAAAACCTATTTTATCACTAATAAAATCCTCTTTTGCCCAGATACTCTCATCTATCAACCCTTAAAAATTTCCCCCCACTCCTAGTCTATGTAGGATTTATTCTTATTCATCCCCTCTTCCCTCTCATCCCTTTACCTTACAGGTCATTTAGCCCCTCTCTTTGTATTCTCTGTTATTTCTTTAGTCTTTCTTTTATCACAGAAGATCCCTGAATCTGTTTGCCTAGTACGGAGGGATGTATAGGGCTTATATAAAATTAAGATAGGGACATCGGAGGAATCTAGGGATAAGGTTAAAACGCAGGCTGGTGGCAGGCTGGCTGTGCTGGGCATTCAGCTCTGAGACAGAGTTGACACGCAGCGTTTTTATTAGGGAGAATACTTCAGATCAGCATCTGTGGAAGCCACACTGCCATACAGGAACCCAGGAGCCTATACAGCCCATCAGACTTGTCCTGCTTTGGCCTGGCCTTTTAGCCTGCTGCCTCCATTTGACATTGATGTGTGACTTTGGGTGAGGAAATTCCTGAAAGGGCTGACAGCTGAAGGCTGCCTGCTGACAGCTCTCCCAGTAGCTGGGACGATGAAATCTGCCTTGCAGGGAGACCTGGGCATCTGGTCTTGTGTCTGTCACCGTACAGAGGGTCTGTGAATGTGTGCAGGGTGGACTGCAGCTCTGGCTTTGAGCTGTCTATGGTTTCTATGGTCATGATTACTATATAGAGATTGTTGTCATTCCGTCCATGCTCTTCATTCCTTATGTGTAATGCCTTGAAGCCCTTGTACTGTGCTATATTTTCCACCCCTTGAGGAACCGTAATGAAATTCTTTTCTTCCAAGAAAAGGCCTTGATGCCTGACCCTCAGCCTCTCCCACTCTGTCTCATCACTGCCAGGCCTGCTGCTTGGGAGCTGCAACCCCAGAAGCTTCTCCCTGGGCTCTCTGGGTTATAGGGTTATAGAGAAGTGTGTTGTTGGCCTTGTAGTAATTCACTGATTTCTCTTTATTATTAAAAGACAGAATAATGAGTGTAGTCATTGCAAGGGCTTATTTATGGCTCTATCCCTCCTGCTTGTTAGCCTCCAATGGCACTCTGGTGCTGTGGATAACTTACTGGCTCTCTGAGCTGACTCTTTTTCCTGATTGAATGTAATCAGGGCCTGGGCAGCAACAGCCTTTTAATTTCTCTTTTTCCAATGACCCTGATTCTTCAGTTCTTGTGATGGGCCACACCAGCCTTGTGTAAACTTGACAGTAGAGCCCTGATGAGTAGGGGAGGAGGGGGATTAATGCTATGGGGCCCTGGGGCAAGCCTCTGGTTTGGTTTGAAACCCAGCTCGAATGTGAGCTGCCTTTTGAGTTTAGGCAAATTTCTTAATCCCTGTACATCCTAACTTCCTCATCTGAAAAGTGTGGATGATAGTACCTTCTGAATGCAGTTGTTGTGAGGAGAAAAACTCATGTGTTTAGGACACTGCACCTGACACCCAAGCAGTGTCTGTACTGTGATTGTCATTGCTGTTCCATTTTTTCCTATGAGAAAAATGAAGCTCAGATTGCAATTAGTGATTTTGATTGGCACACCAACTTCCTTTTGGTACCTTCCCTCCACCCCACCTCTAGTTGTAATGTTATAGTAAAACCTCAGCAATGCCCCGATGATCTTGCTGAATTCTCCTTGTTTCAGTCTGGTAGTTCTCACTTCTTGCTGATGCCAACACTCATTGGCTCTAGTCCTTCTGCCACCCCCACTCCCCAAATAAATGATCTTTGAGGGGAACAACTCAGACTCAGGCAAAAGGCAAGAAATTGTTTAAGGGAGTAGTTTCTAGAAAGTTGCCAATATTTAATGAATGGCCCTGTCTATATCTTCAACCTTATTTCTCATCACCAAGTTTCTTGGTCACTAATGTCCAACTATTGCATTTCCCTGGACATTCCATGCTCAAAACATCTGAATGTAAGTGTAGGCTGGTTTCCTCTGTCTGTAAGTCTCTTCTTTTCATTCCCCTGTCTTCACTTGGCCTATTTCTATAATCCACCATACAGTCCAGGTCTTTTTTTGCATAATGCACTCCTCTAAAATTGCCAGGTCTTCAGATTTCTAGGGAAAATAGTCATATGTTATCATGCTTCATTCAGTGTCTTGTTTTTCATCCTGCTGCTTTTTCAGCATCTCCTTTAACTGCCCACCTCACAACCCAGACAGTAGTTATCCAAGACTCACAGGTGTGAAGAGGAAGGAATTACTGTTTACCGAGGGCTAAAAGTTTGATAATAGAACCTCTTTGTGCGCTATAGTTTTGTGCATCTATTTTACATATTTAGAATATGAATTCTATTCATCCACTTAACCATCCATTCAACAATAAAATGTTAACTTAGTAATAAAAATTTGAATCAGAACAAAGGTGAATCTCTGCCTTCAATGAGGTCATAGCCCTATATGGAAGATAAAGTATATGTACAGTGAAGCAACATTCAATCAGTATTACACGATCAAGGTTTTATGGAAAAACAAGGGAATCTTTCGTAGAGCACTTGCGACTTTAGCTTTACCTGGAAGTAAGGGCAGGATTTCAACAGGTAGCAATGGAGATGGATCTTCCCAGGCAAAGGAAGGGACGGGAACAATAATATCAGTGTAATGTGGAGACATTCCATACACCCATATGTAGCTTAAAGGAAGTAGTGGGAAGTGAGGCTAAAAGCTGATTATCACAATGAAAGGCAAAGTTAGGTAAGAAGTGCAGACTCCACGTTAGGAGATATGGAACTATTGAAAGATTTTGATGTTAGAGTGGCATTAGCAGAGCTATGGGTTGGGCAGATTTATTTGGCAATGTGGTGCGGAACTTATTTCAGGGAGAGAAGAAAAGTGGGGGGAGAGTGAGATGTCTGGCTCGACCCACCTGTTGGCCCTGGGCTACCCAGGAGAGAAGGGTGTAGGGTGTTCAAGAAGCCAGACGCATACAACGTGGCTGCTGAGATTGAAGGGTTTGATGCAAGTAAGTGAGGAGAGAGTGAGACTCTGATAGGACAGCCAGTTTTGGAGGAAAATGTTGAGTTTCACTTTAGAGCAAGGAATTAGAGGTCTCAGCGGGTGCCTCTAGAGGGAAGAGTCCAGTACAGTGAGAGCTGTGGGGCTAGAGCACAGGGACATCATCAGAGTTTGTGCCAGAGCTGGGATTTGTTGTGTTAAGAGCTTGTAGGGAAAAACAGCAAAATGATGGAAAGCCGATGATTCTGTTCTCTAGTGTGTAGACATATTTTATCTTGCTAGGGATCCATTAGTTAACTAACAGCTTTCCTGGCCTGAAGACAACATGAAGTCCATTGTCTTGATAGAGTGATTGAGGTATCAATCTAGTATGGACTTGCTTCCCTCCACCATGAAACTAGAACATGGCCTCAATTCAAGGTGTTTACTTTACTAATCACAGATTACTTCTTCCGACTGTCCAATTAGTGTATCCAGACGACAGCACCCTTCTCCTAAGATAGATAGTGAAAAACCAGAGTGTTATTCAAAGCACATCTTTTTTTTTGGAGTCCCAGGGTTTGGGGGGAAGAACAGACCAGAGTTGTGTGACAACCCAAAAGGCAGGAACATCAGCCTAAAGTGAAACCCAGTCGTGGATCACTCTGTCTTCTCTGGAGACTGGCTGAGACCATTGTCCCCGAGTCCTTGGGAGTTTACGGTTTTGCATTAAATCTAAGTGTTTCCTTTTGATGGAGTATTTTATGATGGACATTGTAAATTACTCTAAGGAAACTTTTTAGTCAGCAAGAGTTTATGACAATGATAAATTTGGGCAATGTCTTTTTAAGTGTCTCTATGAATGAACACTTTGAAAATTTCCCCAGGTTCTAGTCAAAGATAGAACCTATTGGTGATTATTTTTGTACTTTCCATGTCTCAAGTGACTTCTTTTATTAGAATTCCCAAGAATAAGACTTATGATTTATCCTGATGACATATTAAGAGCCAGTCACACCAAATACATTTTTCTCTCTTATGTACCAGAAAGTATATTCTTGCTGTCGGCCTTTGGGGTCCAATAAATTTCAAAAAGTTCTCTGGTGTTTTTATTCAACATTGAACATTCTTAGCTTTGTAAGTTATCAAAATATTTAGAGGATCTGGAGAGAAAAAGAAACAGAAATGAAGATAGAATGGTGTCTTATTCACAATACATAGGAAAAGATGGAAGTTATTCTGTGGCTTTCATTTGTAAAATGATTGCATTGGATCAATATTATGGTGAATCCTAATAATGGATAAGAAAAACCCACTGCCACCATCCAATTGCATCAACCAAAATCATTTGGTTCAGTGGTCACACTTAAACATTGCCAATATGAAAGAAAGCTCATAATTTGCATTAAAAACCATTTTCAGGGTGGTGTAATTTAGAGAAAAAAATTATTTGAAGTTCACAGGATCACTTATTATTTATCTTACAGGCTTCACTTTTTAGATGTGTTTAGAGCAGAAAAAGCAATCAAATCACTGGCCACTTCAGATTTTACCAAGAGTAGATGAGTCATTCATGACTCATTAGAGGAGGGGAAGCATGTTTTATTTATTGCAAAAAAAGCCCCTTTCTTCTTTCACATAACATAATTTATCTTCATCCTCTGTATACAATACCTCACATTTGAATTCAGAGGTCTTAAGAGCAAGTTAAAAATATACAACATGTCCTTTGGGTGTTTCATAAGTACCATCTTTATACTAGAATTTTTATGTCTCTGTCAGATAGCATTTTGACCTTGAAGTATTAATTTAGGTTCTTATAAATAGAAACCACAAGTGCATAAAAACTAAGGGGAAAGTAGTAAACAGCAGGACTTATTTATTTAGATAATGTCCCCTGGATGCTTCTGTTCCAAAGAGGATGTTTTACCCCCTTTGGAGGGGGGCGGGGATGGACTTAGTGTAAAATGCAAAAATGTGTGGTAAAATTTGGATTTACTCCCACATTTCTTGATGTGCCCAAAACCAGATTATTGATCTCTGTAGAAGAAACTGCCTGGATTTATGCATAGAAAAGAAGTTCTGGCATAAGTTTTTGACATAAAATTGATGCTCTATTAATATTGATTGGGTAGACCATCTCATCAGAATACTTTTGAATAGGTCAGAGTTAGATTTTGTACTGAATAGAATACATACATAAACAAAGAGATGAAGGAACATATGAGCCATTCTTCTGGGATGTCGGGGTGGGGGAAGGGCATAGACACTGACTTGGCATCTTTTCCACGGAACCTGGTAGATGCTGTTGGGTCTCCAAAGTCACTGTAGTTGGCTGGAGGTTCTAGAACTCATCTGCGTGAACTAGAACTGGTTTAAAAGCTGTAGAGCTCATCTTGTCTAGCACACTCTGTTCAATATTCGCTGATTGTTCATTTATTTATTATTCATTTATTAGCTCTACTCATTCAACAATTTTGGCACTAAGTTGGTGCACTTTCAAGATGTTCATTGAATAACTTTTTCTATTTTTGTGCTTCTAGTGTAAGTACACTAAGTTTTCCCTGGCCAGTTGCTGCCCTGCTGGTACTTCCCCACACATCCTATTTCTTGTTCATGTAATGTGCATGGTATCTCACCCATTTCAGACTGGTGGTGAGCTGATGTGTGTGTAGAGTAGACTGAGTCCTCTGACAATGACTGGGTATGGGGCACTGATATGAGGTGGTGCATTTTGTATAAAAGCCAAAATGCAAATCCAAGGCAAGGGTGGCCTTGGGAAACAAAACAGATAATGGAGCCAAATCCAACTCCAGGCTTCAGGTCTAAAAGTGGAGCATGAAACATACATCACATAAAGTCTAAATGACCCTTGGCAGTCCTTTGAGTGGCTCATAAAGTTCTGCATATGTCACTTCCTTTGAACATACTGGGTACCAACCTGATATTTCTCAACAAGCCACCCTTGGCCAGTGTATTTTTGGGGTCTCTTTCTCTCTCTCTCTCCTACCACTCCCCCATCCTTCCCTCCCTTCTTCTCTCCCTCCTCCTTTGTCAAGTGCATATATTTGAATTTGCATAAATTGACTACAATGCTAGACCCTGGGAACTAGACTACAAAGTCCAAAAATACTTGAAAAAGTGTGTGAAACAATTCATGAGCAGCAGGCCTGCAAACCAGGGTTAGGAAGATGGATTGAATGTTTGACTTGATATGGCAGAACATAGAGGGATGGTAGGCCCAGGTGGGTTTCTTTATAACATATGTGTTCACTGGCCCACAAATGCCCTCATTCACAGTTACAAACTGATTGGACAACAAGGATGAGGAGAGAAAAGAGAATGGAAGCAACATGTGTGGACTTGTACACACTTCCCAGAACTTCCCTTCCTTGTCTCTAGAACTGCACACTATTCATACCATTTCCTGACTTACATTTTTGTAAAATTAAGTATTGCAAGGGTTTACTGTAATTGAGTTTCTTATTTACAATTCTTAGTAACACACACACTGTATCTACTCTTCCCAGTTACTCTTTTTTAGGCCCTGGAGATACAGCATTACAAAGCAAAACGTATGCTCTCCTGGAGCTCACAAATATTAAAAAAAACAGGCAAAAATAAATTAAGTAGCATGTTAGAAACTTTTAACTTTGTTGGGCAAAAGAAGTCAGCCAGGGTAATGGAGTGTGAAAGCGCCAGAGGGGAAGGGATAGGCATTCAGGAGAATGGTCAGGGTGGGTAAACTATGAGTCAAGACTTCAAGAAGGAGAGGGAGGTCACTGTGTGGATGTATAAAGAAAGAGCAGGGAGAGCCACACCCACAAATGCTTTGAGGTGCAAACTTCCAGGAATAGCAGAGTCCTTTGTAGCTGACGTAAAACGAGTAAGGGGAGAGGGTATAGAAGATGAGGTCAGAAGGCAAGATGGAGCCCATCACGTAGGATCTTGAGGGCTTTGCCCCTCCATCCAAGTGGAGTTGAGCGAGAATGTGCATGAAATGACTTACGTTTAAGGCATTTCTCTGGATGCTGTGTGGGGGGGAGAAGAGGCAGGGCAAACGTGGCAACAGGGAGGCTAGTTAGGAAGCCACTGCAGTAATCGAGGCATTACTCAGTTACGTCTCAGAAGAGATGATAATTGCTGGACAAAGGTGGAGCACTGGTCCACATAGACCCGCTTTGTGTGGCCCTAAACATTATGCACTGACTTCATAATTAAGTCAGCGTGCATAGATGGCATTGAAAAATAGCAGGCCAGAAACCCTAGTTTTCCCTTTAGCACTGCTATCAGAAGCCATGTAATTAACAGTGGAATTTAGAGTTTGGGAGGAGCTTGCCTTGGAGAGTTTTGCTGATCCATTGCCTGGAGTTGTCTGGAAGGGAATATCTATGTATTTATCAAAACTCTTCTAATGAACTTATTAATGAATCATTAGTGTCATTGTTTGCTGCTTCAAGGATCACATCCTTCATCCATTTACCTTTGTGGAATCTGGTAAACTAAATGTGTTTGAGATTATGAGATTCTTTTCTGCCTAATTTATTTTATAAACTGCAAATGTAAATCATATAGCTCTCACATGCAATTTCAGTTGAGAGGGTAATGGCTATGTTGCCATAATTGAGACGTTCTAACTTGGCTGGTGGGGAAGGGGGTGCCTGCAGAACCACTGAGTCGGAATGCCATTTCAATTTTTTAAAAGATGTTTTTAGTTTAAAAAATAATTTCTAGAGTGTCATTTTTGTAATTCTAATTTCAATTTATAGCCTAAGCATTCCAATGAGTGTAGGGGGGTATTGCAGCTTGCTTTGGATCTTTGTCTGCTAATGATTCTATTATTACATCCATAGTAAAACAAGAACATAAAAAACAAACAAACAAACAAAAGAACTTCTGACATAAGCATTTTCTGACTGTGTGCTATTACTGGGCACCAAACACCACAGGGAAGCTTGTTGTTGTTTTGGGGAGTGATATTGTGGGGATAGTTTTACATTTTTTAAAACTTTTTTCTATGGCAAGTAGAACAAGGTAAAAGTCTGTGGACCCTTATTGTTAAGTGCTAGAATTGGAAGGAATCTTAAAGGTGACCTAGCTCAAGCCTCATATTTCACAGATGGGGAAACTGAGTCATAAGCTGGTTAAGTAACTTGATGAAGAACTAGTGCATACGTTGTATTTTCCTGATATTACTAAAACACATATTATATCATACCTTATGATGGTCTGTGTCTGGCCACATGTTGTGCGCAGCATCTATGTTGACAGAATTCTTGTGGGTTATTATTATGAATTTGTTATTTATTATTATGAATTTCATTTTTGCTATAGTGTTCTGTCAAAAGACCAGTTCTTTAGGTTTGATGGGACACATCCAGCTTGAAAAAGGCAAAACAGATGGGGTTTCAGGCAACCTTCTTCTTCCCACAGCTAAGACACTAGACAATTGATGAGGGAAATCACTCTCTCAAAGAGAAAACGCTCTGCTTTGTCCTTCCAGAAGAGGAAGTGAGATGCTGTGTCTTGCTGTGCATTGTCATTCCCTGCTAGGGAGCCACAGACTCACAATCCACCACTAGTGGGAGGGTCACATCGCTCTGTAACAGACAGTAATGACTGCAATAAAATAAAACTGCAGCACAGATAACAGAAAAGTGTCACTGTTGGCAGTGGGGGTGTAAATATAACCTGATCAGTGCACATGCCAACAGGCTGAGGCAGCCATGCATAATGGACTGAACTCAAAGTTGGGGTTCCCAAACGGGGTGTGAATTCTGGCACTGTGTGCTCTCTAGGTGATCTTAGACAAGACGTTGGCCTCTCCTCATTTCTAAGGTGAGAATAATAGTGCACACCTTATCGGGTGAAAGGTACTTAGGTGCAGAATGAGAGAAAGGAATTAGTTCTATGTGGCATCCCGCGGCAACATGTGGGGCCTGCTATGGAAGGTGCTTCCTTGGCTTGACATCCCTAAACCTCTGATAAACAGGGCAGTGAGCTCAGTGTGGGAACTGAGAACCCTGCTCCCAACACCAACACATCTGCTGAAACGAGGGGTTGGAAGGTCTGCTCTTCCAGTCTTACCACCTATGGATCTGGGAATGTAGCTCTGGTGGCAGCAAAAATGGGGATCCTAGATAAATTTAGTTTTGTGATAGCTCAAGGCGAGGCTGTCCTCATTGCCCAGACTGCTCTGCTTATTTCTGTATTAGGCAGTATTCAGAGTAGCCTATGCCTTTCTTTTCCTTTTTCCCCCTCCTTCCTTTTCTTTTCTTTCTTTTTGGACTGGGTTAGCAGCTTGTGAGTGCAGACATTTGAGTTTCTCCATCACTGTGGGTTTTTGCTGATTTCTGCCTCTGACTTCTTCACGTATTGCAGTAGCAATACTTTGAGGAGTCTGGTTACCTGTATGTCTTTTCATCTGGGGAAGAAGACATTGCTAAGTGAGATGTTAGTGTAGTGGACGCTGTGACAAGCCATTCAGCTCTCTCTTGAGTACAGCTGGGAGCACTGTTGACACTCAGTCCTCAGACATCTTCCTGCTTCAGGAATTGTCTCATTGAAAGAGCATCATCACCTTGCCCAGGGCAGCCTGCATTCAAGGATCGGTTAATGTAGGAGGTATAAAGGCCTGGACTCTCACACCCTCTTGGGACAACTCTGAAGAGCATCTTTTTTTGAGTATCTCAAGTCAGCTTCCTCCTTTGCCCAATCCTGTTTCCATCCTGTTCCATAAATACTAAGTAAGGAACCTATTGCCTGCTCATCTCCACCTCAGAGTCTGCTACCCCGAAACACTGATCTATGACAGTGATGATATTTATATGAAGGTGGGTGTATATGGATGTGCACCAAGAATGTTTTCATTGCTCTGTCTCTTTAAGTCTGCTCCTGAAAATAGCCACCCCTCTGATATACCACCGTGTCCCATATACTCTTCAATCCACAGTTTCTCATCATTCTCTATCCTTGTCAGCATTTACTGGCCACTGAATTTTGAATTTATCACTTTCTTTCGTGATTGGTCTGTGTGTCCAGGTGTAAGGGTGGGGAGTGAGGAGCTGGGCTGGTGACCAGATTGGTCACGTCAACAGTCTTTGAGTCAGAACTTTGCAATTCAGATAAAATGTTTCAAATAATTAAGTGTTTTGTTCCTGTTTTCATCGTTAATCACTTGACAACCAATAGAGTGAATTTTTAATGATAAACAATTCATTTTCAAGTATGCAAGAGCCCAACCAAGTCAAAAGTGAATTTTATTATTAAAAGAATGATCCGAAGTTACATCAAAATGTTGGCTATATTTTGCTTTGAATGGTGAAGTTATAGGTCACCTTTTTGTGTTTCTGTTTTCCTCCCCAATTCTTAAATAAAGAATGTATATTAATTTTGCAAGTTAAAAAATGTTTTATTAAGAAAATCCCCTCACTACATCCTGTGCATGTCCTTGGCAGCCATGGCAAGAAAAGGCTAAATGCTTCTGACCTCTGAAATGATTGAACCTAGTGGTAGGACTTGAGGGCTTTTTGGTCAAAGCAGAAAATACCGTTAGAGGAAAGGACATACTTTATGCTACAGTTTGTAATCTAAGAACATTGACTTTACTCAGCGCAAATTACAGAAAAGATGTGAGCACTGCAGCCTGGACTGGGCAATTTCATCTCCCTTTTTACAGATGCTCATTAACATAACAAAACATTAGTGAATGTTTAGCCTGTACTCTTGTCTGTGCTAAGCAGTGACTGAATAAAAAAATATGTCAGAAGTAAGCCAATTATACTAGGAAAGGCATTTTCATCCAGAAAAATAAAATTATGTGAAATATGCGGTCACCAAAGAAGGGCCACCATGTTTTATTTTGTAATTATGAAAATTTGTCTCTTTTGACAAGTGAAATGAATTTAGGCACTCAGGCATGGGGAGAAAGTTGAATTGTCTGAAAATTAAATCAAAGTAAAAATGAAAAATATAAATGGGTGTTTTATATTCACTAACATGGGAGTCATCTTTTAGATCTGACATTTTGAAGCAATCCCTGAGAAACTTGATAGCTCATACCTCTGAATAAATTATGGTCCCGAGCAGTGTGGAAATAATTGAGAATGTTTGTTGTTTTTAAATAAATGCAATAAATCTGGAATGGTGTCAGCAGTCTAGAGGTATAGGGGGCACCATTTTATAGAGATATGTGATGTGCTGAGATCTGCATCACAGGAGACACATATATGTAGACACAGTGGATGTGGCAGGACCTGGATACACACACACATGCACATTTAGAGAGCAGTATAAAGTTGTCCAAAAAACAGGTCATGTCTGGTTCTATCAAATCTTGGAGATGTGGCTCAGGGCAAGTCACTTCCTTTCCAAAAGGCAAATGTTGATGCTAGAAAGATTGATAAACACTTATTCAATTATTGCTTTATGGCAGGTATGAAAACACCTTCAACCCCAGTGCCTGGCATGGAGTAGGGCCTCAATGAAAGGCAGTCAAAAATAAATCTGAGTACTTTTCATAATCTGTGTTTTGTGTGTGTACTTTGCATGTATGTTTGTGTACATGAAATTTTGTATATGTACTTTGTGTATGTGTACCTTGCACATGTGCACTTTGTGTGTGTATGTGTATAAACTTTGCATGTGTTCTTTGTGTATGTATATGCATGTGCCTGGATATAATTTGTGTCTGTGTGCTCTGTGTGCACTCTGTGTGTGCATTGTGCATGTGTGTGTAAGTGTTAGCCCTTTGGTTTGGGCATCTTTGAGGAATGAGGCGCTTTTTGCAGGACTAGCTGTGAGTCATACTTTGTGTTCTCACAGGCCTGCAGCTCCACTGAAGAGAGCTCAAGAAATGGACTTGGTGCTTTGGTTTTTAAATGAGCAACTAGATTTGCTGCCTCAGTTCCTGTGTATACACACACACACACACACACACACACACACACACACACACACACACTCATAAATATTTTTAAGTGTGGTTACTTTCTAGCAAAAACCCAGTAAAGTTTTGGGTATCATACATCATTAAAAAATGAATGAGCCAAAAAAAAAAAAAAGGTGTCTTGTGGGCAACTAATGTGGTAATGAGGTTGAGAGTCTTAAATTTTTAATTAGTTGCATAGTCATGGGTGATTTACTCAAGACAAAGAAACTCTTTGAGGGAACCTGAGTAAAGGGAATTCATGATGAGAAATGGAGAGTATGAGACTGAAAACAGAAAACTAGCTGTAAGCCCTTTACACCTCTGTCTGCCTGTCTCTTCCCTTCCTCCTCCCTTCCCCTCCTCTCTGGGGAAGTGTAGTCTCTTGGCTTTGCACATCTGCTCCAGCTGTCTGCCTTTTCTGGTTTTTCACTTTGAGCTGGTTCTTTTTGCTCCTTTATTGCAAATGGGAACCCTCAAGGCCACTTGGCTTGGCCTTCCCTGACACCATTATTCCCTGTTATCATGCCTGTTATCTTTCTTCCTGGTAGTTTCACTCTTCATATCGACCTCATTTATCTCTGTGTTTGCTGGTGTGTTTATCTGTACCCAGACATCATAAGAGCAAGTGCTATCTCTCTGGTTTACTCAGCCTCAGAGCCTCCTATGGTGCCTGGCACACAGGAGTTGCTAAATAATTATCTGCTAAGTGAATAAATGGATGAACAGCAGCGTCAGACCTACACCCTACATGACTCTTGTAACCATCTCTTGTTTTTACTCAGCCAGCATTTCTCTATGCCTTCTTCCGGCAATAGCGCCTTTATTTTCCTCTGGCTCCATGCCTGGTTAATTAGCATATTCCACCCCCAGTTCAGAATACAATCACCAGTTCAGAACTGGGCTTGGGATCCAAATTCATCCAATGAGACCTAACTCTAACTTTCATTGAAATTATTAGGAAAGGGTAGCTAAGCTGTGAGACTACTAAGAATTGTTAGCACAGAGAAAAGCATACAAAAAAGGGAGAGAGAAACCAAGTCTGGGTGAAATCCTTTGAGCCAGTGGAAGCAGTACGAGGCTTCTCAGCTGCATGAGCCAAAGCATTCTTGCCTCTTCTCCAGGTTTATCTTTTTAATAATCCCACAGATTAGGGGCCCCTGTTCTAAATCCCAACCTTTCCTATCCTGAATTTGCATGATGGAATGGCAAGCAGTCCTGGGGGCAGGCGGCTGAGAACACAGTTTCGCTCGGGATGTGATGCGGCCCAGCCCAAGTGTCTCCTGAGGGGCACCCTTTCTGCCGAGTGCCTGCTAGAGAGAACTGGTAGGGTGGGTTTTATTTTGCTCAGATAACATTACTCAGAAAACTTAAAAAATAAGTTTGAGTTGGACTTACGTTTTCTTTCGGCCTGAGCATTTTAATTGCAAGTGCCAGCTCAGAGTTGAGTTGGTCATGATGTGTGCCAATCTTTCATGAGGCATCCATCCCAGTCCTGGCAGCTGTGGTCAGAGGGCAGCATCACGTGACCTGTTTCCTGCTCAGCAGGAACATGGAGAAAGCTTCCCTCAGCAGGTGTGGGGTCAGGAGCATAAATGGCAGAAGGAACAACAGGCCTTCTAGTATAACTACAGCATTGATTTATGAGATGGTGCTGAAGGCCAAGCTGGAGATGCAGGAAGGAGTGGTGAGGTCTGAGGATGCATAAAAGGGTTTTTAGTTGAACTCTACAAGGAAATCCTGGAAGAACTGAGTCTTTCTGGGTGTGGAGGTAGGAAAGGGGCAACCAATGGCTGGACTCTCCTCTGGCCTCTTGCAGGATAAAATGGAGATTATGCATATACACACAGCAGAAGGACTGGGGTGACTTTTCTTTGTCAAGTCCTGTTTCCTCCTTGTGTTCCCAAGCCTGGTGCATTTGACAGGCTCCATGAACAGACAGCTTAGCAGAACTAACCCCCCACTGAGGTCCCAACCTTCCTCTTCCCAATTTCATTTACAGAGAAGGAAGGTGTCCCTGCAGCACAGTCTCCCTTGGGGTGGGGCGAAACCCAAAAATCTGAGAGCCTTGGAGGGTCCTGAGAGCCCTCTCTGATGAGGGTTTGTTGGGGATCATTGCTTGGGAAGTGGAAGGTGGGGAGAAGTCCCTGGCAGGCCCAGGTCTTGACAGGCCCAGTAGTTACAGGAGAATGAGTAGCAGAGGGAGACATGTCTCACCCCCTAACCCAGCAGCCCTGGCCCTTGCTCCCATAACACTGCCAGGTGTTCCAGCACCACAGGAAACGCTGTGTTAGCGTGGGAAGAGGAAAGTCCTTGGAGTTCTCTGTGTCCTTTCTACTGTCTGGGAAGGAAAGTCTTTGAAAAGGTGTTTATATCCCAAGGCCTGAAAGGTGAGAAAGGGCCCATAGTGCCTAAAGGACAAAGCCCATTAATACTTTTAGGTATCCATGCCCCAGTCCTGGAAAGTTGGCTCCACCTTTACCTCTTCACCTTCCACCATTCAGAACAAAGGACTGGCTCTCTTGGCTCTCATGGAATTCTTGGTGCTCTTGGTCTTCTGGCTGCAGGGCCTCTGCCCACCCTAGGGCAAGCTTGCTACCCTGGCCTTTGGCCCCCCTTGTTTTTACTAGCTAATAAATTTTGTATGTGTGCTAATAGGCTTGTTGATCTGTAATTCTTTACTGCACCAATGAGAAGAACCAGGGTTTCTCCAGTAACACAGTCCCTGGAGCCTTTGCATGAGAGGCAGAAAGGAGTCCTGTGTCAGGGAAGACCAAGTCCCTTTGGAGGAGAGGCCCCACTGCCCTTCCAGAGGAGAGCAGAGAAGGGCAGCACTGAGCGTTGGCAGCTGGCAGTCCTGGCAGAAGCCCAGCCCTGTCCCCTCCCCGCCCCCCCTCACTGTGCAGCTAAAGGTATGACCTCCCCAATGTCTCTTCAACTCCATTTTCTTTCAGTGTAACAGGAGTGAAAAGACTTGCCTGGGAGGCCTGTTGAAATTTTCAGACCAGAAAGAGCATGTAAAGTGTTGTGTGGGGCTCCTGGCAGATGGGATGGGCTTGATCAAAGCTCTGTTTTCTCTCTGTGCTTGCTTTGCTTTGGATGTGCATACCTGGGCCCGACAGTGCCCAGGAAGACCATCTTTCTTCTTGCATCTAGTATAGCACCTAACTAATGGCAGGTGCTCAGTACATGTTTGAGTTTCTTCCTTCATGGGCTCAGTGAATTTCTGTTGAACGTGTGCTCTGTGCTGTGGCACAGTGGATACATCAGGGATGGGGCAGACACTGTCCGTCCCTTCATGATTTGTGCAGTGTAGCCAGGAGCTGCCCCCTTGTCACCCCGCCATGGGCCATGCCCTCTTTTCCCCCAGATGCATTATGAAGTAGGTGTTATTATCCAAGCTTTACAGAAAGGCAGCTGTGACTCAGGACAATGTAAGCTCTGGACATTTAAAGGAATAAAACAAGATAGACTCAGGGGTAACACAGGGCTCCAGGAGTCCTGTCAGTGAAGAGAATCTGGACTGCGGGCTCTCCTGTAAGATAGAGCAGGTCTGAGCTTCCGGGATTGAGGGGAGGGGCAGAGAGGGAGGGAGAGAAGGAGAGAGAGAGAGAGGGTGGGGGGAGGGAGAGAGGGAGAGAAAGACTGCAGAGCTGTACACAGAGAGGATGGGTCTCTGCAGAACTTCCTGAGCTGTGCCTGGTAGCTAAAGCTGGGGCTTCTGCTTGCTGGAAGCAGAGCTGAGAACAATGGTCAGGTCAGGCAGGAGCTCCAGGACACCACTGCAGTGACGGGGTTCCTCAGCAGAGGGCCCTCAGCTTGGCTGGGGAGGGCCTGGCTTGCCAAAATGGCAGGCCACTGAGCTGCTGAAGCCAACCCTATGAACAGGGGGTAGTGTACAAGGTTCTGTGGAAATGGGGCCTGGGAACTGACCATTGGATGCTTTTTCTTGACACCCTGAGGTTCTGTGGGACGTTGAAATGAATGACATGTATCGAGTCACTAGTAAGAGACAGTTTTAGGTGGGTGAGCTCATTTTACCTCATTTAACTGAAAGGCAAAACTTAAAGGTTGTTGCAAACCCAGGCAGACAGACCTGGGTTTCTACCCTCACTGCTACATAATAACTGTGTGACTTTGGACAATTAATTTATGGCTCCCTAAGCTCTGATCTCCCCATCTGAGAATTAAGGATAAGAGTTTGGCCGCTGTAAGAACTAAATGCAGTAGGGCCTGGGATGTGCTTAGCACGGAGCCTGGCCCAGGGCATGTGCTGTCCAAGGCCTGGCCCTGCCCTAGCCCACTTTGAGTAGGGGCAGTGTGATCCCCACTCTCACCAGAGAAGAAAAAGAGGCTCAAAGGGCATTGATAGGTACCACTCTACTGGGGGTCTCATTGCTGCTGGGGAACACCAGAATCTAGAGCCTTCTGGCCTGACTCCACAGCCCTTTCCCTGATGAATTATTGATTTTTCTTCTCTTTTAATAACACTGGTTTCTCATATACAGTGGCCAGAGAGTTTGCAACTTAGGGAGTCAGCAGCAGCATGCTGGACTGCTCCTAGGCACTTTAGTCATTTCCTTGGGTTTTGGGGAAGGTCTTTTAGACTAACAGCAATGCCTTCTTCCCACCGGGACCCTGGTCTTGGGGAACACCATTGTCAGACATAGAATGGCACTTCTCTTTCATACAAACATGTTTTAAAATTAAACTACTAAAATCTTTACATGGTTAAAAAAAATCAAGCAGAGCAAGAGGGTACAAAATCAAAAGGATTGTCTCTTCTAGTTCACACCCTCAGGTTCCTCTTTCAGGGGTAACCATGGTTGTGACAGTTTCCTATTTTTTAAATTTCCACAATTTTCTACCCACTTGCAATTATTCGTGTGTTTGTGTGTGCACGATGTTTACATATTCTTCATTAATACCAATGGGTGATTACCACACACATGCACACACACACACACAATGCACACATGCACACACACCATGGCCTTTTTGTCTTTCAGTAACTTATCTCAGAGATTATCCTACATTGCCTCTATCAGACCTAACTCATTTTTTATTCATGTCATTAGGTGGATTAGGTCTAGTTTATTCTTTTTTCATGGTTGTATAGTACTCTATCACAAGGCCCTACCAAGTTACTTACTCGTTGTTGGTGAATAAGATTTACTCTCACCCCAGTTTTTGCTATCATAGGCAATACTGCAATTAAAATATTTATATTTAGACAAATGGTATCAGATACAGTTGAGAACATATCTTTTAGGACAACATCCTAGAAGTGGAATCTCCAACTTGGAAGATTGATGTATTTACAACTCTCACAGGTATTAGCAAAGTACCTGCCTCAGAGGTTGCACCAATTATACTGTCATCTCACCATGTGGAAAGATCTTCATCTCTACCTTCTCGCATTCACCTTCTGTGTATTAACTTGCTGATATTCGTTAATCAAACAGGTGAAAATGAAATAGCATTGTTGTTTTGATTTACATTTGTTTACATTGAGTGAGGTTGTGATGATGCATTTTTGTGGAACAGTTTACTTATTAATTAATTATTAAATTATTACACTAATTGGTTACAATGATGTCTGTACAATTAGTTGAAATGCTTGTTTGGAGTCTCAGCCCAGATAACTTAAAGTGGGGTAGCACATGGGTGTTTGCTGGCTTTCCCGTAACTTAACCAATCAAACAATACAGTTAAGAAGGTGAAACTAGACTTCTTCTGTAAGGCAGGTTGTATAAGCTTTGGCTTTTAGACTAGGAGTTGGCAAGCATATTTCTTAAAGGTCCAGATAGTAATTATTTTAGATTTTATGGGCCAGATGGTCTCTTTTAGAACCGTTCAACTCTATCCCTCTAGTGCAAAAGAAACCAGATATATTACATAAATGAATAGGTATGGCTGTGTTCCAGTACAACTTTATTTACAAAAATAGTCAGTGGGCTGTACTTGGCCTGTAAGCTTCAGTTTTTAAAACTGTGTTCTACACCATGCATGAAAGGATGCCTGGAGATAAGATCAACAACCTCAATTTGAAGATTCCAAATGGCCCAATTCTTATGTATCTGAACCTTCCAGTTAATGTAAGTAGTTGAAGAAATGGATAAATACAGGTCTATGCAGGTGTTTGGATATTCAAGATATTAGGCCTTAGGAGCATGTCACCCTGGGTAATGCATGAGACTGGAGGTTCTAAAATTTCCCACTTGGATGCATAGTTTACCCTCTTTATTGTTAATATAACATCTTCTTACCCTGAATGCACATTAACTAATTGAATCTGCCCTGCTCTGGCTACCCTCATGGCATGGATATGGCTAAAACTATTGTTTAGAAAATAAAGGAATCCGTAGTCCTGCAGTTACTTTAGGGGTAGAAACAATTGGTTTGGGCCCCTCTCAAGAAGGGAACTTAGGACTAAAGGAGACACTTTGTAGAAGCACAGGGTGGTAAGCACTGTTGGCCAACTCTTGGCATTTACCTGCTTTGTTCCCTGTGGTATCCCTGTGCCTCCCACCATGTATAGAACATAATAGAGCTCAGTTAATGTTTGTTGGATGGTTGAATGAATGAATGGACATGATGAACGCTACAAAAAAAAAATGACTTTTTACAGTCAATATGGCAGTTTTCCATTTACATACCAAGTTGTGTGAACAATGCCTGGCATATAACAAGTGCACAAAGTACGGTGGCTATTAATGTTATCAGCTATTATCACAGTGAATTTCAAGTGCAAATGCAAATAATAACAATGATTTTGACAAATGTTTGTTTATGATGTATAAGTTCAAATTCTAATACTTTAAATAAATTCCTTCATTTAATTTTTACAATAAATTAAGTAGGAGGTAAGTACTACCATTATTCCATTTTATAGATGGGAAAAACAAGTCACAGAGAGGTAAACTGACGTATGTTAAACTATGCAGCTAGATGTAAAGTAAAAGTCTATCTCTGGTGGTTAAAGCAGTGGTTCCCAAACTCCAGTGAGCACCAGATTCCCCTGAGACTGTTGGGCCCCACCCCTAGAGGTTTTGATTCAGTGGGTCTGGTGGAAGGCCTAGGGATCTGTATTTTTAATGGATTTCCATTTGATGCTGATATTCTTGGCTTTGGAGCCACACTTGGATAACCACTGTTTTAAAGAATTTTGTGATTGTTTTAAGGGGGAAAATAAAAGTGATCCCACTAAAGGCCAATTTAGTTAATTTCTGGATATTCTTGAACCCAAAAGAACCTTTTCAATCCTTTACTGGTATTGCCCCTTTCATTCCTCACCTCTCCCCACCTCTCCCCACCTCTAGGGCTCTGGCTAATTAGCCAGCATGGTCATAAACTGAATCCCAAGAGAAAGATGTGTAGTGGCCTGCAGAAGTGATGCATCTTCTCTCTGGGAAGTACTGAAGTGTTGAGTTCAAGGCCCAGGCTCCTTCTCAGAATTGATGCCCCAAAGTTTTACTGCAGGCGACTGGAGTATGCTGGGCTCTGCCTGAAATGTAAGCACAACTCTTCCGATTTTAGTGTCCTAACCCATGCGAGTGCTAAATTACTCCATAAACAAAATACATCTGGTGTTTGACTCAGGGAAAATATTTCTCTATGGTTGAAAGAAGTGTGTGGACAGTTTGACTCCATTAATTTCCACCAGAGTGACTCGGAACCATCTGCTCAGTCTCCTCCATGGAGGGAGGGGGGCAGGCCGGACGACTTAGCAGCTGGCCTGAGAAGTGCTGTGTGGGCTCCATGGGGCGATGGGTAGGTGCCCATGTCACTACTGACCCTGACAGGCCAGGGGAACCTTTTGGACACCACTCTTCACACTCTGCAGGCTTCTGAGACCCTTGGATACATGAAGTGTTCTGCACCCCAGTGCCTTCTTCTCCCTGACTGGGTGTCTGTGTAGATGGCCTGGTCCCGGAGCCCTATAATATCTGTTTGGCCCAGTATAAGAGACACATTCTTGTCCCCCCAATAAGATCTTCTGGCACAGTCTGGACTCTTCCTTCAAGGTTCAGAGGTAGTGAGATGGTCTTCCTCTAAGGATCTCTGGGACCCAGTGATTTGGAGAGAGCAAGATCTTGGGACAAGTTCAGTAAATGTGCCATGAGGACAACAGAGACAGATTGGGCTTTAAAGTGACACAGACTTGGGATTAAACCTTATTGCTTCTCTCCATGGTCATGTGTCCTTTGCCAAGTTATTATTAACTTCCCCGATCTCTGTATTCTCATCTTTAAAATGGAGATATTTTACAGTCAATCTGATAGTTAGCCACTTGCATATCAAGTCAGTTAATCAGTGCCTGACAAATAGAAGGTGCTGTAAATATTATCAGTTGTGAATTCTAAGGTGCTTCGCAATGACTGCCCTCTCCCCCTGTTCCTACCTTCACCCAGTATGTACACCTAGTACAATCCTCTCCTCCTGACTAAGGACAGAATCGATGAATGTGATGGGTTATGATGGAGTTAATCCAGAAGATTATCCAGGTGGTCCTGATTTAATTGGGCAAATCCTTAAATAGTACTGAACCCTTCCTGAAACCAGAGAGGTTGGAAATGTGAGAGGGTCAATGGAAAGGGCCCCATGGCAAAGACCTGAGAGTGACCTCTAGTTGCCGAGAGTGGTTCACAGCTAATAGCCAGCAAGACGACAGGAGCCTCAGTCCTGCACCCATAGGGAATGAGTTCTGCTCATAACCTCAGGGAGCTTGGAAGCAATTTTTTGCTAGTCAAGCCGCAAGATGAGAACACAGACTGTCATCTTGATTTCAGTTTTGTGAGGGCCTGAACAGAGCACCCAGTTAAAACATGCCCAACTGCTAACCCAGGGAAACTATGAGATACGAAATGTGTGTTGTGGTAAGCCACTGAATTTGTAGTATATAATGAAAATAGCAGTAGAAAGTGAGTACAGAGGTAATAACATCTACTTCAGAGAAAAATTATGAGAAATAAATGAGATTATTTATATAGAGTGTGCAAGGCAGTTGCATAGGAAATATCTGATGGTAGCAACTGTGGGTTTCAGATAATCTTCCCAGCTAAGTGGTCCAGCATTTCCTCCCCATCAGAAACATATTTGTGCCTCAAACTCCGAGCCTGCTAGCTGGGATCTTGCTGAGTTCCTACTCATTCTATTCTTGGGGGCTGGCTTACGTCTTGCCATGGCTGGGTTTTGATGCCCATTGCTGACATGAGAGGTTTGAATATTGACTGCTGTCTGGGTTACTGTGAGTGACAGATGAAGAAAGAAAATTGATTGTGGGACCAGGATGTGAAGACCCAGGTTGATGTCCCAGAAGTCCTGAGCAGTGAGACAGGTCTGGTTTGCACTTTCTTGTTTGCATTTACCCAGGCAGGATTCTCCTTCCCATGGAGCACATTATCACCAATGGGACCATTTCTGTATTCATCCAGAGCTCCTGATTAGAGGCTCATGAATATTCAAATACTTGTCTCCCCTTATTTGCCTTACTATTAGCATTCTGTCTCTAGGCTTATTTTGCTGTTTTTGTCTACTGCACATTTGTTCAGTGATTTGCACTTTATTGCCCAATGTGACCAGTTTCAAGGCAATCCCAAATATTCCCAGTTCTTGGAAAAGCTGGGTCTCTGCTCTGCCCTGGCTGCCAAAAGATGGGTGGGTGGTAGAACAGCCTGCAAAGTGCCACTTTGGGAACTCACTTCTGCGTTTTTGAAATTCATGTTGATAATAATTCAGTGCATGTGTCTATCACTTCACATTTTACAAAGAGATTTCATATCATCCCGTTTTACAGTCTTGCTTTCTGCAAATGCAAAATGCTGACATTCTGTTCTGAATGGGACCATGTCTCTTTTCCTTCTGAATATTTAACAACAAGATTTGAACAAACTGAATCTGTTTTAAAGCCCAGCTGTACAATGATTTCTCACAATGGCATAGTGTAGAAGGAGATTTGTTCTTTTCTCTTTCTATGCTAATTGGAGCTTGTTTGAACTATGTTCAGCTCTGTAGGTGATATAGACTGTATTAGTTTACTGTTGCTGCTGTAACAAATTACCCCAGACCTTGTGGCGTAGAAAAACACAAATTTATTCTTTTATAATTCTGGAAGTCAGAAATCTAAAATGGGTTAGCAGGATTGTGTTCCTTGTGGAAGTTCTAGGGGAATATTCTCTTTCTTGTCTTTTCATCTTATAAAGGCCACCCATATTCCTTTTCTCTTGACCCCTTTCTCTGTCTTCAAAGCCAGCACTGTAGCATCTTCAGATTTTTAGCTGTCTGTCTTTGACTTCAGCTTTTCTGTCATTTCATCTTCTTCTCTGATTCTGACCCCTTTGCCTCCCTTTCATAAGGACCATGTGAAGACATTGGGTCCACCTAGGTAATTCAGAATGACCCCCTCCCCTATCTCAAGATTCTTAATTTAATGACATCTGTAAAGTCTGCCTTGGCCATTTAAGATAACATAATCATAGGAGGTTGGGACCAAAATATCTTTGGGTGACCATTGTACCTACTACACCTTTTTTTCTGGGTTAGTAAGAAAACTGAGGTTGCTTGGGACTGAGACCTGCATGCCCATATAGAATGTGGATCCTTTGGATTTTTGATTTTTGTTTTTTTGTTTCTGAAGGATAGATGCCTCCTAATAGCTATCATGAGTTTCTTGCCTATAGGATCAAAATGTCTCTAAAGGGTACATGAAGGGCTCATGGTTGTGGGCTTGACAATAAATACTCAATTTCCTAGTTAGATCACTATGTGCTCAAAGCATCTTCCTTGAGTGTCATGCTCAGTTTGATCCATATAGTTACCTCTAAAATGGGAATTCTTACCACCAATCAAAGCTGGGGTGCAGAGAAGTTAAATAATGTGCTGCCTACCTCTTGTGTAATATGTTGAATTGATGTTTGTGCAAGGTGGGCTTGGATTCAAATCCAGACTTGACTTTGGGACTTTGTGCATGTTACTGCACCTCTCAGAGCCTCAGTTTCTCCATCTGTAAGTATCTCTTTTGTAGTTGTGAATATTAAATGAGGTTAGGCTTGCAAATCAGTCAACATAGAGTCTGGATTAGTACATGTTAGCTATTTCATTATGATTATTTTTACCATTAGCATTATCATTATTTCTTTTTTTTTTCTTCTTTTTTTTATTTTGGTTTTTCATTTACAGTTGTCCCTTTTTCCCCTAATTTCTCTCCCCCACCCAACCCACCCCCTCTCCCGCAATCATATCCCTCCCCGTTGTCCATGTCCATGAGTCTTTTATACGGGTTCTTTGACTAATCCCTTCCCTTATCCCCCTTCTCTCCCTCTCCCCTCCCCCTATTGACTGCTATTCTGCTCTTTGTTCTATTTAGTTCCTTTGTTTGTGTTGTTCTTTAGTTTCCTGTATTAGGTGATATCATATGGTATTTTTCTTTCTTTGCCTGGCTTATTTCACTAAGCATAATTCTCTCTAGTTCCATCCATGTTGTTGCAAATGGCAGGAGTTCCTTCTTTCTTTCTGCTGCATAGTATTCCATTGTGTAAATGTACCACAGTTTTTTGATCCACT
The DNA here is from genome assembly GCF_987537825.1 of Furipterus horrens. Lineage (NCBI taxonomy): Eukaryota > Metazoa > Chordata > Mammalia > Chiroptera > Furipteridae > Furipterus > Furipterus horrens. Next base: position 26,200,726 of record NW_028327183.1, read on the forward strand.
CATCTACAGATGGGCACTTAGGTTGTTTCCAGCACTTAGCTATTGTAAACAGTGCTGCAATGAACATAGGAGTGCATAAGTTCTTTTGAATTGGTGTTTCAAGATTCTTCGGGTATAATCCTAGTAGTGGAGTCGCTGGTTCAAAAGGCAGTTCCATTTTTAATCTTTTGAGGTAATTCCATACTGTTCTCCATAGTGGCTGCACCAGTCTGCATTCCCACCAACAGTGCAGTAGGGTTCCCGTTTCTCCACATCCTCGCCAGCACTTGTTGCTTGTTGATTTGTTGATGATGGCCATTCTGACTGAGAAATGCATTTTCATGCTTGCTGGAAGTTGCCATAGTAATAACTATTAAAATTGCTGTTATTAATACCTGCAGACTGAGGGTACGCACAGAAGTGATTTCCTAAGAGTTCTTGGACCCTGGAAGGTCTACATTGATTGGGCATGTCCAATATAACTCACATAGAGCTAAATGCCTTGGGCACACTATCACATTTGATCCCCAAACTGAAGATAGGAGGTAGGTACAACTACCACTCCCATTTTACATAGTAAGAAAATGGAGATGAGGGAAGTGAAGTGATTTGTCCATCATAATGCTGATGTTAATGGGTAGAATTTGACACCCCCCCCCCCCCCCAGTCTTCCAGAACCTGTACTTAATCCTATGCCCTCTGCCTTGCTGAGTGGGTCCCCCTCATAGACCTCACAGGCTATGCTGTCCTTGCCCATCTCTGATGATAAATGCATCCTGCATCCTGGAGGCCTGAAAGAGCTCTGGGAGGGTGAGAGCCAGCTGTCAATTAGAGCTCATTAGGATGCCACTCTCTCAGGCAGAAATTGGTACTTCTGACTCAGTCCCCATCTCAGAGTGCTCCGGTCCCACAGAGCAATGGAACCAATGGGCCCCCTGGGGCACTTCCTCACTCTGGCCCAGTGCTGTTTCCTCATATATGTCCTTCTCTATCACCATAAAACTTCACATTTACATCAAGACTGATATCAATGCTGAAGCACAGGGAGCAAACGCGGGAGTTTTCTTTAGAACAGAAAATGCCCCATTTCCAAAGATCTGGCTCAAGTGCAAATAAGTGTTGACTTCAGTCCTTCTGGGAACCACTTTCATGAATACCAACAGGGTCCCTGCACTGCTCCAAGACAACTCAGGCTTCTAACAGGGTGTTTGTCAACAGGAGGATCTATGTGGGTTTGTGGAGGTCTTGAATAATGTATAAAATCTACACGTTCAGGTTAATTAAAATCTTAAGTGCATTATCCAGCTGGAACAAAGGCTCTTGAATCTATGAACATTGAAAGTCATTGATCCTCACATAAAAACTAGTGAGGGCAGGGTTTTAGGGGGTGGAAGGGTTGTGCGAAGAGGAAAGAGGACTCACGGACATGGACAGCAGTGTGGTGATTGGTGGGGGGAGGGGTGCATCAGGGGCTAAACGGTCATGAAAAATATACAATACAGATTAAATTTTTAAAAAGTCATTGATATTCAAGAACTTTTTTCTTCTCACCCTACTCCAACACAATAAATTCCAGGACTATTCAATCTATGGGAGATCAGCATGAATAGGGAGATGTCCTTGTAGACATGCAGACAGTTCATATAGAATGGGAATAATGCATTGTATATTTGATCCTCATAGAGCCACAAGGAATAAAACACATTCAGAATCTGTCTCTTTTGCACTTTTTCCCAGGCAGAAAGCTAAAAGCTAGGAAGGAGTGGGAAGCCAGTACTAGGGTATCAAGAAAATATTCTGTGCTTCATCATCTGCCATGTATTTGATTATCAAGAATTCTAATGTCATCAGGACATTAGGGAAACTAACCTCTAATCCGGCTTGTGGGAAATAGTCCATGGGCCTGGGTTTCCTGGAAGAGTAGTGTTTGATGGTGCACCAGGCAGGAGTGTGGTCCCATTAGGAAACCATTCACAGGAAGACCCTGATAAAGGCAGATGCCGGGATATCCAGACTCTAGGGAGAGAACTTGACCCTACTCAGACACCAGGCCTATCCTATGCCTGTCCCACCATTATATTTTAGAAGCCTAAAATAATTCATTGTCAGTTTCATAAGTTCATAGATGAAGAGAAATTTTGCTCCAGGATAAATCATACCCCAAGTCTCACCCGCACCTGATTTAAATGAAATTTAAATGATATTTTGGACTTAGAGTTGAGCTGGGATTGGTTAAGAATCTTGGGGATGATGAAGTAGGGTAAATGTATTTTTCATGTGAAAAGGATATGAATTTGGGAACCAGAAGGTACAGTGTTATGGATTAGATTGTGTCCCCCCTAAGTTTACATGTTTTACATGTTAAGATCCTAAACCCCAATACCTCAGAGTGTTAACTTATTTAGAGATAGGGTCATTACAGAGGTAATCAAATTGAGATGAGGCCATAGGGTGCACCTTAATCCAGTATGTCTCGTGTTCTTATAAAAAGGGGAAATTTGGTTACAGAGAAACAGCACATAAGGAGAATGCCATGAGAAGGCAAAGATGGAGATTGGGGTGGTGCTTCTACAAGCCAAGAAATGCCAAAGATCGCCAACAAACTATCGAAAGTCAGGGAGAGACCTGGGACAGATCCTTCCTTACAGCCCTTAGGAGGAACCAACTTTGCCAACACTTTGACTTTGGAGTTTTAGCCTCCAGAACTGTAAGACAATAGATTACTGTTGTTTATGCCATTTCATTTTGTGGTAGTTTGTTATGGCAGCTCCAGCAAATTTTGGTATGTTCACTGAGGAATTACTGTGTTCAAATAAAATTTGATGAGAAGTCCATTATGTAAAGCAGACAAAAGCTCTAGGTGAAGTAGGGTTTGACAACCTGGACACTTACTTATCTTCTTTTCTTCTCCCCTAAGTAGCTCTGGGGAGACTCTTTAGAAGCTCCCAGAACACAGTTTGAAATATCAGATTCCTCTAAGAATAGTAAACAATGTTGACATAACTTGCCAGAAACAGCTTATTGGTGGAGCTGCAGCAGATTTGTGAAGCTCTGGGTAGAAAAGGATTCAGAGGTTTACTGGGGCGCAAGAGGAAATATGCAGTGATTGGTTAGTGATGTCTGTCACAGGCATGAGAGTTGGGTGGGGAGTATCATTTAACAACTATTTTCTATCCACGGAGCAGTCCAGCTCCTTGACTTGGCAGAGAACAAGCCTGCAGCTTAGAGAGATGAAGTGACTGGCTCAAAGCCACACACCATCTTTCGAATCAGATGAGTTGGGTGATTTCTGTATGTATAAGCTTTATTCTCTGTCCATAGATCCACACTGAGTCACTGAAGAGAATGTGCCATTCAGTCACAAAGCTCACATTTTTAGGGTCTCTTGACCTAGAGCTGAGGTTTGCACCTGCTTTTATTCTGCTCAAACAGTCAGATCATCCTTCCTCTCCAATCTCTTATGTATTAGCATTTTCTGTAGTACAGGCTACTCCTTTGCCACTGGCATTGGCACCAGATTAGTGGTTCTCAGTCAGGGGTAATTTGACACCCAGGGGATATCTGCCCTCCTCAGGCAATAATTGGGCCCATGGTTGGTAGTCACAACTTGGGGAAGGTGCTGTGACATCTAGTGGATAGAGGCCAGTGTTGCTACTTAATATCCTACCACGTACAAGACAGTCCCTCCAGCAAAAAATAACATCGCCTTCAATAACAACTGTCAAAGTCAAGGCACTCTGCTCTTACGTTAACCTCCTTGCTTCCCATGCTTCTAGAAGCTTCCTGGGAGTTGCCTTATTTTTCATTACTCTCCCTCCAGGAGCCCCACTTCCTAGAGCTTTCTCTCTAGTCACCTTTCCATAGAAATTCCCACCCTTGTGGGTAAGAAGCCAGGGAAGCCATGCTGGAAGTGGCTGAGGAATTCTCTGGTTTGCCAGGTTCTTGACCACACTTCTCTGGAGAGTATCATTAAAACCCTGGACCCCTGAAGGAGCAGGTTCTGGAGAAAGGGACAGTGAGGGGACTGAAGGAAAACTGCTCTCCTGAAAGTTGTTCCTTAGTGTCTGCTTCTCTCCTGCTGTGGAGCATTGCCACAGTGATGAGATTCATCAACCCCTGGGGGTTGGGTTTAAAGTTTCTCTCCTTGAGCAGGATGCTGGGAGAATATTGTCTAAAGCAGGACTTGGTAAAAGGAGGGGGAATTTAGTTATTTGTCTTGACTCTATTTCATGGGGCTTCTTGTTTCTAGTTCTAGAGAAAAAACATATTTTCACAAAATTTTAGAAACAAAGGTATATAGAAGCTCCAGTTATGGACTGTGATAAGAGAGAAATCAGATGAAACTTGAAATAGTCTGTTTACATGTCTGTCATCTGACTCCCCTACTGGACAGGGGTTCATCGAAGTCAGGAGCCATGACTCATTTGCTGCTCTATCTCAGTGTCCTGCATTGTGCTGTGTACAGGAAGCACCAGCCCACATTTGCTGAATTAATGAGTGAAGGCATGAATTAGATGGGGATTGAAGCCAAAACTCAGCTTCTCTTTCTCTCTCTCTGGGCATGTGTGTGTGTGTGTGTGTGTGTGTGTGTGTGTGTGTGTAGCCACAAGAACAGTACCTGGCATATATTAGGTCTTTAAAAAATACTTACTAAATTAATTTTTGGGTGCTGCTTCTGCCTTGGTCTCTACGCTAATCATTTAACATATAGCGACTCATTTAATTCTCACCATAACCGCAGGAGGTGGATATGATTCTCTACATTTTACAACTGGAGTTACTAGGGTCAGAGAGGTTTAATAACTTGATCGAAGTCACACAGCTGTCAGGAGTTGCAAAGCAAAGACTTGAAATTTAGTACAGCACTAAAACCTAAGCTTGTGTGTTCTACAGCTGCACTTTGGATGCCAAGCAAGGACATGTGTGGTGTACCTGGTACTGCATGGGATCCTAGGAAGCTTCTGCATAAGAGATGAGCCTGGTGAAATCAGCGATTGGCAAGAGGCATCAGAGAGCAGGAGTAATGTGGGAGAGATGCAGTACCATGGGGACAGTCACCCAAACCAAAACAAAAGGAGGGCAAGGGGGGAGTGTGGCTTGAAGGAAAGATTTTGAGGAAAAGCAGAGGCCTGGTGGATAGGAGATACAAAAAACCAAAGTATTTTGGGAAAAACAGTAAAGTTAACAGGTGTGGATGTAGGGACATAGGGACAGCAAGATGAATTTATTTTAGAGCATGTTGAGTTTGAGGCTACTGAGGAGCATTTAGAAGGAAATGCAATAAAGGTACTAAGTCACTTTACCTCTCATGGTAGAAAGCCATTAAAACTACCATGTTTAAAGAAGCATATATTGCCTCATATAATTGAGAAGGATTAGGTGCTGTCATTAGGCATAACTGGATTCAGGGGTTTACAAAAGACATCATGGCTTCAATCCTTGCCATCTCCTGAGAAGACAGACATCATCACTACCAGAAGCCCTAAACTCCAATCCTAGAAGCTTAGCAATCTGGAGATGGTGGAGGGGGTGGTGAGAAAGAGAGGGAGAGAGAGAGGGAGAGGTTTGGTGGTTCTGTCAATGGCTTCCAGACTTCCAGGCCTCTGGTAGTCAATATCCCCACTGAGCTTGGGGAGGTGGGGGTCTCTCTACTGACAGCCTCTCCAGAATCAGACAGAGCAGCAATTTTCAACCTTCTTCATCTCATCACACACATAAACTAATTACCAAAATTCTGTGACACACCAAAAAATATATTTTTTTGCCTAACTGACAAAAAAAATAGGTATAATTTTGATTCATTCACACTGAACAGCTATTGTTGTGTTGTCTGTTGCCATTTTTTATTTGACAGTCTAAGGGAAAAGAGGTCAGTGCCCCTGACTAAGTAGACATTTCACATTTTAAAAGTTCTTGTGGCCCAGCAGTGTGCCTTCTGTAGGGCACCGGATGAAAATGGCCGACATAGAGTGATAGGTCAGGACTTCGGTGTTCACTCTAATGAGTAGGCTGGTGTTTATCATTAATTCTGCAAGAAGCTTGTTCCAGAAAGGGAATCATTCAGAAGGCAGGATTGGAGAATAGGGTCTGTGTTTATAACTTTTTATAAAGCTTTTCCCGCCTTTTTCTTAAGTCTCTTCTTGACTTCCCTGTGGGCCTCCAGGTTGCAGGTGCTGCTTAGGAGTAAGGAATGCATTTAAGAAGAGGCGACTATACTGTTACAGGTAACAGAGAATCTGTGTATAGGAAAAGGCAGCAGCCCCTTTGCAGTTTTATTGCTTGTTTTGTTCACAGTTACCTGCAATATGGCAGGGCTACAGATGGATAGAAATATGCTTCAATGTAACACATTTACAGCAGGGGGAGAAACGCCCCCCAAAACACAACTGTTCAAAGCCAAAAGCTATCTTTGCCTTTCCTAATCTGTGTTGCTTTCTGAATACAAAGAGACAGATGATTATTGCAGTAACTGACAATTGAGCTGTGGTCAGACACTCAAGAGGTACTTTAAACAGTTGATCATAAATATAAAATCAGAGTATTATGATTCACAGGAGAGGAAAGCAGACCCTGGTAACAAAGTCTGAGATGGAGCTTAGAGCTAGAATTCAAAGCTGGGCGAATGCAGGTCTTTGAAGCAAAAGGGCGGATGTTTTACATTAGGCTGAGCCTGAATATTCTGGGAATGTGTGATGAACATGGAAATGCCTCCAGGTCCCCCTTCAGGACAGACTTTGGCCTTGGATGGAAGACCCACAGACAATAAGTGATTGAGGGGACATGTGGCAGGCTGTATAATGACCCCCACAAGATGTCCACATTATGTGAATCCATTATCTGACATGGCAAAAGGGGTTTTGCAGATGTGATTAAGTTAAGGAGTTGTCAGCTCAGTCTAAATGCATCAGAAGGCTTTGCTACAATTAAATGGCAAAGCTAAATTTAAGAGCCTTAAGGTTTGTAAGTTAGCAAACACTACCAGGTAACAATAGAGTGTTCTGTAGAAAAGAGGAACATTGACAATTCTTATAGTAAAAAGAATATTCTTGAGGAGAATCAGTCCTGCATTCTTAGCCACTGGATTGGTCCAAGATGGGGATCTTCCAGATGTCAAATGGTCTGATAAATATCTGATATTCTTTCATAAGTTCTTCAGAGGGATATATGCATATGATCTATTTCCTTTGATGCACATCTGAAAATTTCAAAAGTTTAACTCCTCAGGCTAAAGTAAAGTAGAATCTATTTCTCATGTTTTAGCTCATTCTTATTGACATAGCTATGTTAGCTTGGCTATAGTGACTCCATTTTGTGTCTTCACTCTTTTCTCAGACCTTAGATGGGGAAATTATCCTGGTGGGCCCTAAAGGTAACCACAAGGATCCTTGTAAGAGGGAGTCAGGGGGGGTCAAAGTTGAGAAGAAATTGCGCTGATGGAAACAGAGAGAGAGGAGGGAGATGTGGTGATGGGAGCAGGGGCTGGAGCAGTACATTTTGAAGATGGAGGAAGGGATGTAGGCAGCTGGAAAAGGCAAGGAAACAGGCTCACTCCTGTGACAAACTTTGCTTTAGCTCCATAAAACCCATTTCTGACTTCTGATCCCAAGAACTGTACAAGAATAAACTTGTGTTGTTTTAAGCCACTTGTAAGTCAGAGTTTGTGGTAATTTATTACTGTAACCATAGGAAACTTATACAGGGTGTAAAGGCCCAGCCATCCTAGCCCGGGACAAGGCATTGCCACAGGCAAACCACTCTAGCTCCAGAGCACCCGGTGGTGTTTACCAGGGCTTTGTTTGGTCCTGCCTCAGAGCCTGACTTACTTTCTGTTCACTCCTGTTTCCTTCCACTCCCTTTCACAGGTGTTGATCCCAAGGATACCCCCTAATATATACATTCATCTCCAAACACTGTTCTGAGTTGGCTTCCTGGGGAGTTTATGCTGTGTTGATATTAGGTAGTGCCCCACAGTGATTCAAAATCGCAGCATTGGGTCATTCTGTTCTGGCTTCCCAAGCTGGTAACCTCGTGTGTGTGTTTCCTTGCCTCTTTGAGACTCAGTCTCCTACACTGTAAAATGTGGGTAAAAATTCCTACACTAAGGCTTGTAGTGGGGACTGATTTAGACCACATATGTATCATGTTGTATAGGGCCTGCCTTGAGGTAAGTTCTCAATAATGTTCTTGAGATTGGTGATGGTATTGATGATGTTGGAATTGGCACTGATGGATGTTGTTGAGGGTGAGGATGAAGACAATGACCTGTGAACTCTGGACAGGCCCTTGGATTATAGAAGACAATATCTGTAGAAGGACAGATTGTTCAGCTATGAGTGCCCAGGAGGGTCAGGGAGAAAGTACAGAGGAAAGATATTTTTTCAGATTGATTTTCCACACCTCCCCATCTATTGTATAACTCTAAAGAGAGACTGCTGGGTTCTGGGTTGAATTCTAGACTCCATACTGGACTCAAGATACACACTGAACAACATGTTCAAGACTGGACATTGGCCAGCCTGGGAGCTATTCTGAGGTTTCATTCTGGCCTTCTTTTCTAGAACTTGGCTTTGCTCTTCCAAGGGCCAGACTCTGGGACTGTCTGTCAAGGATATAGATGACCTGTGTTGGGGCTGGGCACATTGCAAATCATGTCTCACCTTCCACAGGAGCACCCAGAACCTGCACCTAAGACTGAAAACAGGGGTCATATGAGGACCACATAAATAGAAAAGGCATAAAATAACTTAAAAATGATTGTCTGAGTTTAAATAACAACTTTTTTTAACTTGAAGCACAAATTATATTCATGGATTTTGACGATAAAATCCCTTCTGTTTCTCCCAAAAAACTGCCCCTTGAAGAGTATAAAAAGTGCCTCTCCTGCTTTCTTTCCTGGCCTCAGATAGTTCAGCCTGTCAGGAAAGCACAATTTGCAGGTGAGCTACTGAGGATGCTCCAAACAAGAACTGCCACAAAAGTGCCAGAAGACCCAAACTTGTACTTAATTTATAGTTTGCAAGTCCTCAGCATAGAGCTGGCCAAACAATTCCAACTAAATTAAACTCCACACAGTTCTCCCGGGCTGGGCCTGTGAGTGCTAAGGCCCAGCTGTCAGCCCAGCTTCACGGCTGAAGATAAATCACTGCAGAAAATGGACTATAATAAAAACACTGACAGACCCTTCAAAGTAATGGAGCTTGGGGGTCTCCCTTTTGTCACATTTCACATATTATGCAATTACTGCCTTGAAAATGGCCTTTCCTTCATTCCTGAGAGGTGTGTCCTGGTTTCAAAACAGGGACCATGGGAGTTGGTAGATACCTTCATGCTTGGGACTGTAGCAGGTTAGTTTCAGTCTGGGCCAGACCCATCTTTGACAATTGCAACAATTTTCTGTTACACAGAGGTTGGAATTGGCCACGTCTAATCACTAGAATCACTGCACTAGGGGCTGGGCAGTGCAAGCAGGTCAACCATCATGCCAATCTACAGTGGAGTTGTTCACACTCCAAGAAATAGATTTTATGCTGCTTTCCTGTTCTGTGAAAAGCAGTGTGACTGAAGAAGGAACAACTTTTAAAGGATCCTTATTGAGGAGGCCATGATCAGTGCCACTGTGTCAAGGTACTGTTGGGATTTTCCTGGAGGACATGAAAGTCCTCAAGAAGTGTTTGGTTGTTGCCTCTGTCCGACCTGCTTCTGGCTTTCTTAACTACTCCAGCCTCTAGAAGCATCTAATCTACAAGAGGACTTCCTGTTGGCAGAAAGTGAAAATGTGACTTGAAGAAGTGGTGCTATATTGGAAATCTTTCAAAAATCAAACTCCCTCAAGCTGACTTAAATTAAAAGTGGAAATGCATTGAACCACATACATGTGAAGTTCATCTAAGTTTAGGTATGGCTGGATTCTGAAGGCCAGCTGATGTTCTAGGGTATCCACATCCCTCCCCTCATGCTGGCTTCACACCTGGGAAATTCCAGGTTGACATAACTCTTAATTACAAGATGAGGGGATAAGAGAGGTGATGTAGCCCTAATAATACTAACATATTTCAGAAGTAAGAGCCATATAACTAACTTGATCATGGGCACTGCCCTGAATCAATCTCTGTGATCTGGAAGGTACAACACTGGCCTGGTTTGGTGCCATGCCCATTCTTAAACCAATTGCTGTGGGAAGATAATTCTATGCTAAGTCTTGGCAATGCCTCTTTTTGGAATAAATAGAGGAGTCAGCTCACTTTGGGACGTGGACAAGGTTAGGAAGAGTAGTTTACCAAGGACACAGAATGCCCTTACTCAAATAACTGCGGATTGTATATTAGATGGGCAAAGGCAAAAATTGCTCCCTAGAAATGACATCAGTCTACTATAGAAGCTATGTAATAATTGGGATGATTTTTGCCCCAAGCAAAGTTAGTCACCCTCAGCATTGGACATGACTTTGTCACTTCCCAATTTACCTGAACTACCTCTTTTCTTCTTTTCTCCATCTTACTCAACCCCTTGCCCACACTGATGAGCACGGACCACTGTGAGGCATGGAATATAGATCGCTAACAGCTGCCAAGGGGCTGAAAGGTGAAAACTGGAAAGGTGGTCAGTTAGCACTATATTAGGTAAACTTTGATGAATAAGAAATGAGAGCTATTTGAAAGCAACTGGACAGATATATTCTTGTTCCTTTCACCATCTATGCACTCCCCTCCATAAAAGCCTTCTAGAAAAGTCTTGTGTTCCAAGTGAACACACCTGCTAAGAGACCTATGTGTTAGGTTCCTATTGTTGTTACACATTATAGCAACTTAAGTGGCTTAAAGAAAAACAAATTTATTCCCTTTCAGATCTGGAGTTTGAAAGTATAAAATGAGTTGGCAAGGCTGTGTTCCCTGTGGAAGCTCTGAGAAGAACCCATTTTCTTGCCTTTTTCAGCATCTAGAGGCTGCCAGCATTCCTTGGCTCATGGCTCCACATCATTCTGATCTCTGCTTCTGTTACCACACTTCCCTCTCAGACCCTCCTGTGTTTATTCTATAAGGATTTTCGTGATTCCATTGAGCCCACCTATATAATTTATGACACTCACCCCATCACCAGATCCTAAACTTAATCATATTTGCAAAATCACTTTTGCTTTGTCAGATAACATACTTACAGGTTCTGGGGATTAGGTCATAGGCATTTTTGTGGGCCATGATAATGACTACAGCCTATAATGGCTCTTTGGGGCTCCTTGTGAAGCCCTGGGCAGTAGGCCTACATTGCATCATATTACCTTTTTTCTTGCTTCACTTTGCTTTCTCACCCTTAAGCCCTGGGCTTGCACATCCCAAAGAACCTTTTACTTTGATCTTTGCTCCAGACTCTGGAAGAACCAAGGTTAAGGAAATTCTCAGTGAGTTTACATAGTACTTTATAAGTTCCCCCTCTGCATAATTTGTTGTCCACTTACCTGTCTGGACAATGAACCACATGCAAATAGTAGCAGTGTCTTTCTCATCTATATCCTCAGGCCAGAGTTGGAATCTAGTAGGAGCTCCACAGATGCTTGAATGAGTGAGTGGATGAATTGGCCTTTTAGCTATGCTGGAGTTCTTGGTTGAAAGCTTACTTGTTCTGAAAACTTATCTACTGAAGTCCCCCAACAATGCTTGGTGTGTGCACACAAATTTCATGCTTCATTTTTAAAGTACAAATTTGTGCTCAAGGGCAGAGTCAGTAATGAAAACTAGAAGAATAAATGTTTTAAAGGATCTAGGATCAGGCTCTGACACTATCTTTTCTGGCTATATGACCTGGACTAGTCATTTTGCCTGGTCTTTGTACCTCAGGTTCTTTGTCTGTGAAATGGTACTAATAATTACATTTGTTGCATAGTTGATGAGATGATTAATTTTGATGACATATGGAACATATTCAAAACAATATAACCTATTTGTAGTTTTTCATGCTCTTACTTCATGTACTTCTTATATATTCATAGCATGTAAATTTCATAAATATATAATCATATAAATATCAAATTTATATGTAATTATATAAATTTAATACATTTATATATAACTATATAAATTTATGCACCTCTGTTTCTTCAGTTATTTCTTCCGAATGGATTGCTTGAGAGACTCTTTTGCTGGCTGAATGACCTCCATTGACAACCCATTCTTTTATGCCATCTTTCAGCTAGAAATAGCCATGTGCCAGGGTACTGTACAACTAGATATAATTCAAAACCTATTTAGTAGGCTTTCCAGAAAGCTTTTCTATTCTTTATTAAAGAGTCATACTTCACTTGGAATGGATAACCAGCCTTTGTTTCTCTCTTTTTCCTTCTGTGTCCTGTAGATACGATACCTGAAATTCCTACAGCCATTTTGTAACATGAGGCAATTAACATAAGAAAAAGAACAAGAAAATCTTAGCAAATCCTGATCTTGATTGATAATAACCCATGAGCCAACATGGTTCCTGCCATCAGACTTCTTATTTGTACCTTTTCATGAATGATACCAGAAATTTGGAGAAGGGGATGGGAAATGTAAAGGCAACCAAAAAGGGAAGAAAGAAAAGAAATAGTCAAAGAAGGTTGTATTTCTGTTTGAATTTTAAATAATTACAGAAAGGAAGAGGGAGCTCAAAACCAAAACAAACATATGCCCATCACCCACAGTGGAATGGAAGCAACCTGAAAGCAGTGAATATATATGCTTAATGTTAGATATCATCTATACCTGGTATTGTACCTGGCATAGTAGGTGTTTGTTGACCAGATGAAATACCTTTTTTTTCTTTAATCTCTTTTAAATTTGGCCAAGTCTATCTGGCTCATCAGAGTAGTGGTGATGACAGTTTTTTGGTAGGTTTCCAAACACTGTACTATTTAAATACAGCATATAATCTTAGGGGGCCAGGCAGACAATTAGACATCTGAACTTGACTAGCCAGACATGGTTTAGCAAAACTCACATTTTTAATCTGAATCTTTAAGATAAAGGATTTTCCAAACACTTATTTTAATATATGATTTTCCCTGGAGTATTTCAAAGGAGGAATCAATTTTAAAGTAGGTAGGGAATACTTGCTTCTAAAATCTTGGTCTCTGTTTCAATAATCACATAATCTAATGGAAGACACGTACATGTCAACAATTTTTAGGGTGCTACCTGAGCTTCCAGCTGCCAGCACTTACCTACACTATAGAGCCTCTTCTTACTGTGGCCTCCCAAAAAGCAGGGACAGTGTCCTGCTGGCCTTCAGATGTCTCACTCCATAGCACCAATACAGTACCTCATTCATAAGTGAGGTGCATTGCCAGTCTGTTATAGAAAAGGTCAACCCTTTTGCATTTATCTTCATAATCTCTCACTTGGGGGGAAGCAAAAGCAAGAGAACGTGTTCTTGAGTAATTTATTCTGTTCTCTTGTATTGATGAAAGGCATAAAAATAGTGTTTCTACTCAACTCGTTTGAAGGAGAAGTCAAAATCACACCATTAAAAATTAACATTACTAGGGATGAGTTCAGAACCAAAGTAACATTAACATAAATGAATCTTCAGAATGTTGCACACAACAAATTCACTCTCATTTCCAGTTAAGAAATAAAACAAGACAGATTGTCTTTATTTCAGGCCAACAAACAGCCCAGCATATTTGATATGAGGTAAATGAGGATCTAGGAAAGAGCTTAAGGTCAAAGCTGTAGGGTTTTTCTGGAGCACCAAATTCATCACTAAGCACAGTCCACCATATCCCATGAAATTCATGTCAAAATTACTGGATTGTTTCCCTTCTTGGAGTCACCTAAACTCTAGGATAGAAAATTAAACCATTTACTCAGTTTATGATGGCCAAATAGCTCAATGCCCATTATATACATTTGTTGATACTGTCTATAGGTGTGAAGTCTGCTCATCCATCCATCAAGCTGTCCATCTAGCTGGCCAGCATTTATGGGTTAGTTGCCTGGGCTGGCCCTGTGCTGGGGCAAATGAAACAATGATGGATTAGATAGAAACTTTGCTCTCAAAGAAATTAGTTCAGTACATGACTTTAGAGCAAGGTTTTTCAATCTCCACACTATTAATATTATTTTTTATTTAAAATACTTTATTTACTTTTAGAGAGAGGGGAAGGGAGGGAGAAGGAGAGGGAGAGAGACATCAATGTGTGGTTGTCTCTCATGTGCGATCAATTGGGGACCTGGCCACAACCTAGGCATGTGCCCTGACTGGGAATCTAACTCGTGACCTTTCAGTTCACAGGCCGGCACTCAATCCAATGAGCCACACCAGCCAGGGCCATACTATTAATATTTTGAGGTAGATAATCCTTTGCTCTAAAGGCTGTTGTGTGAATTATAAGTTGCTTAGCAGTGTGTGTGGCCTCTATTCATTAGATTCTAGTAGCATTTCCCCCTCAAGTCATGATTACCAAAACTGTCTTCAGACATTGATAAATGTCCCCTGTTAGGGAGGGCAGAATTGTCTCCAGTTGAGAACCATTGCTTTAAAGTCAGATCCCAGCTTCTATTCTTGACCTGTCCTCTTACTAGTTGTTTATCGCTAATTGGTATTTAGCTTTTCCTTATTCCCATAACCTAACATAGTTTATTGCTCAGAGAAAGTATGTGATAAATACTTGAAGGTTAAGTGAATGAGTGAATGAATGAATGAATGAATGGTCTGTTTTTGTAAGACCAACCTTTTCCTGAGAAGCTGGCAAGCTCTTAGTAGGACCTTGAATCTTGACCATACCCAATGCCAAGCAAGTACTATATTCATTCAATCAAAATATGCTTTAGCTAAGTAGGAAAAAAAAACGCGTAGGGATGTTTAGCTGTGTGGGCCTGACAGATAACTGAGCAGCTGGATTTTTCAGTTTCAGCAGATTGGTTTGCCGTTCTGTAGCCACAATAACAGAGCAAAGTAACAATTATGTCTACGTTCAATTTTCTGAGGAGTGTTGCATCGCTATGGCTCACAGTCTGGCCGATTAAACGTGGCCGATTGGCACTCCCACACAAGTTTGAGGGCATTTAAAATAGCTCTCTGCAAAAGAAAAAAAATTCAAGCTGCAGACAAAGTTGTAACTTTCTTAAGGTTTTATATTTCAAAAGCAAGCTTACAGTGGTAAAAATTGTTCTCAGTGAGAGAGAATAGACAAGCCATTCATTTTGATTGTATTAGTGTCAAACTGAGTGTTGACTCTGTGGCTGGTGATCATGTCTACTGGTGGAAATGGATAATTTTTTATATTCAAGGAAATCATCAAGCTTCTACTCAATGTGGTGCTTAGGTTATGATACACTTGACCATGATGTCAACTATTCAGAGAGAGCTATGAATGTCACTCACCAAGTTTTCTTTACTTCCTAAGGCTTAAATGAGGGGTAGCTGATAGGAATGAAGAAAGGCTCCCTTTGGCTGGCATAACTGGTAATACTTTCATCCTCCAGGGCCTAGCTGTGAAATGGGTTTGTGATAGTGGCAGAGATACCAGAGCTTGCTTCGTGCTTGATCATATCCCATTATCCCAAGTACATCATGTGGCTGAGCCTATAATTAAGAAGTCAGGCAGAATGTTCTGTCCAGAGTAAGAGGAGCCTGCCAAGTTACATGGGCAACAGTGTGGCTATCAAGAGGTGTAATTAATCGTAATTGATTAAGATGCCAATATACTACAAAGTCTAAGCTCCAGGAAGTGTTGGGGCTTGAAAATAAAAATACATTTGAACCAGAAAGATCTTTTAGCAATGTTCAGAGGAAGACAAAGAGGAAAGAGAGAGAGATTGATGGCTTGGGGATGGCTCAGGCACTCAGCTGCTTTTTTTTTCTAGTTAGGAGAAGTGTCTTCATACTGGAAAGGAAAGGGTAACACAAATATGAGTAAGAGATACTTCAGGGCAAAGAAAAGGCAGCTCCTTATTGAGTCCATTGAAATGCTTGGCCATAGTACTGCTGACAGTGATTGTGAGGTGTCATGGATAAACGACAGAGCCTTCCAAAGAAGGTAGGTTGGTTTTAAACGATTGACATTTGACATTTGGAAGAAATATCTCCTTAAGACATCTGCAAGTTTCTTAATTCACAAGTACCCTGGAATATACAATACCTCCCCCTAAAATGTTGTTAGAATAACTGAAAATGCATGATATCAATGATTTTATACACACAGTTCTAAAGTAATTTTTAAAGTGATTAAAATAAATTTATCTTAATTCATGACTTTACCCAGTGTCATAATTTTTCATTATGTCCTCTCATACTATCATTTATGTATTCAATGGAAGTTAATGTTTATTCATTTGCCTCTTTGTGTCATATATTGTGCTAAGGTATTCACACACACAGGGTTGCATTTTATTCTCAGAGCACTCTCATGGCATGTGTATCATTATTACCATTTTATAGATGAGAAGAGAGAGGCTCAGAGAATAGTACCCAAAGCTTGTACCCAGGTCTGCCTAATGACTACCTGTGTCCTCATATTGGCTACCTCTTGAAAATGGTGAGTTGTAATCTGATGAAAAGAAGTGAATTAGCTGTGTAAGTAGAAAACCGGGAAACCTTGGCTTGCCAGCAATTGACATGAATAAATGCCTGAAAGTTTTTGTTGACCACAAATTCAACAGGGTCTGGGTGCTGCCAATAATATCCAAGTAACTTCAGTTCCTTTATAGGGAGGTAAGTGGTTCTTTCCACAGGCTACATCATTAAGGGTGCCTGGTTTCATTCAGTTAGTGAGTATTAGTTTGATTAATTGGTAAACTGTACATGTAGCTCTTATCTTAAGGTGACATATTTTAATAAGGTAACATTGACAGTTTGGAGGGTGTCCAATGAAGGAGAGTTAGGATGGTAAGATTTCTGTGAAATCATAATATGCAGGAAAGGATTAAAACATAGTATATGTGTAACTTATGACAAGAAGACTTACAGTTAATACAGATAACTTTCTTCAGCCACTTGAAGGGATTCCATACTGATTTAGAATGCATGAGTAATAGATATGTGATCTCTTGGGTCAGTGGTTGCAGTTTGGGTGGTGAACTAATTTGAGATGTGGTAAGCTCCATGATTCTGGAAGAGTGCAGATAGGGGTGTCTTAGAGAGGACTGCTGCCCTGATGAGTTACTTTTCCCCATGATGACTTCTGAAACAGTGGCTTGGTACTGATGGCCAGAGTACTTAGTGAGTTTTTCTGAATGCACAGCCATTATGAAATGACATAGTTAGGAAACTGATACCTCTGCTCGTGTATGAAATGATGGATGAGATAATATTTTAAAGGAGGACTAATTATTCCTCACACCTGATGTCTTCCTTCATTTGTAGGAAATCATTAATGTGATACCCTTAGATTCTCTCTGTTCCTCTGCTTTCTCCACACCAATGAAGGGTGAGAGAGGAGAGACTTAGGTGCTATACAGTTCAGGAATAATAAACTTGGCTTTCTCAGATCAGAATCTGCTTTATTTCTCTTGGGGATGACCTGCCCACAGAAAGCATAATTCCTCTGTTGTTTTCCAGGCACAGAATGCCCTTATCAGCACCCTTATGCTGGGAGGCTGCCTGAGTTCAGTGTTGTCATTACTGTGCTATGTGGATACATGTCAGATTTTAACATTTAATACTAAGAATCAGGTTTTCTTTCACCTTCAGTTTAGGCTTGTTTGGGATTAAAGGGGTTGTGGTGGCTTCTATCTGTCACCTGCTCATCTTATGTCTCAATTTTTGAGAACTCAGGAAAGGGAGAGGGTGCTATTGAGTAGGCCCTGGACAACTCAACCAATCTGAGATGGGATATAAGACATTAGGTTGCCATGTATTGGAGATTTATTCTCTGAGTCTCAATGCTTTACTCCTACTTTCTCCTTTGAGTGTGCCAACAATATCTCTGTTGTTACCATCCCCAGTTTACAGATGAGAAAACTGAGGCTTGATCAAGTTAGCAAGTATGAAAGCAAATTTTAACCCATGGCTCCTTGAGCTTGAAGTCAAGGCTCTCAGTTGCTCCACAGTTGAGAGAAAGGTTTTGAGCTGTAGAGAATATTGACAATCAGAGAAGGGAACAACTACTGGGGGCATTGAGCAGGTGAGCACTGTACTGGTCATTCAATGGTCAAAGGGACTAAAAGAGGAAGAGAAGGGAGTGTCAACACTCCAAGGATACAAGTGAAAAGCAGTATTCCCTCCCAGGTTGACAGCAGCAGAAATGTTGTTGTTATTTATCATTGTCAGCTTCTTCATCTTCATCATTCTCATCATAAAAACCACCATTTATTGACCTTTTACTATATACCAGAGATTGCTATTAGTGCTGTATATATGTTATCCCATATAAATGTTAATGGCTTTATTGAAGTATAACTGACATTCAATAAATGCACAGATTTAAAATGTACAATTTGATAAGTTTTGACATATGAGTACACCCATGAAACCATCACCACAGTCAAGATAATGAACATATCCACCACCACCACCCCCAAATTTCCTTAGGTCCCTTTTTAGTTCTTTCCTCATTTTTCTCCTCTAGCCCCCAGTTCTGTCCCCAGGCAACCACAGACATACTTTCAGTCACTAAATTGGCATTTTCTAGAATGTTATACAAATGAAATAAAACAGCATGTACTCTTTTTGTTGTTGGCTTCTTTCACTTAATGAACTACATTGAGACTCATCCATATTGTGATGTATATTAATAGTTTATTTCCTTTTTGTTGCTGAGTAGTATTTTATTATATAAATATAGTACAACTTGTTCATTCATTTACATGGTGGTAGATTTTGAGATTGTGTCCAGTGTCTATTACACATCAAACTGTTAGGAACATCATTGTACAAGTCTTTGTGTTCACAAATGCTTTTATTTAAACCTCATAACAAATGAATGGGATAGTACTGTTACAATTTTTGTTTCATACATGAGGAAGCTGAGGTCCACCATAGTCAACTACATGGCCCAAAGCCAGTGGCTCATTGGCAACAGGGCTAACATTTGAGACCAGGTCTTTCTGACAACCCCATGCTCAAAGTCCCCATGCAACATTTGCATCCCCATTGCATTCCCATGCCGAGAGGAATGCCTTCACTTGGAAAAATAAAGACATTTACTTTTTCGCTCTAAGAATGTATTTCTCAGCCTATCTTTACTCTCCCTCATGGTTATCCAGATTGGTTGGTGCACCGAGAGTCTCGGAGGGCAAGATGAGCATTCCTATGAAGTTTTTTAGTGTACCCATCAACAAAAGATAAGGACATCCTACCAGAGGCCAGGACCTTTTCCTGCCAAGAATATGAGATTATATTTTCCTTTATGGAGTAACTTTTAGACTCTGAAAATCAAAGTTAAAAAAATAAAGCAGATCAAAGAAACAAAGAAAGTGCAAACATCCTTGTGTGAATTTATAATCCAAGAGCTGAGAATTTTGTGGGTGAAATTAGTCCATAAAGAGCATTCAGCTGAAGAATTACAGTCAAAAGTCTTAGGGGGTTCAGTTGCTACTGATCTGCTGGGGTCCCAGGCAAACATTTTGAGAAGGCCCTGCCCACAGTTCCCCATATGAATCTTATCTGAGTCTTTTTCCTGTGTTCCTTCCTGATTCTGATTCTCTAGCTGATTGATTCATTTATTTGCTGAGCAGCTAGATACTCTGTGTGAGGTGGCAGTGTGAGAGAAAATATTTCACACAGGCCTGCACTGAGGAATTTACAAGCTGGTGGGGGAAGATTGACAGGAACCAGATGCTTTGCAGGCCAGTGTGACAACTGCTACTGACCACGAGATAACTGAAGGACACTATGGTAACAGTGTGCAGAGAGAAGCTGAGAAAACCAGGGAACATTTCCCAGAAGAGGTGCCATTTAATTATTTAATAGCTTTCTTTTGTTTGTGTTTTTTAAAATACACATGCTTATTATGATAAGTGATACAACCAATGGCATGGGGGTAAATGTTTGACAAACAGTTCTTTGGGGAAAAATATGTATATATTTACATACATGTTTAAATATATACATGCACTTACTATAAATATTACTGATATGAAGGCTGTGTAGCATGTAATTTACAACTAATGAAAAATATACAATATTGTTTACTGTAAATTCCATGTAGATGGCCAATTGATTTTTCACAGAATACTTTCACTGATTTTTTGCCAAACTGCTGTATTCTTAGCCAATCTATGGTTATAGTTAACAAACAAGTATACCTCTGACATTGCTGCTGGTTAATATTTTTATTTATGTTAACAAGGAAATGTTTTAATGATATATAAAACAAAAATGAAACAATAAAAACATGTCAGAGCTTTACTTGTTCATCAATGATGTGAGGCAAGTGTTTGCTGAACTGAGTAATAATTTTTGATAATGTGAACATTTTTTCCAGTCTTTGTGCTAATCACAATATAACAGCTTACAGACACACCACTTTTAAGTATAATCTGCATTATTACCATTTCCTCCACCATTTGCTTAAATTTAGATACATAATCATCAAGACCATAGGTCAAGCCTGAGCTTGGAGTGCTTGCCAGTTTCTGTGGTGTAAATACTCTCACAATGGCTGACTTAAAATTACCGACGTGTTGTCACTGAGCATAGAATTAAGAAGAGATGTGCAGATGCCCCCCTTAAGTATCGTTTGTGCCATACAGATACTGTAGCTGCAAATAGCCTCTAAGCATAGATAATAGTAAAAATAGTAAAATAATTAAGAAGTGATGAATATTCTCTATTTATTACCCTTTAATGTATAATTTAGTTATAAGTTTATATAATTTATTTTTCAATAATAACTAAGATTAACAACTGTCTTGCAAAATTCTGAATATTAACAATTGAGAGTTGGAGCATATTCCTAGATCCATCCATATAGGGTGATCATCCCCCCTAAACAATACTCCCTTTCCTTTGTCCTCCTGTCCTATCCCACATGCTGTGTGTGCTGGTTCCCACTCCCTTCTCTTTATACCAACAAACAAATGCAAACATATACATAACATATGTAATGTTTGGTTGTGTTTATATTGACTGAGTAGTATCATGCCATGCCATAAATGTTATTATGTCAGGGATAGAGCAGAAAGAAGTAAATTAGATCAAGTGCTACCTTTTTATTTTCTAGCACACACACACACTTAGGAAAATGGAGTCATGTCATAAACACAGGTTTGTTGATGTTGTTAGTGCAGTCTTTTCTGGGGGGAGGGCTTGCTTTGCTCTGCCATCTCCCTCTCCAACTCCACCTTAATCAACTCTACCACTTTACCCTAAAAACCCTCCCTCCCTTCACATGATAAACCCATGTTAATAGTCTGTTTTATATTTTTCATATGTTTTTCTATTCTTACATTACTGTTTATATCTATATACACATACACGTATACACAGGGTTTGTTTAAAATGCTTTACTTATTATACATAGTATTATAATATGTATGCTTCTTTGCATCTTTCACTTTACAATAGTTCTAATCTCAACAATTGTTCTAAATATATTCTTCACTTATTTGGCTGCATAGTATAATATAATACTTCATGGCCTGACCTTATTATAATTTAATACATATGCCCCTACTAATAAACATTTACTATTTTCACTATTTCCCTTCTCTTTGAAGACTGTTGTAATAAACATCCTTAGACATATGTCTTTAGGAAAAGAAGTTTTTATTTCTATAGGGCAGAATTGCAGGAATGGGGTTTCTGTGTTGAAGGGTATATGTATTTTTAATTCTAATAGATATATCCAGATGGCTTCCCAGAAACACTTCACATTTCCACCAGCAATAAGTGAGAGAACTTTTCCATCATCCTCACCAGCAATAGATATTAACTCTCTTTTTGATTTTTGCCTGGGACATGAGGGTAAAGTTACAACTTATTGTTACTGTAATTTGAATTTCTTTGACTATCAATGAGCTTGAATATCTTTTCACATGTTTATTGGCAATTTGGATTTGCTTTTCTGTGAATTGCCTACTCATATCTTTTGTTCATTTTTCAGTGGAATTGTTTCTTTGTCAATCTGTAAGAGCTATTTGTTTAGCATAGTTACTAACCTGTTATCTATCATCTGCATTGCAAATATACTTCCAATTCTTTGGTTTCTCTGTTAACTTGTAAAATATTACCTTTAGATATAGTTAATTTATGGTTTATAGTTATATAGTATATGGCTTGTAGTTAACACATAGAATAAACACACACACACTTTGTTTTTCCTTTAAAACAATAAGGTTACTCCTTTGGGTATAAAGATATTCCACACCTAGACTATAAATAGGTATACATTTTCTTGTGTTTTTTTGTATAACATTTAACATCTAGAGCTTTATTTAGTCCATGTAAATTTATTTTTATATGGTATCAGATAATACTCCAACTCCACAGTCTTTTAACTCAATAGCCATTTGTGTGTGGCCACTTAATAAAATAAGCCATCCTTTTCTAATCTTCTGCAGTGTTTTAAAATCTTATATTAACTGGGGTCTGTTTCTGGATCCTCTATTTTTTTTTCCACTGATTAATTTTTCTACTCTTATGCTTATTCTGTATAGATTTGTTTACAGTGGCTTTGTAGTGTGTTTTGATGTCAGGTAAGGCAAAAATCCCCCACCTTTAATCTTTATATATGTGTATATAAATTTTAGTATTCTTGAGCATTTTTTTTATCTATACGAACTGAGGACTATTTTACCTTCAAAGAAAAGGAAAGAAAAATGCTACTCCTGCTTTACTCAGAATATCATTAAATGTTATATATTTATATATAGAACTTGACACTTTTATGATATTAGGTTTTTCTAATGAAGGACCTAGTTTCTCTTCCCATTTGTTCAAAATTTGTTTTGCATCATCCAATAATACTTTACAGTTGTATTCATATAGGTCTTACAGCTTTCTTGTTAGATTTTTTTCTTACAATTTCCATTTTTAGGTACTAGTGCTAGTATATAAACAATGTATTTTCCCTTCAATTCCTCTTATACCCTTGAAACTTATCAAATACTCTTATTATTTATAGAATTTAAAAAATAGCTTATATGGCCATTCTAGTGTGCAATCAAATGATCACGCCCCCCCCCCAAAAAAGAGAGTTTTACTTCTTTCTTTCTTTTTTTTGTTTTTGTTTTAGGCCAATTTTAAAAATATTCTTAGCTTGTTGAATTGGCCAGAACCATTTAGACCATACTGACCAATTTATTAGTGATGGTGGGCATCTCAATCCAGTTTCTGATTTTATGGACATTTTTTAATTTCAAAATTGTTTTTAACTTTCGTTACAAGTTATCATATTCAAACACTTCCTATTGATTCCTATTTTACTTAGAGTATGTATTAGGAATGTCTGCAAAGTTTATTAAATGCCTTTCAGCTCATGTTAATATGATCATAGTTTTTCCCCTTTTATTATTGATGTAATGAATTGTGGAAATAAATTTTCCTATACTACAAATTGAGTCTCTAAGGGTGAAGAGGAGTCCTCAGAGAAAAAGGGCAGGCAACTTGGTGGGCAAAGTGAGCAAATATAGACACTCAGGCTGTGAAGGCTGGAAGTTCCCTGGACTCATACACCAGAGTGGTAGTCATTGAGTGTTTGCTGCTGGAGGCAAGGCAGGGTGCAGCAGGTCAGGAACTGGATAAAAGCTCATTAGTAATGGAAAAGCAGGAAACACTCCACAGATCCAGATATCTAGTCAGAAAACTATAAGTCCATGGAGGGAGAAAATAGACAATTCTTTGACCACCAGGGGTGAAAAAAAATGTACCTACTGCTTAGTGTCAAGGAAATGAAATTAAAGAAGTAATCAGATAAAAGACCAAAGTTGTTCCTTGTGGGTGTACCTTTTAAACTGTGCAATTGTTACAGAGCAAAAGGGGCTTCTTTCAGGTGATGCCTTGGTGTAAAACCCAACAACTAGTATTGAGGAAAATGGGTCTTTATTTACAATATGCCCACTGGAGAGGGCAGTGAGCACTTCAGCTCAGAGCCCTGTTCTTCCACAGGACCCTGTATTTTCCTTGCTCCCCTAAAGGCTAGAAGCCAAAAACATGTCCAGAAGTTCCCATCCCTTATCTGTCAGCTATCTCCTTCAGGATCTGGGGTACGATGTCATCAGCCTTCATATAACAGCCCAGGAAAACATGTGCTGTGTTACATTGGATCACACATGGTTCTCTCTCTGCCCTTTCAAAGCCGCATGGATCTCCCTTTCCTTCTAAAACCGCATGTTGCTCTCTTTCCTCCCCACAAACTGCATGGTTCTCTTCCCCTCCTTCTACCTTCTTGCAAACCACATGGAACTCTCTACTCCCCCAAATGGCTGCCGCCTCATTTTTAAATCCCCGACTGTGGCCTGTGATGCAGTGGCCATTCACAGGACCTTGCGCAGGCCCTGTATGCTGTTTCTTCACCATTCCATGGTCAAAACCCCTCCCATCTCCTCAGAGCCTTGGAAGAACCAAAGTCATTTGCATAACCAAGGCACTAGCTACCAGCCATAGATATGCAAAGGCATCTTGAGAGCTGCCCCTTTCCTCTATCCCTCAACCGCAGGCTCTAGGGATTCTGGGTGACCCCCACTCTGAAACACAATCTTCACTGTTTTTTAAGTATTTTCAGTGCTCTGCATAGAATGTCCTACATAGAAGGTGCTGAATAAATGCGTATTTTGAACAATTAGGGAGAAGGAGGAACTAAAAAGACCACTGATCATAAAACAGTAGTTTGAAGAAACTTTGGAAATTTATTCATTTACTTATTATTTGATATTTATTTGACACCTACAATGTACCAGCAGCTAGGCACTGGAGATGCAATGGTAAACAAGACAGAGTATCTTACTTTTTAGTTGGGAGTGATTTATATGATTACTAAATAAACAGATTAGGCAATTATAGGCTGCGACAAGTGCTCTAAAGCAGTGCTTCTCAACCTTTCTTGTGTACATGGGTAACCTGGGAAATCCTGTTAAAATTCAGGTTCTGATTTAGCAAATCTGGGGTGAGGTTCTAAGATTCTGCATTTCTAACAAGTTTCCATGTGATGCTGCTGCTACTAATCCATAGACCACACTTTGAAGATTGGCAAAATGGTGAGGACACAGATAGAGAATGATAGGGGAAGAGGGATGCTTTGCAGACGTGGAGGTCAGTGAGGGCTCTCTGGAGAGATGCTTTTGAGCTGAGTTCTGAAGGAGTCATTGGGCACTCAGGCCAGGCCAGTAATCAACACTGTGAACTCCTAGCGTGTTGTAGTTGTGACAAATGGAACCTGCTATTGTCCTTGACAGAGGGCCTGAAAATAGTGAGAAGAGAGATCATGATTAATCTCATGGGGGTGATTTTGAGAGGAAATGGGTTTGTTTCTGGGAAGCGATGTGCTGGGGCCAGTGGAATATGTAAGTGGAGGTGCTTGGATGGCAAGTGGGGAGGTAATTCTTACCGAACAGAGAAGGACAAGGAGAGGAAAGCTGTGTCTCAGTCA
Organism: Furipterus horrens; assembly: GCF_987537825.1. NCBI lineage: Eukaryota > Metazoa > Chordata > Mammalia > Chiroptera > Furipteridae > Furipterus > Furipterus horrens. Next base: position 26,226,203 of record NW_028327183.1, read on the forward strand.
GTCTCTGATGTAAAGTGATTCTAATGAGAGTGAAATTCTCAGTAACTAATTAAAAATATTACATACTCACATGCACCTGCACATGCAGGTGTGCACACATACACTGGCTATGATGTGTCCACACCAAATAATACAATAGTGAGTGAAACTAGACTTGATCTTTCTCCTTCTCTCATGGACTAACAGGTTGGCAGTTAATGAGAAACTATTACCATGATGTTGGTATGGAGGGAAAGGGGTGCAGCTGGGAGCCAACTTCAGGAGGAGAAATAGCCTCCACCAAAAGGGAACACTGGAGTTGTGATCTAAGAGAACTCAAGGTCACTAGACCATGCAGAGGGGAAGCAGTGGCCAGGTAGAAGCTCAGGTTGGAGCCCTGAGAATGGAGGTGGACGACCACAAAGCAAGATGAACTGGTGAGGTTGGCAGGGGCCAGTACTTGCAGCCTGGCTAGAATGGGAATCCTTGCAGGAAGCAGACTGTGTTCTGGGCCTTGATTGCTTGAGTGTGTGGAAATGATTTTTCTTGGGGATAGGGGGCAGAGTCATCTATAGTTAGCTGTAACTGTGTGCACACATCTGCCAGGATTGCTGTTGGTAGAGTTCAAAGGACAATAGGGTAGAAGTGAGCCAGCCCCTTTGTGACTTTTCCACCTCTGCTGTCCCAGCTTTTCCTGCCAGACCCCGAGGGCTCCTCCCATGGAGTGGGCCAAGTTCCCAGTTTCTTTTTTCTTATGCCAACAGAACCAGATTATACCACTATCTTTACATGATTTCTTCTTGAGTGCCACAGTGAGGAAGCCTCTGCTTCCGATGATGATGACCACTTTACACTGAGGTGAGGGTGGCCCAATAATAAAGGTTTCCAACCTTCATTAAATATGTATCATGTACCACAGAGGCAAACACAGAAAGATGAGGAGACAGAGAAGTACAACCCAGAAGGGGGTGCAGATCAAGGTCCCAGTGACACAACTAAGCAATGAGAAGATGACACGCCTAATGGATGAGGAGATAGAGAGCTTAACAGATGCATAGTTTAAGGTATTGGTGATAAAGATCTCACAGATTTGACAACAAAGATTAAACAGGATGGGGAAAGAATGAAGGCTATCCTGGCTGAAATGAAGGAAAATCCATACAAAATAAGTGGTGAAGAAAAGGAAACCAGGGTTCAGATCAACAAATTGGAACATAAGGAAGAAACAAACAGTCAACCAGTACAGAAGGAGGAAACGAGAATTTTAAAAAATGAGGAGAGGCTTAGAAACCTCTAAGACAGCTGTAAATGTGCCAACATCCAAATCATAGGGTTGTCAGGAGGTGAAGAGGGAGAGCAAGAAATTGGAAGCTTATGTGAAAGAATAATGAAGGAAAACTTCCCTAATTTGGGGAAGGAAATGGACATACAGGCCCAGGAAGCACAGAGCATTCCAAACAAACTAGACCCAGGGAGAACCACACCAAGACACATCATAATCAAAATGCCAAAGGTTAAGGATAAAGAGAATCTTAAAAGCAGCAAGAGAGAAGAGGAGAATTACCTACAAAGGAGTACCTATAAGACTATCAGCTGATTTCTCAAAAGAAACCTTGCAGGCAAGAAGGGACTGGTAGAAAATATTCAAAGTGATGGAAAGCAAGTACCCACAACCTAGATTACTCCATCCAGCAAAGCTATCATTTGGAATGGAAGGGCAGGTGAAGTGCTTCCCAGACAAAGTAAAGCTGAAAGAGTTCATTATCACCAGGTCATTATTATATGACATGTTAAAGGGACTTACTTAAGAAAAAGGAGATTGAAACTATGAACATTAAAATGAAAACAGTAACACAACTATCAACAACAGAATCAAGGGAATGGAAACAAAGGCAAACTAAGCAGACAACCAGAGTGGGAACAGAATCATAGGTATGAGGAGCATGTGCGGGGAGGTCAGCTGGGAGGGGGAAGCAGGCAGAGGGAGGGAAATTGTGCAGGAATTAAGAAGCAAGGTAGGAGGGTGGGGAATAGACAGGGGGATGTTGAAAAGAGCTTTATGCACGACTCACTGACATGGACTAAGGGGGGGGGGTTACTGCTGGAGGGAGGGAGGTTGCTGAGTGGAGGGGAGTAAAGGGAAGATAAATTGGGACAACTGTAACAGCATAATCAATAAAACATACAAAAAGAAAAAAGAAAAAAAAATGTATCATGTATCAGGTGCAACGTAGTAAGCTTTCCATTCAGAATTAGCTCCTTTAGTCTTCCCAGCAGCACTATGAAATAGAAAAAGGGGAAGAGAAAGGGTGAGTCAAAATAAACATATGGAGCTTTAGCTAACAACAAGAACAACAAAATCACCCAGCAAATACTATCTATTGACACCCCCTACCATGTGCCAGGTAAAGTTGACAACACTGGACCACACAGGAAAACAGCCCTGTTGTCATCCGGCTTAGATTCTAGTTAGAAGAGAGATTATAAACCAAAGAAAGGCCAGATATAAGCTATATCAGATGGTGAAAAGTGCTTACGAAGGTAAAGCAGGGAGAGGGAGTCAAGGAGGAGGATTTGTTGTTTGTATAGACAGAGAAAGGCTCCATGAGCCTAAGGCCTCTGAGCTGAGGCTGGAAGAGGGGAAGGAGGGATGAGCAAAGGCCAGAAATGCGAGCTGCATGGGTGTGTTCAAGGCTCTGCAGGGAGCAGAGTGTGGCTGGCCTCAGCAAGGTCAGGAGGCAGGGCTGCAATCAGAGGCCACCTTTGGAGGCCTTAGGTGGGTGGCTGGACTTTGGTTTTTACTCTGAGCAAGGTGAAAGTCACTGAAGATATTTGAGCAGAGGGGTGATGATGCATTTTAATCCATGTCTGTAGCTGCCATATCAGGATGGACATATTAAAGGAACAGGGTAGAGAACAGACATTATTGGAAATACCTAATTTCCACCTTCCTTCACTATCAAATGTGTTCGAGCTCCATCCATCAGAGTTCTCCAGAGCCTGAGAGAGCAAGTGCATAAATAAAAACATGGATCAGACCGGGAGCAGTGGGGATGCTGCACCCCCCTCCTGGCACGTGCTCCCCCTCAGGCTCCAGTGCCTGCACACCTGGGGCGTGTTGATAATGCTCTTGATTATCTTTGTTCTCCCAGCCTCCTCTGAGTTTGTAGTTTTCTATTTGCATACTCCCCTGAGCTTTTAATGATTACCTCCCCCTCTTTGCAGTTTGCCCTATTATTTAAGTAAGTGTGAGGTAGAGGCAGAAATGCCAGCTGGATGAGCACAGGCATTGGTGCCGGGGGCCTGCCAGTCTGCCATAGGTACCCGTGTTCCTGCACAGCTTCGTGCTACCCCTGTACGAGCTCTGCTGCCCTGCGCCTTCCCATTCACGGATGCATGGGGACTTTAATGGGAACGGTAAACCAGTGACCACAACTGTCCACATGACCTCTGACTGGGCACTAATTTGTAAAAGTGCAGATGTTTTTTCCCATCGGCTTTAAAAAGACTCATTGAAATAGATGGGTTTCACTCTCCTCTCTCACTTCCACATTTGGCGTGCCAGAATTGTTTGTTTGGTTTTAAATGCACGTAGATGATGTATTCCTCAAATGCCTGGCAGGGTACTGGGTATTTTGTCACTGTGTTCAGTTCTCACAACTCTAGAGATAGGAATTATTGTCTCCATGTATCAGAAAAAAAGAAACATCGGTGCAGAGAGATGAAGAGAATTGCTATTGCCAAAATTCACAGAGCAAGTAATGAAGGAGGTGTGTTCAAACTGTGGTCGAGAGTGTCCCAAAGCCTTGGTTTCTCCTGTACCTCCTCCTTTTGGGGAGTGGGGGAAGGGAGGGTAAGCTTGTACTCGAGGGTGCAGAGGCTCTTCCCTGACTTTCCAAACTTGGTGTGCAATGGGAGCAAGAAAGTCAGAAAAAGGAGGGGCTTTCCCACTTGTCTGCTACTGCCATCTCTGCTGCGGCAATGACGTGGGTAACAGCTCTGTGAAGTTTCTGCAGACAGGCAGGCATGGCGTTGTGCTGAATGACAGAATCAGGATCACGAAGATCTCAGTGGACTGAAGGAATGAGGAGTTGAATGTAACAGTGATATTTAATAACTTTAGTAACTGTAAGATCTGTCCCCAGGCTGCAAAATATTAACTGATGAAATAGACGTGTAAGAGAATCCTGGCTCGCTGGGTGGATATCCTACAAAGTTTACTGAGCACTTAGGCTTTGCCGTAGTGATACACAAATCAGGCGCTACTGTTGTCTCCTGGGGCTGATATTCCTGTGGGCGGACAGAAGCAGAACTAAGTGAACAAAAGAGGCCAGTCAGCAGTGTTGGTGCATGCTGGGATGGGATGGGCACAGGTGTATCAGGTTACGAGATGGCGACCAACAGAAGAGGACCACTTATTTCGTTTTGGGAACTTTTGTTGCCATGAAGCTCAGTGCATGTTAGTGGCTTCTAAAACCAAATCTTCAGAGGAGTTGTCCATTCCTGCATTTAATACATATTTATTTTGCATGAATTGGCTGGTACTGTTCTAGGTAGTGGTGATAGATTACCCTCCTGGAGTTTATATGTTAATGCAGGATAGAGACAATTAAAAAATGCTCAAGTAAGTTTACACGTGATAGTTTGGAGATAAGTACTGTGAAGACACATTAAATAGAAGGAGATAGGAGGTTATGGGGCCTCCATTAGGAAGCATGGACAAGGAAGAGCTCTCTGGGGACACAGTGTTTGGGCAGAGACCTGCTCTCTGAGGAGATGGAATAACCACGAGAATATATAGAAAATGATATCTTGGCAGCACATGTAAGGGGCCTGAGGCATAAAATGAGTTAGGGTTGTTCCGAGTCTAAAACCAAGCCTTTGTCACTGAAGTGAAGTGAGCATGGCAGAGAAAGTTGGAGAATGAGTCTGGGGAGAAGACAGGGTGAAGCCTGTGAAGCTAGTGGGCAGGGGAGAAAGTTTTTTTTTTTTTTTTTTTTTTTTTTGTTTGTTTGTTTAGTTTTTTTCATAATTGAGAGGGAAAGGGATTGGAGGATTATTGAACAGGGCAGTGTGATGGTCTAATTGGGGCTTTAAAAGGCTCACTCTGCTGCTGTGTAAAACATATGTTCTAGGGTCCAGGAGACCAGTCATTAGGAGGTAGTGGAGAGAGGTTTGGACTAGGTGGTGGATTGAGAGCAGCAATCCTAAAGTCCCACCCCGTGCCTCATGTGCTCAGGCAAGCCTTCACTGGGGACACAAGCTGCTGGATCAGGCTCCTGGAGGCTCCCAGGGCCCAAGGGGCTTGTGGGAGCTGTAACTTCCGGGAAAGAAGAAGCTTTGTATCTTTGTATGTTCTTTCAGAAAGGATACCATACAAGTTATTGAAAGTTCCCCACTGTGGAATATATGAGGGGGAAACCCCCGCCAAATGGAATAATCTTCTGGAGGGTGGGCCCCTTGTAGTAGAGGCTTCCCCTGCTAGTGAGTGTTCTAGGAACCTATCTGGATCAGTGTACTAGCTGGCGTTGTTCTGAGAGGCTGCGTTTGGCTTCAGTGAATTTCTTTTGCAGACATTTTCAATGCTTTTCCCCATTTCATGACAGGTGATTTAGGAGCACACCTGCCCACACCGTGTCAAGTGTCCAGCAGTTTTTGACCAAAAAACTTCATGAGCCCCATGCCCCACCCTTCCTGTTCACCCTCTCTCTCTCCAAGCAATTTTTTTTTTTCTTTTTGTTTCCCTGGATGGAAAAAAGTCCTTAACAGGAAACATTTTGCTGATGTAGAAAAGGTGAAACAAAAAATGACAGAAGCACTAAAAGGCATAATCGGTGTTCAAAACTGTTCTGAGCAGTGGAAAAAACGTTGTGATAGGTGTATTGCATCAAATAGAAAGTACTTTGAAGGTGGCTGAACTTTAAACGTGTAAGAATTAATACACAATTTTTAATAAATAAATTTGGTTTTGTGGCTCCCCCTTGTATACTAGAGTAACCTAGGGCAGGGGTCTCCAACCTCCAGGCTGTGGACCAGGAACTGGGCTGCATAGCAGGAGGTGAGCTTGAATGTAATGCACTTGAATCATCCCAAAACCATCTCTTCCATGAAACTGGGTCCCTGGTGCCAAAACAGTTGGGGACTGCTAAAGGGGATAGACTCTGGTGCCCTACCCACTCCCGACTAATTAAATAAAAATATCTTGTTTGGGACTTGGAACCAGGCATTGATACAGGTTTAAAAGCTCCCCAGGTGTCATGCTGCCCTCTGGGAGCTCAGGATCTTTGTCACAACCTTGGCCTATACTGAGATCCTATGTTCCTCTCCTGCAAAGCAGGGCTGTGCTCTGGAGGCTGCTTCTTCCTCAGGGTGAAGGGCAAGAACTTCTTTCTCTCTGCACTGGCCTCCCTGCTGGTCAGGCCACTGTTCTCCTCATCCCTTTACTTCCTTTCCTCATTCCTTTACTTCTGTCTGGGTGCCCATCTCTGATGCAGGGACATTGCTGATTGCCCAGTCCCAGGAGGTACCTGACTACCCCAGATGTGTGCCTCCTTCATTCAGGAGAACCACAGCCCCCTTGCACATCAGTGCACAGGAAGTTTTGCCTGGGGACTGACTGGATTGCTTGGCCTCCTTGTCCCATTTTCATTTAGTTCCACCTGACACTGCCAGCTTAGTATACCTCTTCGAAGTCATTCATTTGGAGTTAAACTCAGACCATTCAGTTTTACTGATTATATTTTTATAGGTCCCTAACTAGAGTACAAACACCTTGAGGGCAGGATCTGTGTCTTATCCATCTCTGTCTCCACAGAGAGCTTAACACTGTGACTTATTTATGGTGGGTGTTTGGTAAGTATATGCTGATTGACTGGCTGCTATGCCAGCCCCAGGGCCTGAAGCGCTTCTGTGAGGGTCTGTGCAGGGACAAAGTGTTTGTTTCTCTGCCTCTTCAGTTGTAACAGTAGATCAAGGCAAGACTTCAATTATCCTTCACTTTCATGCCCAAACTCTCTTCTCTGTTCATTCTATTGAAAATGCCTGGCGACAGAGAGCAAGATGCTGAGAGAGACGAAATGCTTTCGGAGCCTTAGGAAAGCTGTGTAGCAGGAAGGACATATTTCAATGAAGTTATTTTCCACCAAGGCTAATATTGTGCTTTAATACTTCAGGCTCTAGTGAGCTCATCAACAATGTTTGCCTTTAATTTTATCACTTGCACCCAGTCATATGTTACTTGCTATGTTTCTGTCGAGCTCCATTTCATCAAAGGGATCTTAGAGCTTTCATTGTCTTTGAAAAGGTGCTTTAAGATGGACACGTGTGGATGTCCATCATGTTTAATCATCACTTTTGTCATGTTCCCTCAGTCATCTGTTAAAGGATAGATTGTTCATATACTCATTTAAAAATTGAATTTTTGTGATTGAATGGAGGAAGGAAATTGTATATTGGATGGGGTGTGGGGGACCTTCTGCTTGAGATCCACTTGGGAGGACCCTCAGCCTTTGCCTGAAAGAGCACATGTCCAAGGCCCAGAAAGCCTTTAAGGGCTGGAACTTGCAGGAGAGGAGGACCTCTGTTCTCTCAGAAATGGTTCCATACAGCTTTGTAAAGGCTCTGAACTCTGGAATGCATATTAGAGTCACCTGGGGGATAGACTCTGGTGCCCCACCCACTCCTGACTAGTCAAATAAAAATCCCTTGGTTTGGGCTTGGAACTGGTATTGATATATATATTTTTTGAGACACAAAAGCCAAGCTTATTTGTTTATTTCTTGCATTTGCAGTTTAGTATATGTGCTGCTGAAGAGTGCATAGTATTGGTACAGTTTTAAAAGCTCCCTAGGTGAGTCTGATGTGGAGCCAGAGGGGAAGATGACTGACCTAGACCAGTGGTTCTCAACCAGAAGCAATTTTGCCCCCAGCAGACACTTGACAATGTCTTGGACATTTTGGTGGGCATTTTGATTGTTGGGGCTGCTACTGGCATCTAGTAGGTTGAGGACAGAAATGCTGCTAAACGTCCTACAAGGCACAGGACCGCCTCTACCACAAAGAATAATCCAACTCAAAATATCAATAGTGCCAAGGTTGAAAACCCCTTCCCTAGAGTATTAGAAACACACACACACACACACACACACACACACACACACACAGTTATTTGAGAGTAGAGATTTTTGCAATTTCATTGCCTCACATTTGTATAATGCATTATGGTTCCCCAAGCAGTTTTACATGCTTCACTGGATTTGATCTTCACCACGACCCTGTAAGAAAAATAATATCAGTATCATGATGTTACAGATCAGGAAACTGAGGCTGAGGGCAGTGAATGACTTCCGCAAGACCACATGGTCTTCAGTTCCTCAATTAAGTATATTTTTTACTAGCAGAAATGTCAAAGATGTTTATCTTCCTAGCTCTGTGCCCTACTCAAGGCAAGCATTGTAATTAATCAGCCTTAATTCCCCTTGAACCCAAGTACAGCCTCAGAATCCTTCTCAATACAGCATTCCAGGAAGCCCCGATTGTTTGGGGTTGGCACGTGAAGTGAAGATTTTTTGTCACATTGCCTCTCCAACCTAAACACCAAACCTCTCCCTGAATTAAGATGACCTTGTTGAAAGAGATATGAAGAAGAGTACTTAAGAGCAAGAGGACCCTTGAACGTCTGCATGTGTCCAGACAATCTCTTTAGGAAATTGCATGTGTTCCTACCTGAGCCTATGAGGAAGTGACAGCATCCCTAACTCTTATATTTCTTTGTGTTTGGCTCTCACCATATGCTGCTAATTGATATACAAAGGAAGTGTACACAGTTGTATTCTTCATTTGGTATAAACTAAGCATTTCACCTTCTTCTTGAGCTCTCTAGGATCTTCCTCTCAAGTCCGAAGCATGATTACAAGAACATGTTCAACTATGATTCATGAAGTGGGCGAGATAAGAATCAGTGTGCACTTGGGTTGCAGAGTGAAGAAGCTCACTCTAGCTTCTTCACTCCGCAAGCCCCAAGCACAATAAACTGTGACATGCACAATTAAATGCCTAATGCCTGGAAGAGATGTGCGGTGGGAGGGATGCGAGCAGAGGAAGGACAGCAAGCACAATAAGAGACTGACTCCATCTCTCAGGGAGGCAGATGATGGAGAAGACGCAGGCAGCTCAGTGGACCATTTAGCCCCAGTCACTGGGAAGCAGAAGTACAAAACTAAGCAGCTGCTCACTGAGGCATGTGCCACCAGTTTCAAAAAGTTGCAAGTTCCTTCAGAATGAACAGGGTTCCAGGTCTCTGGCTTGGCTGTGTCACCCACAGGTATCCATGGCATCAGATTCCAGCATCAGATCTCATTTCATAAATCAGGAGAAAAGATGGGTTTGAGCGACTGGTCTCATTTTGTGTCTTTGGCACTCACCATGAGGTCCAAAGGCATTTTAAGGTGAGGCTGCACAGATATTCTGCGGCTATGTGCTGCCATCATAGTGGGGAGGGAGACGTCAGGGCACCCTCTCCTTCCTGTTGGGTGTGCTACAGCCACAGTGCAGAGGCAGTATTCGGGGGTGGGTCTCAGTAACAAGACAACTCACAGCTTCCTCACTTTTCACCAGGGACATGGCAGCAGCCTTTTCATGAATGGCACCTGCTGTTGCCCGAGAGTTCTGGTGCTCACCCTGGCTGCCTCTTGGAACCACCTGGGGAGCTGAACTCTGTAGAAGTTTCATCTTCCTTTGCTAGACCAGCAACTCCCAAGGGCAGTGACTTCTGTCTGTTTGCTTACTGCTTTGTCTGCAGATTCTCTATTAGTGCCTGACACTCCATGAATGAAATATAACCTGCATATTAGGCCTTGACATGCTATTTCAAGATATCTCCAATCATCATAGTTACACAGTTCCTCTACAGTGTCATTGGTCTTGTTTTCATGGATGAGGAAACTGAGGGTGAGCGTTAATTAACCCACAGAACCTTACATGGCTGGTAAGTAGCAGAGCTGAGACCGGTACCAAGTCAAGTTCACAGCAAAGACCAACCTATTTTGACTGGTGCTGCTGCTCTTACCACCCTGGCTGGTTTGACTCAGTGGATTGAGCGTTGGCCTGCGAGCTAAGTGTTGCTGGTTCGATCTTCCAGTCAGGGCACATCAGAGAAGGAAAACTCTGACTCCAAAAAACCTCCGCTGCCTTGCGGCATACCTCTTCAGGGGAAAGGCTAAGGGAGTAAACCCCGACAGAAAATCCGGAGCCGGAGTCCCTAAGGCGGTTTGACGTTGTAGTCAACACCGGCAACTCCTGCGGCGCACCTGAAGCCAAGCTGTATTGACTCCGTCTTTCCCTTGGACCCTTCTTCAGCTGCGAAGAGAGGGGGGGTCTGCTGCATGGGCAACAGCAGACCCTCCATATCACCCTGCCCAGGCTCTGTAGCTTCAGCTTCACTGGAGAGGACACTCCAGCGTCATCGCAAGATGTCGATTCAACACAGGAGGAGACAGATACCGTGTCACTCCCGAGTCGGACTGCACAGCCATTCTCGGCGGTGCAGATAGACTCTTAAGAAGCTACACCATCGTCTCTCGAGATGGTCGAGACGGACGGCTGCCGCCGCCGCCGCCGCTGCCGGCTGCTCTTAAGAGGACCGGATGAGGGAGTATGATTCTGTTGTGGTAGGCCAGTCATTTCAGCAAACTAGGTGGTAAAGAAAATGAAAAAAAAAAACCACATCTTGATTTGGTGTTCTTGAGAACAACATTTCTGTAACTATTTTTGGAACAGGCAATATCTGGGTTTTGAAACAGTGCTCCACCAAACACCTAAAAAATGAACTTTAATTGGTAAAGAATTTGAGGGTTACTATCTTTTAACCATCTCTCTTAGTCGAACCATGATTTCATATTAGCAAAACAAAAACTCTAAGTAAGCCTGCATTGAAAAACCTGTTTATTGCAGAATCTGCGAACTCTGCGTGTATTCAGAACCTCTCCTTTTTTCCAAGAGACAAACAACTAGTAGTTTCCAAGACACTGGTGCCCCATTTCTGACAATATCATCATCTGGAGATGGCCTGCCATGTATTAGTATGTCAGCCTGGTAAGAATAGTTCAGCAAAATGCAAACACACTCATGTTAGCAAGCAGATGCTCCAATGACAAATCTGACCTTGATTGATAAGTTGGAATTGATTCAACTCTCTTAAAGATGGGGCTAAAAAAATCTTGGAGATTGAAATAACATAGAATTTTCACTGAAGACATAAATAGTGTTGAGAATCCTAATTCATTTCAAGTTAAGTAAAATCCACAATGATTTATTGAGCCCTATTAGATGCTAAGCTCTACTAGCCATTGGAAGGCAAGATTAAATGGGCTAGGCATGTTATTGATCATCACAGGGTTGGTGGGTTTGGGTCTTTTCCCTGAGGTGGTTCTGAGAGATAGTTAGGACACAACAACTTGCCTGTCTCTATTCACCTTCAGTTCATATCTCTGCCTTCTCTTAATGGCTCTAAATTCATTTATCCATTCATGTATTCATCCAAAAAATCTTCATTGAGTACCTACTATGTGCTAGGCACTATTGATATAGCAGGGAATGGTACAGATAAAGATCTTCCCTCAGAGAAGCTTTTTCCCAACGGAGTTTATATTCTGATTATTCTAGATTTACTTAAAGGGTTGCCATGTGCCTAAAATCACACCTGGCACCTCCTTAAATAGAAATCCAGAACTCTTTCACTTATTCAGGTCTGAGACCTCATCCACTGATTCAGACCTTCCCTGTGTGGCATCCCATTATGGGCCCCACTGATCTCCATTACACTACTTGTTCTCCACTTTCTGGTCCATTAGGCTTACCTCTACCTTCCCACTCACTCCAGGCCTGAAGCCTTATGGAGATGTCCCAGGCACTGAGTCCCAGGCATTGTGCAGGACTACAAACGTGAGCAGAACAGGGTCTTGGTTCTTGTACTAGTCAGAGTTCTTCAGAGAAACAGAACCAATGAGATATACATGGATATACACAAAGATATTTATTATGAGGAATTGCAATTATGGAAGCTGAGAAGCCCCGTGATCTGCCATCAGCAAAACAGAGGCTCAGGAAAACTCGTAGCATAATTCCAGTCCAAACCCAATGGACTGAGAATCAGGAGAGCCGATGTCCAAAGGCAGGAGAAGATGGATGTCCTGGTTCAGGAAGAGAGAGTAAATTCACCCTTCCTCTGACTTTTTGTTCTATTCAGGTCCTCAGTAGATTGGATGATGCTCTCTTGCATTGGTGAGGGCCGATTTTCTTTACTTAGTCTACAGATTCAAATGCTGATCTCTTCTGGAAACACCCCTATAGACACATCAAGAAATAATGTTTTACCAGCATCCCTTAGTCCAGTCAAGTTGACACATCACAGTTCTCAAGGAGCATAGAGTGTGGAGAGGGTGAGAGATAATGGATGGTATGATGAACTCAGTGCTGGAGGTGAGCACAGAGAGCAGGCACAGAAGCAGTCGGGGCCTCCCAGAGAAACTTGAAGGTTGGGTAGGATGTGGTGTGAAAGGACAGGTGGTTGACTTGAGAGGGAAGAGGAAGACCCTGCAAGATGAGTGAGCAGAAAAGAAATGTGGAAAGCGAAGACAGGAATTAATAGAAGGCAGGGGTGAGATTGTGGCTTCACTGCTCCTTTTTCAGTCGTTCCATGGTATGTGCTATCTGCTACTTTTTTCTCTGCACCTGAAAACTAAGACATAGCAGGTTCCTCCCAGTCAAATGAAGGAGACTGGCAATAAGCAAGAAACAAATCTAACTTTGTGATGAAACATATGAATGTTATTCAGTGGGAGAGCAAAGCCGGAACTGGGGTCTTACTTAGGGCAGAGATGACCTTAGAGCTGAGACCCAAAGATTGAGAAAGAGTCAATGGAAAGAGCAAGGGAAAGAGTGATCCAGGCAGAGGGAACAGCAGGTGCAAGGACTTTGAGCAGGGAGGGACCCAGGAGGCTGCTTAAGGAACTGGGATCAGAGTGCCTATGCTGAGAGTACAGTGGGCGAAGAGGAGAGGGCAGCAGGGAGAGGTCATGCTGTACATTTTGGTCCCCATGAGGAGTTTAGACATGGTCATAAAGGAGGTGAAGTGAAGCTGGAGGAGTCCAATCATATCTGCATTTTCAAAGTAATGATAATAATAGTAATAATAATAACAATATCATGGTAGATTGTATTAAAGAAATTACTGATAATTATTTTGGGTGTGATATTGGCAAGGTGGTTAAACAAAAGTCATTATCAGTTAGAGGTTCATTAGGAACTATTTGCAATTGAAATGACATAGATTTGCTTTAATAGAGCCCAGAAAAGTGGGGAAAGAGAAAAAAATCAAGGTTCGCAAAATAATACTTGTCAAACCTGGGTAAGGGTCCATATGAATTCATACAACTATTCTATGTTTTGGGTGTTGAAAAACTGTTTTAAGACTTGTGAAAAAATAATTACATGTAGTAAGTCCTCAATAAATGGGAAATTGTTAGCAATAAAAGTTGCTTTTTATTGAGCGTCTAGTGCATGGCGATTTTGAGTCAATTACTTTATTATCTACATTAGCTCAGGGGTCTCCATGATTTTTAAATTGTATGCCTCACCAACAAAAATAATTTTAAGCATATATTACCAAATAATTACATTTGATTATTTACTAACTTATTGTCAAATGTTGCTTTTTAAGTACCTTATAAAACATATGCAAAATGAGAAATTCTAAAAGGATGAAATTAACTTGGAATAAATAATATTTAATGTCTTTGTAATTGTGGTGGCTTTGTACTATCATTAACTACTGTCTCCGGGCACAAGTTACACACAGAGAAAAATTTGTCATTTATGATAGTGGTTGTAAGTCCACATTTGAAACCATTTTACGGCAATTTCCTTTGGGTGGGTTGAAACAGTGTTTGGTCAGCTCAGATTATATTATTATTTTCTTTATCTTGTGGGGTGACCCATGAAGAACCCTAACAGAAATGGAAGAAAGGTGAGCTCTGCCATTTTCTGGTTGTTTACTTATATTTACCTTCTTAGTATTTTTTAAAAAGATTCATAGCAGGGATGTTTTTTATTACACATGTTTATTTTGTGAGCTCGTCAGCTTAAGAACTGGTTATTATAATACCTAAACCATTTAGTTGACACAGATAAATTGAGACAAAAGGTGATTTGCCAAAAGGGAATGGATGAAATGTGGGGGTGTCACCGGTTAGTCTGCATTGTAGAAGAAAGAAATGAGCTGACACATAGATCTAAAATGGCGTCAAGCATCTATATACACATTAAACATGAGTGAAGCTTAATTTTCTGTTATCATGTTGCAGTGAATTAAGTTAGAAATGAAAATTCTGATACTTTTCTCCTGCACTCCACCTCGGCGTGTGCGCACTCCACTTGGAGACTCGGCATTTGTTGTTGAGTCCTCACCACAATCCCATAAGGCAGCATTATTATCCTCCACTTGGCATATAAGAAGCCTGAGCCTAGACAGGTTAAAGGATTGTCTGAGGGACATACCTATTTATAGGCAGAACATGATTGAAACTCAGGGATGCTAGACTCAACATTTCTTACTCCTTAATAATAGTGCTGGCTGCTGGTCCTTAGCATTGGCCATGGATCAGGCAGAGAGGCGGGCACCATAACCCTGGTATTTTAGAAGATACAGGGTCAGCAAAGCAAAGCAACTTTCCTGTGCTTAGGCTGGTATGTCTGACTCTAGAGTCCATCTGTCTGCCTGTGAATCCTAGTTCACCACCATGTTGCTTGGGCTAAAGACTTCCCCCAAGTCTCAGTTTCCTCATCCTTAAAGTGGACCAGTAGGAACACCCACCTCAGGGAGCTTCTGAAATATCTGAATTAGACAGTGGATGAAAGGTGACTATTACCTACAATTATTATCATTCTATGTACTGGAGGCAATGGAATAGACAATGAAAAAGTCAGAATTACTCTCAAATATCAACATACATTGGAATGAATGAATGAGTTGCCCCAGTGGTTCTTGCAGGTCCTCAAACACATGGCTAGACTCTGGTCTTGTGTCCTCCTCACAGTGATGCTGCCCAAGGCCCCCTGTTGTCTTGGGCAGGGGCACTGCCCTTTCCCGTGCCTTATTTGAATCTCATCCAACAATATCTGCAGAGCCTGTAGTCCAACCTTTCTCCTCCTGCCACTCGGAATAAAAATTGGGCTCATTCATTGTTACTACTGAGTCAGGAAACCTGGGGAGAAAAAGGCCAGCATGGACATCGCTGTCAAATTTATGTGACAGGGACACAAATATGTCTTACATTCTGAGAGCAGAGACAGGCCTGGAATTTCTGAAAAGGTTTTCTAACTCAAAACATATTTTAACGCCACATTTGAGCTCTGCAGAAGAATGGCTATCTCTAGATACTGGAGCATAGCTGTAAAAAAATCGACATACTCTTAAGTATGCTGCAGAGTAAAAAGGGAGAAAATTTCCAGGTGGCTCATGTGAAGGAAGGGTCATCTGTTCATAGTGCCCAGAGTAACAGCAATGCCCGAGGTGGAATGAGGAAGCTATGATTTACTGAACATTCACAAGACGCCTCACACTGTGCCAAAGATTTCTATTATCTTACTGAAACCTTTGAACAGCCTGAAGTTGTTACTGATAGCACTCAGAATCCCAAAAGAAAACAGATTATCAAGTTAGGATAATTTGAAGAGGGTTTATTTGAAAGGGGACTGACTATTTACGAAGGTGTAGTAAGGTACAGAGGAACCTCAAGAGGAAGTGTGGTACCCCGGGACCAGTATCATCAGAGCTGTTACTGCCCCCTCCCTCAGGCCAAAGAGATGAGCACTGGCAGCAATTGCCTGATCCCAGAGGGAGAAAAGTCTACCTTGAGTAGAGCGGGGCCCTGTGGGAAGGGACACAGCCAGCCTAAGACCACCCCTTGGAGTGGGAGCAAAGGGAATGAGTAGCCTAACCTACTAGGGCTCCATGTTGGCTGACACCAACCAGAAGCCAGAGGGTGAAAGAACCTATTGGTATAGTCCAGGGTCTCTCAACTTCTGCATTATTGATACTTGGGGCTGTATAATTCTTTGTTGTGAGGAATCCTCCTGTGTATTGCAGGATGTTTAATAGCATCCCTGGCCTCTACTCACTAAATGCCAATAGCAACTTCCTTAGCTGTGATACCCATGAAGTCTCCAGATTTCCAAATGTCTCTTGTGGGGGCAAAGATATCCCTGTTGAGAACCACTGGTATATAGTTCATACAGGCTGGTCTACCAAGCAGAGAGCAGAGTGCATTTGCATAGGGAATTTATCTGGAGAAAATATCCAAGAGCAACTTTACATTAGCCTTATTTCACTGCCCAGAAAACTGAATCTCAAACAAATTAATTAACTTCCTGAAACATACACAGGTTGTAAGTGCAGAAGTTAGCCTGTAAACCTAGATCTGTTTGATCTCAATGACAGAACTTATAATTACAAGTTGTATTTCATATTCACAGGTGGGAAATATCCCAGACGAAGGGAATAGACATTTGGAAATGAGGCTCTTGGAAATTCTGGGAGAGTTGGAATGCCAACATTTTGGGGCACTTACATTCTGGATCCAGAGTGCATGATAGCCTGTGTTGAAGACCTCTTAGCCAAAGGAGGCCATCAGACACATAAGGACTTTGGGCACCTTGGAAACAGTTTTTAAAGCTACTATTGCTCATGCAGAAGAAGCATTTCTTCTCAGGTTTTATCACTATGGGACTGACTGTAAAAGGCTGCCCCGGCACATCACCTTTTTATTTTTTAAAACTAACATAATCATTTTTAAGTGTATAGTTCAGTAGTGTTAAGTATATTCCAAAATGTGAGAGCAATCCAAATGCCCATCATGAATGAGTGGATGAACAAAATGCAGTTTATACATGCAGTGAAATATTATTCAGCCTTAAAAAGAAAAGACATCCCATCATAAGGACATAACGCTAAGTGAAATAAGGCAGTCACAAAACCACGAAATACTGTAAGATTCCACTCACGTCAGGAAGGGTTGGCATGATGAACACTACCACCAGGGCTAGCCCATTAAACTCTCCATCTGTGATGCTCCATTTGCTCTCTCCTTTCAACTGCTGCTTAAATGCAACAGATCAAGAGCAGGGTGTTCAAGCCCCAGGGGTTGGCAGAACCATTAAGTGGAAACAGCCCAGGTTCCTGAGTCACTTGTGCAAGGGTGCCTCCCAAATATCTGGCTATGTTTTAGCTGAATGAGAGCAAAACCTTAGAGTGAATTAGTCCATCTTTGTTTTTAAATTTGTTATTCTCTTTAGTATATTCTTTCCTTCTAGGGCTTGTAGTTAACGAAGGCACATCTGAACCACACAAAAATGTAAAATTGCAACTGTGGCATGTAGTATAGGGAGAGCCACAAGGCATTAGAAAAGTGTAGTGTGGTGGGATTCACCTTGGTCAGGGAGGTGAGAGGAAGTGGCTCCAGAATCCAGAGATCACATAACAGTAGATTCCCCTCTGCTCTCACCCTGACCCTCTTATTATGGTCTAGGTTATGGCATTCTCTTCCCTACTCTGCCTTTCCACATGGTGTTCTCCTTGCCTTCCATGTTCCCCATTTCCATCCCTTTTTCTGCTGTCAAGATGAGATAAAAATCTCAGTAATCAAGGAACCCAACCCTGGCTGAAAAGTGGGATATCACAAATGCACTTTTTATGTTGAGGGATGTAAGTATGAACTTCTGATTTTAAATGAACATAGTTCTGTTCTTGCTCATCAATGGCAGCAGCTGACACACCTTTGCCCAGCATCAACCCCAGTGCCTAGATATCAGTTACTGACTGTACTGAAAAATACCAAGCTTGCTGATTCCATGACTTTGGAATGAAACGGGGATGGGGATTCGGAATGCCCTCTTGTAGCCAGAAAGCAAGGTTGCTTCAAGATCACCACGATGCTCTGAATGGACAAAGAAACCAGCTGAAGGACTCCCATCACCCAAGTGATGTCTTTGAACATCAGTGATGAAAAAAATAGTAGAAGTAATTATAGTTAATTAGGAAAATTTATGTCTATGAGTTAATAATGCTACTCAATAACATTAGTATAAACTATATAGGGTAGTTTTTATATGAAAGGTAAATAAGTTATGTTCAGTGCTTGAGTTGATTTTAATAAATAGGAGAGAATTGGTATCCCATACTAGTAATAGTAATAATAGCAAATGTTTACTTAGGGCTTACTACATGCCAGGCACCATGCTAAGTGTCAAATGTCTATACTCACAACCACCAAGTAGGTTCTATTAGTCTCACTTTACAGATGAGGCAATGGAGGCCCAGAGAGGTTAAATAACCTTGCAAGGTCACACAGTTGGTGTGTATGGGACCCTGAATTTAAATACAGACTATTTGACTCCAGGGTTTGCATTCTTATCACAAATCTATGAAATTTCACAAATACACAAATATTTTGATATTCTTCAACCAAGTATTTGTATATGAAATGGAAATAAGTACTTGTTTCTATCAGAGCAATTTAGAAAGAATAAACAAGACAAGTAAGTGTTCATAAGTCAAGTAATTCCAAAAATATCAAAGCAGGTTTTGTTCAAAGTTTAGGCAGGACAGATCAGCATTGATGGTCATGTATAATGGACAGAAAGAAGGGGACTCAACCCTGGGTTCTAACATGATTAATTAGTCACAAGTCCTTGAGAGACATGCTAAGTATACAGACCCTGTTGCTCATCTCCTAGGAGATAAAACCTCAAGAAATCTAGAGTTTATAATAAAATAGTAACAGACATTTGTACATTTTTAATAACTCTGACAGATAAGATTAGTAAATTAAAAGGACAGCATATGAGGCAGAGAGGTGTAATGTTGGCCAAAGGAGATGTTCAAAGTATCCAGTTTACAGGGAGGTCCCAAGTAGCTGAAAGTAAAACCTATGTGAAAGGGTAGATCAAGAAAGCTGTATCTTTAGGATGCATTGAATGGGCTTTACTCAGCCTTACGATCAGGCTCACATTACCTTAGGATATTTAACATCAGCTGGTCTGAGAGCTTACCCTTTTACTTTGAGTAGTGTAACAGCTGCAATCAAGAAAGCTGTCATAATATTACAGTGAAAACCCCAGAAGAAACCAAATCTGCCTAGCAATAAGCCTAATAAATGAGAAGTTCAACGACAAATATAATGAAGCCATGAATGGAATGCTTGCTGTTGCTGTTTTAGAATAAGTTTTAGTACATTTGTAAGCATTTTATGTCTGTGTGTTTTGTCTGCTCTTGAGTGTCTGAAGTATTCAAGATTCACACATAGTGTATATAGCAGCTGCTGCTAGTATTTCACCCATGTGAAATAGGATAGCCCCCTATCCATGACCTCCAGCCCAACACCAGACAGCCTGACAGACTGCACTGCGTCTTTGCCAGTGGGCTTTCCACAGGCTCCAGAACCCACCTGCACATGTGCACAGCCTAGACATCCCGGGCAGACTGGAAGTGCCTTGGACTAACTACCTCTATCGCCACCCTGAAACAGCCCCTATCTAGTGATTGACAGGTGTGGGCGTATAGATACCTCAGTTCCCTTGCCCCTTGGCTTTACATCACTTTCTAGAGCTTTTTTGCAAGATTCAGTTTCAGTCACTAACTGTGGTAGCTGGTTGATAACATACCTGTCTGGGCTGACTCACCTTACCTGGACTGATCCCAATCCTCACCCCACCAGTGTCCCTATGGCTCCCAAATACATTATGCATACTCAAACATTGACCAGGGAATGTTTCTGCAGAAAACTAAGAGACTATACTTGTAATTACAGTTTAATATGTTTAAAGGAGGTTAGTCAAATTTGTAAGCGACACATTATCAAACGAGTTGTTTATAAAATTTTGCTTTATGATCTAATAGATGTTAGCAAATGGAGCATTAAGCAAAGCACACGGATTTGTGGTTGTTTTGTAACCAGGCACCAAAGTTGCTTAGACATTAAAGGATATATCAACATCTGATGGTAAAACTCCTAATCCACTTTCTAGAAACAGCTCAAACGTTATGGTTTCATGGAATCCTCTAGGGTGAATTAGCTGTTTCATTCTCTCTGCTCACAAAATGTTTGATTCATATTTCTGAAATAGCATATACCATGCTGTATTGTAATTGATCTGTTTACATAATATGTATCCAAGATTATTCAGAGTTCCTCAAAGGCAAAAACTAAATCTCATTTGCCTTTGTCATCCCCATACCCTGATCAGTCCCCACTACATTGTTGGCTGCAATGTTCAGTTATTAAAAAAACAAAAGAATACATAAATGAATGAATGCATGAGTAAGTAAATAAAGGGGTATATTTCTTGTTCAATAGATCATATTGTGTATCCTTGAGGAGTGAGAGTATTTTATTTATCATCAGAACCACTTCAGCACTATGCATAGGCCTTAGTAAAGTGACAGCTTGCTGCTGAAATCTAAACAAGTGAATAATGAATTAATGAATGAATGAATGAAAAGTAAAGCATATGGCCAACCCCAGAATACTTTTGAGTGGTGACTACCAAACACAGTTTTCTCTTTGCTGTATTGGTAGACTGTAGCTAGTTTCATTGTTAATGAGGTTTTATTAATCAAAGAACAATACACTTTTAAGCATTAACTTATATTACATTAATTTGGGCTTATCGTTTTAGCTTCTCAGTCTAATTTAAAATCTTGAGTTTGTCATCTATCATGTTGGATATTTCTCTTAGCTTTGTATCACTCATAAGTTAATCAACCTATTCTTATGTCAGTGCAGTAGGGACTGCCAGTTCAGTCCATGGCACACTTAGGGGTACAGTTATCCAACTGTCTAGGACAGGGGTTGGCAAAATCAGCCTGCAGCTTGTTTTTGTAAATAAAGTTTTATTGAAACACAGCCAAACTTATTTGTTTATATATTGTTTATGGCTACTTTCACACTACAATGCTGAAAATGAATAGTTATGACATGGACTGTATGGCCTGCAAAGTTTAAAATATTTACCATCTGGCCATTTACAGCAAATATTTGCTGATCTTTGGCCTGGGTGATAAATCCAACAAGTGAACCCATATTTCACCATATTATGCATGAAGTCTAAAGGGGGTCCTTGTATATTCCCTGTTGGAATCTCTGTTGTGCTTTGCCTACAGCTTTTCTCTATTGTCATGGTAACATTATCAAGGCAGGAAATGAAATTTCTAATGATCACCGCATTAGGAAATCAAATGTTGACTGAACATATATCTGATCACTGTTTTTGGAATTCTGTCCCTGTGGTAGTGAGTCTGGGGTTAACCATCCTTTGCTGGAAAAGGCTTCACCAAAATAGGGAGTGAATCCCTTTGCTTGTCCTCTATCCTTCTCTTTATGCTATTCCCACAAATGAAGGCTCTGTGATTGTAGATTAAGCTAACAACTGGCTTTATCTCTATGGATCATATTTTTCTCATCTGCAAGCTGTTTTTCAGAGTTAATATGAGGATCAAATGAGAAAATTAATGGATATAAAAAGCACTATGATTGCCTACATATATAGAGTACTTTTGCCAGGCACCATGCTGGGTATTTTTTGTCTCCATTATCTCATTTAATCCTCATAAAACCCAGTGAACATTTTCTCCATTTTATAGGTGAGTCAGAGAGATTAAGGAACTTAATTCATTCAACAACTATGTATTAAGCACTATAGTTTTCAGATACTATTCTAGGCACTTTGGATACATCTTTGGACAAAACCAGCCAAAACTTTTGCTCTAGTGTATGTGGTGGGTTGGGATGCACAATAAATAATACACTGCATGTAATAATAATGAACTGCTTTAGTATGAAAAAAAAAAGATGGTGAGTCCTATGGAAAAAGAAAGGGTAGAATGGGGAAAGGGAGATTGAAAATACTGGATTGGTGGAGAAGAGAAAGAGTATTGATTTAAATAGGGTGGCCAGTGTAGCCTAATTGAGAAGGTTATAGTGTAAACCAGGACCTGAAGGAAACAAGAACATTAGCTCCATAGACATCTTGGGATTGCCTAAGGGCACTAGGTTAGTTACTAACAACCAGGATTCCAACTTAACTCCATCAGACTCCAGAGCCCAAACTTACGACAGCCAAGATCAAGGAATGCTAGTTCTGTTCTCAGTGCTCCCAGGAAATGTGCTGTGCATCCTCAGTCTTCATTCTTTGGCTGCTGCCTATGTTAATTCTGGGAGTTACCTTTCCCCAAAGCTTTCTTCCAGGTCAGCGTGGATGTAACATCTCTGTCTCTGATCACATGCTCTGTCTTTGTTTCTGGGCCTTTCAGGACTCCGGCTTTCAGAGGGCCACAGTGCCACATTGCAGGCTTCACCCTTTTCTTTCTTATTGGAGCTATTTGGGATTTTATCTTTACAGTCTTATTAGAATCTTCCATGCTTTTTAAGCCATATAACTAGCATATAAAACTCCGTGCCCATGTTTTCTTTGTATAAAGCAGAGCACTATGCCTTTATCTGTGTTGTAGTTGTGTTTGTTCCAGTAGCCAGAGTCACTGCTGTCACTTACAACCACAAAACTCCCATATACCAAGTTTTAAAAAATATGTTTCCAAACCCTGGCCCATAACCAAAAGGTTGTGGGTTCAATTCTGGTCCGGCCACATACCTGGGTTGTGTCCAGAGGCAACTGATAGGTGCTTCTCTCCCACATCGATGTTCCCCTTTCTCCCTTCCTCTCTATCTAAAATCAATGAAAAAAATATCCTTGGGTAGGATAAAAAAACACCTATTTCCAAGAATTTAGGGTTTCTAACTGCCAGTGCTGGTTTTTCTCTTTCCACAGGATTAAGAACATCAAGAAAACAGACTTTACTTTCCTGTAACCCTCTGACACCTCGTCATCACTAACTCATGTTTCTTCCTTAATCCAGGGTAGGCTCTCTGTCATGGGTCACCTCATGGCTTCATTGACACTGAAAGGATAAAACAGTCCCAATGTAGAAACCCTCCAGATCCTCTATTTTAGCCAGATTCCCAGCACATGTCTGGGTAGTACAAGTCTCCCTTAATTACTACAACTTGTCTGGATGCCGTTTTTGAGTTCTGCAAAATAGTTTGAAAATGGAACCCACCTCATAGGCTTGTTGTGAAAATCAAATGCAAAAAGTACACACAGACATAGATAATGAAGTGCCTGGCTTGTGACGAGGACGTGTCAGCTCCTATTGTTGAGGGAGGCACTTGATTTGCAGTGGAGAGAGGAGGAGCACTGGGGCCAGACAGGTCTGCATTCCAGCCTTGCTCCAGCCCTTACCAGCTTCACGGTTCTGAGTGATAACTCGCACACTCCCTGTGCATCAGTAACCTGTGCTGTAAAGCTGGAATGATATTAGTTTCCGTATTAAATGAGATAAAAGCTATAAATATGCTGCGATAATATTTGAGTATTAAATCAGATTAAATGTATGCAGTAATATGTATAAACATGTTTGAATAATATGAATTTAAGTGTTGAGATAAAATATAGAAAATAAAAATCCTGAAATAATATCAATTTGAGTATTAAATGCTGTGTATGAAATGAATATTAATCAGATCAATAGAATATTAGATTAATAAGTATAAGGACTATGTATAGAATGACTAAGGCACTAAGTCTCAGGCACATAGTAGGCACTAGAAAAATGTTATGTACCCATGTTATTATTTTTGTTAATATTGGCATCATATTACCAACAACATCCTCCTTGGTGTTCAACTACATTTCTCTCAAGGTCATTTTTTTGCCATAGAACTCTTCTCCTTGGTGATATTGAGTGAGTATTTAATAGTAACAATTCTGATTATACATTATTATCCCTTAGGCATATATTTACCATTTTCCGAATGCCCTTTCTTCAGTAATCTCATGAGCTCTCATTTGAAAGTGGCTCTGAACACAAATTGGCAGTCAAATTGGGATTTTACAGATATTATCTGCATCAATATTTTTATACCAGAAGGTTAAATATGAGCTTTTAGGAATTCTAGAATCCTCAACTTGCTCCAAAGAAATAGGTCACGTAGAAGGAGAGAAGGAGTGAGCATTACACATTAAAAAGCTATAGAGGAAGACAAAGACTTTCTCTGTGGGAAGATAAGAACCAGTCATATAGAGCAAATTATTTGATTTAGAATTGAATCAGAGAAAAAACTATGACAAGTGACACCATGGGAGTATCCCGGAGGCTGTGTGCAGCCAGCCAGAGGGCAGTAGTAAGCTGAGATAAGCGTTCTTTATCCTCCAGGTCATGGCTGTGCACTGGGTGTCTTTCATTGTCTCCCCAGGTCCACTCTGCTCCTTCTTCTTGCTCAGGGTCCCCAGCGGCTCATCTGTCTGGTCTCCATCAGTAGTGCTGCTTCGCCCTCTACCTTCTGGATAGGTTGGCCAATGGAGAACCCTATGAGGGAGGGAAGAAGGGGAAGGTGCCTCATGTTGGCTGTGTGCCTTGACTAAAGGTCCCATGTCCTCAGGGCTGCCTTCTCTCCACAACTCTCTGCTGTTGGGCCAGGAGTTTTTGCAGTGGAATTAGACCTCAGGCTCTGTGAGGACAGACACTGCCTGTATTTATGTTTCTCACCATTATATCCTAACAGCATGGCTGGCCCCAAAGAGATACTAAATTAATTTATTTCAGTTGAGCGAATGCATTGGAGACACCTCATCAAATTGCATTCTAAGAAAAACCACCGTCTAAACCTGCCTTGTGTACCAGCTGTAAAAAGAAGCCACACTCTCTGAACAGTGGTTCTTAGAAATAAAGGCTCTTAGAATTCCCACCCACAGGCTGTGACTGCATCACATCAGTGTTTTTCCACTGGATTGTGCTTGGGGTCCCAGATGTTTGAGTCTTTTATTTTACAGCATTTGCTTTTCTGTAAGGTTCCAATTAATTGAATTGGGAAAAGCTGTAAGCCCATGACAGAGAAACCTTCTCTTTGACAAAACGCACACGCGGAAAAGTCTAAGATTCTCAGTCTCTTCTTTGCTTAGGTCCATAAAGCTGAATAACCAGTCTGACTGATTTTCTGTTTTCATTTGTTTGGCTGAGTAACTAGAAATGTTGATATCATGCATATATAGGCTAAAGGAACTAGGAACACCCTCTTAGGTGACATAACTTCCTAGAGCATCAAGGGACAGGATGGGAATTCTAGGGATGCCTGCTCTTACGTTCCAGGTTATTTTTCCCAGAATTTGAAAAGTTAATTTTTTCCTGTCATTTTTCTCTCCTCAAAGCATCGATCAAAGTTTTTCAGCAACAGCCACTCAGCTCCACATTTCTTTGAATTATATCTCCCTTCATCCCCTTATGTATCAAACGTTGGTGATACCATATGAGACAGTGCCTCTTCTTCCACTTGTAGCCTGCTCCAGTTCATCCCAGGTAAAAGTCTTTGCAGTTGTATTGTGCCCACACATCCGGGATGATCGGTGCTACACAGAGATCTGATGATGGGAATCTTCATTGCCCACCAGCCTGCTGAAATTCAACACAGATTCTCATTTTCCCCTGTTTGCCAGCTGCCTTAGGTTTGGTTTCCTGGAGGTCAAGTCTGATCAGAGATTCATGTTCATGTGATTTACTGAGGGACTGCTCTTAAGAAAAAGCCTATGAAGGGCAGTAGGGTAGGAAGGGAAAATAGCTGAGCAAGGACACAGCCTTAGATAAAGTCTGACCTTGGCATGATCCATGGGGTCCTCTGGGGCACAAAATGCCCCAAAAGTTTGTCCTTTGAATTGAGGCAACAGGACTGGTCTTTTGTCTACGCTTCTCAGCCAGTTATTGACTGTGGGTTGCTCCTGGGGAATGGTATGCCTTTCTGAATGAGGTGTGCTTGACATAGAAACTTGGAGAATAATTCCCCACTCCTTAGGGATGGGCTGCATACAGTGACTTCCTTCCAAGGATTGCAGCATGGGGGGAGGGGAGAGCAACTTTACCGTGGAGAAACCTAACAAACATTAGGTCAGCCAAGTGATCAAAGGGAACAACAATGATAAGTCATGTTGATGCTATCTTCCCTGCATATGATGGAATGAAAATAGCACTTTACTTCTGGGATCCTCCTCCCCCAAACCCATAACGCCAGTGTAATCATGAGAAGAATATCAGACAAATCCCAGTTGAGGGACATTCTACAAAACACCTGACAACACTCCTCAAAACTGTTGAAATCACCATAAAGAAAGCCTGAGAAATTGTGAGAGCCCATAGGAGTGTAAGGAGACATGATGGCTAAATGTAATGTGGGATCCTGGATGGGATCCTGAAACAGTAAAGGAAAACAGATGAAAATGAAGTAAATCTGAATAAAGTACAGGTTCTCACCAGGCCATGATATTCAGAAATAACATTTACATTTTCCTGCATCCTCAAGGGGCAGGGAGATATCTGTAGACATCTGTGTAAGTCCTGGACATCCTGGACAGGAGTCCTGAGATTCCTACAGAGAAATCTCTGAATGGCTTACATATCTGAAAGAAAATGCATTCTGTAAATATAACAAATGCACCTTCTAGCAAAAGATGCAGTGGGTCTTAGCTAATGGTATTCAACTGGCCACTATTTTTTTAAGCTGGGGATGGCCACTATTTTTCTAAGCTGGGGATGGCCACTATTTTTTTAAGCTAGGGATGAGCAGAAAACTTGGGATATAGCAGTCACCACAATCAGGAATTACATTTAGCAAAAGGAAGTACTGTCTGATAAGCTATGGCTATAAATGTCTATTTCCCACATTACCCCCAATGTCAAAGGTATACATTTGTCCGGTTAAAAAATTGCCAAGTAACAGCTCCAAGAACATGAGGCTGCCAGAGGAATTATTGCTAATGCAGGTTTTACAGTCTCCACTTACATAACATAGTTGGCTTAAGGCTATTTTCAAAGGAAAGGAGCAAGATGACCTTTAGTATGGGAAAGCTTTTATTTATAAGCAAACTGTAGGATAACAGAATGGAGATTACCATTCCTAATTATCTGCTATAATGAACTTGAATGACAATTATTGTAGTAATGCCTCCTCTCGCCACCAGGGTAAAGCTAAAAAATTAGAGCTACTATTAATGGAATTTATTGTCTCTGGTCCTTCACCTCTCTAAATCTTGCTTGCATTGCTTCTTTGTTGTTCTTATTTTGCTAAGAAGTTTGACTGTTCATTTTGTTACTGCTTATTAGTCAGCTTAGGCAATGCAATGCTACTATAACAATTAACTCTGAAATCTCAGAGGTTTAAGACCATGAAGACTTATTTCTCTCTGGTGACCTGCCTTTTCATATCTTTCTAGTTATGTTGTTTGGAACATGTGTTCCCCTGCCCCTGAAAGGAGAGAGGGATTTTGAGACACATGAAGTCTTAATTGCCTCGGCTTTAGAGCCATGTGTCACTTTCACTCGGACCTCTTTGGTGAGATCTAGTCACAGGGTCTCAACCTAAGTGCAGGGGAAGTAGGGAAACGTAGGGGAGTACATGGCTATTTGGTGAACATTTTCTGCCAGATGTTTCTTGATGCCTGGGATCACATTTTTATTCTGAATCTTTTGTGTATGTGTTTTTAAGATTTAATTCTTCAGATTAGTTTTAGGTATGCAGCAAAATTAAGAAGAATGTACAGAGACTTCCCTTATAACCTCTGCCCCGACCCATGCATAACCTCCCCCATTATCAATATCTCACACCAGAATAATACATTTGTTACAACTGATGAACCTATCACCTGAAGTCCAGTTTACATTTTGGTTCACTCTTTTTTTTTTTTTTTTTTTTTTTTCTTTTTGATTTTTCAATTACAGTTGTCCCATTTTTCCCCCATTGCTCCCCCCCACCCAGCCCACCGCTTCTCTCGCAATCATATCCCTCCCCGTTGTCCATGTCCATGAGTCATTTATACACGTTCCTTGACTAGACCCTTCCCTTACTTATCCCCCTTCTCTCCCTCCCCCTGCCCCCAATTGACTACTATTCTACTCTTTGTCCTATTTAGTTTGCTTGTTTGTATTGTTCTTTAGTTTCCTGTATTAGGTGATATCATATGGTATTTTGCTTTCTTTGCCTGGCTTATTTCACTAAGCATAATTCTCTCTAGTTCCATCCATATTGTCACAAATGGCAGGAGTTCCTTCTTTCTTTCTGCTGCATAGTATTCCATTGTGTAAATGTACCACAGTTTTTTTGATCCACTCATCTATAGATGGTTCACTCTTATTGTTATAGCCCATATTCTATTGGTTTGGACAATTGTATCTATAATTATAGCATCATAATGAGTATTTTCACTAACCTAAAAATCCTCTGTGCTCAACCTATCCATCCCTTTCCCATGAACCCCTGGCAAGCACTGATCTTTTTATTGGCTCCATAGTTTTGCCTTTTCCAGAATGTCACGTAGTTAGAATCATATAGTATGTAGCTTTTTCAGATTGGTTTCTTTCACTTAGCAATATGTGTTTAAGTTTTCGCCATATGTTTTCATAACTCTATGTGATTTTGAAGATGATACGGAAATATGAGATAGAGGCTGGTGTAATAAGACCAACTTTTAATTTGTGTGGCTATTTAAATTTAAGTGTAAATTAATTTAATTTTAAAATTCAGTATTTCAGTTACACTAGCTAACATTTCTAGTGTTTAATGGCACATCTGGCAAATGACTATCATATTGTATAGCACAGAATGAAACAGTTCCATTATTATAGACTGTCCTAGAATATTCTGAAATGTTCCAGAACATTTATATATTCTAGAATAAATGATTGGTTAATATACTATGAGTCTAACAGATTTCTAGGGGTTCACCCAGTCCTCTGACTTAGGCTTTCTTTGGTGAAAAGTGGCCCAATGTACTGCAGTGATTTTGAAACTGTGGCAGGCAGAGATCTATTTGGATTTTAGCTGAATTGCAGGCTTTCATGTAAGATTTGCTGAAACAAAAGACTTCATGGCTAAAAAAAGTTTGAAAACCACTAGATTCATGTGAACAGTCTCAAATGGCAGAGACGCCTGAGTTCAGATCCTTGTCTTTCCATTTATGTGCTATGAAATCTTGAACGAGTTAACTGATCTTCAGAGCCACACAGTTCCCATCTCTAAAGACTGAGATGAAGATACTCCCCTCATAATGTTCTTATGAAGGTGTCAGGAGTCAGCAAGCAAGTCAGCTATCGCAGGATCTAGTGTTTTTAAGTAAGGGCTCAATAAATGATAGAGATCTTAATAGTCATCATTGTAATGACACAACCTTCATCAATAATTTAGAAGAAAACTAATTGTGGGTGACATGAAACTAGAAGAAACATGTAATTTAACAAAATCAAGATTCAGTAGGATCTTAAAAAGGTTGAAATTATGAACTTAGTTTACAAGAGGAAATTTAGTATGAATAAACATAACATTTCACTTTGGAATCCAAAAACACAAGTACATGAGAATAAAATTTTAGATGAAACAGTCTAATGGTGGCACATGGAGGACAGTAATTTCACTTTCGTTTAACCATATAGTAAGACTGTATTCAGGAATGTGCATGCCACATATCTATTTGCCATGGCAAAACCATGCGTGAGTAAGGCTTTAGGGCTTGCCATTTTAAGAGAGAGCAAGATGAACTGGAGGAGTTTGCTTCTTGTGGTAAATATCTTTGACTATATCCCATGGTCCAGGTATTCAGGCTACAATAGCAAGCACAATAAGATTGGAGATTGATCTCTGAGCACTCACAGTCCAGGGAAGGAGGCAGATATGAAGTAACTAGCCAAAAATACTCATGAAATTAAAACCATGATGTGCCTGAAAGAAGAGGTCCATGTTGTTCAAATACTCTTTACTGGGAGAACTTTTCGTCCATCTATTTAGGGAAACAGAAAGTTTCCTTGGGAACTGAAGATTGACCTAAGACCTAGGAAAAATAAAGAAGAGTTGGGAGAAGGGTAGGCATATCCCAGGAAAAAGTTCACGCTTGTAAAGACTGGGGTGAGAGGGACTGGAGGAACACTGAGTGCGGAGAGGAAGGCTCTTGTTGATGTCGGACAGGTATTGGGACCTATGGTTCAGGCGGAGACAGGGACCAGACCATAGAGAGTCGTGTAGGCTGTGCTATGATTTAGATCTTTATTCTAGAAGCAATGGGAAGTCTTTGAAGGGTTTTAGATAAGGAAGTAGCCTGGTCATATATTCCCTTTGAGAAGATTACTCTGGCTGTAATGTAGAGAATAGATTAGAAGTGGGAGAAAAGTAGATTTCAACATTTCACTTTCAACAATTATTTTTCTGTTACCACCAAATAAGAGAACCTGCTTCACTCCATTTCAAAAGCATAGTGCACAATCATTAAAAAGAAAAGTTTTGAAATAAAAATGATTTTATTTTTGTATTTTGCAATTTTTATTGGAGAAATTGAATAATATTTATTTGGACATTTGCATTTCCTTTGTAGTTTGGCTTTTTGTGACTTGAAATTTAAAAAATTTGGCTTAAATTTTATTACAGATTTATAAGCACTGTCCATATATTGACGCATTATCATTTTGTTATGTTTTTGAAACTTGTATTGAAATATAATTAATATATACACAAACACATGCACACACACATGTTGCACACTTTTGGGTTTTTTTAAAGTAACTTTATCTTTATTTTGTTGTTTTTAAAAGTTAAAAGTACTTACCCTAGCTGGTGTGGCTCATGCATTGAGCACCTGCCTGTAAACCAAGGGACTGCAGGTTCGATTCCCCATCAGGGCACATGCCTGGGTTGTGGGCCAGGTCCCCATTTGGGGGCACGTGAGATGCAATCAATCTTTCTCTTGCACATCAATGTTTCTCTCTTTCTCCCTCCCTCCCCCACTCTCTAAAAATAAATTAATTAATTTAAAAAAAAATTAAAAGTACTTTAATGTTGTTGAGACAAAGATTTTTTTCCTTGTGAGTTTTTCATTGCTTTGATGCTTGGATATTTTATGCAAAATTGGCTAATTTTCACTTTTTAAAAA
Source organism: Furipterus horrens (assembly GCF_987537825.1). Lineage (NCBI taxonomy): Eukaryota > Metazoa > Chordata > Mammalia > Chiroptera > Furipteridae > Furipterus > Furipterus horrens. Next base: position 26,257,247 of record NW_028327183.1, read on the forward strand.
CTTAAAAACTGTTTTGTGTATACATTTAACTCTATTCCATCTGGAACTTAGTGAATGGACTAGAACAGAAAAAAAGGTAAAATAATTTTAGATATTATGTTTCTTATCTAATTTCCAATTTTGGAAAGAATGTTACTAGCATTTCATTATCAAATATGACAGTTGATTTTACTTAGTTTTTGTGTCACATTAAGTCAGTTTAACTTTATTACTAATATGCCAAAATTTGTTTTGCTTTTCATTATGACTAGGTATTACATTTTATTGATTTATTTTTCAATGCACCTTTAAAATTTACCTATTGTTATAATGTATTATATTGTAGATTTCCTATTGTTAAACTATCCTTGCTGTGAAAGAGTAAACTAGGTTTGCTTGTATTAAATTTTTCTCCCCTTGACTTATTCACACTTTCATATAATAAATACCAATGAAATACCTTCTAAATGCCCAGCACTCCTTTACGGGGTAAGGGCTCAGCAGTGGGCAAGTAAGGACCTTGTCCCCATGGGGTTTCCAGTCAAGGAGACAATAAATACATATACAAACAAATATGAAGAAAAGTACAACACAGTGAGTAAATAGTGAGTGCAGGGGAGACTAGTTTTAGGTGTCAGGGAAGGTGTCTCCAATGCATGACCCAAGTGATGAGAGACAATCCTGAGAAACAATCGCAGCTTCCTGGTGCATCCAGGAGTTTCTCAGCTCTCAGGGGTGCCTACTTGATTTAATTTCCACATTGTCTCTTCTGCTCTTCACTGCCTTTAATGAGGGCCTAGACTTTGCTATTGAACATCTGGATTCCCAGGAGCCTCAGGAGAGAGCTCTCAGCATGGTGTCTTTCTCATCCTTTCTATCTGTTCCTCTCTCTGGCTGCTGGCCTGGTTCTGCAAAAATCCATGCTTTGCCCATTTCTTAAGGAACATAATTTCTAGAGACATGTTCTTCTTTTTCCCTATGCTCTTTATTCCTTTAAGTTTGTTCATTTTATCATTCACTCATTTAGTCATTCTCTTACTCATTTGCTCAACGCATTGTTATGGGCCTCTTTGTTCTGGGTAAGATATTCTTGTAAATCTATTAGCACTTCCTTAGAGGGTAAATTGTGTCTTGTCAGCAGACTGGAAAAAATTCCCTTAGGCCCCCTTCTGGTTAGGTCTCAGTGCTCTACATATGCACAAGCTCATGTTTCATGCTCAGCAAACCGTAACTTTTATTTTTCTTTAAAATTGTTTTCCTATTACAGTTGTCCCACTTTTCCCCCCATTGCTCTCCCCTCTGACCCTACCCACCCCTTTTCCCACAGTCAGTCCCTACCCTGCTGTCCGTGTCCATGGGTTGTTTATACTAGTTCCTTGACTAGACCCTTCCCCTTCTTACCCTCCTTCTCTCCCTCCCCCCTGCCCCCTGGTCACTGTTAGTCTGCTCTTTGTTTACATTTCTCTGGTTCAATTTTGCTCATTTGTTTGTGTAGTTCATCAGTTTCCTGTATTAGGTGATGTCATATGGTATTTGTTTTCGTTGCCTGGCTCATTTTGCTAAGCATAACTCTCTCTAGTTCCATCCACGAATGGATCAAAAAACTGTGGTACATTTACACAATGGAATACTATGGAGCAGAAAGAAAGAACTCCTACCATTTGTGACAAGCAGTAACTGTTTAGTGCAGGTCTACTGGAGTGAGGGCAGGCTTTTCTTACCGCAGTTCGGTTTCTCAGATACTGTTTGCAGTTCTTCATTGTGTAATGTGAGCATGGGAGACCAGCAACAGGGTTTTTCGTTAGGTAGGCAACCACCACAGAATCAAAGCTAATTCTTACCACGGCACATTGTCAGTGTCTTAGAGTCAATAGAAATAAGGAGAAGCCATTAATGGGACCCTCCGATGACCCTAGTTCTGGGTATCTCAGAAAGATGTTCCTAGGGATGGCCTTTCATTTCTTTCCTGAGCACTGTAGAAATAAGGGCACTAAGGGAAATTTAGTAGAGTAAAGGGCTGATGTGTTTCCTACTTTCTTTGGGGGCATTTCTACTGTTATGGATTAAAGGGTAGGACATATGGTGTGTATTCCAAAAATGTGCTTTTCCATCAATCCCTATCATGAATGCAATTAGAGAAAATTCCCCTTGGATTTTTGTCATTTTTTTTTCCTGCAAGGGCCAGCTGCAGTCTGTTGTTTGTATTTTCAAGTGTATTTTAATAAAAATTTGGAAAGTGGCAGACATAGCAAGCACAGGTGTTCTGTCTTTGTGTTCACCCAAAAGTGTCCCCAAGAAAGGTTTTCTAATAGAATTCTGAAGATGGAACGTGCTGTCTTTATGAGAATGTGTTTCCAGTCTATGGAGATGTTCAGACATGAGCTGGGTCATCACTTGGCTGTGATGCTGAAGTGGTGATTCTAAATGTCTTGAGTCAGGGAAAGAAGTAGGTTTTACCTTGTGCACTCAGTCTGATGGATAGCTTACTGGGCATCTGGGCTCAATGGGAGAAGTGTCACGATCCATTAACAAGGTCTCTCCCAGTGATGGAGAATGGGGAGGGGTAAGAGGCACACACTTCATGTGTTTGTCCCTGGAAAAGAAATTGAACTAGAAGATCTGTAATGTACTTCAAACACTGAAAATTCCAAGAGGAACAACTCCTTTATCCCTATCACATTAGTTTATAGGAACATGCTATTAGCCAGAGCAGTGCTTCTGAAAGAATCCAGAAACTAAGTATCACAGGAGTTCCCAAGTGGACCATTTTGGAGGTGATAAGATATATTCACATTGGTGTTTTCTCTAGAAAGTCAATCATGCATGGGGTTTGTTGATTTTCTTGATTGCATTTGGCTATCATTGAATCATTGGTTTATATTGGTTGATCAATGTATGTATTCGTCATTTACTGAGCACTTACTTTGTGTAGTGCTCTGTGCTTGATCTTCCAGATAGAAGTCGGTCAAAGGACGAATAGTTCCTAACTTCATGGCTTCCTGAGAAATTGGATTATCTTGAGGATTGGTATTAAGGTTAAAATCCTTGGGCTGTATGAAGATTTTCAGGATTTAACATCTAGCAGAGACATCTGCTTTTTAACACAGAATTTTTGTTGGAACAAGGTCAGGAGCTGGCTGGTAGAGGAAGAGACACTTAAGCAGGGTTTAGGTATCCTTACTTTTGACAAATTCTGAGCTATAGATCTAGCAACACTGAATTCACAACATCTTCAGTTCCTGTTGATGGTTAGGAAGTTGGTGTTTTCTTCTTCCATTACGGAAGATATCTGCCCTGTGGTATAGCATGGTGGTTACAAGTATGGGCTTTGGCATCTGAAGTTGACTCATATCTCAGAACTGTCACTTACTAGTTGATAACTTGAAACAAGTCACTTGATTTCTCTGATCCTCAGTTTTCTCATCTGTGAAATGGAGATGGCAACAGGACATACCCACAAAGAGCTGAAGATTAAATGAGATAATGCATGTAAAGCATTTAGCACCATGAAGCTGGACTGTACTAATCATTCTGTTTAACATGGATGTTTGTGTGTGTGTATGTGCACGTGTGTGTGCACATGTGTGTGTGTGTGTGTGTGTGTGTGTGTGTGCATTTTACTTTAGATCCTAAAATCCTGAAGTTCCACACAGGAGTCAGTTTTACTCAATAGTCACTCTGTACTTTAAAATCTTGTTAATCTGTGAGTTTGAGAATAGGAAGCAATAAAGGTGGTCACTATAATCCTATGACCTTCCCCGGCTCAAGTGCCAAACTTCAATTTATTCTAAACCTGCAGTTTATTCAAGTGTGCTGCTCCCTTCCAAATGTATTGATAGCGCCCTCTACTGCCCAAGCACGGCAGCCTTCCAGAGCTCCTGGGGCAGCCGGGTGGGATGTGGGTCTGAGCATCTGGCTCTTCTTTCTCTGCCTCTCATCCTCAGACACATTTTCCTCCCAGCTCACAGCTCCATTTATCGCCTGCATTTCCAGCTAAGTTTTGAGTCGTCAGTGTCAACCTTTAATTCAAGTGTGTGCCTGGACCTGAATCAAACCATAGATAAAGACCCATAAAGGTTGTGCAGATGAGAATACACATTCTCCCACTTTTAATTGGCAGCCGGCCAGGATTGGTTCCAGGGTGGCAGAAGCCAAGTCTATTTGCTTTTGTTAAACATCGAACTCAAGTCATGCACAGACCTGGCTGAGTGATTATCTAAATCTGAGCTGTGTGCAGTGTGTTAATCCATTGAGTTCTCTTTAGTCCCCTTTTCACAGCTAGGTAGGTGCAGTCATAACTTCCATAGGACGGTGCTCTCAATCTGCTCGCTTTGTCTTTTGTGGTGGTGCAGGGCTGTGGAGCAACTGTGACAGAAGTAGGAGTAAGGGCTTCTAACAAATTTAAGCTCCATTTGAACTTCACCTCATTTAAACCTTTTAATGTAATTATACCTCCTCTCATGGGAATGAAATGTGGAGGCACTGGTGCTGAAATCATCAGTATACAGAAAATCCTTGTCTGTCTTGCCCAGTAGAGTGCAGGCTAGACACAGGGAGATACTGGAGAAATGTGAGGCAGTGAATTGCCGTCTGCAATGGAGCGTGTGTTCTGAGTAGTGAGGCAACAGCTTCAGATGGGTTTGCCCTGCACCAGTCACACTCTCTCTGTACTTCCTTTGTGGCCAGTGTTGGAATGAGACAGCCTGAGTCCCCTGGGTGAAAGGTCTAACTTCTAACACATCAGAACCAGAGATCTTGGCATCCCCAAATCATATATGCTAAACACTGAAGCTAACCATCCACATCAAAGATAAATGCAAAATCCACAATAACGTATATAATTCTTACACCCATATGTTCCATTTGCTTCCACACAGCTATACAACATACTATATCACAGCAGTTACGAATACAGGCTTTGGACTCAGACTGATCTAGGTTTGAATTCCAGTCATTCTACCATCTCAGCTACTTTGGATAAGTTGCCTCTTGATCTTCTTATCCCCATTCAGGAATGCTTATCCTTATCCAACAGAGTTATTTTGAGAACTAAAGTTGGTATCACATACAGATGCTTTGTAGAATGACCAGTACAATTTATGTGAGCTGCTATTTCACTGATGGTGTCATGATGGAAAGAAGCTGGTCTACCCATTTCAGAAAAAGAAACAATTATGAGCCCAAGGAGGTGGTGGAGCTGAGTTACTCTCTTCTCTTACTGCCTCTCAGTTTATTGATCTGTATATTTCTTGTCAGTCTTCAAGGATTTCCAGATCTCATGCTCTTAGGCAAGTATCAGATCTGTAGTTCTCAGAGATTTTATAGATCTACATAATATCTACATAGCAGAATAATTTTAAGGACTAAACACAATACTGTGTGTGAGCACTTACATATCTATAACTGCAGGGAACTTAAATAGGATCATCAACTTATCATGCCAAGTAAGGAAATGCACACCATCATTTCAGAGGAAATTAAAATTATATAGTGTTGTGGATTTTTCATTTCCTTTTAACTTAGATGGTTAGCTCTGGTGTGTGGGATGTATACTTCTGGGATTTCAGGATCCCCAGTTCTGGTGTGGCATAAGTTGTTAGAGTTTTAACCCAAGGGACACAGTCTGCACCATCTGTGGTACCACCCCTAATCAATATTGGTCACAATGGTTATAGAGTTTGGCTAGAATAACAATGAAGATCACATATACTGAATAAGTTTATATCTATAGCAAAACTGAAAACGTTGTCCATTTATGGAAAACAAGTGAAAATTTGACCTCCAACCAGCTCTTGGGAATTGTCGATACAGAGGGCAGGAAGCACTCACTTTCCAGAACAATTTGCCCCTCCCTCCCAGTGACCATCGCCAAGAGTGTATACTAAGAGGATGAAGAGAGACCATCAGTGCTGCTCTTTTAAAGGTCACATCTAAAACATGATGCGATCCTAATGTTCACATATCTCTTTAAGTCCTCCTAGAAAAGGAGCAATGCATGTTTGCTCATGGCTTTTTGTACATATAAGTGCAGTGATCTATGGCTTAAATTTCTTTTTTTTTGTTTCTGTGACAATGTTTGTTAATCCAGCTAATAAAGTTATTTACAGAAAATGGAACATGTAATAGTTTTTCATATATAATTAAGAACTGTTTTCCCCAAACCTTAGTTACTTAAATTGTTCTAAGATTATTTGTGAAAATTGAAATATGATCATTAAAGAGAAGTAAGAATTAAAAATAAGTAAATAAATAAATGAATGAATGAAGGTCACCTCGGACAGATATGCTTGCCAAAATGGCTCCAGGATCAGGGAGCATTAGGGGTGGGATAGGGAAGCATGGATTTTAGCCAAGCAATTCAAAGTGATTGGAGATTACTGAGGCTTATGTGTGCTTCACTGTGGTGAATAACCAAGTAATGTACTGTCCCTAGAGACCAGCACCACTTAGTCACCCTACTCCCTGAGTATGTCTCAGGCTTGTCAAGGTCTGGTCTTAAGTAGAAAGGACACCAATTTAAGGAAAGAGGTTACCCCTGGGAATGAAGGGAGGTGAGGCACTCAGCTGTATTTATTTCTTAACAGAATAAGAAGTCCCCTCCTCAGAAAGGCACATGCACATTAGTAGGACAATAGCTAGTAAAAGAGATGAGGAAAGCCTATCAGACTAAAGGAGTGGGTTTCCAGTCACCCTTATAGTATGATAATCATTCCACACGATTAGAAGAAATAAAACTAGACCCTTGAACCTCTCTAACTGCTTGTATGACAAAGTCATTGGAGCTTTGGAACTAGAGAGACATGGTTTGAATCCTGGTTGTACTACCTGTGAGCTGTGTGGTCTGGGACAGATGAATTACCCTTGCTGATCTATCCTATCTTCTTTGCCTGCCACTTTCCTGTTCAGTACCATAGCCACCCATCACGTGTAGGTCTTGAGCCCCTGAAATGTGGTGAAATGTGAGCCCCTGAAATGTGCTGCAACTGTCAAGCCCCCTCTGGATGACAAACACTATTGAAACAAGAACACAAACTATTTCATTAATGACTTTTATATTGGTTACATGTTGACATGTTAAAATGGTAATATTCTGGATATATTGGGTTAGATAAAAGTTATTGTTAGAGTTAATTTCACTTGTTTCTGTGTTTTTGTTTTTTCCCCCATCACTTCATTTTTTAATTTTTTTTTCAATTTCAGTTTACATTCAATATTATTTTGTATTAGTTTCAAGTGCACAGCATAGTGGTTAGACAATCATATATTTTACAAAGTGGTTCCTCTGATATTTCTAGTATCCACTTGGCACTATACATTATTATTACATTGACTATATATCCTATGCTGTACTTTACATCCCTGTGTGTTTTTGATTTTTTAAATAAGGCCAGTAGGAAATTTAATTGCCTCTGTGGCTTGCATATATAATTCCATGTCTGTTGTTCTATTGGACAGCTTTAGTCATAGAATTAAGAGAAGTAGAAGAGGATGGCGCGAGAAGGCAGCTACAAGGAGAGCCTTACTATGTACCAGATACTATAACCTGGCCTGAAATCTCTCAGCAGTCCAACATGGTAGCTACTATATTTATTTTACCATTTTACAGATGAGACTCTCAGGCAAGAGATTATTTGCTCATGGACCAACAATTAATAAGCGCCAAGTTGTGCTTTGAACCCAGGTATTTGGACTCAAAAGTCCAGTGTCTTACTATTAATTATTGCCTTTGCTGCAGTCAGGAGTGCTCAATAATATCTACCTTGCAGACAATCATTTTACAGATTAAATGCAGTGTGTGGGTGAACCCTTAGCTTAGGGACCTGACATAGTAAGAACTCTAGAAATAATAGTTGCTATTATTGTTTAAAATAACAAGAAAAAGGAGAAAGAAGAGGGAGAAAAGTGGCAGGGATTGGGGAGAAAGAGGTGAGAAGGGAAGAAGAAAGAAGAGGGTGGAGGGGGAGGGAGTCATGTTATCATCACCACCACCACTAGGTGCCAGGGGCTATCTTGGGTACTTCCCGTACGTTATGTAATTTAACACTCACAACGTGCCTGGCCAATATTCACTCACCATTTTAGCCTCAACTTTTGGCTGGCATGAGTGTAACAAAGCCTACCTGGCCGCTGAGTGCTCTATTCTACTTCACCGCCCTTACCGTGGTCTGTTGGGTGGGTGGGAAGCTTGAAGGCAACGGAGGTGCTGGCGGGGACTGGCAGTGAATGAGCACATGGTGGAGATGAGGAGTGGAAGGGTTTGGGTTTTATAAGAGAAGAGTAAATGCTCTATTTTTAGCACCTGATTCACTCAGGAAATTTGGAGCACTGCTCTAAGCAGTTAGGAACTGTGACTACTAAGGGAGCTATGACCAGTTGTTGAAGATGTCACTGAGGGTGGCAGAAGGAAACAAAAAGAAAGATGATGAGCCTTACTAATAGGAACCATAGCATGTTGACAAATGCCAGCAAGAGTGGGAGAGTGGTGTTTTCCTTTAAAGGAATTCTAGAGCCGTATTTCATGTAACTGGGCATGCCCCCAAAATAAGAGAAAAGAAAGTGTAGTTTAATTGCACTAAATAAAGAATCAAGCTCATGAGACAATTGCACTAACACAAAAGTCTTAAAATGAGAAAGATGTGAATATGGTATGTGTTTATTGGGGGCTTGGAAACTTCTAGTAACAGAATTTATACCCAGCCCTAGCCCTAGTCAAGATGTGCAAGGCACAAAATGTGTAGGTAAGCCATTTCTGCTGCTCTCTTCTGCCTCGTTTGACTCAAAGCACAGAGCCTCTCAGTTATGAGTGACCAAGACAAAACTACGCAACCCTCCAAAGGGCCAGCATTCACTCAGTTGTATTCCACACCGGGCCCAGTTCTAGCTGGATGTTTGCTATATGTTACCTCCTAGAACCCTCACTCTTGCCCTCTGAAGTGTTTATTTTTACCCCTCATTTTACAGGTGGGATAAAATTATTCTGTCAGATCATTTAATTACAAGTTGGTAGAGCCAGAATTCTAAACTAGGTTGGTTGGACTTCCAGAGTCTTATTGACCTGACAATGTCATGTAGTCTTTTCTTTCAATGCTATCTATGGTCATGACCAGAGATTTCTTTACCTACACTAATTACGTGAAAGAGGTCTTGCTCCTGTCACCTGTCAGAGTACAGGGCTGGCTTGCTTAAACCTGCATCCCGGGCTAACCCTGGGGAGGGAATAGGAATTGCACTTTTGTTAAATGCAGTTTGTACGTGTATGGAAGCACCCCTCACCGCCCCCCCACCCCCCCAATAAAGAAAGAACAACAAAAAAAAAAGAAAGAATAAAAATGAATCACAAAGTGCTCAATATAGTCTGAAAATAAAATTAATTGTAGATAAATTCATACTATATAGATATGCTTTTGTATCTACATAGTGTACATATACATATGTGTGTGAATAGTTGTTTGGTTATTAAATTTTTTCAGTGTCTGTTATTTTTTATAAAATCTAACTGTCCCTTTACAGCCTCTAAAATATACAGTATTTGTCAATTGCCTTTTAAAAAATAAAATTATTTATTGATATGATTATTTAAATTGTTCAAGTGGCAAGAACATACATGCTAATCATCAGAAGTCAAAACAACACCCTAAATGTGAAAACCCCATCACTTGTCTCACCCTGCCTCCAAGCTGTTCCCCTTCCCAGAGACTACTACTATCAGATCTTTATAGCCTTTTTTTCTAGTATTTTTGTGTATAGGTACATATAGAAATATATGATTTGTTTCTTGTATCAAAAGTGGGGTCCTATACTATGTATTATTCTGTAAGTTCTACTTTTATGTAATGTGCCTTCTTTTTCTTGGTGGCTATATACTACCCCAGTGCACAGAGGTACCAGAATTCATTTAACTATCCTCTACTGTTAGATGTTCAGGTGGTTTCCAGTTTCTTACTATTATGAGGATAATTCTTTATTTTTTTTTTCATTCTAGGGAACACTTAATGTTTTACAATCAATATATGGCTAAGTAAATATTTAAGATTTTATGTTGATATTTTGTGGTCAAGTTCAGAGTTTTTATTATGCAATTTACCTCTTGAATTATATACTATGTATTATCACTCTCTAAGTTTCAGTTTACAAGGACACAATCATAAATGTTGATTGTTTTTCTAGACAATATATTTTCAGTTCCACAGCTAAAATCTGTAAACAGTAGTGATAACCCTGCCTTGGATAGTTGAGAGATAGTTAGAGATGCATAAATCCAAGAAAATAGAAAAATGACATGCTGGAAATTAAAGCATTCTAATTTTGCCTTTTCCCTCCCTGTGGACCCTTATACAATTGAAAATAGGTGTGAAGAACCAGGTGATTATCAAGTGAAACCTCAGATGTAATAATGAGCAAGGCCAGGACCAAAGCCTTCAAATTCAGGGTCTTTGTTTAGCTGTGCTAGAGAATGCAACTAGGACCTGAGGTCAAGTTGAGTGTTTTTGCATGTAATTCTTAAATCTAGGCCTTGGACTTATCTGAAGTGAATCTTGGTTTTCAATAATCATTTGTAGCAAACTTCTAGCCAGTGGAAGGTTTCCAGCTGCCCAGTGACCTGCCATTTATGGGGGAACACAGTTATGATGCCTACATATCAACCCTCAGTAAATTGCCCAAAGGGTGTCAAGTTCTCCCTAGTCTCCACAGAGAAATCAGTCTGTGACCCTCCCATAGGAACAAGTGAGTGAGGACATACAAAGGAGGCGGGCAGAAGAGCACCAGTCTCACTCTGTCCTAGGGAACGGGGTAGAGGTGCCCTCACGGAAACGTGGAAGGAGGGCAACTGGGTCTCCCTCAACATAGCACATGATTTGGCCTGCTGGGTATCTTACTTTAAAATTACAGATTTTCCAAAAAGTAATAATAATTTTTGTTTATTGTCATAAAAATTTATGAGGTTCAGTTGTGCACCCTAAAAAGTAGAACCAACCCATGTTTTGTGAATGTTATCTTATTTGGAAAAATATTTTTGCTTCTATAGTTAAGTTAAAGATGCTGAGATGAGATTATCCTGGATTAGCCACAAGGATCCTAAAGCCAATGACAAGTGTCCTTATAAAAGACAGAAGACACAGAGAAGGCCATGTGAAGTTGGAGACAGAGAATGGAGGGATGCTGCTGAAAGCCAAGGACCACCTGGAGCCATCAAAAGCTGAAAGGGGTGAGGAAGGATTCTCACTTAGAGCTATCAGAGAGAGCATGGCCCTGCTGACACATAGATTTCAGATTTTTGGCCTCCAAAACTAGGAGAGAATCCATTTCTGTCATTTGTCACAGCGGCTGTAGGAAATGAATACAGTTACCATAAGAATAAAATTAGGTTGTAGTATTCTATTCCAAGGTAGAACTATGAGAATATCTGCATAAGGCTGGTTGCCTTTGCTGTACACTCAGCTGTTTCCTATCTCTGTTAGAGCCATTTTTCACCCCCTCCCCCTGCCTATTTGTGACCTGTTTATAATTTTCTTTCAGCTAGAGCTTTTCACTGGAGCTCATTCATGGCTGCCACTGCTGATGGCTTGATCCACTTGTGCCAGGAGGCAGGCAGGCCTTTTGTGAGACGTGCTGACCACAGCTCTCTTCTGCTTACTAGCTCTTTTGGGGATCTGACTTTTCTGCATCATCATTTGGGTTGCCTATTAGTCCAATTCCCAGATTCAACTCTTCATCCATCTTGGTTAAAGCAAAGTGAGAGGATAACAAAGGCTTGCTACTTCTGCTGGTCGCCTGGGTCCTCCAGGACAAGCTCCTTCTGTTCAGGAGAAATGCATGTGGGAAACTTATCACTATATGTCAAATAACTCAATTCTCAGTTTACCCAGACTGGCCCCTCTCTCATACTACCAAATAGCTTTACAAGGATTAAGCTTTTTAGCATTTTTAACTTCTTTGGTCCTTTGTTATCAGTTGGTGCTTTAAAAAAATTATTGAATATATTGGAGTGACATTGATTAATAAAAGTATATAGGTTTCAGAAGTACAACTCTATAATACATCATCTGTGTATTGTACTGTGTGTTCACCAGCCCAAGTCAAGTCTCCTTCCATCAGCATTTATCCCCCCTTTACCCTCCTCTTCCCCCCACCCCCTTTCCCTCTGGTAATCACCATATTGTTGTCTGTGATTCTATGAGGGTTTCTTTTTTCCTTAATCCCTTTACTTTCTTTACCCAGCCTCCCACCCCGCTCCCCTCTGACAGCTGTTGATCTGTTCTCTGTGGCTATGAGTCTGTTTCTATGTTGTTTGTTTTGTTCATTAGATTCAGCATGTAAATGAAATCATATACTTGTCTTTCTCTGTCTGACTTATTTCGCTTAGAGATCAAGTCATTCACCCTCTTAGTGGGAAATTTATTGAACAATGAATTGAGCAAAACAGAACAGTTTGAGAACAGTTGTTCTTCCAGTGTTCAGTTCATTAAACTTGTACCGGACCATTGGTGATCCCAACACTGCGGGGGAGATAACAGGCGGAGGCTGTGTTAGAGCAGATCTTCCTTCAGTGAGGATTCTAAGAGTGCCAGCTTCAGAAATGTGCCACTTGTATAGTCATACAATGCTTAGTTTAGTCTAAAATTTTAAATTTCTGAATAAGGGTCCCACATTTTCATTTTACACTGGGCACTATAAGTTGCATAGCTGGTCCCAGGGACTAGCATTGGCCTTGGGCTACAAACTACATCTTCCATTGTCAGCATATCTGGGGGGTCCATTGTTTGTCTATATTCCTTTCTGTCATATGATGTGGCCTGAAAGGCTCCAGGAGGCAATGCTCTAAGTTAAACACATAGGCTCAGGAAGTGGTTGCCAACTGCAGCGATTTTTGCATACCCTTAGTAAGGTTGGAGATACTTTGCAATGTCTGGAGACGTTCTCAGTTTTCACAGCTGGGGGTTGTTACTGGCATTTGTTGGGTTGAGGTGTGAGATGCTGCTAACTATCCTATAATGCTCAGGACCAGTCCCACCACAAAGAATTATTTGTCCCCAGATGTTAGCAGTGCTGAGGTTGGGAAACCATGGGCTAGAGGCCAGCCACTCAGAGGTTCCCCTTTCACCAGCAGCCTGAGAAACACCGAAGACCTTGTTGCAGGTGCAGAATCTCAGGCAACACTCAGACCTACGGAAATCATAATTGGCTTTTCCACAAGATCCTCAGGTAATTGATACAAACTTTGATACATTAAAGTTTGAGAAGCACTAGGCCAGAGCAAAACGAACCTGGTTTATGCTTCAGTGTCTGCAGGGCTTCTGATTGGATGACTGCTCCTCAGTGTGGGAGATCCCAAGTTTGGTCAAATAGGGAGAGTGTTGCTTGAGGAGGAAAAAAAATACTCCCTCAAAACCAGCCCCATACACAGCAACAGGTTTGGAAGTCAAGGCAGGAGAGGAAATGGGGGAAGAGTCTCCATGGGGTGCAGGAGGACCGAAGACAGGAGGAATGGTGATATGAGCAGTGGGATGGGGTCAGTGGTTTCTCAGGTCATGGAGACCTAAGGGGGATTGGAATCCTCTTTGCATGTAGCTCATTGTGTGAAGTGGGTAGGGAGGCTTTTTCTAAAGGAACCGCGATGGTCACACACATGCATTTGTGATCATCGGAGACCACCCTGTGTCTACTTGTGTGTCTACTGGCCTCAGGATGTGAGAACTACTAGAGTCTGCCCATAATCGCTCTTGCTGTCATAACACAGTACCACGGACTGAGTGGCTTAAACAGCAGAAGTTTATTTTCTCACAGTTTTATACACTAGAAATGTGAGATCAAGGAGTTAGCAGGGTTGCTTTTGTTGGAGGCCTCTCTCCTTGGTGTGCAGATGGTCTTCTCCCCACGTCCTCACATGGTCTTCCTTCTGTGTGCCTGTGCCCTGATCCCCTTTTCTTACAAGAACACCAGCCATATTGGATTAGGGCCCACCTATGTATCCTCATTTTAACTTAATTAACTTTATTTTTATTTTATTTTATTTTTAAGTATATTTTATTGATTATATTGTTACAATTGTTTCAATTTTTTCCCCTTTGCTCCCCTCCGCCCAGTACCCCCCATCCCCCAGTAAATCCTCCCCCCCTCCAGTTCATGTCCATGGGTCGTGCAGACAAGCTCTCTAGCTTCACCCTTTCCCATTTTATTATTTTTTAAAAATTAATTAATTTTTATAACAATAAAAAATAACAATATCCCCCTCTCAGACTTAAGACCCTTTATCATCTTATAAAGGACAATGGGCAAAGGTCTTGTGCTTCTCTAGCTGCTTCAAGCTGGGCATGGTTGTTGTCCTACCTACCCTTGGGTCCAGAAATTTGTAGTAAGAGTGGGAGTGTGGAGGGGAGGGTGGCTTAATTAACTTTAAAAGACATCATCTATAAAGAGTCATATTCAGAAGCACTTGGAATTAGGATTTCAACATATGGTTTGTGGGGGGACCAATTCAGTCCACTGGCCACTGCTCCCAGGTACTCCTCAACATCAGGTTCTCATTGTCATCTTCACTGAGCTCTCTTAGCCACCAATTTGGGGCCTTTTCCCCATATGATGCATATGAGACTTGAGGTTCACTAGCTCCTGGGGAGCCTAGCATCCTGTATGATATTAAACTATGAACTTGAGCTCTTGGAAAACAAAGTTGGTTGCAAGCCAATACTCTACTTTTCCCTCCAGGAAACACTTCCTTCCCTCTGGGGGTGCACTGCACCATATCAAGGGTCTCCAGGTTAACCAGGGCAGTTATTAGTAAATGGTTAGAGCATGGTTGCCTCAACATTCTTGATAGATAAATCAAAGGAATATGAATGCAAATGCATTTTTAAAGCACACTGCAGCTATTATTGGATATAATGAAAAGTCATTAAACATATTAGCTGCTGATTTTACCATCTTCTGGATGATAACCTAAGTAACAGGAGATATTGGCCATTTTCAAAACATGTTTAAACAAAACGATTCAGATACAAGAGTGCCTCTCATCTTAATTATGCTTTTGCATCATAAACACCTTAAGAACAATGCTTTTGCAAAGCATAATGGATGTGGAGCAGCTGTAGAAAACATCTCACTTCCTTTGTTTGGAAACAACATTTTACATTTGGAAAGAAAAATTATGTCCAGTAGATTTTATTCCAAGGAGAGGGCAAGTCTGAGAGCAATCTCTGCTGTCTGAGGAATACCTATTCGTGTCCATCAAACATTGGCAAAACTTCGGAGGGAATGGTTTGAAATTGTGCTTGTTTATTGTCAGTGCTGCTTCTTCAGGGTCTCTGGGTGGCTGCTGAGTCTGCAGGGTGAGGTGGACTTGTGAAGCATCACATCTTGCCCTTCATTACCAAGAAGCGTACTTTCATGAGTGGAGGGAGAATTTCTTGTTCTCTTCTCTTTTCCTGAGACTTTCATAGGCCACCAGCATCAGCCCAGACTTGTTTTTTCAGATGGCTAAAATAAAATTACTCATCAGTCCACACATCACATTGGTAGCCGAACAAGCCCAGTGCCCAAACTAATCATAATAAGGCAGGCAATAACTCCTGCCTTTTGAAATTCTTGGATATGACTCTATGGTCAATGGACTCTGTGTCTAGTAGGATTGGTAATGGCCAACAAAACCATGGAACTTCTGAGACACAGCATTTTCTACCTTTCAGTGTTGACCCCCCTCCAGAGGACAAGCCATCTGTCTTTACCCTGTATCAGTTAGCTATCGCCATGTAACAAACTATCCCCAAATTTAGTGGTTTAAACTAAAACTGTACCCTACTTCCCATGAGTAACTGGTGACTGGGTGGTTCTACTGCTCTGTATCAGGTATGGCTGATCTTAGCTGGGCTCACTTATACCTCTGTGGTCAGTTTTAGTTAGCAGTCTGCTTTGAGGCTAGTTAGTGTAGGGTGACCTTTGTTGAGATAAGTCAGTTTTTTTCTGAAGTGTCTCTCCCATTCCTCCTATAGGTGAACCTGCACACATTCTCATGGCAGTGACATGGGTTTAAGAGAGGAACAGAATTGCACAAGTACCTTATCAGGCCTCTGGCCCCATTGGCTATAGCAAATCACAAGAAAATTAGAGGTTCTACTAAAGACTTAGATCAAGGAGGCATGGAAAAGTAGTGTTTCAGTGCAATCAATTTAGGCACAATCCCCTGTTCTATAGATTGTCCATTGACCACATTCAGTTACCGAGTCTAACTCAGGTCCAACTGGCCTGAGTCAGAGTAACCAACATTGCTCTACTGAACTTCCCTCCCTTCCCAAAGGGATAAAATTTTACCCTTTGTGACCTCCACCCCTGGTTGGGAATCTGGCTTGCTTAGGGTCATAAGACCATGGATACCTCAGGGGAATAGGCCAAAATTGCATCTTCCATGCCTGGAAAATGTTGGGTCGGGGATCCAAAGAGTGGAAAAAGACAAATTCTGTATTCCCAAGGTACAGCTTAATTAAACTCAGATTTATCATTGACCACAATCTCCCACCAGAAAGGCCCTTGCTCCTCACTCAGTGTGGATATTTGCCTCAGTCACACCTGAGTTATTTTGTTTGCCTGGCTTGGCACTGACAGACAGTCATTGGTGAAATGGAGAAAATTTGAATTGTCAACAGACAAATATCTGAGCAGTAGACATGGCTCAAGATAAAGAGCCCTTTGGTTACCTTTCTTGAGGTGAGAGAGTTTTCAGACTTCTTGGTCCATAAGTTCAATTTACTTCATTCACCCATGGAGTATTAGATCTAGGAAGGCTTATTAGGTGTTTTGTCTCCTTGCTCAATATCTCTCCAAACTGTGCCTGTTTCCTTCTCTATTCCTTGAATAGTTATAATTAACCACTCCACCATGTGTATGACCCAATGCATTTATATAATAGACTTCTAATTATTTTATCATTCATTTGTTCATTAAATACGTATTGAATTATTTCTATGTGCCAGGTACTCTTTAGGCACTGAGTAAAGAACTTTGAATAAAACCAAGGCCTCCACTCTCATGGAGCTTATATTTAGAAGGGAGAGTTCCATAATGAATAAATAATCAAATAAATATGTACTATATCAGATGCTAAGGAGGAAAATAAGCTTGGGTAAGGGCAGATGATGAAGATGATGATGATGATGATGATGATGATGATGATGTGTGTGTGTGTGTGTGTGTGTGTGTGTTTGGGGGTCTATGCCAAACAGTTAATCAGGAAAACCTTTTCTATAATTTGCATTTGGGCAGAGACCTAAACTACATGAGGGAGGGGGCTACTGCATGGACATTTGGGGGAATGCTTCCTAGGGAAACACATGGGGCAGGCTTGGCTTTTTTGAGCAGCAAGGAAGCCAATGGGATTTGATTTAACAGGAAGAAAGTGGTAGAGCGTGAGATCAGAGAGATAACAGGGCCCCTGACTGTGTTGGGCCAAAGAAACAACTTTTAATTTTGTTCTCTGTGAGGTCATAAGTGTGGTAGACAGAATAATGGCCCCAAAGATAGCCCTGTCCTAATCCCCAGAACCTGTGAGTATGTTATTTTATATGGCAGAAGAAACTGTGCAGATTTGATTCAGGTAAAAATCTTGAGATGGGGGAGATTACCCTGGATTAGCAGGATCAGCCCAGTGTAATCACAAGGATCAGAGTTAGGGCTGAGAGGAGGTGACGAAGCCAAGGCTGAGATGGTACAGGGCACTGAGCTGAGGAGTGCAGGCAGCCTTTAGAAGCTAAAAAAGTCATGGAACAGACTGTCCTTTGGAGCTTCCAGAAAGGAACTAGCCCTGCTGACACCTTAGTTTTAGCCCATAAGACCCGTTTCAAACTCTGACACCCAGGATTCTAAGATAATCAATTTGCGTTGCTTTAAACCACTAAGTTTGTGGTAATTTTTTACAGCAGAAAGTCACTAGAGGGTTTTGAAGAGAGCTATGATATGACCTGACTTATATTAAAACAACAAAAACAAAACAAACAAACAAACAAAAAACTAGAGATCTATGTGGAACATGGAATGAGGAAAGCCAAATATAAGAGTTTGCAGAGTCCAGAGAAGAGATAATGGTGCTTGACTTAAGGTGGTAATGGTGGAGGGAAGTGCTGAAATACCTTCCACACATTTTAAAAATAGACTCCATAGGACTGAGTATGTAAGAGATTGGTTGTAGGGGCTGGCAGAGAATGAAGGGTAAGGATGGATCCCTGATTCTTGACTTAAGTCCTTGAAAAAATGGAAATGTTCTATATTGAAAATGGTTGAGGGAAAATCAGTTTTGGAGGTTTGGTATCTATATGTGGGGAGAGAGAGTGGATCAAGAATTCCATTTGGACATATTATATTTGAAATGTTTGCAAACCATCAAAGTGGAGGTGCCAAATAGACTATATTTAAAAATAAATTTGGAGGTCAGGGGACGGTTCTGGGCTAGAGGTCTAAATGTAAGAGTTGTCAGTGTAAAGGCGATCCTTAAACCAGTGAGAATGGATGAGATTGCCCAGGGAATGAGGAGAACACAGGCTGGGGAAGGCAAGTGGCAGCTTTCCATGTAGGATTTTCTGTGTTAGCAATATTCTCTCTCATCTGACACTCAGGCTGGAAAAGAGAGCTCTGCTAGAATGTCGGTGTGAGGAATGAACAACGAAGGAGATTCCTTAGTTACCCATTTCCCTCTACAGTGCAGAACATGACTGGACCCAAACTGATATTCCCTAGCACTTACTCATAATGGAAACACATAATACTTTCTTAAATAGATGAGTAAAATCACCTATTTAAGAAAGGCAGGAATCATATCAACATGTATGCTATGACACCCTATGGCTGAGTATATCTATGAAAGTGCTTTAATATGGTTTCATCGGATAAATAATGATTGTAAGAAAAGGCTAAATACTTGGGGGAAGCAGAAGGAAGTGCACTATGCAGAGGGCAAGATGGCTTCCCAGATTGATTTATTTGCTCTTATTGACTATTTCTGCACTATAAATCTCAGCTGAAGAGTCTCACTGTACCCAAAATGTGGGCCTGGAAACCCCAAACAAGAGTACAATGGCTCACCAGGGAAGGCATTAACCAACCTAAATGCTGCTTCCCTTCCCTGAAGAAATCTCCTCCATCTGTGCCAGAGTCGTTATCTCTGCCTTCCTTGGAAAGGAAGAAATTCACACTATCAAAAACAGGATTTGTGTGGCCAACCTGACTTCAAAATTATTAAATGATGAACTTTCCAAATGAGCCACAGAATGAGTTCAAAGTTCCCTCTCCACTTGCTGGGAAAATGATCATGGAGCCATGTACAAAACTGTCTGTAGAAAGGAGAGCAAGTTTCTTGGTACCTGACCCACAGACGTGCTCCGACAGAGCTGTTTCAAAGCCCTGGCCCAATATCAAGGCCCCTAAGAAACTTGACAATTGTTTGGTTATTTTGTATGTAAGTTGGCTCCTATTACAAATTGTTCGTGCTGCTGTGTTCTTGCTATGTGGAGAGTGCATCAGATAGGTATTGCTACCATAATTCTATATAACAAGCCATCCCAAAGCTCAGTGGTATATAATGAATATTTATTTCTTGTAAATATGTCTGTGGGGCAGCTAGGGTTGACTCGGGTGGCTCTGCTCAACATATTTTCATTCTTGGGCCCAGGAAGAGGGACGGCAGCTATCTGGGGAGAGATCTACTCATGGTAGATGTTGGAAGTGCCCCGAGGGGGGAGTGGAATGGCACAATTAAGGCCTAGGTTAGAAGTGGTGCACTGTGGCTTCCATCCACATTTCAATGGCGAAAGCAAGTCATATGACCAAGTCCAATATCCACAGGGCAGAAAGCGTACTCCTCCCATGAAGGCTGAGGAAAGGGAGCGAATTGTTACCACATGATAAGCTAATCTGTACAGGGAGAGATACTCATATTTCTGTTTTTCTTTAGAGGGGAAAACTAAAACACAGTGAGATCAATGTTATGTCTGTGCAATAGTTCTCAGTTGAAACTTAGAGAAAGCATTTTGTATCCATTACCAAAATTGTTATTCATTAGGTCTTTTTTCTTTTTTAGATTTTATTTATTTTTAGAGAGAGGGGGAAGGAGAGAGAAAGAGTGGGAGAGAAAGATCAATGTGTGGTTGCTTCTTATGCACCCCCAACAGAGGACCTGGCCTGCAACCCAGGCGTATGCCCTGACTGGGAATTGAACCAGTGACCCTTTGGTTCAGTTTGGTGCTCAGTCCACTGAGCCTCACCAGCCAGAGCTAGGCTATTTTTTTGCATCTCCATTTACTTGGTCACAGATATAGTTGTTTCATAGAAGGGACCAGAGTGACTCTCCTACCATCCATGTAATGCCTAGATAGCAGTGACCATGTAGTGACTAGGTCAGGTAGTTAAAACTTGATCAGAACGACCCTCATATAATCTGGATGATGACTTATGATTGGATTGCATGACACAGTTTTGAATATTTTCTCTTTCCAAAACCAGTGAGCTGTTAGTTAGAACCCTTGATCCTAGGATATCAAACAATTATTGTATCATTTTGTGGCTTGAAACTATGACAATGTGGCAAACATAATCAGTCGTTCAAGGATAAATTAATATTTTCTCAGCTGTCAAGATAGAGGAGAGCCCAGCTTTGGTGTCAAAGCCAGTCTGGTTTGGTCAGCTTGCCCAAAATAATGGGGACATGTGTCACCGTGTGGCCTCACAGTGAAGACTGAGAATTCTTTGTGCCCTCTAGAGTTTCTCAAAGCCCAGTCTCTGATACCAGATGCCTCTTTCTTTCTTCATCCTTAAGAAAAACCAAGGGCAGCTTCTTTACCTCTCTTTGATGTCTTGTCTTGGCTATGCTACTCTTTCAGGAAGGGGCATGCCCACATTATTCTTCCTGCCATGCATATGGACTTTAACCTAAAGGCAGACCAAAAGAGAAGGAATTGGCTGGCAGTCACATGACCGGTGAATTTCAGGGCACAGGGCCTCAGTTGTGCCTTTCTACACAAAATCCTTCCAGAGTCCTAGAGACCAGGCTCTGAGAATGGGCCAGGTCTCTGGAGAAAAGGCACTCTACTTGTTCATTTTTATTTATTGAATGTGTTCACCAAAGCTCATCTCCTTTTTTTTCTGAGTCCACAGATATTTCCCAGCCTTCCTTGCAGTGGCATGGGGTCATGTGACTGAGTTCTAGCCAGTGGAACATGGGCTGATGTGACTGGCACAACTCCTGGGCTTGCTAGATGCAAACCTCTCACGGGCACTCCCCATGCTATCTTCCTTTCCATCAGACAGGTATCCTCCAGAAGGGCAACAATGGGGCACAGGTCCCACCAAGAACATCTACTCTGGCCTGTTACATGAGCAGAAAAAAATTTCATTTTGTTAAGCCACTGGCATTTTGGGGTTTATGTGTTAGACAGTTAGTGTTATACTAATTAATAAAATTTACTTATTTATTTATTTATTTATTTTGTCTCATAATAAAGACCTCTCACTTTCCCATGTCTCCAAGGTCTTGCTTAGACATGGTGGACCATTTCTGGTCCCATTTCTAAGGACAAAGAAAGGTCCATTTTCAAGTCTCATGTTTTGTCGATGGTGAGACTCATGACAGCTAACATTGATTGAATACTTATTTTGTGCCAGGCATTTTATATACTTTATTACATTTTAACCTCAAAAACCCACCGACGTTTATCATATTCATTTTACTCTTGAGGAAACCTATGCTCAGAAGAGATAAGTAATATGCCCAAGATTGTACAGCTAGAGAAGTGGGCAAGTCAGGAATGAAGCCCAGGTTAGGACTCTGGAGCTTGTGTGCCAGTCATTAGCCCTGCTGGCTGCCCTTTCTCTGGGCAGCCTCAGGCTCCTCCTCCTCCTGGCCATCTCTGGAAACCAGGGGCTGCTTTCCTGACACTCCTGAGTGACTGAGCTCTCCATGCATGCCCCAGCCCCGGCCCACCCCTCTCCCATGAGCCAAGCAGGAGGACACTCCCAGTGCTCCATGCTGCAACACCATTCATCTTCACATGGCCTCTGGTTGGAGATTGACCCCCATGAGCCAGCCCTTTCATTAAAAAACCCAGCCTGCCCTTTTGCTCACCCACACTGGGAGGCTCAATCCACAAGAGAATCTTTCCTATTCACCCTAATGACGGAGAGACTGATTACCTATTGCTCCGCTTTCCAGATTGCTGAAGCTGGGAGCAGTGGGAAAAACACCACCAAGGCTACTTGCATCAAAGCATGAACTTTCCAGAACAATGATGAATGGGCTTGAAGAGGCCTGTGCGTACCCTCACAGCATAATAAGGTGCTGGCTGGCAGACGCTCGCCAAGAGGGGCGTAGACACTCCTTGTTGGAATCAGAACTCCTTTTTCTCTTTCTGGCAGAGGTCTGAGCTCCTGACACTGTCACTCAACTTTGGTATCAGTTTCCAGGAAACAGTCAAAGGCAGCTTAGAAAACCAGCGAAGCCCTGGGAGGTGGCTTACGGTGAGAGGGCAGGATGGCCACGAGCATAGAGCAGGGTTTCTGACCAGCTAAGCCCAACCTCCTCTGCATTCCCGAGGTGGCCATGGTGTGAGCCTGAAGCTGGTCCTGTAGTTATAATTGAGGCGATCTCTAGACAAGTGGTCAGAAGCCCATCAGCCTTGTTCGGAGTGTTTGCTCTGTCACTTCTTAGTTGTGAGGCCATAAATTAATTTCTTAATTTTTTAAAAGACTCCATTTTCTTATGTGTATGGTAGAGATTTTAGAAGTAATACTACCCTAAAAGGTGAGGGCCTGCACAGTAGGTAGAGAAGGTGCTCAGCAGAGTATCAGCCTTTAGGATGCCCATTTACGCCACTACCTCCTAGACACCGCCTGTTTGGTCAACAATAGGACCCTGGAAGAAAATTGTGGCGAAGTCCATTGGTGTTTCTGTGGCCATACTTTGGGCTGGAGTTCAGAGGGAGAGGCACGATTAGCCTTTTAAGCTGTACCCCTTATTTCTCTCTACTGGTAAGAGTCTGTCTGGAGCTGAAGGGTACGTGTGTGAGGCTGATGCATTTTTCCTAGCGAATGAGCTATCAGCTTGCCCTGTTTAACCTCAGTGGCCTCTGTCCATTTGCTTCCCATCTGGAGGTGGCACCTTTGTTCTATGGGGGAAAAGGCTGGAAATTGTTACTGTAGACAAGACAAAGGCAATGAAAACTCTGTCTCAATTGGGGAAGGGGAAAATTGGTGAACCTTACAGGTGAATAAATTTTGGTTCCATCACAATTATAGTAAGAAGAAAAGAGAAATGGATTTAGATACAGGATTATAGAAATCAATTTCCTTCCTGCTACCCCTAATTAAAGAAGGGAAACATCATGTGGATATTCTGGTGGCCCAACCTCTCCCCCTGCCATTACTTCTTTAGAGCGTATGTCTGTGGATTTCAGGTGTATTTGGGATGTAGGGTGCTTTACAGTTTACAAATCAGTTTTAAAACCAATATTTTAGTTAATTCTGATAATAAGAGAGTAAGGATGGTGTTATAACTGTATTAATCACTTTAACCATTAACCATTATCAATCAAATCCATTTTACAGCAGAGAAAACTGAAGCCTATGGTTTTGCTATTCCAAGTGTGATCTACGGACCCGCAGGGGCAGTGTCACCTAGGAACTTGCTAGAAATGCAGAACCTTAGACCCCTCTCTGGCCTGCATTTTGACCCACTTCCCAGGTGGCTTGTTGAACTTTGAGAAGTGCTGACTTACTCATTCTAATTGAAGCCTGGGTCTCCTGTGGCTCTAGCTTGAGGCTAGGATAGGGGTGGCAGAAGTAGACACCCCTATCTTCAGCAGGCTTCTTCTGGGGGTTGCCCTGGGGTCTGAAGCCCCAGTGACCCAGTAAGCAAATCTCTATGACCTACCCACTTTCTCCTCCTAGTCGATAGCAGAGACCTTTTTCACTACCGGCCCCAGTCTCCAGCCCTTTGCAGTTGTGTGCTAAGAAGTGGGAAGCTGGCACTTGGCATTGTGAGGGTGGGGAAGGACAAAGCCGCTTCTAGTATTTACTGGGGGGAGGCAAGAATTTAGGGTCATTTTCAGTAAGCTGCTTCCTCTGGTCACCTCCCCTTGCCTTTTCCTTCTCTGTCCTGAGTCTCTGTGGTAAAGGGACTGTGCTGTGCTGTGCTTTGCTTAAATTCAGCAACCCCTTGCCATCCCGCTCGGCCCCCTGCTCTGGTAGAGCCTGTCAGATTCTGCTCCCTAACCTTTCCATGTTCCAAATAATCCTGTGTCTTTCCCATAAGCTCTTTTGAATTCTCTTGCTCACGTAACACGCAGAAGAACTGCATTGTTATGTCAAAGCTGGCTTCTCCCATGAGCCTTTGTCACACAAATAAAATAGATGTTTGCTTTGTTCCTCATGCTCCACTTTTTTACACTCCCCGGCACAGGCTTTTTAACAGCATTTATTAGAAATGGAAAAGAAAGCCACTAAGGACAGCAAAGGGAGCCTGTGCATTCTCCTGATTCTAGCTCCTGCCCTTCCCTGGTGCCTATGTTTTTGATAATGAATGCCGCAGGGGGAGAGAGAGATGAATGGGGGCTGACAAGTGTAAACCATTATTGCATTCGGCTCTTGGGGGCCGGCGAAGGGTGTCACCATTGCAACTCCCCCACTGCCGCGACAGAAGAAAGCACTTGTCGCTCTCCCATGTCCTAAGGTTGCACTACAGCCTATGTTAAAATATTCTTCCTTGGATTAAGAAACAAATATATAGCTCCCTCTGTGTACCCCAAGACGCCTACTGTTGGTTGCTTTTCTGTGGGGCCCTAGAGAACAAGGCTAACCTAACTCAACAGGAGAATAGCAGGTGTGCAAGCACTTGGTAAACTATAAAGTACTGTGCCTGAGCACAGTAATATCAATCTAAGGTGGGATAGAAAAAGGACTGCTGCATTGTGGGAAGGGAGGAGGAAGGTGACGCGGTCCTTCCTTATCCATGGGGAACATGTTCCAAGACCCCCAGCGGATGCCTGACTCTGGCTAGTACTGAACCCTATGTGTGCTATGTTATTTCCTATACACACACACCTGAGATCAAGTTTAATTTATATATTAGCCACAGTATGAAATTAACAATAATAACTAATAATAAAATAGAATAACTATAACAATATATTATAATGAAAGTTATGTGAATGTGCTCTTTCTCTCTCTCTGATAATACCTGCTAACTGATCTGATAACTGAGACAGCTATCAAATGTACTACATGACTAATGGGTGAGTAGCATAGATAGCGTGGCTATGCTGGAAAAGGGACAATTCGTGTCCTGCGTGGAACAGAGAAGGTTGGCGTGAGAGTTCAACACACTATTCAGAATGCCATGCAATTTAAAACTTATGAACAGTTTATTTCTAGAACTTTTCATTTAATATTTTTGGGCTGCAGTTGACTCCAGGTAACTGGAACCACAGAATGCAGAACTGCAGATAAGGGGGGACTATTGTACTCACCATCCAGAGGCCTGGGAACTACCATACCCAGACCCTTACCATGTCAAATTACAGGCTTAACAACATCCACAAATACAATGGAAGGCCCCCGTGCACGCTGCATTGTGCTCATCAGGGGAGGTGAGATCTTGTAACATTCATGCCGAGAAGATAAAACCTCATGATGCCTGGCAGAGGGGAAGAAGGTGGGTTTTGCCATAAGTTAGCAAACTTCAAAAAAGCTTTTTGAAAAGCATACAGATAATATATCTTTGAAAGAAGTCACTATTTTTGTCCAGTGAAACATGCAGTGTCTCTAGTGTATGCTAGCCTTTTTTCCATGAGAGTAAAGCTTTGAAGATCTATACGGGGTCAGGGTGTAGACTGAGTGGAGTAAAACACTCTGACTTTCTCATTAGTTGAGATGTTTTAGTTTCTGAATATGTGATATGATGTTCAGTTACTGTGGATTGTCATAAGTACAAGGACAAAAATAAAAGCCAGACCGTAAGGATCAGGAACTCAGCGGAGCTGGGTGACCGGGGCCAGGGTCACAGCCAAGTGAGAGGACTTGACCGTTGTTATAAACATGGCTGCTCAGATATTTTTAGAGGGACTATAAGCCTCTATGACTGGAATAAGCAATTCTGTGATCCATCTGGAATTCTCAGGACTTACTTTCCAAAATTTAGGAGATAACAAGGCTCAGCTGGTGCTTTCCTCCTTTGGGGGTTTCTAAAGAAAGCCATTGCTGGGCCAGGATGAGGCCATGGATGTCAGGAAGTAAAGGAGTCTGGCTCTTGCCATGGGAGAGCCACATTCAAACAGTGTATAGAGACTGGATGGAGAGTACTTATCAAAGCTGATGATTCTTAGAATTACTGTTATTTTCAAGACATTAAGTCATGTTACCTTTTCCATAAGATTGGCCTCTCAATGGGATTTTTTTCTTATGAATTAAAATAAAATGTGAGCAATTTAAGAAATAATACTGGAGAATTTTTAAAAGACAATACTAATGCCTTCATCTAGGCACTCAAAAATATCGGTCATTTTTACATGTCCCATGGGCACATAAAATGACCGCAAGAGAGGGATGGCCTAGTCAAGAGTGATTTGATGGCAAGAGCTTAAATTTCACTTGAAACAAAACAAGAAAACCAAAGTAAAGCAAAGCCAAAACCAAAAACAAAAAGAAAGAAAGAAAAATTATTGACAGTTCTGTGGGACGTTGACTTGACTTAGCTCCCAACTTCTATTCTCCATGTTTCTTGGTTCAAATTCTCAGGAGAGAGAATTCAGTTGGCAAGAGTGCTCCAGGACCCTTCCCAGGCAGGCAGGGCAGGATGGCATGGTGGTGGGGGGCCTGCCCTGTGTGTGTGTAGGGGTACAGTCACTATCAGATAGGAGGGCCATGAACTGGACAGACACTCCAAATTATCTTCTACAAACTTCCACCCTGGTGTGGGAGCACCTTGGGGGGCTATGAGAAATATAAGGCTATGAAGTTGCCAGAGTTTTGAATAAAGAAGGAAGGGAAGAAGGGTGAGAGGGAGGGAGAGAGGGGGGAGAGAAAGAAAACTGTTGTAAGTATACAAGGCAATAACTGTGCTGCACTAAGCTTATTTGTTGTTTATCTGAAGTGCAAATTTAACTGGGGATCCTGTATTTTATCTAGCAGCCCTACCCAAGAATTATCCATCACTGTTGGAGGTGTCATGGAAAAAGACTTGGGAGAGTTTACACTGAGTCTCAGGCTAAATTTTCCATGCTTCAGGCCTGCTGTGTCCATGTACTGCTTGTTTTCTGTGCTCTGTTCTCATTTTTAAGAAAAGCAATTTGACGTGATGAAAAAGCAGAGAACCTGGCTTTGAGGCCTGGGTCTGTCACTTAGAAACTAGGTGATGCTGAGCAAGGCACTGGTTTCAAGGTGCCTCTGTTTCCCCATCTATAAATCATGGATATTCATGCCTATTTCAGAAGATTTCTGTGAAGAATAAGTTTATACAGGTATAATTACCTGCAGGATACCAGTCATGTAGCAGGTGCTCAGCTAATATGTATATCCTCTTCTCTTTTTCCCCTCATAGTCTGAGCAGAAACACCAGTATCTATTATTTATTGGGTAGCTACAATCCTTTATTTTCCAGGTACAGAGTAATATGATGTACAAGCACAGTCTCATTTAATTCAAGCAACAATTGAGTGAGAGAGCTGCTATTTTCATCTCCAGTTTCCTGATGATGAAACTGGGGCTCAGGTTGGTATAAGAGTGGTTCAGGGACACAGGGTCTAAAGGACAGATCTGGGATGGGGAGCCAGGCCCCATGGGTCTCTAGAGTGCCTGCTCTCAGCTGTCACTCAAACGCATTTCATGCCACTCATAAAACACACACCCGGGGCAAAGCACATGGAGCGCTGTGCTGTTGGGTCCACTGTCTGTCCATGTGTGGTTGTGTTGGCAAAGCATTCATTTCACTAGGTTTGTTGTGTGTTCACGCTCTTGCCAACTTCTTTCCAGGCACCAAGGATGCAGTGATAATCAGGACAAAGGTCTTCCTCACAGAGTTTCCCTGCCAGTTAGGAAACACAATAAACAAGTGAACAAACATGAGTAAGACATGGCATGAGACTGTGGTGTGTGCTATCAGGAAAATTAAACTGAGGAACGAAAGGTGTGACTCAGGGCTAGGCAGGAGAAGAGAGATATTTTAAGTAAGGGTGTTCGTGGGAGGCTTTTCTGAGGACTGGTGTGGGAGCCAAGACCTCTAGAACGTATGAGAAGGCATGGGCAGAGGGTGCAGCAACTCAGTTAGGACAAGAACAAATCTGGACTGATGGAGCAGACTAAAGAGGCAGGTTTGAAGCAAAGTGCAAAGGAGGGAGGGAGGAGATGAGGTCAGACCCTAGCAAGGAGTTGGGGATTTAGTCTTCAGTGATGGAAGATGTATATTTGTAGGGGGCCCAGAGGGGCTCTTCCACTCGTGACCCACAGAGCTGATCACAGCTGCAAGAGAAAGGCCTCCTGTCTCCCAGGAGCGGCATGAGGAAAGCAATCATGCCACTTATCGCCCCAGTTTGAAAAGTAATTGCAGACACATGTGTAAAGGGCAGGGCAATCTTTTCTGCCAATTATGTGCCCTGCTATTAGGCGATTAGAAGCTGAGGAAGTCACAGTGTGAGGGATTAGCAGCACAATTCCCTCTCCCGTCACCTCTGTATTTCTGCCTCTCCCAAGAGTCCATTCTTCCCTCCCCAGGCGCTGGTCTCAGCTGGTCTCAGCTTGACCAGGTGCCCCCCGCCCCTAATTATGTTCCCTAAACACACTTGTCCCTGTCTAGGAAAGGGAAGAGCCTACAAGAGACCCTTACAAAACTGTAGTTGAAAAGCAAGACTAAGTCTACCTGGCTACAACATGGCAAACTTATATTTACAACAATATTCGTGAAGACTCTTTGGGTCTGGGTATTTCTTTTTTTTTTTTTTTCATGCCAGAGTGAAACAGGCAGGAGAGTTTGCAGACACTCTCTGTGGCCCTTAAAGACTCTGGTTCTGGGTATTTATAAAGCTCCTTATCAAACAGATTGTGCTGATCTTTATCACACTTTCATGTACACGATGCCTTTATTATTTTATTATTCTCTCATGCCTGTGCACATCTGCCTATTTTGGGGGGCATTTCATTCACTAATACATCTGTCCCTTCATTCTTCAAGCCAGTTTTTAATTAAATACCTATTTTCTTCCTAGCACAGAGCTGCTCTTTGAAATTAAGGTCCAGTGGTTAAGGGCTTTGGGTTCAAACAGTCCTGAATTCAAACCCTAGCTTAGCTCCTTTAGTTATTTTTACAGTCCGGTTTCTTTTTTCCATCTGAAAAATGGGAATGATGGCAGGATAGGTTTTCTGTCACTCTTACGCTCTTCATTCACCCTCATTCTCAGCCTTACGGAGAGAGGACGTCTAGCCTGGCACCATACCCAGTTATGGTGTGTCAGGGGTCAATAGCTGCATGTGGACATCTGTTGGTTTCAAGGTGTCCCACTCTGAACATGAAGATTCAAGGGCAGGGCAGCTCTGTAGGATGTGCGGTGGCAAGGAGGACAGAACCCATGGGCCTCAAGCAACTGAATGAAGCTGGGAGCCTGGGAGGAAGAATAAGGGGGAGGAAAAGGAAGAAGGGAGCAGAGACAAAAGAAGGGGGCTTGCAAACGTGCATCTAAAGGAGTCTAGAACAGCTAAGCTATGCTGTGCTGAGGCTACTGCATATCTTGGTTGGCTAAGGGAATGATTTCAGGAAACAAACCACTTGGGGTCAAACCCTGGTTCTGCCCCTTGTTAGCTATGGAGCCTATAGAAGCATCTAACCTCCCTGTGCCTCATTGTCTCATCTATGACAAGATTCTGAATATACGGCTTACTTCTGAGGCAGGCTGGAAGGATTCAATGAGTGTGTACATGTAAAATGCTTAGAAGGATGGCTAGCCCAGAGTAATCATGAAATAAATGTTAGCAATTATGGAATACTATGTCTCTTCCCACACTCTCTCTCCTCCTTTCCTGACTGCATTTCACCAGAACACTTGTTACCATTTAATCTGACTTTACATTTTTAATGTTTAACCTCTCTCTCCAACCCCACTACTACTCAAGTTCCTTGAAGTCTGGGATTGTCATCTGTTTTGTTCACTATTTTATATTTAGCATTGTTTTCTGGAAGAGTGCTTGACGCAGGGAATGGACACAATCAATACTTCTTAATGATTGAGTGACTGAATGAATAAATGAAAAAATGAATGAGTTATTATCCTGTGGACTCTGTTCTTGATTAGATTAGTGCTGAGTGATAATATGCTGCCTGCCCAAGGTTTTAGATGTTGTGAGCATAGTGATGGTATTTTATGATAATAATAGTGATATCCACTTATGAGAACTGAGGAGTATAGTAGCTATAAGATATCCAGGGTAAGTGGCATTATTACTTAATATGGTGTACTCCCTCCTTCAAGCTTGCCTACCCCGGTTCTAGTACATGACAGCATGGATCTTAAACCTAGGCTGTCTGATTCTAAAGGCTGTGCTTATTAACAAGAATGAAAACAAAGTCTTCGAGGATATTGACCTGTTCTCCATTATGGCACAAGTAGGCCATAATGGGTCACATGAGACCCAGATACTCGAACTACCAGGTCAATGATTTCTCCCTTTTAAACCCAGGGCAGGTTTGCCTATAATTGGTAATCAGTAAAAGGCAATATTCATATTTCATATGTTGCTGATTAAGATTCAATTAGAAAAGCATGAATGTAAAGCACTTGGAAAAATGCCTGGTACTTAATAAACATCACAGCTCTCATGATTATTTATCACGTGCACGTGTATCAATGCATAGATGCTAATTTGAAGTACTATGTGCATTTGGCACTGGGCTTATTGAGGATGAAGATGAGAATAAGACTTAGCTCTTGACTTCAAGCAAATGACAGTCCAGCAACGGACTACAGTAAATGAACACCGACATGTTCTAAGTGCAGTTAACCCAAACTGGGTGTATCATGGGAGATTTCCTGGAGAACGTGGCATTTGAGGTGGTTGGTTTCTAATGCTAATCTGTGGCCCACCAAGTCAACTTTGGCCTACACAAGAGAAATTCTAGAAAACAGCATGTGCAGTGGTCCTGTGAAATAAAGTAGCCTGTTGTGAGGTGAGGTGCAATGGGAGAATGTTCTGTATGGCTAGCACTTGAGCCTTGTTGGGAGAAATAAAGAAGACTGGTTGTGTAGGATATTTAGGTACGGCACTGAATACCTAGTTAGGGATTTAGACTTTTAACATAAAGGCAATGAGAGGCACTGAAGGTTTTATATATATATCAAGAACAGATACATGACTAAAGGCCAGCACAAAGTTGCTTTACTCACTGCTGAGTAAAATAATGCCTAGATCATAATAGATACTTGTTATTTATTGCTCGAATTAAAAATTGCTCTGGCAACAATATGGAAGTTGGGCTGGGGAGTTGAAGGAACTGGAAATCTAGAGATCAATTATTTAACTTGATTACAGCAAAAAGCTTGCTTTTTACTATATCTTGTTGCTTGTTATCAAAACTATTGCTGAATGAATGAATGGTTGTCCTGCTTTACTTTCTTTGTTAAGAGAGGCATAATTTATGGACATCAGAAGGCATGTTAGCTGAGAGCAATGAAGTAGGTAAGTCCTGAAATATCCATGAATAACTATTTACCCCCAAAGAATAATAACTGGGTCATGAGCATCTTCTGAGAATATACCAAGACCTGTCCCTCTACCCATCAGGTTCCATGACAAGTAATGAGAATTCTTTGTCTTCTTTCTTGACATTCTGTGGTCTACAGAATCTCCTGGGGGCCAAAAGTAAATCAATAGATTCATTACATGAACAAGAACCTGGCACCTTGAAAAGACTTTAGATGAATCCCTGGCCTGTCAAGTAAGAGAAAATGGTGTTGAAAATACTTTACCATGTCTTTCTTAAGTGTGCCCCAGCTCACCTCAGCCTCTGCTGATTCATCTTGGGAAAACTGGGTCCTAAATTCAAGTGTGTCATGCCCCACACTTCATATGAGCTTGATCACGGCAAAGAGAATAGAGTGTAGTATACCTGGCTTACCCACAGGGCCCTTGGACCCTGTCTTATGATTTATATAACATAAGGCTTGACAAGTATACACTTAATCTTGGCTATATTTTTGTACAGTGGTTCCCTGCAGTCATCAGCCATTGGGCCACTACTTGGTATTTCTAGTAAGACTTGTGCCTCTAGAGAACCACTCGTTCATCTACTCTCATTGGCAATAATACCATCTGTTTATTCATTTATTTTTTAAAAATAGATTATTGAGCATCTCATGGACCAGGCATGGTTCTGGGTCCTGGAGTACAATGAACAATAAACAGATATTTAGTTGCCATGATGAAACTCATATTCTAGTAAGGAAAACCAACACAGAAAGAGGCAAACAATAAATAAAACAGAGGTGCAAAGGAGGAAACAAGGAAATGAGCTGATGAAGGATGAGCTGGTGAGAGATGGCCCATTCTCTGAAGAAGTGACATATGAACAGTTTCTGGGAGGATGAGAATGACCTGGAAGCAGAGGAAAGAGCATTTCAGACATAGTGATGAGAATGTGCAAGGGCCCAGTCAGGGAAGAGCTTGGCATGTCTGATGATTGAGAGTAGAGCGGGGCACAGGAAGCATGGGGGGAAGTGGAAATGGAATGGGCATGGAGAGAGAGGCAGGAGGTAGCTTTGTAAGGCTTTGTGGGCTGTGGTAAGTCTTCCTTTTCTCTGTTGTGCTAAGAAAGAATTTTATGATTCAAGACATATTTGCTTTTGAGTTTTATGCAGTATAAACTGAAGCAGTGTAGAAAATTAAAGTTTGCACATGGAGTGTTGCCACCGAAGGGGACACATAGTAGGACAACAGTTTGAGGACCACTGCTCTGGGAGATGGATGCTGATATTAGAGGTGTACTGTTTGATAGTTCGTTTTGCTGCAGTCAGTATGAGTATGGCAAGATGCAGACATGGAGGACTAAGCAGGACCTTTCCTATGTGCCTGCACTCTTTTAATGCATCCCACTCCTATCTACTGAATGTCTGCTCAGTGCCCGGCAATCAGGTATCCAAGGGGGAGAAAGACAGACATCATCCCTGACCTCATGGAAGTTGTACACCGGCTATTTTAACTCCATAAAAGCTCATCTTAAGGAACAAAAGAGTCTTAGATTTGCCTTTTCTGGTGCTCATTTGGTTAAATACTGGCAGCTGTCACACATTCAGACTCATTAAAATGTAGTTTTCTATGCTTACCTTGCTTCCACAGATAAACTTTCCCAACTCATTATGGTGGACCTGACCTTGGTCTATTCATAAAAGACCACAGAAATCATTAACTGAGTGGGTTGTTTTTTATGGGAGGAGCACAATTTTTTCTACTAGAGGTATTGGCAGATTTGGATTACATTATAAATAAATTTATCCACTACAAACATTCACAGATCTGCCTTGATTGTAAGTAAATTTCTCAAGTAATTGCTAAGTGCTGGCCTCACAATTATGCTGCCATGAGAAAAGCTACCAGAGAGACTCAGTAACTTCGCAGTAAATATTCAAAAAGGAGATTTTCAAGGAGACAGTAAGCTTGGATTAGGTGGGTGGAAGGAAAGGACCATTTCATTAGTTGATAAGTAATTAAGGGCTTGAATTTGTGGTAAACATTGAGCATTGGTCATGCCCACAGCAATGTCTATGCTAGATGTGAGTATTCAGCTTTCAGCTCATTTTCTGAGCCATTTATTGCCTGGGATTTGGCTAATCTAGGTTTGACTCTGCTTCTCACTTCAGATCTGTGGGTGAGTGGGTGTGGCTCAGCTTTACATGTTTCTCATTCTTCTTGGACCAGTTAGATAACCAGGGAATGTTCTCTTCATGAAAATGGCAAGGTGTAAGAGAACAAACAGAAACACATGGGTCTTTCTAAGACCCAGGCTCAGAACTGCACACTGTCACATCCTCCTCATTCTGTTAGCCAAAGCAGGACATTTGGTCAAGGTCAAAGTCAAAGGTGAGGAAGTTTACTTCACCATTAAAGGAGGCAAGTGTTAGATGCCGGGGAGGGGTGAAGAATTCGAGCTAAAGTTAAACTCCTGTAATTTAATAAGTATGTTTCATTCATCTATAATTGAATAAGTGTATGTCATACCCTAGACACTGCTAGGCAGCAGAAGAGAGTGCCATGTAATATTCCTATATAGGACACTGGTTATAAACCTAAGAAAAAAAGTTCTTGTTCTGTTATCCTTTATATGGTCTGTACAATAGTCTTCCAAGAAGCCTCTCTTCCTTAGTCATGGCTCTCATGCAATCCATCCTCCAGTGTGACTGGACTGATCTTCCTAAAATGTAATTGAGTTGTGGAACCTTTCCTATTTATGTAGTTTGGATGATTCCCCTTTGCCTGTAGGATAGAGTTCTGCTTCCAGATGTTGGTGTTTAAACTGAACCTAATCTGGACTCCCAAGCTGCCTAGATTTGTTTTGGTCACCAGCCCCTCCCAAAAGTGTCCTCCCTTTTTCATTTTCTCTTGCTCTAGCTCAGTGGTTTCCTGCTTGGAACCACAGACAGGCAGTTGGGGGACAGGAATATGAGGGCCATGGCATCTTTGTAAGAAATCTTACTAAATACACACTAAACATTATTTGTCAACTATAAATAATGCCTCCACCACCAGGCACTGCCATGTGCAACTTTACCTAGGTGGGATTGTAAAGAATAAACTTCAAATTCAGTTAGAAGAAAGTGTTGAGTTTGAGTTGCCTTTTGCTATTATTTAGTTTCTCATCAACAGATACAAAAAGCACAACTTCTGTCAGTAGAGATCCATCGTGGATTTTGGCACATAGTGGAAACCAACCACAGTGGACCCCTTGACTCTCTTTAAACAGATCCTGATCCCCCATAGCTCTGGCTACCTTGCTCTCAGTACTTCCTGCAGCACATTGTAAAAGAATGATGTCTTTCTCTCCACGAGTCATATTTTCTGAAGTACATAAACTATTTCTTTTCATTTCCTACCCTGTTGCCAAGTTCAGTGGCTAATATGCATAGGAACTTTATGAATGTTCCTTGAATGAATGAATGAGTGAATGAATGAGTGAATGAATGAATATATTTAAGTGAGTAGTGGAGAATTCTCTAGATTAATGGTTCTCAAGCTATGCATACAAAGAGCTTGTAAAACACAGATTGTTGGACATCATCCCTGAATTTCTGAGTCGGTAGGTCTAGGGTAAGACTGAGAATTTTTATGTCTCACAAGTTCCGAGGTGATGCTGAGGCTGCTGGTCTAGGGTCCACACCTTGAAAACCAGCATATTGTGAAATTTATGCTGAGATCATTCTGTGTAGAAATAACCCCAGGAACTAATTTTGGGTAAGGGAGACATCTAGAGGGGGCTTTTAATGGCTTCTAGTTCATAGGAAAAAATTGGTGTCTGAATGTCCAGTTTGGCTGCTTAAAGAGGGACTGAAGTCCTAAAGACAGTTAGGCAAATTGAATTGAGATGGCCTAAAAGTCACTCCAGGTTTTATCTCCATGCTGGTGTGGAAGTCATAGTATAGCAAACATATTCACAGAGGACCCTGAATTAGTGCAGTGCCTCAAAAGCCGAAGGAGTCCTTTCTATCTTAGTCTTAGATGTCTGAGCTCTTCATAAATTCAGGAAATTCAGAAGGATGTTATATCCCAAAGGTCCTTCCCCAAAGATCTCTAAGCACCTACATGCTTACACTAGTCCCTGTGGAATGTTCCTTATGACATCTAATCGTGGTTGAACTGTTGTAAGAAGGCCCTGCCCTGTCATGGGCCACAAGCAAATCAGCTGGCTGCAAGTGAGTGAAGAGTGTCAAGATCATAGAATACTTTGCAGGTGGAAGGATTGAACCTGGTAGGGCAGCACATGTAGAGAGGGGTTTCATATCAGCATCGTGCATTTTTCGATACAGAAGCCATTTATCTTTACAACAAAAATCCTTTGAGCACCTACTGTATGCCAGGTACTGTTCTAGAAGCTGACCACACAGCAGCAAAAAGACAGATGTAGGAGAGAAAACAGACAACAAATAGAAATATAATTATTGGCTACCTATTGATGCATAACAAACCACCCCCATATGCAGAGCAATCACATATTTTTAGCTCACATACCTGTGAATCAGTTGATCTGGGTGGGGCTCTGCTGGCTTTGCTCAAGTTTCTCTGGGTCCATGAAGGTACTTGCTTATCCCTACGACCAGTAAGCTAGCCTATGAATGTTCTTTGAAGGCACTGGTAGAGAACCTAGCAAGAGCAAGCTGAAATGCACAGGGCCTCCTGGGGCCTGGGCTTTTAACTGGTACCCCATCACTTTTGCCTCATTCCATTGGCCACACCAAGTTCATATGGCCAAACCCAAAATCAAGGGGCAAAAAGGTGTACATGCAGGTTGGGGTGAAAAATTGAGACAATAATGCAAGCGACCACTTATAGTATAAGGTCAGGTAACATAAAGGGCAATGAAGAAACATAAAGCAGGTTCAGGGCTCAAGCAGATCTGGGATGCTACAGTTTTGGTGGCCAGGTATTGTGGGGTGGTACATTATCATAATCTTGGGTATTTTAAACTTTGAGGGGTGTAGTTTCAGCATTATGCTGTTACGATGCTGCATGTGATGGGCTCCCTCCCTGCTCTCCAAGTTTATCTCGATTGTCAAGCGCTCCTGCATCCTTGATAACTTTCGTGTTTCATAAGGACATCTACCTGGTTTATCACTATTCTATTCAAATGCCTCATCACAGCAGCACATTTAAAGGGTACCAAAATGTGAACAAATGATCTCTGCTGCATGATATCCCAGTTGCCCCTCTCCACACACACTTGTTCATGTGCCTGTACGCATGACAGGCAAGCACTGCACACACCCACGCAGCCACCTCCACACACTCAGAAATCATGTCTTCATCCGCACCAGTTAATGCGAGGAAACTGTCTCAATCCCCAGAGCCTCAGGGGACAGCTGTGGACCGCTGGGTGATGGTCCCACCAGCTCCAAAGCCAGGCTGATGTGCCAGAGAAAGGAATGTGAACCTGGAATGTGTCTGAACACAGACATGGCTTCTGGGGAGCCCATAGCCGCAAAAGCTGCTGGGGCTTGTTGGGGGGCTGTAGAGGGGAACTAGAGTAGGGGTAGAAGGTATTTTTTAGTGTCAGTATTTACTTACCACCATCAATCGATCCATCAGCCAAAAGACCCTCATTAGGGAGCTGAAGGGGAAACCAGGCAAAACAAGCAAACAAACAAATGGATTATCTTCTTCAGAGGCCTTTTATCACTGAAGCAAAAATGACTTTTCTCCTGTTTCTGTTGAACAAAACATGATACTTTTTTTGGTGAAATGCACATTCTGTGAGAGTAGAGGGCAGTAGGAGATAGAGGGAAAAAGTAACATCATTTTTTTACAACAGTACTTGGAATGTGATGTTATTATTTTCATTTTATTGATGAAGAAACCAAGGCTTGGGGAGTAAAAGCTCCTTGCCCAATATAAATGAAGTCCAGAGATCCTAATCCAGGTGTCGCCTTATGGACAAATCTTTTTCCAACATCCTGGCCCCCACGGGTTTCTAGAAATGAGTCTCAAGGCCTAAGAAGACTCTGGAAGTTAACACCTCCCAACGCTTCCCTACTGAGGAAGGAAGGGATGGGGACTGGCCCTTTGAGAAAATACACCCAGAATCAGGTGAGCTTGGCTGGATCCACTCTGCCTGCTGGTAGAATAGCTCAGGACAAAAGCCAAGGACCTTGGTGAATGCCTGCACAGCTCCTGGCTGGAGGCAGACTCAGCAAAATTTTGGTCAAGCAAGTCTATATTTGTCTTCACTGGTGCCATTAGGTGCCCCAGGTCATCTGCAGCCTGGGACTCACAGCCTCCAGTTACCTGTTGTGTGTCAGAGCCTTAGTTTAATATATAGGTGATGAAGCAGAAGTCAGACTGGAATATTGCCCTTGGCTACACCAAGCTACCTCACCCAAGATTAGTTTCCTTCTTGGGGAAACAGCTGGCCACCTGGGAGCGCAAAGGCACAGCCCATTGACTCTATTCGGGTGATCCCTGAAGGACCATTCCAGCCTCAGAGCCCCCCTGGATTGGCTGAGTCCTCTGATGCAAAGACAGCTGTGTTCACCTTCTCCCTCTGCCAATCTTGTTTCCCTCCCTCTTGCAGTTGTTGCTCCTGAAAACACTTCCGAGTAAGCCACCTGCACAAATCTCCATCTCAGCACCTATTTCAGGGGAACCAGTCTGTCTCACACTGGTGATTAAATTCTCCAGCCTTGAAGTGACACCTGTCACTTTTGCTCACAGCTTAACCACAAGGGGGCGGCTAGTCCAACCCTTCCATGTGCCAGGAAGGGGGAAAACTGGACGTATTTGGTGAGCAGCTGTAAGGTCCAGCAAAACTATTAAATCGATAATACTGCTTTGTACTTTGTACAATACATGTGCATCCTTGGAAACACCCTGCCCTTAGGAGTTCTTCCCCAACTGAGTGGCTGCTTGTGGAAATGTGACTGGAACATCGTGTTACTGCCATCTTTACCCCTTACCATGGTTTATCATCTCCTGAGCTATCTCCTCTGCTTGTTCACTCTCTGCCTTTATGTCTGCTGAATCTACGGGTTCAGCTCAGCTGGCCCCTGATAGGCGAGATGGCTTCTGCCCTGGAATGAAGAAAAATTAGGATATTTCACGATGCCTTGATGTGAAGCCTGTCTGACTCCAAAGCACCCTGTTTTAACTCTTATTGGTGAGCAACGTGGGGATGGGTCTCCACACACATGGGTCCCAATCTGAGACAAACACAGCATCTGTCAAACAATCTACTGCACATCTTAGCGGTTCAGGGGGCAGTGCCTACTTAGATTAGAGGACAGTGGAAAGCTGGAAGGAGCAGCAGTATTCACCTTTCCTGGGCTCTTCTGGGGGCTGTTTGGCCAACATAGCCATCTGTTGGGCCAGCTCTGGCGAATGCAGTCAGGTAGTCAAATGGCATTGCATCTTCATTAGTGACCATGGGACCACATGAGATGATAGACCAGTTGACAATTCAATGATTTTTAAAAATGCATCATCTTACGTTTATTGAGTGGTTATTTTGTTACTCAACTGTCACCACATCCTTATGAGTTCAGTATAATGTATATTTTCATTTAACCAGTGGGCAAATAGAGGCACAGACAGTTTGGGTTACTTAGTAGTCAGTGGCAGAGCTGGGGGTTAAGCTTAGGCAATGTGGCTCTAAAATCTTTGTTCCACTCTCCCCTCGCTACTCCTTGATTAAGTCTAGACATCTATTTAACACATACTAATGGCAGTCTCTATGTTCTAGGCCCTGTGCCAAATGCTGGGAATACAGCCCAACCCACTGGATCTCAGCGTGGTCCATTGCTCAGTGTCCTGCTATATTGGATAACACATAATACATTTATCCCATTATTTGGCGTCAAGGGGAATTATGTCAGAAGATACTTGTATATTTATTTCCATAATTAAGAACTATGTAACGTGTGTGTTTCTCTTATTACTTTAGCCACCAGGAAGCTCAGATCTAAATCAGAGCAAACTTATTAGAATTTGGGTTTAGCATTTCAGTTTTGTGATTTTTTCCCCTTTGGCCCAGATTTTCTGTTTTGGTTACATAAATTCTATTGAACAAATATCCTTTATTATAGAACACCTGAAATACTTTTTTGGGGACTGTATGAAAATGAGAAAGTAAGGTCTTTAATGCATATTCTTAGATCCCTATTGGGAAAGGCAGACCTAGATATCCCTCTTACCCTCATTTCCATAGGAACCCCCTTATGAGATCCCTTGAGATGTGGTTACTACTGTTCTGAGTTTCTAGGGATAGCTAGGAGCTTCCAGACGATCACATTCAAATACAAAATTAAAAAGTTTCCTCAAACCATGGCCCCAACTTTGGTTCCAGGTGCACGTTTGTGGACTAGGTGGCCAGTCACATTCACAACTGAGCAGTTAGTAAAATATTTTGCCTCTTGATGGATTTTTTCTGAAAGCTAGAATTGATCTGTCCTCTTTGTGATTTGTGAGATGGCAGGGAAACACCAAACACCATCATGACTTGGGCCACATGGAGAATAAAAGGAAAGAAAAAGAAAAAATCTATTGCTAAGAAAAGGCTAGAACTGTTGGGGTCATGTTATTTGATTTATTGGAAATAAAGTGGATCTCATTAACATTTTAATAAAGAGAATCTTTTTGCGCCGGGCTGGAAGTGGCTGCCAGTCCCCAGCGCAACTCCATTCTCTGTGCTAGTGGAATCGGCTGGCGTTGCCCAGTGTGATTTGTGAGGCTGAGCCCCAACAGTCCAAAAAGCAAATGGGCTGCCTCCTTTGAGGGGCTCGCTTTGCGCGAGGTGCTCGCCCTGTATCTGCCATGCAAAACGAGGGAGCTTTATGAAGGAATCCGTCTTGTAAAGCCATTGGTCCTGGTCATCAGCCTCTACCCAATGCTTTCGTGATGCTGCCGCTGATCTATTTGGGAAGTTGGCTGGCTGGCGAGGCAGAGCCTCTCCTCAAAGCCTGGCTCCCACGGAAAATATGCTCAGTGCAGCCGCGTGCATGAATGAAAACGCCGCCGGGCGCTTCTAGTCGGGCAAAATGCAGCCGAGAACTCCTCTCGTCCTGTGCGTTCTCCTGTGCCAGGTAGGGAAGAGGGGTTGCCGGGAGCGCCCCGCGCCCCGATCGCCTGGCGCCGGCAGAGTGAGGGGGCTTTCCGGGCGCCAGGGGACTCCTGGAGCGGTGGCAGAGACAGCCCCTGGGCTCGGAAGGGAGGTCATTTCCAGCCCCGGAGATCTTAGGGGGTCTGGTTACCCACTCGGGCGTGCGTGCCTGCGTGTGTGTGTGTGTGTGTGTGTGTGTGTGTGTGTGTGTGTGTGTGTGTGTTGGGGGGCGGGGGGCAGGAGGAGAAAGCTTTTTTTGCAAGCAGGGGCGACATTCTTGCCTACATCAAGTGGGGTAACTTTGATTCGCCTTCTCCCGGAGGCTCCTGCATTGAGAAAGACTCAGTTGGAGACGACTCTGAGGAGTCGTGATTTTACCCAGCTCAGCGCGGAGCAGGGCAAGCGCCGCTCGTGTCCGGATTGTGGGCTGCTCAGAAGCTGGAGAGGACGGCCTGGCACCGCCGACATCCTGGGGCGCCCGGGCCCCCTCACCCACCCAGCCCTGCGGCGCGCTGGAAGGTGCCTCCGGCTAGTGGTGCGCCGCAGCCCGGCTGCTGCTGTCGCTCAAAGGCACCGGAGCCAGTTGCGCCGGCATCTGGGTCCTTTTCCTCCCCAACCTCAGGCCGGGAAGGACCGTACTGCGTCCCCTGTCAGGGCTCAGACCCCAACCCCCTGCGTCCCCTTTGTCCAGCTAGCTGGAGCTTCGGTCCTAAGCCCCAACCGCCGCTTCTGTGCTTTCCTGGGCTGCATGGAGTACAGAGAAAAGTTCAAGCCTTGCCCACAGGGCCGCAGCTGCCTGTTAACCCTCGGAGCGCTGCGGCGGGAGGGCAGGGCCCTGAGATTCCGGAAAGGGGGGGGTGGAGACGCGGTCCTCCAGCAACCACCTATGGATCTAGGAGATCTCCAGAAGTTTGTGTGTTACAAGCAGTACTCAGAGGAGGCCAGGCCAGAGGTGCTGGAGGCTGAGGGGCACGCCCAGCCCTGCTCAGGGGCCTGCGCTTTCTGAGAGCTCCCTGGCAGCCTATGGGACTGGGGGATGAGCAGGGAGCCTACAAGTGGGTGTGTAAAATCAAGGCAGGGCCAGGCAGAGAGCAGGGAGAGACCGAGTGCCTTGGGGTGCTAAGAATGGGTGTTGAGCTCCTGGCCAAGACTCCTGGGTGCCAGGGGAAGAGGCACATGTGTGAGTATGTGGGTGAGAGGAGGAGTGAGCAGCCAGGGTCCCCAGCAGGGGCTGGTTAGCATGTGAAGGTGCAGAGCAGCCTTCTAAGGGGAGACCAGTGCTGTATTAATGTTGGGGTTAGAGTTTGGAAATGGGCCAGTGTTCCAGGAATGCAGTGACCACAGGGTGATAGTGCCTGGAGGCAGAGTAAGGTGACTGGCTGTGGAGCCCCCTCTCCCCACTCCTTCTTCCCTGGATCCACAGCTGCAATTCAGTTATACTCTTCTTCTACCAGGGCTTTGCGGGCTGATTCTCTTGGGGGTCCCTGTAGCCTTCAGTCTCGCCACAAATCCTATGCCTGTCGATGAATCAGTTTTTCAGTCTTTCTGG
This sequence comes from Furipterus horrens, assembly GCF_987537825.1. Taxonomy (NCBI): domain Eukaryota; kingdom Metazoa; phylum Chordata; class Mammalia; order Chiroptera; family Furipteridae; genus Furipterus; species Furipterus horrens. The sequence goes on from NW_028327183.1 coordinate 26,299,576, forward strand.
ACTAATTATTTCCTCAGGCTGTATGTGTTATGTGTATCCCAATTTAGCGGGGTGGTTCAGAGCGTGCCTCTGATTCAGGCAGATCTGCTCCACCATATGTTAGTGGTACCACCCTGGGCAAGTTGCTTAACCTCACTGAGCTTCCAGATTCTCCACTGTAAAATAATCTAATCACCTTCCTACAATTTCTAGGCAGATTGGATTGCATTCAACAGGATGTCCTAGGTGATGCATTTACCATGAGGCCTGGCTCACTGGGAGCTGTCGGTGTCTGCGAAGCACATACCACTGCCTTGCCTAGGACTTTACAGTACTTTGCTCTGTGGACGTGTTTTGACCTTAGTTTCGATTCCAGGGCTTGCCCAAAGTTATGCTATCCCTTGAATAAGACAGATGACATGACAGCACCCAGCGATCCTTATGCACTAGGGGCTTCTCACATGATGACTTTTACAAAGCAACTGGTTGGCGTGTCTCCTCACCCAACGCCCAGCTAGCATAGTAGGTTATGAAGGCTCTCAGTTCACTCTGTTTCTTTACAGCGGGGGAGCAGAGGTTTAACTGTGAATTAAATGGTCTACCCTGAGAGGAGTATTTCTTACTCTTTTAGATTGTTGTGAATAATCAGAGCAAACGTCCACATTGGGGCAGCAATCGATATCCTGGTAGCAATAGCACCTTGAGGAGAAATCATTTTTGGTGCAATCCAGTTAACCAGCAAGAGGCTTGGGTGCAAAGCTCTGTGGGCCACAGTGTGAAAAGTGGGGAAGGTCTTGGGGCCTTGGAGTCAACAAGCAAAAGCAAAACTTTCCTGAGGCAGAGAGAAAACAGAAGAAAGGGAAAAACAATGTAATAAACCAAATTAGTCAGTCACTCAGCCCTAGTGGTGTTCAGGCAAGCATGTGCGTGTTTTTCCACCTCAGTTGTAATGTGCTGGGTCCAGCTTTGGAAAACATCAATCTCTGTAAGTTTATTGGCTACGTTGCTGTTTTGGGCACTTTTTGGAATGGGGGAGAGGAAATCTAAGCAACAATGGCTGGAAACTGGCAAAGTTGAGAAACAGTCACCTCTCTTCTCCCATGAGGCATTTTGAGAAAACTGTCCCAGAAATGGCCTCTGGAACTTGGCTATAATAATTAATAAATGTGGGGGAAAAAAAGGCATGAGTTAGAAATTCCACTGTAAATATGATCTTCCTCTCCCCCTACCTATTTGTGTATCACAGCTAGCCAAAATTTCTAACAATGAATGAGTAATCCCCCAATAATTAGGATTTTAGGGAGTGGTTCAGGTTTGGAGAGCAGTCACTTGGGAGTGACTAAAAATGTTCCACAGAATTCAGAGCTGTTGCTTTTAACATGGGAAGTTATTTCTTGGAGTCAGAATCTTGATTTTCAAGATTTAAGTGAGAATCAGTGTCTTCTAGTGCCCTTTCAACTTTGTATGTTATATTTTAAGGGCAGTGTTTATTTGCAGAACTGTTTGGATGAGGATAAAAGACTGAGAATTGCAGAGTACCCCTGTCCCTAGAAGGGTTCAACATGTGCCATCCTGTAAGTTCTCAAAAGCAGAGATATAAGTGGTGAAAGGAATCCAAGTAGTAGAGTTAATTTGTCTGAACAATTTTTTAGCAAGTCCCGAAAGACATTTACTAAACTGCAAGGCTGACTATGTGATCTGGAAAATTTATGTAATGACATGGTCTATATTAAAAGCCTCAACAGTCATCTTAGCTAATCCTGCTCTGCCTCCCTCCCTTCTCTTCTTTTCTATCTTTAGCTCTTGGATTTTCCATTAAATAACATCTATTTCCTTGTAGAAGTATCCTCGATGTGTTATAGTGAAACTGCCAAACCATGTACCAATAACAGCATTATCTAGAAGTACCAGCATTTACATGTACACATGGAGTCTCATCTCAGTCTGAAGTTTACTGTTTAGGTAAAAGTACAGCTAGGTTCTTGAGAATCCTCTTTCTTTCCCTCCTTCCAAAATGACAGTTGCTTGGTGAGTAGAGTTAATTTCTATTTAGTGGGAGGTAAGGAAAAGGACAAACTATGGATTCCGTTCACATATGAATGACATATCATCTAAATAGCCAATAGTATTTCCTATTTCTCTTTCTCTCTCTGTGTGTCTATCTCTGTGTGTTTTGATTTTGTTATAATATCTGTTGAAAAATTTCTCCAGAAGAGGGCTCCATCCACAGCTTTACAAAATTCTGAACCTACAGCTCATATTTTAAAGAACTTCAGTATAACGGCTCCATTAAAACCAAACTAGTCTCCTTATTCCCAGTTATTGCCTACAAGCTTCTCCAGGGAGAAGTCCTGTCATTTGCACTATCTTTCCATCTTTTTTTCCCTTCCTTTTTTCCTACTGTAGTTGCTTCTGTTCTACTTTATTCTGACTATTAGAGTGAGGAACATTTCAAAGACCTTTGTAGACAATATAATATGAAATGTGAGGAAGTTCTGAGATTTCCTGCCATTTGACTTTAGCTGGACCTAGTTTACTCTTCAGGCAGCTGAAAGGCAGGCACAGTTCTGTCTGTGAAAGGAGATAATCTTCCCCATTAGATAACTACCCAGAAGGGTGAGTCCTGGGCCAGATATGCTCACCCTTCAACACAGTTGAAAAGAGAGGGAAATATCAGCCTGTCATCCAATTACAATAATCAGTTGGACAGAATCAAATCAAGTGACCAGCGGTTTTGGCACTGTTTCCACTTAGCTGTCTGCAAGGTGCCCACACGCCTGGGAGAATCTGATCCTCCCGAAGGATGCTGCCAGTACAATTCCCCACAGCCCGTCTTCTCTGCGGCCACCTGGGGGACTTCAGGCCTGGATCCTCCTACCTGAGCAGAGTGTACAAACGATGACCAGCTGGACTGTAGGATCCCCTGCCCCTAAGTAGAGGCTTTATTTTAGAGTTAGGGTAGAGAGCGATTTCTTTTGCTACAGAGAGAAGCAGCTAAAGGCAGGCTAAAGAAGAAAGAAATGACATTTCAAACTTGAAATGCAGACTGAGCTGTGTTTCATGGATGTGTATGGTCACCCTTTGGTTTAGTAGATTGAACTTCAAGATACCTGTTTCATGGTGCTGAAGTCCATCCATCCCGATTCTCTAAATCTGGCCTCTGGGCAGAGGTTACAAGGTAGCCACAGGCCAAATGTAGTTCATGGCTGCATCTTCTTTGGCCCAAATGTTTTGTGAAGTGGGAAATTTATACATTAAAAACAAATCTAAGCTTCTTGCAGTTCTTAAAATGTCAGAAGTTTAGGTAACCCTAGAGCTTCATTTCCACATGACCACACTTTACAGGAGCCGAGTCACTACTGTCCCCTTGGGGAGGACATGGCTCTGTAGTTTGTCACAATTCCCACCCAGCCTTGTTCTCCCTAATTTTACCCACTTTCCCCTGTAGCCATTTGTATCAGGGACTTCTGCTTTCCCAAGTTTTGAGGCTTGGTTGAACTTATGCAATCAATTTTTTCAGTAATAGGCTATTTTAAAAGCTTCTTTTTGATTGCTCTGATTGAAATCTATTGATGTGCCCTTTAGAAGAACATGCATCTTCTGTCTGAGGATGTTATTACCATTAGCCATGGGTTGGTTCAGGATACCCAGAGCAAAATAACACCCAGACCATTGTTCCATGTAGAACAGTTACACCCAGAGAAGTGACACACTGCACTTGAGTCAGTTCAAGTGCTGGGATACCGGCGGCTGACTCACCCAATGCATTCTTGTGCACTGGCAGCCAAGGGGCTCTGGGACCCCTGGATGATGTGTAGGGCCTAGAGTGCTGTGAGTAGTAGTATACAAACGGCATCACTGCCCTTGGAGTGTAGTGGCACACTGGGCATCGTCATCCCATCGGTGTTGCCCACCCATAGCATGCGTCTGATCAGAACATGACAAAAAGGTATTGCACTCAGCCCTGCATGGTGCTCTGGAAGCACTAAGCTAACAGCTAGAGCATTTGTAACTTCAGGATAATGTTAGCTCAGCAGTTTTGTTGCCTGGAGTACTTTTATACCAGGACATTGTTACCCTGAGCACAAGCTGGAGTTTGTGTGATGTTTTTGTGACTTTTTTTTAACAGTTAACACCCACCACAGCCCACACATAGTGTTAATGCTATAATTAATGCTTTCTGGCTGTGTAAATACTAGACAAATTTGTCCACTCATCCCATTCTAGCAAGTAAGCCTCAGCTAACTCTTGTTTTCCGTAGCTACGGACCCTGTAAATCAGGGTAAATGTAACTACATGCGTATACAAAAACAAAAAGTAATTGTCTTTCCTCTGTCAGTTGCCAACAGAAGTCAAATTCCTGAAAATTAGCATTAGCTATAGGCAGGTTTTGACATGTCATGTCTCCTTTCAAAGGCCCCACTGAGTGTCACCCAATCTGCACAAAGCCCCTGTGTCTGCCGGCTGAGAGCGGGCTGGGCTAGGGTGGAGGGTGGCAGCTGCTCAGCTGAGAGCGGCCCCGCCACATGCCTGGGCAGGGCCAGGAAATGAGCTCAGCCTCTGGAGGGACCTGAGGACCCCTGCAAGGAGTGTGGCAGCCTCCATCCCTGCCTTGTGAGACCTGCAGGCCGACGTCTCTTTCCTCTGGGAGTGGTAGGGACCCGCTTTTCCCGGTGCTGCAGGAGATGGTACCTGCAAGTGCCTGAAGCTTGAGCTTCTGTGGTAATCTCTCTGTTATTGATGTAGGGTCTGCAGAAAGCTGTTGAATTCTGCCAGCAGGATCCATGGCTGACTCAGGCCTCACAGGTTCCGCCTTCATCTGCCATAAGCTGCTGGGCCTCCAGGATCATCTAACTCAAGGGTTGCACACTATGGCCAGTGGGCCAGTTCCTGCCTGCAGCTGTTTTCATAGTTTTATTGGAACACAGTCATGCCCATTCATTTATATAATTGTCTATGGCTGTGCTTGTGCTATAACAACAGTGTTGACACCATATGGCCTGCGAAGCCTAAAATATTTACTATTTGGCCCTTTACAGAGAAAGTTTGATGGCTTCTGCTCTGACTCACAGTCTCTGAATTACAGAGAGAGGCTGCAGGGAGCCTTCTCAAAGGACAAGGAGGAGTTCAGAGACTGGCCATTAGGGGCGGTCCCTCCTAAGCCCCAAATACTCAAACAACTGGACTTCAGGGAAATTCATTCCCCAGGACCAAATGGGTTCAATAAGTATCTATGATATCCACAGAAGACCTACTATGTTCTCAGGGTACAGTTGCTGGTAAGGCTGACTCAGTCTCTGCTCTCTTTGGGCTCAGACCCCAAGTGATCCCCTGGCAGGGAAGGTAATCAATCGATGGATAATTTAAAACAGAAAGAACTGCTATGAGGGAAGGAAACAGTTGTGTGAGGTCATGCCATTCTATATGTTTTGCTTGTTTGTGTCTCGTCTTTATCTCTCACTAAAAGGTAAACTCCATTTTAGAATGTGTTACTGTCTGAGTGGTTCATTTCTGTATCCCCAGGGCCTAGATCAGTATCTATCACATAGTTGGCTCTCAGTAAACATGAATGAATGAATGAATGAATGAATATGAGAAAGGCATAAGATCCAGATGAAGGATCTGGGAGGCTTCCCTGATGCCTGATGCACAAGTGACAGTCTGGAAAAGTAGTGAGGCTTACACACACAAAGGAACACTAGGGTGGGTGTGTGGGGGGGAAACAGAAGGCACAGACTGGTGGAGGTCTCTGTGCAGCAGGCAACATGGTACAGCCCAAGGTGGGTGCTGTGAGGAGCAGCTAGGAGGTGCCAGAGCCACTGGGGTCTTGCCAGCCCTGCGAAGATTGGTCCTGGAGCAATGGGCAGCCACTGGAAGTACTGAGGGGAGGATAGAAGGTGACAAAGTCAGATTTCCATTATGAATAGGTCACCCTGGCTGCAGTGTGTCAAGTGGATTGGAACTGAGTACGAGTGGAAGAGAGAAACTAGTGCAGGCCTGAGATCATGGAAATCTAGGGAGTGACGGTGCAGATGAGTGAAGTAGACACACCCTACTCCAAGCACCCAGGCAATGTTCAGAGAAGAACTTGGCAGGGTGCAGTAGCTGGGTTTGGAGATGGCAGAGCAAGGGCCAGGGAGGGGTTACGAACACAAGCTTTGGTCCTGATTCTTTCAGTTGGCAGGAGGCTAGAGCCACTTGCCCAAACAAGGAACCCAGGTGTTTGACATCTAAACAGGGTCTGAGGGCTGTTTCCATGGGGAGGTGTTAGCCAAGCTGCAGTAATACTCCTCAGGAGAGGCGTCTAGGGCCCCAGCTACACTAATGCCCACAGACCCAATCCATGCTTGCATCTAGGATGGGCACCATGGGGGCCTGGAAATGCCCTTGGCTAGAGAGAGACTAATGTACAGCTCTATAATTAACCAATCTCTGAGGCTTTTCATGCAAAAGATATTTGAATGAAACATTGCCAAGGCCTTTAATCGTTTCTTGAACATTCAATCAGCAGCACTAGAAATATTTCTTACATGAAGCAAATAATGATCTACTGCTTTCAGCAATCACTTTGTGAATGCTAACAAACCTTTGTTTCAGCATGTTAGATGTGGCCTTGGTGACTCTCATGTTTCTAGGTGTCATAGCAGAATCTTCCACTGGGTGCCGATCAGTGGTGTGTTAGTAAATGTTTAACAACAGGCTCCCTCAAAAAACAATAGCAAAACCAGCAACACAGTTAACATTATCCTCAGAAGGTAATGAATGAACACTTGTCCATTTGCTAAGTATTTATTGAAGTGTTTAGAGAATTCATAGGTAACAAGATGGAAATGAAACCTGCTCTCATGGGGCTTACGGTCTCCTAAGGGCACCCAATAAGAAACAAGAAAATAAATAGCTGAAATAACATGAATTTGGTAACTGGTGCAATAGGGAACACTAGGGGCTAAAATAGTACTGAGGGAAGGGTTGCTGTACCTTGCCTTCTTTCCTTCCATCCTTCATCCCACCTGCTCTTCCATCCATCTTTTCTTTTTCCTTCCCATAATTTTAAATATCCACCAGGCACCAAGAATGCTGACAATTTGGGGACCTAGAGATGAATACAACATAGTCCTGGTCCTCAAAGGCAAATGGTGGTGGTGAATCAGGGCTGAGAGTTTGCCTGGACCCAGAGGAGTGAGCATATTACACCTCTGAGCCTTTGAGAAGTGCGCTTAAATCCTGGTCCAGCCATTTGCATGCTGTGTGACCGCAGATAAGTTACTTTATTTCTCTCCTCTTCTGTTTCCTCCTGTGTCTAAACTAAAAGAGTGAATAGCTATGCTTGCCCAGTCGGGTTTTAGTAAGAATTAAATAAGTGTATGCCCATGACTTCTCCTTACACTTGGCAACTGCTAGGTGCTGGAAGAATGTTGGTCGTATTAACTTTAGTGCACTGTGCTCCAAGGGAGTTTATGGCTTGAACACCTAACTTAGAGGTGGGAAAAATGCTTATGTATTTAAAAATTCACAGAGATTTAAAAATGTAAAGTTTGTTCCCTAGAGAAGGATGTGCCAATTCCCATATTGGTAGCTCCAAACAAAGATTGTTCCCCTGGGGATTTCATCCCTCATAAAATTCTTTAATCGATGGGATCTTATCTTCTAGATGTCTATTCCCAGCATCTGTTTCCCAGGAGCTTCATCAGGGTAGTATATGTGTGGGAGTGTGTGCTAGTGGCATGGGCACTTATGGTGATGATTATTATTTAAAATATATCAAAATAACTGTAGTAAATTTACTGTACTATATAATTTACTGCTATATGCCAGTTGCATACATCATCTCAAATTCTTACTGCAATCCTTAAAGGCAACTATTCTTATTTCCATTTTATATACGATGACAAGAAGTTCAGAGTGGTTCGTCATTTGCCTACGGCCACACAGAACTGGGACCAGGGTTTGAACTCATGCATTTCTGATTCCTGTGCATGTACATTTTCCTGCATATTTCATTAGTGTATAAAAACTTCCTCCCTTATTCATGCAAATAATGTAAGAACTCTCTTTCTTGACTATTTTATTCTCTTGGAGTCAAAATGGCTGCCTACTGTGACCCTACTTTTGCATTCCTGGTCTTTAAAGGGACCCGGACCTCCTGCCTGGATTACCAGTTGCAGCCTTCAGAACTGGGTTAGCCCACGGTTATTTGTGTTTTTGTCTCTGAGTCCTTGCTTTCGACTAGGACATACAAGCCACCCACACTGCATACTCTCTTCAGTAAGAACGGCCGTTCTGGTAAGAACACAGTTGCCAGGACCCAGCTCCAGTGTGCCTCCTCTGAAGCTTCCAAACGTACAGGTAAATTCTCTGTCAGTTTCCTAGTTTATTGTCAGCTGCTGAGCTCAAAGACTGGATGGCATTACTCCCCAGGGTTTCCAAGAAACACGTGGTGTAAGCCAGTGTTTCCTGAGTGCTAGTGTCTGCAATAACATTTTCCTCAATCCAAAGGAAAATAAGATATATACAGCCTGTAGCTATAGCGAGACTCACAGATCTATAGTGAGTTGCAATTGGACTGAATCTAACCTGAAGTTTTGTTCCGTTGTACCAGAAGAATTTTCTTTTTTTCCTCTTAATTCAATTTAAGTGACTTTAGACAAGGTAGCCACTGATTCAGTGAGCAATTGCTGAGTGTACATACTGTGTGCCCGGCACTATCCTGTGTGCTGGTAAGAAAGCAGAGAGCGCCCACAGAGCCCTGTGCAGGTAGATGGTCACACTCTCCCTTTGCCCCAACCCTTACCATCACGGTGGCCTTGCATTTATGCTTCTCTCTGTGAACCCCAATCTGTGCATTCCATATTTGGTTAAGCCACTCATTTAACAAATACTTTCTGATCGATAACTATATCTACACCATGATGCTTGACACTGGGTAAGCAGCAGTGATTCAGAAAGACAAGATTTCCTGTCTTCATGGGATCTACATTCTAATGAGGGACAAAGACAGTACAACAAAAATAAGTAAACACAATAATTTTTGATAGTGATAATGCTATTAAAAAGATTAAAATGGGATAGCAAGTTGTTCTGAGTTTATCTGTCACCCTCTCTTGGGATGGAAAGTTCCTTGTTCTGATGCAACGACTTTTCTATCTTTTTAGGGATGAAATATCCTATTATCTGTAAAATGAAGTTGGTCGATAAATAGAGGGCATTTTTGTGCTTAGTGGTAAAGTATTGTTGGCAAAACTTTGTCCATTTTCTATTTGTTGTTGTTGTTGTTCTTGAAATTTTGCTTTTGGGAATCAAAGAATATAGCAACCAATGATTTAAACCACAGGTATGTAATCTTTTTCTGTAAAGAGTGATAGAGTAAATATCTGGTCCTGCAACTACTTAATGCTCTATCTGTGGAACATAAAAGCAGCCACAGGTATTATGTAAACAAATGGGCAGGGTTGTGTTCTAATAAAATTCTACAAAATCTGGCAGAGCTGAATTTGGTGCTTGGGCTGTAGTTATCCCACTCCTCACTGAAACATCAGCCACCTCACCAGTTGGTCACACTGGGATACGGTAGAGGCCAGGGAGAGAGACCAGACATTTTCTTTGACTTCTTGTCACCATAAGAATTGTGGTACTTCTTTAGGACCACACATCACTGGATCATTTTGCATTAAATTTGATCAAGGTGAAGATGCTGGTAGTCAGCTATGGGATGTAATTCTCAGATTGGCTCTAAAATATATAATAATTTAGCTTGTGTAGTAATTATCTGGACAATTCTTAAGGATTTCTTGCCACTCAGAGGTATATTGGTGTTTCGGATTGCGTTCCTCTAAACAGTGATGGAGACACAGGCTTGGGTGCAGGGAGCTAATATGGGAGATCATTCCAGGGCACAGAAGTGAGGATTGTGAAACAAGGAAGAAAGAAAGCTAATGAAGACTGTCTTTGAGCTGGTTACTGTCATGGGTAATTGGGGCTTGTTGCTGCTGGGGCACTATGGGAGAACTGTGTAAAACTTACTTCAGAATATTCTCTTTGCAAGATAGAAGACTGGGTATATATCTTCCTACATCCATCTTCCATTTGTAAAAAGTGACCCTGGGCACCGTTAATTCCTCTGTACTTCCCTGCTGAGTCTTTGTGGCTCTGGGGAAGCAATTATAGTCTTGGGAAAATAAGCAGAAAAATGTAGAGGCGTTACAGGTGCTTGGACTGGCAGTATAGGCTCCGGGTAGGGCATGAGTATATAAGAGATTCCATTTGCCGCCATTATGTGTTACCGCAAACTTCCTCAGTAGAAATAATGACAGAAAGTTATGGTTGTTGTTTTCTGAAACCCTCCCAGTTGGTTTAGCACCCACCTGCAGGTACTCTCTTTCCCACTAGATGGTACCAGTATGCCGAAGCCCTGCAGTGTTACCTGAGGGCCTCATCTTTGACTTGGATATATTCCCACTCACTCCTTTTAAACAATTATAAGGAATAAGTGAATTGAGGTTGGAGGAACAGACTGTGGGTGTTTTAGGGAGAGAAGATGGGAGGAAAGTGGAGATTGTCTAAGCAATTACGTTCATTCATTCATTCATTCATTCACTGACAAGTCTTACAGACCACTCACCAAGCCTTCAACACTCTTCTCAGCACTGGGAATACAGAAGTGAGCAATGAACCCAAAGCCACTGCCTCAGTGAACTTCTACATTGGTTGGGAGGACAAATAATAAAAAATGAACAGGTAGATACAGGATGTCTGTCAGGTGGTGACGAGGGCCATGGAGGAGGACAAAGCAGGCAAAGGGATGGACAGGGGCCGGAAAGAGCATAACCCTTCATGTATCTGCCTGTCCCATCAGCTGGTAGGGTGAGAGATTACTTCCATTGTTTCCCTAACTCATTTCCACCACTCACTAATGTCTATGATTATGCTTATCTGGTTTGTTTTCAATATGAGACTGCGGGCTTGTGGAGGGTAGAAGCGGTGCTTGGCAAACAGGTGTTGCCCAACTGGAGCCTACTGCAGCTTAGTGCCCAACTCAGCCGACTTTTTTTTTTTTTTTTTTTTTTTTTTTGGTTGATTTTACTTGTCTGGAACCATTCTGAATTGTTACTCTTAACACACAACAGTCATGTTTTACTCCGGGGTTTGATCATAAAGTCAAGGTTTCAGGCAACCAGAGCCATTGTTAACCTTGAGATCTCTTAAACTGCACGTTAAATTTTAGTGTTTGTGGTTTTCTATATGCAACTCTGTACTGTAAACAGTATGTAACCACATATAATGTATGCAGAAATGTATAGTGCATAATAAAGAATATGTGCATGATATAATTCTACAGCATTTAATTGCAGGATTTCAATTGTTCTTTTTCCTTCTCTTTTTGGTGGAAGAGATAGATTTCCACTAGTTGAATGTGCATATAATAAGACTTTACTGTATCCATTAAAGCTGGTTTCCTAATCATATAATTCCCACCAGACCGTGCACTGGGGAGGGCAAGAGCTGTGTTCTCTGTGCTCTGTTTATCTTTGGATTCCCACCACCAGTCACATGCTTTGGGGCAGAGGAATATCATACTAGTAATAAAAGCAGTAGTAGCGGTAATGGAGGTTGACATCTAAGTAGTACCTACTATGAACTAGGCCCTGTGTGAGTACTTCAGATGTATTCATTAGTACATTTAATCCTCCTAATGACTTTATGGTATCTCTATTATGATTTTATTGCAATAATTCCATTTCACAGATGGTGAAATTCTTGGAGTACTTGATAAAGATCACATAGCTTTTGAACTCTAGGACTGAGACTCAAACTTAGGCAGTCTTAGGCCACAGGTTGTATGATTCCCTGAGATAGAAAGAACTGTCTAGAATGGGCAAATCTGTGGAGACAGGAAGGTCAATGAGTAGTTGCCCAGGGCCAGAGAGTGGGGAGTAACTGCTAATGGGTATGGAATTTCTCTTGTGGATGGTGGAAATATTCTGAAACTAGATAGTGGTGATGGCTGCACAACTGCAAATGTACTAAAAACGACAGAATTGTGCATTTTAACAGGGTGAGCTGTATAACATGTGATGTATGTCTCAATAAACAAGCAAACACTGGGCAGTCTAACCTCTGGGTTTCTGCGTGTGCCATCGCTGAGCACACAACCCTTCTTACAGGTGCTTACCATGTGCTAGTAGCATTCTACTTTTTACTTATAGAAACCTGACTATCCCTCTAAAGGGCTCTGTCATTCACCTCATTTCCGAGATCAAAAATCTGAGGCAGAAGGATACTGAGAAACTTGAGGCTGTCAAGTGACCCAGGCAGGTCTGAATCATACTGATTTTCACACCTGTTTCATTAATTAAAAGCAACCATAGTGGTCCCCAGCTGTAGGTAACATGGGCCCTTTACCAGAAATAAAACAATGCTTTCTCACTTATATTTTGCTAATTGGCAAAGTGGATTAAGATTCATCTTTGTCTCACTGGTGATTATTCCCATCTGACCCAGGTGTCTCTGGTGTTGGGTTCTGGCGGGAAGACCCAGAGACTATAGGAAAAAGGTATGTTAGTATGGCTGACTTCCTGAGTGCAAGTGCTCGGGAAGAGGGAGAAAGGAGGGGGGAAAGGCAAGAGGGTGAGATGGGAGGCGAAGGAGACAGAGAAGAGGAAAGGCCAGAGCAGGGAGAGGGACTGAGAAGGAGAGGGAGAAAGAGAAAACTGAATTGACATGCTAATTATTATTGCACACAGATTGATACCAGACTGCTGAAAGGATTTACCCAAATTAATAGGAATGTTTGGCACCCCTTGGCTGGTTCAGTTGAAGAATTCCATAGTTTGGCAACGAGAAGATAATTTAAGGTCTAAGGCATGGAAGGAGCTCTTTCTTGCTCCTTATCCTTAGCGCTCAGCCCTCTCCAAATCAAGCCACCCACCCCTCCAAAAAAGAACACATTGCCCCGTCAGCACTCCCCCTCCCTAGACCTCCTTTGCTTCCCAAGCCCCTTAATCATGGAATTTACTTCTCTGTGTCCTCACTCTGACTTTGATAATGTTATTTCTCTTTTATGTTTAAAACGCAGAGGAAAAGCTGTTAGCCATGCACAGTGGAACAGAAAAGAGAGACAAGGCTAACTCTCTGACCAGGTCCAGGATGCCTGTTTGTGGCCCTAGAAGGCTAGAATTTATAAAGACAAAGCTAAGGAACTGTAAATACCTTCCTGGGTCTCTAGTCTGGAGAAGCTGCTACAGTTTGGGTTGGGGCAGGAGCCCACTCCCAGGTGACAGGGGGTCTGTTTGGCTTTCCATGATTCTTAAAGCCTTCCCAGGTGACACCAGGGCCATAGGAATGTCTGATTTAGCCCTCCCCAATCATTTTTCCAATGCAGTGTTTTGCAAAGTGTGTTATCAGAAGTACTGTTCTATGGGAATTAATAAGGGCCCTGGAAAAAATAGGTTGCATGAGTTAATATTTAGAGAAACTCTGGTCTTCCCAAGAGAAGTAAACCAGGTTGTGTTTTGTTTTTCTTTACAACTGAATGTATCTGAGACTTCAGTGTGCATTTAAGTTTCAAAGAGGGGCTCCCCAAGGCTGCGTTTCTAATACTCCTCCCAAACTCCCAGGGGTAAGGAAACTTTTGCATATAGTAGGTCATAACGTGGTGATTTTCAGGACATGTATGGGTAAACAAGCTATATGGTCTCAGAACTTGGGCCTTGACCACCAAGGCCAACAGTTTCACATCCCCTGGAAACTTGTAGAAATACAAATTCTCCATCCAGGTCCTACTGAATCAGAGCTTCTGGGGTTGGACCGAGCATTCTGTGTCTTCATACCCACCCTCCAGGGGATTGTAATGCTCCCTCAGGTTTGCTGGTGGATGGAGAGACTGACCTCATGTTGTTCTAGGTAAAGAGGAGATAAACCCAGACCAGGAACTTGGTCCCCCTGAAGCAAAAGCAAAGATTACAAAAGGAAGACCACAGAGATATAAGAGTGGGGACCAAAGGTTGTTCTCCATGTCATGGGCATTTACTTCTGTGGAGCCCTGAGCTGTATTCACAGGATGCCTTTAATGAAAGCTGTTGTCTATGCAAGTAGACCAGAAGGCCTGTGGTAATGACAGAGGAAGCATTCAGGAAGTCTAGCAGGGAAGGCAAAAACTTTACCTCTACCCATCTTAGGTTTTCAGCTGGTGCTCTTTAAGAAAAAGACAGATTAACAAGAGGAAAACCAATAGTTTATTAACATGTATATCTCATGTATACATGGGAGATACCCAGAGAAAGATGAATAACTCTCAGAGGTGACTTAAAACTCACGCTTAAATACAATCTGACACTAAAGACACCACAGCACACATACATCCTACTAGGCACGAATCACTATTGGTACCTATTAAATTCTAGGTTCTAGTGTTGGCATTAAGGATTCTAACGTGAACCAGACAGATGCAGTTTTTCGGAAGTTGCCGATGTCATGGAGATTACAGACACAAGGGAAGAATGATAAAAAGACAAGGACACTTCTGGGTCCATGAGAAGACCCAATGCTAGCTAGGTCTACAGCCATTGAGTTTTGAAGCCCATCCAGAATAATTCTTTCCAAGTGAATCTTTGTGAATTTTTGCTGATCCTTTTAGTATCTGCCTATAATTCTAAACCAGTGATTCTCAACCGAGGGAGATTGTGCTTCTCAAGGGACATGCGGTGATGTCTGGAGACATGTTTGGTTGTCACAGTGGGGAGAGGAGTACTACTGGCATCTAGTGAGTAGAGGCCAGAAATGCTGCTCAGTATCCTACAGTACCCAGGACAGCCCTCACCACAAAGAATTATGCTGACTCAAATGTCAATAGCACAATTTTGAGAAAATCTGGTCTAAGTGTAGAGCTTCATATTCACCCAGCATACACAGGCCTTTATTTTTCTCTGTCTCCACTTCATCTTGTTATTAATAGGAGGCCAGAATCCAAAGTTGGGTCTGAGTAAAGTTAATGAGTAGCAAGCTACTATACATGTTATGTGGATAATTTTTTAAAAGGTAAAATTATGACTCATAGGTAAATATAAATATTAATTCATTAATTTATGAGGAAACCAGTATGATGCTATGACAATTTAAAGGGCCATTTAAGAAGCTTATATAGTTATGAGAAAAAGAAATTTAGTATGAGATTGTTGAACTAGAAAAAAAACAACCTTTAATGTGCAACATGCCTAAACCTTTGGGGTAATCTGTTCCACTAGACGGAAACTATTTTCATCTCCTGTTGAACAAAAATCAACAAGTAACTGGCCATTTCACTAAGTCTGTGGTCTTCGATCAAGTGCAGACAGTGACATTAACTGAGAACATGTTCCTAGACATCATCTGGTGGCCTTTGTCCCTGCATGATATTCAAAGGATTTTCATCAATCATTATGGCCTTGTTTACAAGGTTTGGATAATTTTTTTCTGATGCCTCAAACATATGACTTTTAATTTACTAGTGCTGCCTTACTAGAAATGATCTACACTATGCAGGGCAAGGAGATGGAAGGAAGTAGGCTGAGGTCTGGAGGGTGGTGGGTGGAGAGGTTATAGTAAGTCAAGGTGATAGTATACATGGATGCCATTTGTTACCTGCCTTCGATAAAGTGTGCACCGTGCTAGATGCTTTCACTCAACACTATTAGGGGGGTTTACCATCATCCCCATCTACAGATGAGGAAACTGAGTGAGAGGGAGAGTGAAAATGTCAATAGCGAAAGTGGGCAGAGGAAGGAGAAAAAGATGTGGGATCAAGACCATAGGGGAAGAAATAGAATTGAGCTAGACAGAGAAGGAAAGGAGGATGTTACCAGTTGGAGGGAAGCATGAGTCCAAATTTGAGTCAGAACTAGTGATAGCACGTTCAGGGGCAATAAGGAGGCTCTTCTGTGTGATAATGAATGTGGGTGCGATGTGAAATCGGATGACTGCTACAGGGACGGCAGCTGTTAATCGTATCAGTGTTATTTCAGCCAGATGATCTTACTATTACTACATGGCAGTGCCTGGCGGTACACTGTGGTGATTGAGAGCCCGGGCCTTGGGAGAAGGTGGAATTGAATTTGAGCTCCAGCTTATCACTACAAGGCTCTGTGGCTGTGGGCAAGTTGCTTAACCTGTCAGTGTCCTCAGTGACCAGACCTATGAAATGAGAGCAATGATACCTCCCCAATACAGCTGGAGTGGGAATTCAACACAGCCCTATAGAATCTTAGTCCTTGATGTCCTTGATGGTTCAACTCCTTGGAGAATGGTAGTGGGTTCTCAAGGAGGAGGTGAATAGACAGAATATAACAGGCAATAGTTTTAGGCATTTGTTTATAAGTATCAGAGAATTCGTGTGAGCTTCCCCAAATGAAGATTCTAAGAGGAGGCTTTAGTGCAATTAGTTGATCTGGAAGGTGATCCAGGGAAAATGGTAGCAGGTGGGGTGGGGAAGTGAAGCAAGGAAGGAAGGGCAACCACATGAATGGTCTGTTATTCAGCCAGTTGCTACAGTGGGTTCTTGGAATTTAATTTTTATGGGGTCCTTGGGAGCAAGGGTAGAACACTTCAGAGTCATCCTACCTGAGGAGCATGGGTGCTTTGGGCTTTATGCCACAAATCTAAATGGGCATTGTTGTGGGGCTGTAGGTGGCATTGATTTTGAGCACCATTGGACTGCTGGGTATGAACTTTGATCCCAGAGAAAGCTCTCAGCAAAGAGGTGTGGATTTCTGCAATGGGGGGAGGTTGGACCATCCCTCAAATGGAAAGCCCAGAGGGACATGGGCTTGGAGTGGTTGGGAAGTCCTCAGCACTTGCCAGACTCAGTATCAAAAGTCAGAAGAACAGTAATGACCTTTGGGCCAGTAATCTACATCTGAGAATTTAAAGAAACATCTAAATACAGAAAAAGATATATGGAAACTTTTCTCTGCATTATATGTGTTAGCCCAAATCAATAGTCAACCTATTTAGTGTTTTCCATGTGCCTGGCTCTCCTAAGTGCTCAAAAAATAAGATAAATTTCTAGCAAATGGAAACTGGTTAAGGAAATCAATGGAATATTACATGGACTTTGAAGAGGATGACTATGAAGACTATAATGACATGGAAAAATCAGATAAGTGATGAGAAATTAATACTGAACAGGAGATTGCATGTGGGGTAGGATCACCACTAAGCCAAAAAAAATAAAAGCGCCTCTATATATTGAGAACAGAGTGGAGTCTAAAAGGAAATTTATCAGAATCTTAACTGGAGTTTTGCTTATATAATGGGTTTATAAATTTATAAATCTAGTTTATGAATATTTATTGATGTGCATGTACTAAATTTATAATGAAAACTATAGTGAACTTGAAAAAGTGAAAGAAGGAAAATACATCCAGGTGGTGGAGATCCAGTGGATGTTTTAAAGAGGAAATAACATAATGGAAAATATTTCAGAAAAATTAATTTGGGGGATGGTGGGGAAGCTGTATTGGATTCCCAAAGACCCAAGGTGAGAAGTCCAGCTTGCAAACTAATAAGGGTCATAGGGAGTGTGGAAAGGAAAGGGCCAAATTTAGAGGGTTGGTATTGAATGGAATGAAGGAGAAGAAAGAGAAAAATACCAGAAATCATCCGAAGATTTTAAGGCTGAGTGGGAGGAAATTAGAAATGAGACAACTAATATATATTGAACACTTCTTTGAGCTGGGTTTCTTTACATCTGCTGTCTAATTTAAACCTAACAATAATCATGTAAACTATTTTTTAATATTCCTATTTTACAGGTGAGATAAAAGAATATCAGAGAACTAAAGCAACATGTCCAAGGTGACAGAAAAATCTAAGCTCAGATAATTGTTAAGTGAACTCGATGGATGGATGGATGAATGGATGAATGGATGGGTGGGTGAGTGGATGAATGATGGATGGATGAATGATGGATGGATGGATGGATGATGGATGGGTCTGTGGATGGATGAATGACAGATGAATAGATATATGATGGATGAATAGATGATGAATGATGGATGAATGAATTGGTAACTATATAAGGGGGAAGAAATGTAAGCTACTATAATGTTAAAGTACAAAAGAGAGCATTTAAAGAAGGAAGTTGCAGATGTCTTAGAAGGTAAAGAAAGAAGAGATCTGGGGAAAGCACTAGATTCTTCAAGAAGGAGTGGTCACTAGTTCTTTGTAAGAAGGCCATTTCATTCAGGTAGTGAGAAGTAGGTTTAAGTTGTATGGAAGGCCGAGGGGCCAGGACATTGTTGAGGGAATCTATGAAATGATAGGTCAGACCATGTAGGAGATCAAAACAAGGTGTAAGTGTAGAAAATATATTTAATAATAGGAAGGAGGGGTGATATAAGAGAACAGAGGGAAAGAGGGTAATGGGAAGGAGAAGTGGAAAAAGGAAAAGAAAAGAAATTACTGGTTAAGAACAAGGACACCAGACTACCTGGTCTTCAGTCTCAGCTCCACCACTGTGTGATCTTGAGCAAGTCCTGTAACATACTTTGTCTAAATCCCCTCATCTGTAAAATGGGGAGAATAGTAATAACCCCATCTCAGTGGCTTCATAGGACGATAAACTGAAGCATGTAACGTGCCAAACACAGTGCCTGGCACACTGTAAGTCCAAGTTGGTGAGGAATCTTGATGCCTTAACTCTCACAATAAATGCCATTTCCTAGGTAGGGCCACAAGCTAGAAACTGAAACTCAATCACTTGGAGACTGTGCTCCAAGAAAGTACACTGGAAACCCCAACATTGCACTGCACAGGAGAGCAGGTGGTCAGCTCTTCCAGATCAGTCCTCCCATTCTTTGGGAGAAAACAGATTTTGTGCAAGACACGGCTAGCTTTGTTAGTTGGAAACTGACCTTCCACAAGTTGCATGAAATAAAGCACATTGGGTTGCACTTTTGGGGGGGGTTGGGGGGGCTGTTCTTTTTTTTACCAGAACTAATAAACAGAGGCTGCCCATTAAAACAACGTTAGAAGGAGTTTTGGAGGCACCAGAGAGTGGCTAGAAGAGCAAAATAATAAAGCACTTGAAGATTCCAAGGAAACAAATGAAGATCCATCAAACCCCAGCAAACACCCTGAACTCAACGCCCTTCCTCTATTCCAGAAAGGTTTATGTTGTTATAATCAATGCTTGGAGAAGCCTGCACACTGCAGACTCAGCATGAGGGGTCCTAAAAGCCTTCTTAGCCTAGCCACTTAGCCTCTCTGAGCATAACCCCTACCCTGGCTATTTTGACTAAGGATGTGCCGAGCCCCTGAATGTTCCCCTGTTAGGATGAAGAAGTTCAGTTTGATGCCTTTCTCCAGTGGGCTCTCCTCCCAAACCCCCTTGCCTAAATAGCACTGGCTCCTGGCAAGTTTCATTGGAGCTCAGCCTGCTCTCTCCTCACTCCTTCCCTTTGGGATCGTGTAACCTGCCAAGGAAGTTTTCTCTCCTAGGCTGAACCTCCAGAAAAAATTGCATGTCTGGGATCGATTTTGTGTAGTATAAAAGTCAGCCTGCAAGCCAGGCAGTCGAGGCATTGTCTAGGGCTTTTGTAGTTTAGGGTGGTTGGAGGTCCATTGGGTCAGGGCAGAAAGCAGTTTAAGTCAGAAAGTAAAAGAATAATAAATTAATTAAAAAAACAGATGAATTAAGGGGTGTGCTGTGCCAGGCTAGAATGGGCTTTCTTTTTCGGTATTCGTGAGCCTTATCTGTCAGAATTGGATAGTTGCATAGTTTGGGTGAGAAGAGGGGAGAATCCCCACTAGAAACTCTTGCCTGCTGGCAGGAAGGGCCCCAGGGAGGCACTGTGAGCTTGACATAGTCTCTCCAAGGACAGAACTTTAATATGCTTTGGTGATAAGACTAAGAACAGTCATCATCATTTGTGTGACAATCATCATCATTTGTGTGCTAATAATAATTCTTTAATTAAATAATTTAGTTAAAGGCAATTACGATTTTTGGAGCACCATCTATGTGTCAGGCGCTCAGCTAAGTACTTACATACATGCTGTCTAATTCAAGCCTCCAAATGTTGGAGCTACTATAATTTATCTCGTTTTATAGTTGAGGAGTTCAGCTTGTGACATGCTCATATACAGCATCTTCCTCGATCTTCACTCCATCCCCAAAGGTACAGATATCATTTTGCTGTTAAGGAAACAGCCTCAGGCACCTTGTCTTCTTTGGCGAATAACTGGCAAAACCAGGATTCATATCTGGGTCTCCTGACTCTATATTGTTATGATTTTATTGGGAGAGAAGAGGTTGTGTGTATTCACTAAATTCTGCTGTATGGCAGGCCTGGAGAAAGGAGTTTATTGTGCCTTGTCTCAATTCTCAAGAGGGTGTTGCTTTCCCACTTTACAGACTGAGGTTCAGAGAGGGGAAGCCACTGGAACAAAGCCACACATGTAGGGAGTAGAGCTGGGGTTAGAGCTTCTCGTTCTATCCTGTAGGTTTTCTCTGCTAGCAGTACTTCCCCATTTCAGTAGGAAAAAAACACCATGTGATTTTCCAGCAGGGACAGTGAGAGGGTGATTCTGGTCGCTGACCTTAGGAATTAGGATGGGTTATTGACATTGTCAATTGAACAGGCTGTTAGAAATGTGATTCTGGCCTGGAGGGAAGATCAAACATGACCAAGAATGTAGGAAGGACCAGTTCTGTTCAATCAGAAGAAATTTGGGGGCTTCTATCTTCCCTGAAGGCTACAAGTTCCAGCTTGAAAGTAACAACTTGCTGGACCA
This sequence comes from Furipterus horrens, assembly GCF_987537825.1. NCBI lineage: Eukaryota > Metazoa > Chordata > Mammalia > Chiroptera > Furipteridae > Furipterus > Furipterus horrens. The sequence goes on from NW_028327183.1 coordinate 26,320,321, forward strand.
ACTTATTGTTGCTGCCTTCCTATGCCAGTCACAGTCACCCAAGCAAAGGTCTCAGAACATGCTAATGTCATAGCGCTTTACAAAGAGATCACTGTCCCTAGCAAATTGCAAGTTCTGGGAAGAAGGGATTGAATTGTAAAGTTGAATTTCCATTTCCCTGGAGTCTTGTGCTTTGTAAAAAGTATTATTGGTTTGTCATTCTGGGCTATCACCAGTGACACCTCTAGGCTCTGAAAGGTTACTGGAGAATAATAGGCTGCCTGGCAGCTTCCAGCAGGTTCTATTTCTCACCTGGGCCGGGATTGTGCATGTGTTTTTGATTCGTGACGAGATGAGAAGAACTTGGTTAAATAAGGAGCAGCTGCTCTTTATACATCTGCTTTCCTGACTGATGGCATCAGACAGCCATTCATCTGATTTGAAGATAGACAGGTGGTTGCCTTCACTACACTGTGGGCTTTTGAAGTTTACTCTGTGATGTGATTACAGCACATACTTAGCTTATGCTCCAGGGGGTAAAGTTGACCTTTTGATCCTACTCCTCATTTAAAAATCACACATCTTGGAAAATGAACCAACCTAGGAAGATGCTTGAAGCTGCTTTTGCTGCTGAGGTTGGTTGTCAAACCAATTTAAGTGGACTGATTTACCTACAGTTATGTTTTTTTTTTTCCCCTGATTAAAACCAATGACTTTTAAAGTCCTTTTATTTCACTCTGAAAATCTCTAGAGAATATCTGTTTTTTGTTTTTTGGTTTTTTTTTTGTTTTGTTTTGTTTTTTTTGTGAGTTTCAACGGGAACCCCAGAATCAGGCCACGCTATGGGTTCCAAATGAAGAAAGTGCATTTAAGAAAGAGCCAGTCATAAGAAATTCAAACCGAGATTGTATGTTCTTTACCCTTCTCATTCATTCATTCATTCATTCGGTTGTTCATTCATTCAAGATTCACAGAGTCTTCTTTAAGTGCCAGTTCTGTGATGGGAGCTAGTGATAAGGAGGCGACCAAATTATACTCCAGGATCTTGTAATTCAAAAGGCTAAACAGACAAGACAGTCAACCTGGCCAAGATAGGATGAAGGATCCTGGGTGACAGTTGCTTTGGAAAAGTGTTCATTTTGGCTTTAATAGATACCCTCAGACTGTTTTCTAAAGTGGTTGCATAAGGAGGCAGGGTGGGGACTTATGAGAACCCGTTAGTGTTTATTTATTGACCTTAGTGATGTTTACATAGCACCTTGTAGAAAATACTGAGCTATATACTGAGGCTTTTGCACACTTTCTATAGTGCCTAGTATAACTTAAATGAAAAATAAAGAAATATGGTGTAGCAGCTTCAGGCTCTTTGGTAGCACAGAGGAGAGACTGGCCCTGCTTGGGGGAGGGGAGCAGAGGGAAAATGATTGAAGAAGGCTTTCTGGGGGTGATGATGTTTGAACTGGTCCCTGAAGGATCAACAGAAATCAGGCAGACAGAAAATGTTATGGGATGTGCTTGCACAACACCCTCAGTAGGAGGGAGGCCATAGAGTGGAGGGGGCTGGCAGCTGGTGCTTGGGAGGCCTATGAGTTGCTGGTGTGGCTGAAGCCAGGGAGTGGGGCTGTGGGGGTGGGAGGGGGCAGCAGGGAAAGGGGCTGGACTGCGTTCCAGACAGGATGTCCTAAAGTCAGTGGGAAGCATGAAAGATTTTTAAGCAGCAGCGACACTCTCAAGCCTGCGTTTTCCAACAATCAGCATGCCTGCATGGGAGTGCAAGATGAGAGACATTTAAGCATCATTGCAACAGTCCTGGAGAGGAAGCCATCCCATTCAGGTATGGAGGGAGAAGAGGAGGAGACAGATCAGAGATCAGGAGATATCATGTAATCAACGAGACTTGTTAATTAGCTGCAAGGTGGGGATTGGGGTAAGAGTTGGGGAAAAAATCAGGTCTTTCTTCCAGACCAGTCTCTAGTGAGAATCACTTGGATAGAAACACTTGGGCCTAAGAGCCAATTTCCTTTATTACATAAATTCACGAAGATTCTCATGAGTCATTACAGAAACATTTATTCCACGTCTATGATGTGCCAGGCAGTGCCGAGGTTCTGAGGATATCCAGATGGAAGGGACTTATTCTTACCTCAAGGAGCCACCTGTAGAGGATAGGGAGATAGCAGGTCTGATCCTCCCTGCCTTAAATCTCAGACAGTATGTTTGAGTTTATGCAGTGGTGTCGGTTTCTAATTTGATTCAAGGTCAGTCCCCCAGCCCTTGCAGTGACAGTGATGTGGCATTCCCTGAATCCCTCGCAGAAAGGATCTTTCTTTCCCCTTGAGTAGTTTTGAGCCAAACATATAACATTGCATGCATGTTTGAAAACTTCTGATTCTCAGAATGCAATTCTGACAATGCTGAAGGCTGCCAATTAAATGAAGATTTAGATAAAGGCTGTTTGGGAGAGAGAACGCAATATTCTTAAACCTAATAATGGTTTCCTTCTGTCTTTTTGAAACTCTAGAATAATCCTGATTGACTGGCTCTCTGTTTTGGGCATAGCCATTTACTGGACAATTTAATAACATTTAAAATGTTTGACAACCTTTATTTGGGGGCAGACATCCTAGAGAAGTTGCTAAGTATGTGAACGCTGTACAGTTAAAAAGAGGAACCACGATTAAAAAAATTTTTTCTTTTACATTCAGAACAAGTCTCCTGCATGCCGTATAGCAGGAAGCGCAGGGGGGCAGGGTGAGAATAGGCTCTCAGATTATATTAAACATGGGAAACAGGTAATGACTACCATGTGCCTTGCCTTGTGCGAAGGGGTTTTCTCATATCACCTCATTTAATCCTCCCAACCGCGTTGAGGTGGAGGCTATGCCTGCAGCCCTTACGCAGGTGAAGTGGCCCAGGCCCACAGCTATGCTGCTCCTTAACCGTGTGGTGGTGACTCTCCGTCGTGTGCTCTGGACTGCTGGGTGGACTTCAGGAATTGGAGAAGGAGTTCAGAAAGAAATCCATGATGCTTTCCCACAGTATCTGGGGATTCATCTGCTCACTCATTCATTCAGCATATTTATTAAGTGCCCACTCTGTGCCAGGTATGGTTCTAAATCGAGAAAATGGCAACAGATACAATCAAGTCCCTGCCTTCAGAGAGCTTTTGTTTTAGTGAAAGAAGCAAACAGTAAACAAAGCTCATTACTCATATGTGCTGCACCAAAACCAAGCCACCATGAGGGATAAAATGTGATAGAAATGCTCTTCTCCATAGGCATTGAGGATTGTGTTTGGGGGACCCCAGGAGAGGGGACATTTCACCTGAGGCCTGCCTAAAGTGGAGGAGATAGACAGGTGGGTGTATGGGGCAAAGAATATGACAGGCAGAGTGGCAAACAAGTGTAAACTTCCCGAAGCAGGAACATGTCTGGTGTGTTCCCGAAATAGTGACGCAACTACAGTGGCTGGACCAAGAGTGGGAGATGAGATCAGGTGTCAGATTAGGCGACCAAGAGGGTTTGGATGTTATTCTGAGAGTGATGAGAAGCCATTGGTGGAAGGAGGGCAAAGCAGTGACATAATCCGTTGTTGTGTGCCGTAGAGGAAGCCTGAACGACTTAGACGTTGCAGAAGCTCACCTTCACCACAGTCTCTTTCTGTTTATAGACACTGATTTTACATATGTTAACCCCTTCAGTCCTCACAACAACCAACGAAATAAGCATTGCTGTCAGTAGTCCTTATTTTAACAGTGAAACTGAGACTCCCCGGGCGAGCTGAGAGTGGGAACGATGTCGGTGCTAGTCTAACAAAGCAGGGAGTGTGAGCAGGGGAGAGGGATTCCAGGCAGAGAAATCAGTGGTTCAGAGACATAGCCACGGTGGAAAGAGAATGGCAGCCTGTTCATCATGGCTGGAGAGAGAGGCAGGGGCGCATCTGGTTGCATTGGAATGGTGTTCCTGGTCACCCGTGGTGCGAGCCTGTATGCATGTGTTAATGAGATAGGAGTCTGGGGAGGGAGACAAGTTTGCACTTGATCACAGTTATTTGCTCAACATCTAGATAAACTTTGTGTTTAAGAGCAGTATTAGGTTCAAGCAGAATTGAGTTGAAGATTCAGAGATTTGGCATATACTCCTTGTCCCCACATGTGCACAGCATCTCCCGCTATCAAAATCCAGGCATCATAGTGCTGCATTTGTTACAGTTGATAAACCTACACTGACACGTTGTTATCACTGGAAGTCCATGGTTTACCTTCGGCTTCACTCTTTGTGTTGTAAATTCTGTGGGTTTGACAAATATGTGACAGGTATCCACCATTATAGTATCATATAGGATATTTCCCTACCCTAAAAATCCCCTGCGCTCTGCCTTTTCATCGTTCTCTCCTCCCTAACCCCTGGCCACTACTGATCCTTTTGCTATCTCTATAGTTTTGCCTTTTCGAGAATGTCATATGTTGGAATTACAGCTTTTCAGAATTGCTTCTTTTACTTAGTAATATGCATTTATGTTTCCTCCCTGTCTTTTCATGGCTTAATAGCTCATTTATTTTTACTGCTGAATTATATTCTATTGTCTGGATGTACCACCATTATTTATCCATTCACCTGTCAAAGGACGTGCTTCCTTCCAGGTTTTGGCAATTATGACTAAGGCTGTCATAAACATTTGTGTACAGGTTTTGTATGGACGTGCAATTTCTGGACCTAGTAGTATATTTATTTTTGTAAGAAACTACCAAAGTCTAACAAAATAGTTGTACTATTTTCATTGCCATCAGTAATAAATGGGAGTTCCTATATCCTCATCAGCATTTAATGTTGTTAGTGTTTTAGATGTTGGCCATTCTAATAGGTGTGTAGTGATATGTGATTGTTGTTTTAATTTGCATTTTTCTAATGACATATAATGTTGAGCATCTTGTTATATGCTTATTTGCCATCTTATTTCTTCTTTGGTGAAGTGTCTGTTAATGTCTTTGACTCATTTTTGTTGAGTTTTTCAAAGTTCTTCATATATTTTGGATAAATCCTTTATCAGATATGTCTTGCAAATATTTTCTCCCAGTCTATGCATTTTTTCTTATTCTCTTGATAGTGTCTTTTCTAGAGCAGAAGTTTTCAATTCTGGCTTATCAATTCTTTGGTTCTTGGATCATGCCTTTGGTGTTGTATCTAAAAAGTCATTGCTGTAGCCAAGGCCATCTAGGTTTTCTACTGTTATCTTCTAGAGTTTTATGCTCTTGTACTTTACATCTAAGCGTCTGATCCATTCTGAGGTAATTTTTGTGAAGGAGGCAAGGTCTGTGTTTATTTTTTATTTTTGGCATGCAGATTTTTTCCAGCTGTTCTAGCTTCATAGTTTTTGTTGAAAACACTGTCTTTGCTTCACTGAATTACCTTTGTTCCTTTGTCAAAGATCAGTTGACTGCATTTATGCGACTCTGTTCTGTTCCAGTAATTTTTTTTTGTCTATTCACTGATACCATACTGTGTTGATTACTGTACTTTTATAGTAAGTCTTAAATTTGAATTGTATCAGTTCTCTGACTTTGTTTTTCTCCATTGTTTCATTGGCTGTTCTTCCTTCCCAATTAGTGTATGCTTTATTTCTTTTCTTAAGTCGTTTTTTTTTTATAAAGATTTTATTTACTTACTTTTAAAGCTAGAAGGGAGGGAGAAAGAGCGGGAGAGAAACATAAGTGTGTGAGAGATACATCCATCAGTTGCATCTTGCACGACCCCAGTGGGGGAACCTGGCCTGTGAACCAGGTACGTGCCCTGACCAGGAACTGAACTAGTGACCTTTCAGTTCACAGGCTGGCACTCAATCCCCTGAGCCACACCAGTCAGGGCTCTTTTCTTGTCTTATTGCATTAGATAGGAGTTCCAGTACAGTGCTGAAAAAAAAAAAAAAAAAAAAAATGAGACAGGACCTTTCTGCCTTGTTAGTGATCTTAGCAGAAAAGTTTTGAGTTTCAGAGTTTCATACCATTAAATATGATGTTACCTGTACATTTTTTTGTAGATGTTCTTTATCAAGTCAAGTTCTCCTTTATTCATAGTTTGTTTTTATCATAAAGATGCATTAGATTTTGCCAAGTGCTTTTTGTTTTTGCATCTATTGATGTGATCATGTGATTTTTATTCTTTAACCTGTTTATGTGATGGATTACATTAATTGATTTTTAAAAAGGCTTCTTTCTTTTTTAAAAAAATTCTCACTTGATATGTTTACTGATTTTAGAGAGAAATGAAGGAAGAGAGGGAAAGAGAGGGAGAGAGATGCGAGAGAGAAACATTGACTGGTTGCCTCCCATATGTGCCCAGACTAGGGACTGAACTTGCAACCAAGGCAAGTGCCTTGACCAAGGATCAAACCCACAACATTTTGGTGCACTGGGCAGCACTCCAACCAAGTGAGCCACTGGCAAGGCACATTAATTGATTTTTTGAATATTAAACTGGCCTTGGATACCTAAAATAAATTCCATCCTAGATGCATTTAATACACTTACTTCTTTCTATATCTGTCTCAAGAGAGTATATCTCAGTGACTAAAAATGGGTCAGGCTACTTGACTAAATTACAACTTCGTTGCTTACTAGGTGTGTGAAGTCAGGCAATTTAACCTCTCTGTGCCTTAGTTTTCATATCTGTTAAATAATGTAAAACAGCACTGATCCAAAAGAATGTTTTTGAAGATTAAATTATACCTACAGAGCACATGACTGTACCCTGCACCCTGCACACTGCACCCTGCATCCATCAGGTGATGGATGTCATGATAGATTGCCATAATTATCTCTCAACAGTTGCACATCTGCTTGATGTGTTTTATTTCTGTTTGGGTTACCAGTGCCTTGTACAAAATAGATGCTCAACAAAAGAAAGCACCATGGAAAAAATGTACAGTTTTTTCTTTGTGTGTGTGTGATGAGGATTCTGTAATTCTACTTTGATTATACACTTGCTATTCAGTTAAACTAGCCACAAAGAAGGTTCTCCAGGGGGTGGATTTTCTTGGAGTGCTCTGATCATAGCCACCAAACTATTCTCCATTGTCTTGTGCTGACTTTAACCTCCTCTTGGTCATCATCTCAGATTGGTTTATAGCAGTTGCCAACAAGAAGCCTACCATGGAGTTAGAATGGCTATCGTTATTTCCATTTTATAAAACGTGATGGCAGGAAAAAAACATACATAGTTGCTTATGGTTCCCAAGGGTGGGTACACTTCTTCAAAGATTTAACATCACTGTGTTCAGCATCTAAAAAGGCATAACTACTCTACTTAACCATGGCTCCACTACTTATCTCTCTTTTTATAACATTGGAGTTAGAATACTCACTATCAAGCTTATAGAAACTACTTCAAAGGTAGACATGCAATTCATAAACAGGTATGAATATGCATTAGTCATAACAGTGGAAAGATGGCCTTGGCATTGAGAGAGGAATGGCAAAAACAAGGCTATACAAGCATGGTGCACTAATTGAGCTTATGTGCTGTTTGTGTGCATTTATGCAAAGTTATTAAAAATGGCAGTGTGTATTCCACTCCCAAGTGGAAATTGGCACAAAAAACATGTAAAAATTAAATTATGGAAAGAGTATATACTAACTGTTGCAAACACATAAAAACCATATGCATGAACACAAACTCCCCTATGGGAATTTTGCTTGAAAGAATAATCCCAAAGAAATAAGACATCATGTCCAAAAGAGCCCACCACAGGTCAGATACTGTGTAAGGCACTGGAAATAAAACCATGAATAAGAAGGACTTGAGAATTCATGGTGTTATGACATGAACCTGAGAAAATCTGAAATTGTAACATTTGGGCAGGGTTTCTCTCCTATAGCACAGTTGGCATTTTTGGCCAGATGGTTCTTTGTGGTGGAGGCTGTCCTGTGCATAATAGGATATCCAGAAGAACCCCTGGCCTTAACTTACTAAATGGCAGTGGCACCTCCCACCTGTGACAACCAAAAATGACTCCAGACATTGTCAAGTGTCGCCTAATGAGGGAGGGGGTGTCAAAGTTGCTCCCCATTGAGAACCACTGCTTTAGGAGAATAATTAAAAAGTTATGGAGCATCGATTCCATAGAAGACTAAAACTATAACCGGGAGGCTTATACAGTATCACTGGGAAAAATAATGTTAAGGTTGTCTGAGGTTCTAGGTTCAGAGGGAAGGGAGGAGAGAAAATGGTATCTCAGAAATCACAGGAGCCAGGGAACTTCAATGAATTGAGTATACCAGTGTGTCTAGGATTAGGAACCTAAAGATAAACACAGGTCACGCAGATACAAGTAAAACAATCAAATGCAGTAAAGTGGAAATTAGGTGTCAAAAATGACTTACGTAAAGGCAGACAAATATGGGTATATCAGGAATAATATTTAAAATGTTTAACAACAAAATATGGCAGAGGAAGCACCAATCATAATAGCCATCTGCTGAAACCACTCAGTATGGACCTTCTTGTGCTTGCAGGGGTGTGGGGGAAATCCACAAGGGAGCACCAATTGGCTAGAGTCACTCAGTCGAGCCACAGTTCAACCAGGGCTCAGGGACTAATCTTAGAGCAAGACCTGGGAGAACAGGCAGAGTGGAAGAGTAAGAGTACTTAGGGCCCAGAAGGAAATCTTCTGGAGGGTGGAACCAAACATGAGAACAGCTATAGACATAAGTTATGTATACACGTGAAGAAAGACAGAAAGGGAACACAGAAAAATGAGAACAGTTTGATTTGTAGGGCTTTCAGCATCGTGTGTGATTTCCCCCCCCTTCCTTTATTTAGGGGTCTGTTGATGCTGCTACAATTTTGTTCCGGCAATAAAAGCAAGATATATGTTGATGTTGACAAAGATGAGAAGAGCCTTTGGAAGGATGTAACTGTTAGAATTTAATATTCATTAGTTTTAAAAAATCTATTAAGTTCATTGAAGAAGTCATAAAAACAAACCAAATACCATCTTCTTCCTTCCCAAGAACATAGGAATGGCCCCTTCAAGCAGACCCAGTCTCTGTGAAGGAAGGCACCATTAAGAGTGTGATGATTGCCCAGGGGCTGGTGTGATGTTTCATGCTGGAGGGATAAGCTGTCCATTTTCTTTGCCTCCTCTCATCCTGCTCCAGCATCAGCTCATTGTTCATGCTGACCCTGTGAGGTTGGCATCAAGTTCTCCCCTCCCTGTGCTGTAGTGAGAGATAGTCCTGAGGACACATGCATCATCCATCGCAACAGATTAGCTCTGATCACAGCCTAATTATGTGAAGTGCAGCCAAACCCCTTATTTATGCTTTTCTGGGGACAGGAAAGAACAGATAGGAATGGGTAATTGAGGGACATTAAGAAACGGACTAAAATATTGCTTGTCATGCTTTAATACAAGCGCTATTAATGATGCATTATTGCAACTACTGAGTAAAGAGGTTACTGCCAGCTCATTCATGCTGGGCATCCAGCAGACCCTTCTTTCCAACTAGGGGATTAGTGCACTTACCTCCTTGGTGAAAGCCTGGCTATCAGCAGCAGCACCTCATAGAAGGTCCAGCCTGTCAGGTTGCTGCAGGGGAACTGTGCAACTTCAAAAAGGACCTTACATACATATAAGAAGCTCTGTACCTTAAGGCTAGTTTATGACAATCAGCTGGGCACATCTGCCTTTTATTCTGTCAAAAATAAATGCAGATTGTAGAAACCTGGCTTATGTTAACAGAGAACATAACATACTGGAAAAAAAAACCTCAGCTGGGGAATAACGAGCTAGCACTCAGATATTCACACACACAGAGATGTGCATCTCTCAAAATATCTAATAGAGACAATTTAAGAAAAACTAATGTGTGCCTTTCAATTAGCTGACTCATTAAATCTGCACTGTCTAATGTAGTTGCTACTAGCCACATGTGACTATTTATGTTTAAATTTTAACTAATCAAATTAGAGAAAATGAAAAATTAAGAATTCATTTCCTCAGTCTTGTGAGGCACAATTCAAGTGCTTAATAGCCACATGTGGCTACTGGTTGCCAGATTATACAATGCAGATATAAAACATCTCCATTTTTAAAGAGATCTATTAGAGCAGCACTGTGTTAAATAAGTGGTGGTGTAATATATTCTCAGAAGAATGAAGTAAATATGGATATTCTGGCATAAAATGGTCTCCTTTGTGTATTGCATGTAAATAATTTACAAAACTTTGTTATATTAATTTTACTTATAAACAATGCAACACACACACACTTTTTGTATAAGTGTAGGAAAATGTATGGAAGGAAACTCACCAAATTGTTAGCAGTAATTGTCTTGAGAAGAAAGAAGTAGACATTTACTTTTTATTTTCTCCATTTATATATGTATTGGCTGAATATATTTCCATAAGAATGCATTACTTTTATACTTAAAAAAAGATTAATTTGATGAGAACCCATGAAGACAATTGAGAAACATAGATAGGGAGATTTCTCTCTTTGGGTCTTCAGTTAGTTAAAACCTAGTTGAGGCCACCTGAGTGGGGTTGACCAGATGGTTCTTCAGGAAGGGGCATTGTGGGAGGAAAAAGGGGCTGGTTCATAGTAAATCCATCACTGATGCTCTCAAGACACATCCAAAAACATGCCCTCTTTGTCTTAAACGTTCTGTTCTGGTAAAAAGACAAATACATTTTATAATCAATTCTGAGGACCTCTTATTATTAACCTTCAGGTGAGTCAATAGAAGCTTCTTCTATGGGTTGAAGCAGAAAAACACCAGGCTTAAATGTCAAATAGCACTTGCGAGGCATTTACAATCATACATGTCAGACAGGAGGCTTCTCTGCCATTTAGGAGGGAATGAAAAGATGTCTTCCAGGCTGCTATAAAAGCATTAAAATCGTGTCTGTGTGTGTGTGTGCGGGGTGCGGGTGGGGGTGGGGGGATACGTGAGGTGCCCTCATCTATCCTGTCCTAGGAAATTTACTTCTTTGCTAGCTTATGCATCATGTGAATAAAGCAGGGACTTGGAGAAGAAATACTTTCTTCTTTGCCTTTCAAAATCCATTTCTGTCCTCCAGCATCACAGACTTTCTACTTTGGGGTAGAGTCACTTGAATCTGAGGACAGTTCTGTTTCTTCTGCAACCATGGCTATGGTACACTGGGCAGAGTTCCTTGACTTTTGAAATTCAGTGTCATTCTGTAGAAAATAAGATATTACTATCCCCTACCTCATAGGATGGTTGCTCAATGTAAAAGGGAGAAGAAGGGTGATGAGGGGTTTAGGCCATGCTTGGCACATATTAAGTGCTTTATAAAAAATGTTAGCTTTCACTGAAATTAGTTTTACCTTTGGTTATGCAACATTGCAGAGCAATATGCTATTACCTGTTCTTGTTGATGTGCCTCCTCCCCAGATAGAAGGACTGTCATTGTAGGGTAAGAGTATTCTGCCACACTTCTTTCTATCTTTTTGGATCCCTGACAGTGTCTTGCACCAGCTAATTGGAGAACTCATGCTAAGTGCCTGATGCCTGAGAGTGAAAGCTGAGTGCTGCCTGGTGGAAGCTGCCAGTCAATGAGCCCAGTGCAATCCTGTCAGTGCAGTAGGTGGGCAAAAGGCATCGGCCATGACTTTGAAGTATAACGTTCTGAGGGAGAAGGCTGGAAGTCTTTCCATTTTGATGGCAGGGAGAAAAGATCCAAATTTTTCTTGTAAGTTTGCTTGAAACAGCCTCACTGTATGTGTTTTTTTTTTTTTTTTTTAACGTTTTTCAAAGAGAGGACAATTTTGTTCATCTTTGACTATTGACCATTCTTACAATTTCACCTTACTTGTTTCACCTTGCTTAGTTCATAAAAATAAGGATTTACTTTTGCCAAGTGACATATTTTTATGTGAAACAGGAACAACAACATAACTTGTATTTTTAATGTGTATGGTACATAAACTAGCCAAAAGCATTTTATACACACATATGTATGCATATATATATATAAAATTATGTATATATATATGAATGTATCTATGTATACACACACAGAGTTGGTCTTCATTATTTGAGGATTCTGTGTTTGTGAAATCACTAAAATGTGTCTGTAACTCCCAAATCAATACACACAGCACTTTTGTGGTCATTTGTGGACATGTTCAGAGCAGTGAAAACTTTGAGTTGTTTTTCATGCATGTTCCAAGCTGAGACCCAACAAGGCAATGCTCTGCCTTCTTATTTTGGTCCTTTTGGTGGTATTTAGTGTCTTTTTAAAACAGTTTTTTGCTTTTTGTTGGCAATTTTTATGTTTAAAATGGTGAAGTGCTGTCAAGTGTCCTAAGCACAGAAGGCTATGTTGTGCCTTATGGAGAAAATACATGTTAGATAAGCTTCATTCAGGCATGGATGTTGGCTGTGAGTTCAATGTAAGTGAGTCAACATATATATATTAAATAAGGCAATTTTATGTATATTAAATATAAATAGAAACATGCATAAAATAAAGTTATATATTGATTGATTGACAGAAGTGTTGTGGCTAGAGGCTTATAAAAACCTAACCCTGTGTTTCCATCAGGAACACTGCTTCGCTATTTGTTAATTCACTGCTCATGGTAATTTTATAGACCATAACTACCATTGAATGAGAACCAATTGTATATATAACTCTCCATAAATCCTCTCAGAGTCTGTATGAAAGGGGATAGACTGCGGTGCCTTATGTCCTGGACTCTGGGCCAGAGTCACAATGTCCCTCTCTGCCTATAGCCATTGTGCACCTTGTTTTATCAAGGCCCATAGCTGCTGAGGAACCTGCTCAGGGAAGTTGAAGTGTGTTTGTCTGTAGGTGGGTTTTCATCTTTCCAAACTCTGGCAATCAGACACATTCTTAGGGGAATGGGTGGCTTATTCATTATACCAATGACGCTGCAGGGAAAATCTATTTGTATACTTCAAAGGCAAGGTCCTTGGATCACAACACAGCAAAGCCATAACCAGCCCTCCCTCTCAGATGGACAGAAGGCCACACACTGTGTTTATTGCTTTCATAGGAGAAACTATGAGAGGCAGCATAGGCATTGAAGCCAGACTCAACTTGTATTGGAGTCTGAGCTCTTTCACATAAACAGCAATGACAACAATCTCCCCCGCCCCCTCCCTACAACCCAGGCACTATGATAAGTGAGGCATCTGGGATATCGTTGATCATTTGTTGTGCACATTACATCAATATGAGGATAGTACTGTTAATACCCCCATTTTGCAGATGAGAAAACTGAGGCTTAGAGAGGATAAATTGTGTGCCCAAAATTACACAGATGGAAACTGGTGAACCAGGATTGAAGCTAGGTTGTTTAACTCCAGAGCCCACCTTCCTTCCCACCAGCCCAATCATACTATTTTATATCCTTGAGAACTGGGGTCCTTGTCAAGATGGGTGATGACTCCAACAGAGAACCAACATAAAATGCATTGTGCAGGTTCTGCCACTGAGTTGAGTTCAGTAAGAAGGCCTGGTCTTTCCCTTAAACTTCTGTTCTCCTTCTGCCCCCAGACCAGCTCTGAGCATTCTGGTGTTTCTCTCTAAATTGACAAAGAATTCCTTTTGGGACTGGAATGGTTTGATTTGGATTTTTAGAAGTGATTTATATCAACTTATTCACATTTTATCACCTACTGGCAGCAGAAATGAAAGAGTTAGGTTTTGGAATTCAAGATGCCAGCCTGTAGTTACTTCCTCAGCTGGATACTCCATAAAGCAGAGGGCTTCTATGTTCATATGGTGTTAGGGAAGACAATTCCAAAGAGCAAAAGTGAAAGAGAAGGGCCGGGAAGCCGGGAAGGAGGAACCAAGGATGTGCTATTGAGCTGACTGAACACTTCCAAGTGCAACTGATTGATAGGTTTGCAGGAACCTTCCCTTGAGAAGCCTGCCTTCGTGGGTTGTGGGGTGAAGAGAAGAAGGAAGAATTTATTCACTTATTAACTCACTCTCTGTCATTGGCCAAGTGTTTACTCAAGGGGCTTCCCCTTCCTTGCACCTTTGCGTTGTGAGTACATGAATGGAGCCCCTCTACAGAGTCAGGAAGGAGTTTCTAAGGCAGGAGTTGGGGGCCTCTTAGGCTAGACAGCAACTGGGTGCTGTCACACTGCCCCTACCTGAAGTTGGCCAGAGCCCCTCAGAGCACATGTGAGGCCGGGAGGCTATGTTGCAGTGCGTACCCAGGGTCTGAGGCAGTCATGAAATTGCAGTCACTGTCACACCTACATCCATGCTCCCATAGCTCATGCCCACTTACCACGTCCCCGTCCCTGTGCTTTTCTGTACCCTGGCCCTGTCATGGCAGGCATTCACGACCGTTGTTACAGAGCCTTTTCAATCTCTTATGTTCCACTTTCAAAGCTCTCTCAAAATGAGGTAAGTTAAAGCCTAATACAGTTTTTTTGAAACACCTGTATTTGCTGGGCTGACCTAATATTAACACAGGTTCTTGTCTCTACTTGAATGTTACTCCGCTATTGCTACACCATTACCAGGGCTGCACTCTGAGTCTTTAGAGCTCATCTGTGCACCCGATGATATGAATACCAAGTAGATTATGTAGGATGGCTCACACCCCACAGGGGAGTCAGGGCTAGGCTACCCAGCAACTTTATAAAGGCTTGCAAGAGGCAGCATACAAGCCATGGGCTTGTAGCTTCCCAATTCAACTGCTCTGGTGAAGCACCTATGATTTTGGTTGTCCCCTATGTCCCATGAGCCCTAATCACAAGGTGAGTGATGCTGTCCAAGCTGGAAAGCAAAGTTGACAAGAACTGCCAACCCCTGAGAGGCCTCAGACCCACTGATAATTAAAGGGCACCTAGGACACATTGCCAAGTCTATTATTGGTTCTAGTGGACTTGACTTCATTCCACAAGGGACAAAAGAAGTTGACAGTTAAGCATTCAGGGCTTGTGCTGGCATAAGGGAGATGGTTCTTATCTCAAAGCTACAGCTCAGGGACAGCCATTTGGGCAGTGATTTTGCCTGAGGCAGAAGTCTAGACTATCTGCTTTCATATTACCTGAAATGGTATGAAAAATGAAGAGATTTGGGGACCTTGACTCTGATGCAAAGTTCCTTGGGGTGAGGCCCAGGCATTTGTATTTTAATAAGCTTCCTGAGTGATTCTGATGCACACTGAAGTTTGAGAACTACTGCCCTAGGTGTGGTCAGCAACTCAGGCCTCCTGGAATGCTCGAAGCTGTGTCATTGTCCAGCACCGTCTGGGAGAAAACAGGGAAAGCCAAGGAGTGGCCATGCCAAAGGGGTTATGAGCCCTCTCTTTGGTGTATGATTTGTGCCTCCTTTGAACCTTTAGCAGGAAGTCTGTGAATACAAGTTTCCCCTGCAGGAAGTGGAGATGATAAGGTGCCTGCTGCTATCCTAAGGGGCTGAGGATGAGATGATGTGGTGCTCACGGCGTGCCGAGCACAGTGATTTCCTTCTGACTGCACTGCTCTCCTTACCACCCACATCAAAGGGGCTGGATCGGCTGGACCCACAGGCCAAGGATGAGCCTCTGATCAGAAAAGCCCCAAACTTGCTTTTAGGACTTCCTGGAGGCTCAGACATGAGCTATGCTTTCCAAGTGCACCTCGTAAGGATTCCATTCTCCCCAGGTTGGCTTTTGGGCATGATCAAACACAGGGACAGTGTGTTAGATAAAATCGAGCCTCAGATCTGAGTATAGTTTCCTTAGACACCCAGTGTAGGGCAGACAGGCCTTTCAAACTCAGTAGATTATATTGTCCTATCAAGCTCCTGCGAAATGGACAGGGGTATGATATATCTTATCCACCACCACATTAATAAAGTCTAAGAAAAATTGTGGGTCTTTTAGGACTTACTCACTGAACTTTTTATTTTAAGTGATACATTCTAGTGCCAGTGTAATTGTAATTCTGATAACATTGCTGGTAATACTGCCTTCAGTCTTCAGAATTAATTTGGCTGGAAAAATTCCAGGAGGACTTAAATGTTTCTCATTAAACACATTATAGATAATTTATTAGACGTTGTAACTAATTGTAATATCACCCAATGTAAAGCCGCCCAATTAAGATGTGGTTTCTTCTCTTGTGATTAGTTGGCAAACTTTTCCATATGAGTATGCCCTCTAGAATCTCAGACCCAATTAAGCATATATAATTTGACTGAACCATTTGCTGTCCCATCATCACTCTCCAGTGAGAGATATCCCAGCCGTGTTGGTAGACAAATGCTCCGAACTCTAGTTAGGGAGTTGACAAATGGATCTCTGTAAGCAGCTTCTGTGCTAAATATTTCTCTTAACCCCTTTGGCAGAGATGTATTGTCTTCTCAGTATGGAAAATTTCTTGCTATTTGTACATTTTCCCTTAAAAAAATAAAGAGAAGCCATTATGCTCTCTTCATTCTTAACCTGCCTTAAGGAGCAGATACAGATGGGAAAGCAGTCCCTGTTGGGCAATTGCTGCTTGTCACAGGGTTTGAGGTTCTGCCTGGATTTCCTGAGTCACTGAGTGAGTATATGGGGCTGCTAGCTGGACTGCCCACTCCCTGTGCCTGGGAATTTATCAGGGCGGTTTAAAGCAGGGATTTGCCAGCTGCCACCAAAGTATTTGACATCATGCTGAATTGCAAATACTCCCCTAATTATAACATTTGAAAGTCATCTAGAAGTATCAGGAAGTAACCTGAAGGTTTTTTGTAGGAGAGTTAGAACAACAGTGGCTGTGGCCTGGTATTAAGAGGGAGCAGCTTGGAGCTTCTTCTTTCCTCTTCCTTCTGTCTAGTCTCCCCCAGTGGATTTTCCTTCAGGCACATATGAGTACAAAATGAGAAAAACATAACTTAAAATCAAAAGCATCAGCAATCTGGAATCAGTAAGTTTACTTCCACAGAGAAACATGAGCTTACAGGTTAGCAACCACATACTGCCCATCTTTGCTGTACCTGGATGTGGCAGGACAGATGCATACAGGACCGGCAAGTGGAAGGCCAGATGGGGCTATAATTAGAGGGTGAGCTTCCAACAGATTCTTAGAATGGGCCAGACGTTTGTGGTGTTCAGGATATATAGGCTGGCTCATAATTTGGGGTAGCGGGGTGTGAAACTTAAAGACATATTCATGGATTTCCCTTTACTAAATCATCTCTCTAGTAGTCATTTTTCATCAATAAGCAATTCAGTAAAAGTTAGAATTGAGCATAATGTTGCATATCATTTTGGAACATCTGGTCCTAATATGTAGCAACAGCTGTTTAGTACCTGAGATATAAACAAAACGTTTTCCCCGTGGCTGTCACTATTTATTCTCCTGGAGGTGCAGTGCCTTTGAGGTAGGTCTGCTTCCCAGTATTTCCAATTGTGTATAATAGTAATAGCAACAATATCAATAACGCAGTCATGATTATCAAATATTGTTTTACTTATGTGCTGGACACTGTGCCAACCATCAGCCTTTGTCAGCATTTATATGAAGAATAAAGAAGTTATAAAGCTCCAGAGTGACTCTGCTGAAAACTGAACCAGTCTCTTCAATGCCAAAGCTGATGATCTTTAACAATGACAATAAATTGCTCCTAAGGATGGCAGATGAGAAAAGGACACCCCTGTATGTGCCACAGATGACAAAGACAACAGAAGGGAACCCAGGAGGATTTTCAGATGGTCTTGTTCCAGAATGTAAGGTTGATTTTTGCCACTATCTTGTATTGTACATACCTTGGTCATGTGAACCAGTCAACATGCCCTGGTTTGTTTGTTTTTCCCCTAAAATTCAAGATGGTAACTTTTTGAACAAAACCACATTTATAAACATGGCTTTACAAATTTTCAATCAAAACTTTTAAAATCAAATTTTAAAGAAAAGAATTATATCTATATACCCAATATCAAAACAAATAAATCTTTAAAGCAAACTTCATAAAAATAGTTTTAAGATCTACAGGTGTGTTTTTATTACTGACTCTTAACTGTTACTCAAATAGCATAGCCTACCTATAATCTTCTATCTAGGCTTTGATAAAATGCTAATCTTTAGGAGCACAACTGAATACCTTAGCTTCTCCAGTACTCGATTTATCAGATTTATATTTGTGTTTCTGAAGACTTTAGTTGTTTACCTTCTGGGTTTCCTTAGGTCTTTTTCTCTCTCCTTCTATGACCTGTTCCTTTATACAAGAGGATGTGCACCATGGGACCAACATGTCCAGGAGTAACAGGAAGAGGGTTATACACCTGAGAGTAGCCCCCTTCCCCTGAGCATCATTTACACTGTGCCTCGTTTAGAAGGAAGAATTTCTTCAGATGACTTTCTGTGCCAGCCTTCCTTGCCCTGCAACTATCACCTGTTTTGGAAAAAAATGACTTGATTTCCAGGATACTCCCAGGGATCAATACCTATCCTCTCTTCTACATTCTCTCCCTTGGTTTTCAGTTAAGAACTAAGACTTTGAAGTGGGCAGACCTGTGTTCAACTTCTAACTGTAACTTTCCAATTGTTTAAGTTAGGGCAAATTATTTAACCTCGTAAGCCTCAGTTTTCTCATCTGCAAAATGGGAATGAAGTAGGACTAATAACAATAATTACTCCATGGGGTTGCTGTAAGGGTCAACTGAGACAATGTATGCAAACTATTTAGCAGAGTGCCATGCTCATCATTAAAGGTCGATGATAGCTAATATTATTGCATATGTGACTCTTACATCTGTTTCTCTATTCTGATTTTTCTCCTTAGCTGCCATATATATATACCATCACTTTAAACTCAGTTAATTGGCATGCTATGATTACTGCCTGAAGTTAATTTTAGTCCCTCCATTGATATTGATGTTCTTGTAATCAGAGTCAAAATATCCAATATTATTCTTTTTTTATTTTATATTTCAATTACATTTTACATTCATTATTATTTTGTTTTAGTTTCAGGTGTATAGCATAGTGATTAGAAAATCATACTTCACAAAGTATTCCCCTGATATTTCCAGTAAGCACCTGGCTCCATACATAGCTATTACAATATTATTGACTATGTTCCCTATGCTGTAGTTTATATCTCTGTGACTGCTTTGTAACTACCAGTTTGTACTTTGTAATTCCTTCGACCTTTAAAAAATATATTATTTATTTATTTATTTATTTTTAGAGATGGGGAGAAAGATCAATGTGTGGTTACCTCTGGTGTGCCCCCCACTGGGGACCTGGGCTGCAACCCAGTCATGTGCCCTGACAGGGAAGCGAAACGGTGACCCTTTGGTTCGCAGGCCAGCGCTCAATCCACTGAGTCACACCAGCTAGGGCTCCTTCACCCTTTTTACCCAGCCCTTCAACCTCCCTCCCCTCTGTCAACCATCAGTCTGCTCTTTGTATCTATGAGTCTGTTTCTATTTTGTTTGTTCATTTATTGTGTTCTTTAGATACCACATATAAGTGAAGTCATATTGTATTTGTCTCCCTCTGTCTGATTTACGCCACTTAGCCTAATACCCTCTAGGCCCATCCATGCTGTCAAGTATTGTTAAGAAAGATATCAGAGACGTTACTGCCTACGTTTTCTTCTAGGAGTTTCCCAGTATCATTCCGATGCTTCTGTCCCTCAGCTCATCTCCAACCCCTTTGCCCCATGTTGTCCACTCACTTTCCTACGCACACCTCTGGGTAGTCAGCCACTGACTCCCATCATGTCCTCTTTTATCATCCTTGGATGATGTCTCTTGTAAGCCTTGGTTCCATTCTCTTTGAAACAATCCTTCCATTGAATTACCAAAGCTCACTGATTTTCTGTTCTCTATAGACTTCCTTGGGACTTTCTTGGTAGGTGGGGATACCATATTTTACTTAGGAAAGAAAACATATTTTTACTTCTTGTGTCCTCCCTCAGTGCCTGGTAAAGCACCTGGCCCCGAGTAGTAACTTGATAGATATATGTGGTTAATGAACTTTCTTTTCCCACTATTTCTCCTCCCAGTCATTTGTCCCTTTATTCTGTCATTAATTCAACAATTCAGTCATTGGACATGCACTCACTAAGCTTCATGCTCATGAAGGGAGCTGAGAGTACTAACCTAACAGTTCTCTTTAGGAACTCCCCAGCAGGAAAGAAAAGTACCTCCAAGAAGAGAATCTTGGGAATTAGAATTGTCAGTGCAACAAGCATTTATTGAGCACTGACTGTAACTCCAACGGCACTTGGTTTCAGTGGTGAACAAAGTAACCCAGCCCTGGTGGAACCCACAACCTAGTAGAGAAGGTGGTTTTAGATAACTAATCCCATGAAGCTTACAAAAGGGAGAATGTGACAGCATAATGAAAATGCTTTTATCTCGTCTGAGCTGGGCAATGTCACCTTGAAGAAACTGTATTTATTCCAAAGTTTAAAAATTGAGTACAACAGAGCTAAGCATGGTGTGTGTCAGGGGAGGAGGAACAGTGTTCCTGTCAGAGTGGATTGAGGGGAGTTTCACAGAGAAGATGTCACCGGCATGGGTTCTTGATGCACTCACAGAAGCTCGTTCCTCAGTGGGAGTCGTAGCAACAGAGACGACTCTATGGGCAGCGGCTCCAAATCCCCTCAAATTGAGAGAATTTTTAAATTCTGTCTATGCCTGACAATGTTCTCTTTCATACATCTCTAGTATGTGGGTTGGGTTAGTGTGTTAATGAAGTCCAGAGAATAAAAATTTTATTTCTCCTTCAAATCTCTGAAAGGTTTACTCCAGGGCTTGAGGAGGGAGAGCAGAGTTGATTATGTTGATTCTTCTGTTTTTATGTTTCTTCCCCATTAAGAATATGCTTCTGAAGCTATACCCCTAAAATTTGTATGATCAGAATTGCAAAGAAGCTTCTACTTGTAGTGGGAGAAGAATGAACAGAAAATCCCAACTCAGTTCAGTAAGCCTTGCTCCTTATGGTGACATTGTGGTCCTTTGCATCAGTTTAAGGAAGTCACCATCATGATTGGCAGAATTGATGGCTTACATTTCACCGTTTTCTAAATTGTCTTTATAAAGATCTCTTTCTTCAAGTCACACTAAAGATTGCACTACAACTAATGCCATAATTGAATCACGTGGTTTTCATCTCTGATTTAAGGGATTTGTTTTAAGGTCTAAGCAAATGAAGGGACATGAAAAGAGTTAGCAGTTCTCCAGGTAGTTAGGCAAGTGTCCCTATTCTTCTTTTTCCACTATGTCAAAATTGAAATACTCAGTTAACTGCACAGGACCAAGTACCTGAACTTGAAAATATCTTGATTCTTGCATTCCTAATTCTTCTCCAGAGAAGTCCTTGGATAAGATATATAATATAAACCAGATGGGGGCTCTCACCAGGGATTATATAGATGGTGGATGTTTAAATTTGCAAAATATTATTGAGAATTATGAGACATGTCAGCCATCTCCTGTGCTAATATTTTTCAAAGTGAATTATTTTGTAGATGTTTGAGGTGGGGGCATATTGGAAAGAAAAGACAAGAGGAACTGAATTATTTATAATTATGTATGTGTTGGCGGGACGGGGGCTGCCTTCTGAGACACAAATGGATAACAGAGAATAAGTTATCTCTTTATAGATAGAACATGACAATAATTGCATAGTTTCTGGCTTCAAAAAGTCATAATCTATTAATTTGATGGATATCTAAAAGCCATAATCTGTCAATCAGGTGTCAGAAGAAAGAGTGTTTCAAAGCTTTGAAGCATGACATTTAGAATGCTGCTGGATACCTTTATTTTTATTCTGATAGTAATAGGAAGAAAGGATTCCAACATTCTCAGCATAGTTAGAGAATGAATATTATTTTAGTTGTCTTAACAATTTTGCAACTTGAAAGTGGTATTGAATCAGTATGTTCTATTTAAAAAGTGTAAAATCACACTGCAGTGAATTAGGAGATAATTTTATCCTATGATTTTGTTGACATAGCCATTGTAACATTGTTTTCTTGTTTTAAATGTGAACAGAACCTGAGATTATTTCTTTGTAAATTCCTGTGATCCACCTGTATACTATGTGGATATGTCCCTGAAACTTTACTAATGGGTAATCAAGGGAATGCTCTAGTCTATCGATGGAAGGTCCAATGGAAGGGAGACATGGGAAATGTAACACACAAAGAAAAGTAGAGCTTTTCTAGGACCCAGTAAACTTGCCAGCATTAGTGAATAAAGACATTCTCCTTCTCTGATAGGAAGAGAAAAAGTAAATGCTGTAACTCCTTGGTGTTAACAACCTATATTTCAAAGCTGAATGGAGTTGCATATGTCTCATTACAATTACTTCAGTTTAAGATGCTTTTATAGATACTTGATAATTTTTTTGCAAAAGTATTTCTGGTGCAGAGGTCACCAGACCCACTAAATTTGCCTCTATGCTCATGACAAGTATGGTAAAAGAATAGTATGTCACTCCTGCCTTTCCTCCCGAGGCTCTTCTAAAGTTCAAGTTGAAGGGAGAATTATTCTGCATATCTAGTTTAGCCTTTGTGGCCTCTATCTTTACCACAAACACCTAGCTTAAAAAGCAGAAGGTAGGGAAAGCATCCTTTGAAAGCTTTAATATGATGCATGCTCCAATGTCCTCTCATACCACTCTACACTTCAAACTCCAGCCATGCCGGGCTTTGATGGTCATGTACCAAGGCCTTTACACATACTGCTTTCTCTATCAACAATCTACCCATAACCTATTCCCGAGCCTTTTCCTAATTCGGACTCATTCATTCTTCTGATCTCAGCTCTACAGCCAGTCTAGACCAGACACACCTTTTATTCTCTCTTGTAATGCCATATTCCTCTCCTCCACAGCCCAAGTGATAACCGTCACATCCATTTATTTGTGGTGATTACGTGATTAGTGTTTATCTCCCTCTGAGACTAAACGTATACAAGGGTAAGGGTTTTAAAACACAATTTATCATTAAGGGCCCACTGCTAAGCACCTTAGATAACTATTATTAACTAATAAATTATGACAATTAATGGATGCATGGATTCAGTAGATAGAAGTAGACCCTTTTAACAAATTAGGAAACGAGGGCTCACTCTAAGTGAGAGCTTGGAAGTATCAGAGTCAGGATTCAGTCCCAGGATCACAAAACCTAAGACACTGTAACATCTACAGTAGCACTGACATGTTTTTTAAGAATCCTCTGATATACTACACTAACGTTTTCTGTTTAACACTCTACAGTATTTTTTTCTCCATGCACATAGAATATTTTGGGGGTAGGATCTAGACACTAGTTGGAGCAATGAATTTCCTCCTCTTTTTCACTGTCTCGATGTTTCCAGGGTGTCCTGGTTAAGCCTTTCTTCAAGAGCCCAAACTAATCCAAGTGAATTGGCTGCTGGCCTTACTCCCACAAATTTGTCATCTCAGAATGATTGGCGTCTGCTTGGTCCCTTTGGAAGTGGTTGCAAATATGATCCAGGAAAGCTATAGTTACAAATGTAGCATAATTTTAATGAGTCGTGGTCAGAATAGTAAGAAGTACTGCGTGGAAGTCTCGCCTGAAAATTACACATCTTCTGTCGCCTTTGCCTCCCCCGATGAGCTACCCAGTGCCAGTAATCGCTCTCCTAGAAGAATGTTGTGACCAAACAGATTTATGTTAAATGCACGAGTGCGTGGATGGGTGGGTAGATGGGTAGATGGATTGGTGCTTTATAGTTTATTTTTATCTCAATATAGTTTACAGGTCTAGGAAGGAAAATAAGATAAATATAAAAATTATATTCATTAATGTTGGTTTAAAATACAACGCATGATACACAGAAGATATTTTTTCTTTGAAAATTCTATTTTCACTTACATAATTACCCCAGTTATAGTACTTTTTGTAAAGTGTGAGAATTTTGTTTGTTTATCAGCTTTCAATCTAGAATGTTCATGCATTAAGGTCAAGGATAAGGCAGTTTATCTTCTTATCACTGGAGACTTGCATAATCCTCATTGGTCCTAGATTCTCAATATTTTCTTGAGTGAAAGAAACATAATCTTCTCATGATGACAATGAAGCACATTGAAAACATGATTGATTAGGAGGGTGAATCTGTTTTGTTTTACTGAGAAATATTTGAATTTCTTGGGCAAAGTCAAGGGTTCATGCCTGTTTCTGTGCAACAGTCAGCCAATCTGCCCTTGGGGAGTGCAGAGTTTACAGAAATAGCAGTGTGTGCAGTCCTCACTTGTAAGATCTGTGCCACTCCCCAAGGAATCCATCTCTTAGGCAAGAAGAATCTATTGTTAACAACAAATATTTACAAAATAACTTTTTCATCAACCCTGATCTAGACTGCATTCACCCCAGAAAGCAAAGCCTAATATGAGGGATTGTTTGATTCCAGGAAATTGGGTAGGGGGGATGGGGAAGGTAAGACATTGAAGGAGGGACAATCTACTCAAGGCGACAGATGCAGGTTGGTCACCAATATTGGTAACAGAGATACTCCTTTCAGGACCTTGTGAGAAAAACCACAGAAAGTACCTCTCAAAAATGTTGATTTCTAGAAACCAGTTCCCATCCCCCATTGGTCAAGGCTTGCCCATGGGGCATCAGCTTCCTCTGTTTCCCAGGCTGTGCCAGCAAGAGTGAGCTTGCGGTTCCCTTGGGCATTCCATTGCAAGGTGTCTGAGAAACCCCAGGGCAGAATGCAGCAATGGGAAGTGCAGCTGAGCCCAGGTGCTGGCTGATCATACCTGTGGAAGCTGGCTGTCACGGCTATGGCTGTGGAGCCTTAGGCTGGGAAGCATGTGGAACAGGGTGCAAGAAGTGTCCAGCACAACCAACTAGTTTAACTATGGACTGTAAAGGCCATTTATGAAGATCCACATCCTCCTAGAATGGAATGAGCTTATAAGCTTGGGAAGGTTAAGGCCTGATAGGATGCCAAAGGAGAGGATAAGGTTGTGGATAATGTCAGCATAATGTAGTGAACATGAACTCAGGCTCTTGCATCAAATACTTCTAGTTTTGAGTTTCACCTCTGCTGCTTCCCAGCAGGAACTTGAGAACATTATTTAGTCTCTTTCAGTTATAGGTGTATCATAAGAAAAATAGGGATACTAATGGCAACCTCATACTCTTTAAGTTTGGGGTATTTTATAGGGAGAATGTATTTGTATGTTACCTGAGTAACTGAAAATAGTAATACTATATTTGAATCAATTTAAAAATTGGATGTGGAACAAATCGGTAACAGAGTTTTAAAAAGGAGTCATACCAGAAGACTGAAAGAACCATGAAATGAAGTATGCTTATAAGGCTATCATCTCATAGTTAAACCTTCCACACATGGTGGCCTTCTTGCTGGTGATAAAGAAGAAGAGGAGGTAAGCACAGGAGTACAGAGTGCCCCAGGGGCCTTCTTTGGAATGCAGGGTACGGAGTCAATGGAAACTTGCTTCTCTCCACATTCCCTAAGGAGAAAAAAAATTGGTGCTAGTGTGCTCCCAGCAACGGTCATCGCTGGCTCAGCATCTAGAAAGGGTTTGGGCCAGCAGAGGGACTCCTAGATAAAGCCTTGGGAAGCTATTAAAGACCAGGAGAGAGGAATTTGATACTAGAACAAATGTGGGTTAACATAATAGCTGACATCATTGAACACTTCTAATGTGTGGCCCTTTTCTGAGAACTTTCTGCATATTGTCTATTTATCATAGAGAGTCTAGACAGCATAATTCATACTTTACACATCATGAATCTGAGGTTTGGAGAGATTAAGTAATTTCTCCCAGGTCATAGTGCCAAGAGGTACAGAGCTGAGAATTTAACCCAGGAAATGTGATTCCAGATCCCACATTCATAATTGCCTTATTACAATTGCTATTACATTCACATCTGGCTTGGGAAGTGGGAATAATACACAGAGGCTCAGAGTATTTCTCAGTCCCAAAATTATGAATAGGCCATTATGAAATGTGCTTCAGTGATTGAGTAAAATATTGATGAGTTACTCTATCATTGGTCATTATTGTATTAGTTAGAGTCCCAGCAGGACAGAGAGGCCCACAAACTGGAATAATATGAAGAAAGTTGAATAGACTATTTAGAAAGGTGTGAGAAGATTTGGGAAAAACTAATGAAGGGTAACGCAGTACTTGACAGCTATCAGCAACAGGAAGTTGTTACTTTGTTTAGGACTGAAAGTGTAAAGAGAGAGGGGCCAACAGAATCTGGAGAGAGAATCTTAGAGGAGGGGCCCATTTGACAGGAAACCTGGTCTTTGTAGAGGGACATACTCCCTTTCCCAGGGAGGGAGCTAGAAAAAAAAATGCCTTAACTACACTTGTTTCTATCTCATAACCTGCCATTGACCAAATCTAGCAGCAAGCCAAAGAGGAGAGCTAGAGGAGGAGGCAGACTATAAAGGCCAGCATCTTGGAGCACAAAAGGAGAGGAGTGGAAGGTTGATTTGGTGTGGCAAACAGGATACACCCAGCACTAATGGCAGTCCGCGAAGATATATTTTAGGGGTACCTCTGTGATGTCCAAAAAGTGAGAGAGTACAATCCTTACAATGAAATACAAAATGAACCCTGAGACAGGCTGGCTACAACATGGAGGAACACTGACAGCCCGATGCTGAGTGAAAGAAGACAGACACAAAGGACCGCACGGTGTAGGATTCCATTTACATGAACTGTCCAGAACAGGCAAATTCAGACAGACAGAAAGAAAATTGATGGTTGCCAGTGCTCAGGGAGAAGAGACCACTAATGGGTACAGGATTTTTTGGTGTATGTGTGTGTGTGTGTGTGTGTGTGTGTGTGTGTGTGATGGAATGTTCTGGAACTAGATAGTGGTGATGGTTGCATAACTAATGGCAAAGTTTATGTTATGTGTAGTGCCAGGGAATTACCCACTCCCCAGATGCCCAGCCAAACAAGAACAGGAGTCAGTAAACACCAGTGACCCTGCCCTCCAGGTGAGAGTACAGGGAGGTGTGTGTGTGCTCCTTGCCTGCCCCAGAAGGCCCCAGCGGGCTTGATCTCCAGTTGTCTGCAGTGGGGAACTGACAGCAGCAACCCTTTACCCTACCTTCCCCTTTTTGTCTCATTTCCCCCCTCACCTACTGATTCTACCTGCACTTCCCAAATCATGTTCTCAAGCCCTTGGCTGAGGATTTATAACAACTATAAAATAATAATAGAAAACATGCATTGAATTCTTATTTAAAATATATGCATGAGAGAGACTGGCTTGTGTTCATTTTGCCTCTCCTCTTCCCAACGATTAGGCTGTGTTCATGTATCAGGCAAATAACTGTCCCTGGTTCTTAGACACTCCAGTAAATAGACTCCCCTAGGGAGAGTGTTAAAAGTGCAGATTCTCAGGCCCCACCCTCAGACATGCTGATTCAGAAAGTGTAGGTTCGCAGCCTCTAGATGTGCATTTATCAAGCTCTCAGGTTATTCTTATGCAGAATAGAACAGGAACAGCGTCCACTGAGAAACATGGGACAGAGGGATCATGAGAACTGAGAGGGGAGGCCACTCAATGCAGGCATCCGTGAGTATCTGCTCAAGTAGCATTATTTCTGCAAGTGTGACCCCCAAATTCTTCAGGGAGAAATACCCCATTACGTTATGCATTTACTCGCTCTTAAACTGATGGGAATCTACATCCAAGTATGGCAGTTAATTTCAGTACTTAATAATCATTAAGTAAAGAGAGAGAGAAATAGCTACACTATTTAATTACATAAAACATGCTTCTGGCAATATTTGCTCCTTTGGAAATTCAAATAGGAAGTCTCCAGGGATCAAGGTTGTATTCTTGCAGGTGGACACAAAGTAATTGAGTTTAGCTAATGGAAATAATTAATTAGGAAATGGATGTGCTCACTTCTAAGAAAAATATTGGAAGGATCTCCCAGAACGCCTTGCCCTCTGCTCTTGTTATTTTCAGGAGTCAGTGACATCTAGAGATCCCAGTGTTTTCTCTGAGTTATGGCCCTGCACACTCAGGAATTGAGAGGGCAGAGAACAAACGTCCCTGCCCACAGCTCAGCCCAACCCTAAGAGCTTCTGAGCTCTACCTGCAGGAAACAGTGCCTGATTCACCCTGAGGTTCAAGTCCCAGCCCTCCACTTATTAGCTCTCTGAACTTGGCCAAGTTATTTGACTTACATGGGGCTTAATGTTCTCATCTTAAAACCAGGAGTTATAACCGTAATAACAGAAATGAGTACTAGTGAATCAACACCCTGCAGGAATATGCCCTGGTGTGTTCTTGCTAAACATTCTGTCAGCTCTGGGTCTTGCTTGTTTTCCAGCATCTGGATCACCTGTTTGAACCTTTCTGTCCAAGTTTGATCTGCATTAGCCTACTATGGTGGCCTGATCTTTCTAGCTTGTCTGCTTGACAGACCTCTTCCTGCCCCGTTCTTGTTCCAAGTATTAGCTCAATCTTGCCTAATATGCCTGCCTTACTGGCTGCACTCTTGATGCTACCAAGTGGCAATGCCATGAATCTTCCAGCCCAGCCCTACATTTTGGCACCCTAATGATAAGGACCAATAACCCAGTGGTAAGGGATTGCATTCAGATCCTCTACCTATCTCTTCCCTGATCATATCACACCAGCATGGGGCAGGACAAGAAGTCAAGCCCACAATTATGGTTGGACCAGAAGGACCAGCAGCTCTCAGGGGGGAAGGAGAATAAGAAGTAAAATCATAGAGGTCATAGGAAAGGCATGTGAGCAATCATGGACTGAAGAATGCATCCATCATATGGGCAAAACCACATTTGTCTTGTTCACCAAGCTATCCATACCATCTAGCTAAATCAATAATTGTGGAATGAGAGAGAAGCTGAGAACTAAGCAAAGGAGGCAGGGAGATGATATGGATGATGTTTTTGCTTCTGGTGGTGGCAGATTTTACCTTACATGTTATTAGGATATGACACAGTTAGTCCTTTGATTTCTATATTGATGAAAAATGTGTGCTTTTCATTCTTTTACAGAACTAATACAATCATAGCACATTTACCTTTGACTTTTCAATCTCCCTTTCCTTTACTAGCTACCCTCTAGGTAGATGGGTGTGAAGTGTTTTTTGTTCCATCTATCCTTTTCCAAGTACTTTATTTATATCGCAGCAATTATAACCAACAATGAAGAATTCATGAACAGTTAAGATCAGTGTGGGAATACAGAGAAGTCTCAGGGGAGTGAGGGACTCAATCCTACTTGGAGAAAATGACCTAATAAAGGGGGAAATGCCCAACTTTTGAAACCTGCAGACATCTCTTGGTGTCAGGGACTAGAAGGCAAGCTGACAGAACACAGGTGAAGGATTCAGAACAAAAGCTTGGCAGTGAGAATGAGCCATGGCGTTTGATATAGGTGTCCTGCTACTTATCTCATTAGGGGCACATATAAATGTCCCTTAGTAACAATCATGTGTCTCTATCTGTGATAGCAGCTAGTTCTCCTTGTGTGAGTCAGCTGTCACTGAGAGGCTGCCTATATCTCTGTGCTAAGATTCTGAAACTCATCAGGAAGTTGTGCTGCAGTTGATTAATGCTGTCTGTCATGAGCACGGGTATAAAGTTGTGCCATGCATGCCACATACTCACCATCTCAGTTTAGTTTACACCCAATGAAGCCAAGAACTACCTCGATAAATGAGAATGCTTCCCAAAATACTTATTTGGGGTACTAGGTCCCATCTGGAGTCTATACTGGTTCTACAGAACAGAATAATTTATAGCTGTTTTTTTCCCCCCATTTCAGATGACAGAGTGCTTTGGCATAAAAGGGCAATCATTTTCGGAATTATCTTCTAAAAACATGACCTGTGGATATACCAGGAATCTGAACTCAGAGTCATACCTCAGTTTCTGACCTAAGTTCTGCTGCTTTCCTAAGGCCACAACCCCCTTGTGAGAGTTGAAGAGGATAAGGGTGGAGGACAAATAACTTGTATATTCTTAAAGAAAAAAAATCATATTTAAAAATCTTCTTGAAAATGACTAAATCCAGCTGCTTATCATACAATATCCTGGACTGTGGCAAACTTAGTCAAGCTGGGCTAAACTCAAGGCAAAGGGTATATCACCTACCACAAAGCAACATGCACTTTGTGTATTTGCCCAGTAAACTTGTAAGTAATTCGGAGCACAGCCATTGACAGGGAAGGCCTATTTTGGAAAAAAAATGATTCAATGAGAGGAAGAAAAACTTCACTTTTGTTGAAAGATCAAGAAGTCATGTCCATGTTATAAAACGTGACATCTGGGTCAAGAGGTATTAGTGTTGACAAAGATGTGTTTGTGCATGTATAAATGTGTGTGTGCATTTATATGTGTTTCCCCTGTGGGAGTATTTGTGTGCATGTGTTCTGGTGTGTGAGCTTTTGTACATGAGAAACTTACCGAGCTATGAAGGAGGCCAGTGGGAATTCAACCAGACTTGACTCAAGCAACTTTAGTCTTGACTCAGGCAGCGTTGGCCTTCCTGGGCAAACCTCATGCTCAGCCCTTAGATACCATGAAGATATTTGACCAATTCTAGAATGTTCACTCTGCCTAGGTTCCGATTTCAGAGGTCTTCAAAGAAAACCTTGGTTTTGTACATATAATCTTTTTGATGAGTGGTTTTCAGGCATACCTCTTGTGAATGGCCCCCACTTAGATACCATGGTGCCTCCTGGGAATTAAGTCATGACAAACAAATTTGGTGCTTTTGTGTAGAAAGCTGGCTATTAAAGTGGAAAAGAGTATGTTTATCTTCTACTTTATCCCTAGTGAATTAGAGTTAAGATTTTTTTTCTAACTGCAAGTGGAAATGATAATGATCCTTCGCACCACCCTTCCACACCCTTCTCAGAAATTCCAGTAATGCATAATCATTTTAATCATCAACACTGATAGTTACCATTTGCAGAGAACATGTTTGGTGTGTGTGTGGCCTAGAACAACTGTCTATGTAAATTCTAGTTTGAACAAAGGTACCCTTGAAAGCAAAAGTGGTGCTATTAAAAATTATACTGAGGTAACTAGACAAAAGCAGGACCTTCCTGGGCAAATTGGGACATGTAGTCACCTTTGTTGGGAAAGATCTTTGAGCTCTTTTCCACCCAGTCCTTCAGCGGACACTGAGAGGAACAGCACAGAACCCTGAATTCCTCAGGATTCCCTCAGTTATAAGTGTGGGGGATCTCAGCATGCATTTGGCTGCTAGCCTCACTTCTGCGGTTGGTTCCTGGCATAGGCCGAGGTTGTGTGAGGAAGAGGAAGGAATGCAGGCTCCCAGTCTCTGTTTTTCCCAGAGACAACAGTATGATGCATGGATCAGAGAACGGTCTTGGAATCAGCGAGGCTTGCCATTGACTTGCAGAGGAACCCTGGGTAAATTATTTAACCACTCTGAGCTTCAGTTTTTCAGATCTAAAAATGAGAACAATTGATTTCTTCAAATGATTATTATGTTGACTCCATGTGATGACTTGTGAGAAAGATTCCAGCACCCAATATACTTTTCTTTCATGTTTTGAAAACCCAGAATGTCACTTAAACGCACAGGAAAAAATAGAGTGACCAAGAAAAACTGTAATAAATTAGCTGATTTTAGCAATCATGTCAAATACTGGCAGTATCTGTGACCATAGCATACTCTATATCTGGGATAATTCAGGAAAGATTATTTCTTGCTCAAGCTACATGAAGGGATTTCCTCCCTGGGTCTCTCTTACAGAGAGAAGCCTCTAGGGGATTCTCTATATATACATTTTTATTTTATTTTTAATCAAAAGGTTAGAAATGAGAGCTCAATAGTAGTAAGCTCTTGCTTACTTAAACAAAGACATTGCATATGGGGAAGCCCATTGCTTCTGTGTCTTCACAGGCCTAGGTGTCTTACTCAAAACTATAGAGTTGGGGAGAGAGAGAAAGGGAGCTGGCTCTCACATATTACCTGCAGGTGTTAGGGGTGCAAGTCAGCGGTTTGCCTATGGCAGGCAGGCCAGGTCCCTCTTAGGGTAGATTCTGACTCTAAAGCTGATGTAAGGGAGAGCTTAGCACCCATGGAGAGCTGGGTGTGACACAAAGAGAAACTAAGTCTTTAGCGTGCGGGGCACTGTGCAGTGGAATTTTCTAAATGTGTAAGAGGGTGTACGTGGTATCAGCAGGAGGCCAGGTTTACTGGTCTATTTAAGGTAAAGAGATCATTTACAATATGGTTGCTTGCCATTCTGATCTCAGCCCAATAAAACTGTGGACCCTAAAACGGTGGCCCAGCGGGGGCCTCTCTTCAAACTGGCCACCTTCGGGGAGGGAGCAGAGCCAGGGCAAATGGTCATGGGTATGAAGTGATAGGCAGGAATCCTCTTGGACACAGACATGCTTGCAATTGGGTTGATAGGATGACTTCACCTGTTAATTCTAAAACTGAGGTACCACAATGAGGGACTTCGGCCCTCAGTGACCACAGACCTGTATGGTAGCAATGATCCAGGCTCAGCAGTGACACCAGTGTTTTTGATTTCCCCTTTTCATGAAGCTGCGTATAACTGGGGCTTCTGCCTGGAGTCTCTAAAGTTGCTTGGCTCTTGCCTCATGTGGGCAAGTTGGGGGTCCTCTTGTCCAACACTGGTATAGCCTGTCAGCAACCGCACCTCCAGGCTGGGTCCTCAGTGCCCTGCTGGGCTCCATGCCTGTGTGGGAACACATTGTCTGTGCACAAAACCAAGCACCTGAACACACATAGATCCTAAGTAAAGAAGGCTAATCCCTTCTAAGTCTCTCTGAGCTTCAGTTTTCTCACCTGTAAGAAGGGGGCATGGTCACAAGAAAGTTTGTGTCCTAAATCAAGTAATGACTATGGCAAGTCCAGAACTGGCCATTGTTATTATTCAAGACTGTGAGATCTGTCAAAGCAGAGCCTGTGTTTCCTTGGCTGCATTTCCTGAGCTTGGCCCCCAGTGGGAACTCACAAATATTTATTGATTATAACAACAACTATGACAACATAGTTTAAGACTAATAATCCACAACATCAATCACTGGATGGCATGGTTTCATTTGGGGACGTTTCTGTTAGTGGCTATAGAAGGAAGTGAGGGTCCAAGAATGATGCAAGTGCGTATTCCCCGATTATATTCATTTCATTTTTTATGTGTTTGCAATGTTGAGTAATTAGAAAACAGACAGTGAAATAAGGTAAGAAAACTGAGAGGACTGGTTTGGTGGTTCGATGACCAGACAGATGGACAACTGAAGTAAAAGGGACCAGGGCGACCACATGACCAATGGCTTGTGCTAAGATGGGAGTGAGGGCGGGCTGTGGCCCAGGCTCCCTGATGGGGGCCAGCACCCAAGAACTCACAGAGTGAGACCTGCTGGCAATCAAAGCACCTGGACTTTGCCGGGATCATACGCTTCAGTTTAAGGACTGGTTCAGCCATCTTCTCACCTGTTGGGTTTATACATGGGAGAATAACGTGCATAAAGTAATGAGCACATTCTAGCAGGTTTAATGTACTAATTCAGGTTTATTTCTCTAATTTGCCTGCATCCAAACATTTTTTTCAAGGTAAAACCAGTATGTCAAACTGTTCAGCTAACATAACCTGGTAGGTTTGAGAAAATATCTGATTTAGAGATGGGTCACACAGGTTCCAGTGAAAGTGGATTTTTCATCAAGTATGAATCACTGCTATTAAAAATTTACGCCAAAGCTAAGTTGTTGGTAAGCTCTCACGTTCATCCATCATTATTATAATCAGTTTAGTAATCTCCTCTTGCATAGCATTGGTTGCATTGTTTTCAAAGCCCCTCATAAGGGGCAGGCAGCTCATGGCAAATGATTCAGTATTCTGTCTCAGTTTAGGACAACTCTGAAGGGCCACTGAGATTGGAGTTTCATGTAGGATCTACAGAGGCTTCAGATGACATTGCATTGTGGGTTTGTTTGTCCCTTTGCCCAACCCTGTCTTTCTCATGTCCATGTGAGATATGAGATATCCTTCAGAACAGTCCCCCAAACCTCCTGGCTGCAAATTCTGTCTCAGAGCTGCTTCTCGTGATGGAGAGGGCCACAGGAATGGTTCTTCAAGGCTCTGATCCCCAGGCCATAACCTGATGGTGTCTTGTGAAAAGTCCACCCACAGACAAGGGTCTGGGACTTCAGGGCACAGAAAGGAGACCTGGCCAGTCAGAATAAGTGATCAGTAGGTAGGGTGCCAATACAAGGTTAGAGGTGCTGACAGAAGGCAGTTCCTACAAGGAGGGTGTGAGGTTTATTCAGATTGCAATGGGAAGGAATTAGTGGGTTTTACTAAGGATATGACAGTGTTTGATTCTTTGAAAAGGGTTCCCTTCGCGATGGGGAAAGTGGATTTGTAGGAGTGTGGTTGGCTATATAATGACCCCCAAATATGTCCAGGTCCTAATCTCTAGAACCTGTAGATGTCACCTTATATAGTAAAAGGGACTTTGCAGACGTGATCAAGTTAAGAATCTTGAAATGGGGACATTACCCTGGTTTATTCTGGTGGACTCAATGTTATCACAAAAGGGAGAAGCAGAATATCATAGTTAGAAAAGGGGATGTGTGAGCAGAGGTTGGAGTGATGAGACCATAAGCTAAGGACTCGGAAAAGTTCCTAGAAGCTGCAATAGATGAGAAATAGATTCTTCCCTGGATACCCCAGAAGGAACCAGCTCTGCCAGCTCCTTGATTTTAGCCCTGTAAAACTCATTTTGGATTTCTGACCTCCAGAAGTGTAAGAAATTAATTTGTGTTGTTTTAAGTTTGCAGTTATTTGTTACAGCAGCATAGGAAACTAATACAAGGGGTCAGGTGTAGAGGTGGAAGATGGGTCCAGGTGGGCATAATGATAGAGGCTGGGAGCAGACAGGGTAGAGGCTGAATGGCATCATGAGGCACAGTGAGGGGGCTGATGAGATTAAAGACCTAGAGAGAGCTGAGCTCAGCTTATAGTGCTCCCCCTCCCCGCCCCCAGCAAGTTCAGGAAATGCTCCAAGGCTTAGGTTTCTCCCTTGTAAAATTGTGATAGCACTTACCTCGTGAGGGTGTTATGAGACTTAAATTAGATAAACTGCATCAACAATTTAGCATCAGACCTGCCGTTGGGCATTCCTTCGCCTCCTCTCAGAACACTCAGAGGGCCCATCTCCTCTACCCTCTTCCTTCAACTGCCCGTCAGTCTCATTGAGGCCCAAGTGAGGGAAGGTAACCATAGTTAGCTTCTGGAACTTGCTGCTCCCAGAGCCTCATAATATATTTTTGTCTGGGTTCCCTGAAATCAGACTCTATGAGAAGGACTTGGGTGCATGTAGTTTATTTGGGAGGTGATCCTAGGAAGCACGAGGAGGGCGAAGGGAGGTGATATAGGAAAATAGGACATTCCAATAAAAGGTGCATTAATGAATGGGGTCCTTTCGGCGTCACTGGGATTCAGTCCTGATGAAGACCCTCAGAGAGATGGCATAGCCCTCTGAATTATCTTACCAAAGGGCAGGGAGGCTAAGGCACTTATCTGCCAACTCACCCTCATTGGTCAAAGATCACTCCTGGGCATTAACTCTGCATCAAGTCCCACCTGCCCCAAGCCCATGATGAACAAGTTGCTGCTGGTTCAGAATGATCACAGTGGGGAGATGCCAGAAGCCATTGGCATAGGTGGCAACCATCTGCAGGTGGCCAATGGGATAGGCTGAGAGGATATGGCTGGGCACTGAGGGTGTCTGCTGCATGATTAGAAAGCATCTGAATTAAGTTGTGGATGGCAGAGTCATGCCAAAGGAAAGTCAGATACGTAGGGGTGAAGTTGCAAGAAGAAATAAGCAGAGCAGCCAGGACAGGCTGAGAATGTCCCCAATGTGGGTACTCTGCATTTTCAGGTTCAAATTTGTCACACCCTGGAATAAGTCATTAAAAACCTTCCTAGAGGATGATGAGTGCATCGACATGACTATGTGGTTCCTAACAGCCAGAGTAGGGTGAGCACAGGGTTCCCTGTGGCTGGAGCCTGAATTCCTAGTGCCCATGGAGCTGCATGCATGGCAGGACTCAGCAGCGCTCAGTAGCTGGGAAGGGGTCCGCATAGGCATTGATTTTTAGTATACATGGTAGGCAGCTTCTCAGGTGGTCCCAATGATCCCACCTCCTGGTATTCACAGCCTTGTGAATTCCTCTCTTCTTGAGGAGCTTGCTTTCAACCAGTAGAACAGCTCACCATTTAGGGGTTACAAAGGTTCTGAGTTCTGTCTTGCTAGTAAACTATCTCCCTTGCTGGCTCTGATGAAGCAAGTTGCCGTGTTAGGGAGGCTTGTGTGACATGGAACTTAGGATGGCCTCCTACCAGCAGCCAGCTAGAAACTGCTGATCTTGATCTAATAGCCCCAAAAGAACTGAATCTACTTTCAATCACATCATGAACTTTCAGATGACGCCCCAGTTCTAGCTGATCCTTTGACTGATGCCTTAGGAGACACCCCCAGAGCAGAGGAACCAGCTAATGCATGCCCTTATTCCTGACCCAGAGAAGCCACAGTATAATAAATGTGCGTTGTTGTTAACCTCTCAGTTTGTGGTAATGTGTAATGCAGTGGCAGATGACTAATACATACATGAAAATCTTGGCTTGAGTATTATCTGAGGACCTGCTGGCAGAATTCTTGTACATGATCACACAGGTGTGTAGGACATCCCAGTCTGCCCCTTTGCTAAAAGCAACATTCTTTGTTGTGGGAAGATCACTGCCAGGCCCATGACTGTAGGTTGACAAGCTCTAAACACTTAGGCCTAGACCCCCAACCTCAGCGTATGGGGTGTAACAGGGTGCACATCCTCCTACACTGGGTGCTCTGCAAGAATATCCAAGGAGACAATTATATAAACATACCAATATGCAGGCATACATAAAAAGATTTTTGCTATCAATAATTCATTAATGAGCACTGCTATGTACACTGCCTTGTGTTAAAAGGAATAATTACATTCCAATATGTATTTGAGTTACTGACTGAGGCATATTTCATGGAAGGGCAGGAGCAGAAAAAGACATTTATTTTGTGTTATTGATTTGACATGCTGTCAGTGTCATAAAACCCCCAATAAAATTCCAGCAACTCTGGATTCTGCCATCCCTTGATAATCTTATTACTTTCTTGGTACAAATTCCTCATCTGTTACTTTATGAGATACACCGAGGTACACTGAAGACATAGATTAAATTGCTGTCATTTATTTACTAACTGTATAACCTTGAACAAGTAATTTAAATAAACTCTGAATCTTAATGTCCACATCTGGGTAAAAAGAAAACTGAAATGTACATGTATACAATATAATCATTTAAAAAATCAGTGATTGGCACTTAGTAGGTGCTCAGTAATGCTTTCTCTCAATAATTTATTCACAAGCACATAGAAATATTTACAGAGAAAATTTTATGTGACAAGTTGCAGTTGTGGCTACTTTTATAGAAAACATGTGTGCCTTATAATAAAAGATAGTGTTTGACTCCAAGCAGATGAGATTGAACAGTTATTTGAGCTGTTTATATAATAAAATGTGACAGGCAGACTTTGGTATTTCACTGCCCCAAGGTTTTATTTATTTATTTATTTTTTATTTTATGGACTGCTCACTATCATTGCAACATCCAGAACTTTTTTCTATGTCAGTATGATAGACAATATTCATATTCTTCTTGGGTAATTGCCTTTTTAGCTGAATCAATGCCTTGTGGGCATGAGAAGGAATCTGTTTTATCTCAACTTTATTTATCCTATGATTATACTAAGACTATTAAACTGAATTTTCCCTTCCTCCCCTCCTCCCAGGCCCATTCCCAAACATCTTCCCAAACCTATCTCAATACTCAGCCCTTTTTGTGAAATTTCCCATTGGCATGCCTCACATTTCCCGACACATTTCCTTCTCTGGCAGAATTCCACATTTTAAATAAGGGCCTGATGAATGAGTGAACTACTAGTATAATTCACTTGTTCATTCAAAAACATTCTTTGAGGGTTTATAGTGGGAGGATACAAGAGGAGGGAGAAGGGGACACAGCTGTGAGAAGTTCTAGAAGGGAGAAGCTACTATAAAGGAGGGTGCTTGGGTATTCTTCGTGAATGTAATAAGTGGTGATACGTGGCTAATCATGGAGGGAGGGGTTCTCTGCATGGAGACTGGAGGTGTTGGAGGAGTTAAGTATTTCAAGGCAGAGTGGGCAGCATGTGCAAAGTCCTGGTGGCTGGAGAAGGTGCGGTGTGTTCTTGGAACTGGAAGCAGCTCAGTGGGCAGGAGCCTGATAGGGGACCTGGCAGGCAGAGTACAGATCCTGGTTGGCCTTGTTGCATGTATTCCAGACGTCATGCCTGGGGAAATGGGGAGTCCATGAAACGAATAAGCAGGAATGTGACACTGTTAGGAAAGGATAGTCACATTTCAAAAAGAGCTCTTTGGTTGGAGGATAAGGCATGGATCAGAGGTGACCAGCACCCTTGGGTGTGGGGCTGTTGCAGTATTCAGGTAAGAGGTGGTGGGAGATTGACCTAACGTGGCTGCAGTGGACGTGGAGCGGGGTAGAAGGCATTCTGAGTTACTTAGGGGGTAAAACCCACATTATATAGTGGTGGATTGAACATGGAAGGTGCAGGAGAAATGGACAGCGAGGAAGGGATGGTACTTTCCCCTTGTATGTGGCTTTAGCTTTCTAGAGTGATTAGACTTCAGGAAACGAAAGCTGAACCATGTCGAGTGAGCACAAGTTTTATTAATTTTATATCACTGTATTCTTTCAGAGATCTCCCAACCCCAGTTAAAAAGCAAGCATTTCCCCTCCAGTGTATACCAGACAGGTCACAGCATCCATTACAGGTTATCCAAACAACAGTTTCCTTGGTCTTGCAGAGGTCTCTGGTATACCTCTTCTCCTTCCTTGCTGATGGAGAAGCTATCCTCCTCTTCTTTGATCACCATAGGAGTTCTACCCCTTCCTAAATATGTGTTGGGAGCCCTCCCTTTCCCATCACCTGTATAATATCTCAACATCTCCATGCTTTTGGAAGGACTCATTTAGCGTTTTGATCCTCTGAACCAGTGAATTCAGATAAACAGGCTTCATTTCACAAGCTAAATAAGACTAAGTGGTAGTGGCTGCCCCATATGTGTATAGGAGAAGATTCTGGAGCCCTATCTAGGCTTACCAGGAAATAATTCTACGATTAATTGGTAGTGTCTGTCATAGTCTCAAAACAGGAAAATGGTGTCATATAACCCATCCATTTTTATTCCTCCTTTAGTCTTTCCAAATTGCTAGCCTACCTCTTTAATCTATCAACATAGATATTCACAACATCCCACACCTTTCTTCAGTATGTTATTCTTTGGATATTTCTGAATTCCCTCAAACACACTCTAAGTTATATGACAGCAAGGATCAATTTGTCTGTTTCTAATTTTTGGTCTCCTCTTCAGCACTTGGGTGCCCAGAGGGTTTAATAAATTATCTTTAACTCTACTTTCCACCATTTCCTCTCCCTTTGACCAGCCTCTATATATCTACCACCCATGCTGGGTTAGCATATGGCTACAGGGCTGAGCTGGAGGAACTTCATTTCTTATCCCTCCCTTAGCTTTTGTGTGTGCTGCTCCCAAAGTAGCTTTGGAATTAGAGTCCAGAGGAGAAATATCTGACAGCATTGTTGGCTTAGGTATCTTTTGTACAGACCCATTCAAGCCTCTTAACACTCTTTTCAGGGACAAGAGGCTGTTTTGCTGATCTACAGTCAAAGCCCTTGTCTGAACTCCTGCAAGAAACATGATTGTTAAGTCATTGATTGATTCTCCTTTGAGTTGAAACAGCAGGAAATCTGAACATGAGGGTGCAATGATATGTGCTGCGGCCTGACAGAATTGAGCTGAATAAGTTTTGGGTTTATAAGAGAGTACATTTAATTTTTAATAGATTATATACAAGATATTGAGTGACATTAAACACAGAGTTAAATCAGCCATAACCCATTTAAAGCACCCTTGCAGATAAAAATCCCAAATCTACTAGCCTGCCAAATATATTCTTTATCCACACACATTTGTCGATTATTTCCACAACACTAAGCCTTTCTAATGCTCCTCTTGAGTTACCTTTTCCCCCCTCAGGCCTGAAATACAGGTGACATCTACTCTCTGTGAAATAGATAGGATTGACAAGGAAAAACCCTGGATTTGTGATTGTTAATCCTTTGGTGATCACAGACCCTTTTGAGATTGTGATGGAATCTTTGGACTGCTTCCCAATCAGAAAGGAAATGGTCTAAACATTTACAAACACATTTTGCACACAATCTATTGTGTTACATTTGAGATCGATTCCATTCACATTCACATTATAAAGTATAAAAATAATTTTTACTAAAAAACAAGTGTTATTCTAGATTTTTCAGATCAATTAAGAGCTACTTTCTAAGAAGTTAGAAAAAAAAAAAACTATGCAAGTTAAACAAAAAGTAAGCCTTAGTTAGCTTCAAAAGTACAAGTTAATGGGAACACCTGCTTTGCAAATGTAAGAAATTTTAATAGTTACAAAGTCTTTGACATGACAACAAGGGTATCATCTTCAACAGCCAGTCAATTTCTGCACTGCTGGGTTTGATGGCAACAAACATGTGAACAGACTAATGTATGTGACAGCAACAAAATTAGAACTCCTGTGACTCACTTAACCACAGAAATGTGGGCTGGTGTCAAGAAAAGTGGGCTATAAGACAATTCCAATTCTTGTTTAATGATTTCTTTGTTCCCAGGTCGTTTGGGTTAGCTATGACTGGTTTTAATTGTTGAGGCTCTCTGTGTGTATTACTTATTTATTGCTGGCATAAAAATTATCCCAAATTCCAGTGGCTTCAAAATTATTTATTTTCTCAGGCACAGCTTAACTAGGTGGTTCTGGTTCAGAGTCTTTCATGATATTGCTGTCAAGATGTCAGCCAAGGCTGCAATCTCATCTGAAAGCTTGACTGGGGCTGGAGAGCCTACTTTTAAGGTGGTGTCTTCACATGGCTATTGGCAGGAGACCTCAGTTCCTCAACACATCAGCATCTCCATAGGAGTGCTAGAGTATTTACACAGCATGACAACTGGCTTTCCTCAGAGAGACATTTCTCAGAGAGAGAAAAGCAGGGTAGCAACCAGAATGTCTTTTATGCCCTAATTTTGGATGTCACACACCATCACTTTTATTACACTCTATTAGAAATAAGTCACGAAGTCATACTCCACACTCAAAAGGAAAAGAATTAAGCTTTGCCTCTTGAAGGAGAAGGGTCAAAGAATTTGTGGACATATTTTAAAACCACCACACTATGCTGTTAAAGAAAGAACTGTGCATTCATGTTTCCATTTTAAGGTGGTTTGAGAAAAGTTAACTGTTAGAACAGTTCATCCATGTCTCCAGGTACTGAAGTTAAAGACATCTCCTTGCAGGGAAAATGATGGGTTTGGAAAATTGAGCCACTGGTAAAAATGAGAGTTCTAATTCCAAGGCTGTGTTATCTCTACCCTCTTTAGTGCTTGCTGACAAATGTGAAGGGTCCATGGATCTCACGCATATGTTTGCATCCAAAAGCAAAGATAGAAGCTGGTAGGAATAACTTGCTCTTAGTGGAGACTCAGGTGAGAACTATGTTTTCCTGGATATCTTCAGTAAGTGCTGTGTGAAAAGGAAGAAAGTATAACAAATTTTGTTGTGTAACAAAACCTCAGTAGCATATGACAGGTAGTGTTTTTTGCCCGTGCATATGGGGTCAGCTGTCACCTAGGTTACTCTCCTGAGCTTGTCTGGGTTTATGCACATGTTGGGGAGTCAGCTGAGTGTTGGTTGGTCTATGTTGGCCTCGGCTGTGATGACTGAGCTGACTTGGCTTTGCCCCATGATTCCCATTTTGTAGCATGTTTAGCTCGGGCATGTTCTCAGAGTAATGGCAGAGGCACAAGACAGCAAGCACAATCCTACTGGTGTTTTTTAAGCCTGTTTGTTTGGCAGGCTTTCCATTGGCAAGCACTTCATGGCCGAGGCCAGCATCAAAGTGGGAGGATACTGAATAAGTTATATTATGGCACAGGGAGTGGTGAAGAATCAGGGCCATTTTTGCAGTTTACTACAGGAAGATGAAGAAATAGTCTATTTTTCTTTTTTTAAAAAACAGGGATCCACAATTTCTTTTTTAAGTAAAGTGGACAGATAGTAAATATTTTAAGTTTTGCAGGCCACATATGGGCTCTGTTGAATATTCTCCTCCTCCTTCTCCTTTTTCTCCTTTTACTAATATTTTAAATTGTAAAACCATTTCTAACTTACAGGCTGTACAGAATTGGGCTGCAGGACAGATTTGACCCATAGGCCATAGTCTGCCAATCCCTGGTTTAAGTGGAAAGATGTTCATACTTACAATAACTTATTGTGGTCTGTGTACAAAACGCATTCACATCTGTCATTTTATTTGATCCTCACAGCACTCTGATTGTTGAAGGCAGGTATTACAATATCTTTGTTTTCATATAGGGGGAGATGTGAACTGATTTGGTGAAACTGGGACCTGGCTGCGGAGGGGGCTGGGAGGGCCATCG
The DNA here is from genome assembly GCF_987537825.1 of Furipterus horrens. Lineage (NCBI taxonomy): Eukaryota > Metazoa > Chordata > Mammalia > Chiroptera > Furipteridae > Furipterus > Furipterus horrens. Next base: position 26,362,938 of record NW_028327183.1, read on the forward strand.
TGTTTACCTGAGGTTGTCCTGCCAGGAATAGCTGCTCATGCTCATCTCCATTGCATCTGAGGGCCAAGCCTCCAGGGGGGCTAGTACGCGAGGACAGTAGTCTTCTCCGGCCTCCTGAGAACACATACTTTGCAGGTGGAAGGGAAGCAAGCCGTCTAATCAAGCTAATTTCCACCACACACTGGCTAAATGAGGCTTGATTTCAAGGGTGCAGAAGGTAAGGCAGTTGATTCCCAGGTCCCATTTCCCAGTCTTCGCTTCATTAACATGATCACTTTTGTTGTATTTAACTGACTTCCAGAGAGGCTTCCTTTCTACTAGGACTCGTTTAGAAATAATGTTTAAGGGAAGGTGTTTAAAACAATTCTTCATATTGATTAAGGCATTTTTAAAACCAAAATCAGAGAGGCTCTTTTAGAAATAATGTTTAAGGGAATGTGTTTAAAACAAGTCTTCATATTGATTAAAGCATTTTTTAAACCAAAATGCAATCAGTATACACATTTTGATTTTTATATTTAATCCACAATATGGCTTTTAGTGTTTTTCCCTCTACTACTATACTCTAAACAATGTCATAGAACAAACGTAGCAAAATACTAAGTTATTCTCTTTTGTCCATGCCAAGTGTTACTTAGCTGTTGAAAGAGGAATGTTCAATCTAATTTTCATAAACAATAAATAATACAGCTTATGCAGGCCCATGGAGGTGGTACTAACTTGATGTCTCAACAATTCCCTGAAAAGGGGAAATAAAATGATGCAGCCAATTAATTGTCTGGGCACTTGCCTGCAAGTTATCAAACAGAAAGCTCTGTTCATTTATTCCAAAATGGCTAAGAGTGGCTTACTCTAGAAATTGGGTTACTTTAGAATTATGGCCCATGGAGGCATTTTCTAGGGTATCCCAAAGTATACATTATGGATATTAGTTTCTCAAGATAATGGGAAGAGTTATGGAATCAAACATACATTTGGCTAAACACCTAGGTTAAGCAAAATTAAATTATTATTATTATTATTTTTGCTGCAGGACTTCTCAGAGCCTTTAATACATGAACAGGGATCCTGAATTTCCCAGTAAGAGTGAGAGTGCAGCAGTTTCCAAATCTACTTATTCATGGGACCCTTTTGTTCACAGAACATCTCATGAGACAATATTCCATAGAACAATCGCTGAGGATCATTACCAAAAGTGAAATGTCACCAACACTTTATGCCAGAGGAGAATCCTGGAATCACCCTCACCATTGAACAGTTGTAGTGTATTAGTGGAAGTTCACTTGTTCATTTCACATAATCAATTCAGACCTCAATGTTTTAAGAAAAATATCTTCACAAAAATCAGGGCTAGTAATTGTTTAATGTATGAATATATATCCCTAGGAATTAAGAAGTTAACATTAGGGGTTAAGCTTAATCATTTCACAGATTCTAAGATGTCAAGTCCGTGCTGGAGTTTTGCAAGCATCCAGAGAAAGCTGCTGTCAGAACATCACAGATTCTTATCCTGTTTAGAGTTTTACCTTCCTCTCTGCTCTCATGCAAGGTTTCACTGACGGCATTGCTGACAGGATACATTTTAGTTGCTTTCTGGTATGACTTCTCAATACATAAGCGTTGTTTTCTCTGTATATAGTGATTATCCACAATAATTACTATTCAGAACATTAATCTGATCTCTAAAGCTACAAAAAGAGGTCATGCCTTTGTGATGGTTGATCTTCTTTTCCCCCTCACTGAGTATTATAGGCGCCAGGGCAAGCATTGCTTTCCACGCTACTGGACATTGCCAGCCTGCTGTCCTGGGATCAGCTTCAGCTCCATGTGGCTAAGAGTGAACTTGTTATCTTTGCCATGAGTCAGTTCCTCTTCCTGTTTTTTCTTTCCCCCCAGCTAATAGCATTAACATCCTTTCAGCTTCCAGAGTTAGGAAGTCCTGAGTAATTTTATTTATTGATTTCTCTTCCCTGCCATCTATTAGTTGACAAATCCTTTGACTCCACCTCTGAAATATTTCTCAGATTTACATCTCCTTTTCAGTTTTGTGGGCATTGCCCCAGTTCAAGATCCTATTTTTCTTAGACAAGCCCTGTGGTCCCTTTGCCATTATCTTTTTCCCGTCCAATTGATACTTCCACCACTATTACTAAGATCCTTAACATTTCTGACTTCTCTTCCTCTTCCTCTTTCACTTGCTCCTCCTCCTTTTCCAACGGTGTTATATACATTGTCATTCAGTCTTTACAATGGCTGAGATTAGTGCTATCACTATCCACATTTTATAAATGAAAAAGAAACAACAGCTGAGGCACAGAGATGTGTAATATACTCAAAGTCATAAAGGATGGATATACGGTTTCAATCTGGAGGGTTCTGGCCAGATACCTAAGCTCTTACCCACTAAGCCATGAACTCTGGCAACATGTAGGTCTTCTGAAAAACACCCTGAGTGGGGGAAACCCTCATCTCAAAACCTTCACTGGCTCTTTCTTTTCTATAGAATAGTATGAATGGTACATATATTTTTGTTTGAAATGTTTTTATTTTGTATTCATGTTCTAAAAACTCAATTGTATTAAGGTTTGTATTCCATAAAATGCATCCCTTAGGAATACATTTTTATAATTTTTGACAAAATTATACACCAGGGAACCACCACCAGTCAAAACATAGAATATTTTCATTACCCTAAAAAATTCCTTTTGCCCCTTCCTAGACTATCCCCACACATGCCTCTGGCCTTAGACAAATACTGATTGGTTTTCTGTCACTACAGATTAGGTTTATTTTCCTAGAATTTTCAGGTAAATGGAACCACAGTATTTTGTGTCTGACTTTCTTTAGATAGCATAATGTTTTTGAAATCTATCTATATTGTTGAATGTATCAGTAGTTGATTCTTTTTTGTTACTGAGTAGTATTATAATGAATATACTACATTTTTTTTATCCATTCACCTGTTGGTGGACATTTGGGTTGTTTTCAGTTTTGGGCTTCCATGAGTGAAGCTTCTCAGAACATTCTCAAAGTTGTCTTTGTGTGGGCATATATTTAGAGTGGTATGTTAGGGCTTTTGATTTCAAAGGACAGAAATCTACCCCCAAAGTAGGTTCCACACTTGAAATCTGGAATTGACCTTAAAAGTTGTCATTAAAAAGAAATGTCTTCTTCACTTCCTCTCTCAGATATCCTTTCTTATTTGTTAGCTCCATTCTGACATAGTTTCTCTCATCATGGTGATAATGTAGCTTCCAGCAATAGTCTCAGACTTACAGTCCATCCTCTCAGCAGCTCCACTGGAAAGAAGTTTTCTTTTTCCAGCACATTCAATACAAATTTTTGAACTAAATCCAGTTGGCTCTCATTAAGTCACATGTTCATTCTTCAACCAATTGTTATAAACAAGGGGATGGGATTCTTTGATTTGTCAGGCCATAGTCACATACCCTCTTCTGAATCCACCCAACCACATCAACTTAAATTGCATGGGGGTGGGGAGAGGTGGTTCCCCAAGGAAATTGGAGCATTGTTATCAAAAGCAGGGAAATGGCTGAGTAGCTGGCAGACCACAATGACCATCAGTCCTGGCACTGGCATTCCATTTCACCAAACTCTCCCCACTGGTCTTCTGTTCCTGAATGCTAAGAACTGGATTTTCTGGACACTGTAAATTACTTATTCCTCAATGTGAGCTGCAGTTTTCCTCTATATGCTGTTCTTTCGCCCATGGCTATGGCAAGCTTACTCACTTCCAAAATCCAGCTCAAATGCTGTCCACCTCAGGAAGCATTCCTAAACTTGCCCTGGCCTAGGTTAGTCGCAGGGCACCTTATCTATACTCTGTCATAGTTCTTACCATAGAATGTCTCATCATAGAATTGGTTTCTTATCATCCTCACCTCCCCTACTAAACACAGACAGCCTGACAGCCCATCACTGTCCTGCTCATCTCAGTGCTCCCTAGGGCCCAAACGCAGTGCCTTTTACACAGTGTGAGCTCCATAAATACTTATCGATTGATTCTGGACTTGCCATCCATTAAGAGAAGTTAATGGAGGTTTTCTGATTCCCAGCAGATGACCAATTTTGGAATGTTGTATCAGTCAAATTTTTAAGGATCAATATAATCTTCTTTGGATATTTTTTTTCTCACTCAAAGAATATTTAAAAATAATTTTATTGTATTTTCTCCTTTGGTTTGACAATATGTAAACATTTCAGAAAATTTGCAAATATACAAGTATAAAAGTGATAAGAAGCTTCTTCCTAGCTTAGGGCCATTGCATGGGGAAGGCTGGAGCTCCTACAACTTCCCCTTCCTGGCTCCTTACCAGTCACATCTCAGCAAGAACTTCACTTCGGCCTTGAGACCTTCCCTTATCTCTCAGTTTTGTTTTGTTTTTCATAGTACTTGTCCTGATAAAAATATATCCTCTCCGTTGATTTGTGTATTACTGTCTGTCTTGCCTATAAAATAAGCTCTGTGTGGTTAGGGACCTCGATAGCGTGGTCGCAGTGTTTTCCCATTCACAGAGCAGTGGCTGGCACATAGTAAATGCTCCATAAATAATTATGGCATCAGTTAATGAATGCTCCTGTAACAGAGGTAACCATTACTTAGTATTTTTGTTTCCTTCCACACATATAAACACTGATACACTCAGATATGTATGTGCCCGTGGGTTTTATACACACACTAAATACACACACATACATATAGTATATGATAAGGTATACGTGATGTAATTTAGGGCTATCGCACAACCCGTCTGTGTCCCACGCACGCTCACTCCTTACCATTCCCCCCGGCAGCTTCTCACTGCAACCCCTAGGGGCGCTCTGCCTGAGCCCCAGCTCTGGCTGCTGGAGCCTTCGCAGCCTGCATTCGGGACAGGCCAGAAGTGCGGGGAGCTCACACCTCCCTGAGCAGCGCTCACCCGGGGACGGGGACTGAGCGGGATGGAGGCACACCTCTGGAGAGCGTTCCACATTTCTCAGCGTCTCCAGTGGTACTGATGCCCAAGTGGTAGCTAGACGGATAGTTTACTGCCTTCCATCCCGTGGCCATGTCACTTCCCACCTCCATGTCGCTGCTCCCTGGAATCACCTGCTAAATAAGCTACTTATACTTGACAGCTAAGCCTGAAGTTCATTGCCTGAGACAAGGAAAAACTGTAAACATAGTTGTGTAAACAATAATAAAATGGCCTTTGGGCCTCTCAAATCTCATCTCACAGATTTTGCCTTCTGCCTCCCCCTTCCTCTCTGCTGCATGGACAGGGTGGACACCCATTTACAGCCGTGTGTACGTTCTTCCTTGGGGAGCCAGTCAGAGAGAGCACCCTTAGTGCTGCCTCCACTCAGAATGTAATCCTGCCCAGCACCGGTGGCTTCAGAGATTTCATAGTCATCCGTAGTATAGAGGCTCCTGCATTCAGCTTTGCTTTTATCTGTTTCTAGTTTCCATTTTCAAAGCATTCCATTTTCCCCTTTTCCCCTTCATCCTTAGCCCCTCCTGTACAATAGCACCAAATAAAAAACCCCATCACACTTCCACGGCTGAAAAAGCTTTGGAAAAAGGCGGGTGAGATGGCTTGAATGTTCCTGAACTCTAAAACTGCAAGTCACAGACAACTGAAGGGGTGAGGTTGGCACAGAGTGGGCCGGGGGGCCCCTAGCTCTGCAGAGGAAGCCCTCAGGCCACAGCAGGCTCTGGGGGGCACAATGGCTGTAACGTGGTTTGACCACGTTGATTGGGGCATCTGTCTTGCTGAATTCAGGTTTGAATTATAGATGTTTCTGAATGAAACATTAAGGCTGTGTCCATCGGGACAGCTCTGGCTCGCTTACGTGTTAACTTTTGTGCAGTGTTGTTCAATTTTATCTAAACGTTACTTCAACTTCGTTTTGGGTAGATGCTCTTTCCACTCATTCATTCCTGCATTCATTCATTCCACACTGACAGTGACTGAGTGCTGGGGCTACAAACTTGTCTAAGACCCATTCTTTACATCCAAAGATCTCAAAATCTATTTAAGGGAGATAGACAAGCAAATCAATAATTGCAATGCCTTGCAGTTGATGCTGTCCAGCATGGGTGCCAAGTGGAATTGTTTAAGAGCAAGCGCTGCAGAGTCAGCCTTGTCCTGGCTCGGGGATCCACAAAGGTGGGCCCGAGGAGGAAGCAGGGCCCAGTGGACAAGAGCTGAGGATATGGATGAAATAGCCCTGGCTCTTCAGTTTCTGCTTTGTGCTAAATTGACTGACTTTCACTTTACTTAACCTCCTTGAGCCTCAGTTTCCTGATCTGCTAAATGTCTAGAGAAATGTCTGCATCATAGATTGTGCAAAATAAATGAGATAGGGCCTAAACTGTGCTTAGCAGAGCTCACGGCATACAAATAGCAGCTTAATAAAGGTTTGTTGATTTTAACAATTAAATAAAGCACAGAATATGCAGAGATACCCAGTGCAGACCCAGGAGGTGGATATAATTTGTTGGATGAGGTAATGCCTTGCTGGAACATGAGGAAGGTGAATGACAGTGCCTTGCCAGGCAAATAAGTGATTTCCTCCTTCTGTTCTTGTGGGCACCAGCAAGACCCATCATATACCTGTGTCAAAAACCTGCAATTTATAAAAAATGAAGCCTGTGATAGTAACAATGTTGCTGTCCACAAAGGCAGTAAGATACAGGCAAATGGGCTTTTTCTGGGCCATTATTTTATGATGGGCTGTCAGGTGTGTATCAGCACAAGGGCGGGTGAGCACCACTGCCCTCCTGGGGCTCCCATTGATCAGGGAAAATGTCTGGTGTATTTTCATTTATGATTTGATTTTCTCCCTCCTTCTCTCCAATAAGGGGATGTTCAGAGATGTAACAATTAGAATTCAATATGCTAATACAATGTCTCATTAGCACAGCCCTACAATCGCCTCTAGTGGTACATGTGTGAAAGCAAGAGAGTTCCTGGAAATTAGCTCGGCTTCCAGCCGTCCCCATCTGAATCTTTCCTCAACTACTCTGTGATTGCCAAGAGTCAGGCTCATTTCAGCAGTGGGAATTTCACTGGGCTGGTGATCCCAAAACTCATTCAAAAAATTAATACATTTTTCTCTCCCTTAATTTTTTTTTTTGTTTCGTGGGACATATTTCATGACATATGTCTGCTTTCTTCCTTGCAAATATTTCATTCAAAATTAGTCTTCAAGTTTCAAATTTTAAAGACAAAAGATCAATCATTGTCTAACAGGATTAAGAGGCCTTACAAAATTCTGGAGAGGAGATGTCCTTGCTTGTGCTTTTCATTTTGCTTATGATTCTGCAAAGTATTACCATTTCTCTGCCAAGTAAATTCTTACTGCATTAGAAAGGTATAGATGCTTTTCCAACAGATTTTGGTCATTTGGTGTATTATTTAATGGCTTCAGTGGTATTTTCCTTTGTGGGCTACAGTCTTAAGTCTAAGTCATACTCATGTTATATTCCCTACCTCCTTCCTTCTTCCTCTTCCCCCCTTACTTCCCCCCTCCCTCCTTTTTCCCTTCTACAAACATTTATTCAACCCCATTATATGCCAGGCACCATTTGAAGCACTGAAGATACACTGACCAACAAGGCACATGTAGTTCCTAGGAACATGATGGGGAGGACAGGTGACAGATAAACAGTTAACAAGATCAGAGCAATGACCAATAAATGTGCTGAAGAAATAGAAAGATGTGATAAGCAGGAACTTTGGAGGGAGCAGTGTGGTCATGAAAGACTGAGAAAGAGCCAGTCAGTAAGCCCTGGAGCAGGGAGAGGCCAGCGACTGCCCGGTAGTTAGCAATGAGGAAAGTAAGGCGGTGGAGTACCATGTCAGGGTCAGAGCATGCAACGTGGTGATAGGGATTTCCAATTTGAGATAATGTTTTGAGGAACAGGGGACATTTTTATTTTAGAATGTTCACAGTGAATTAGGTACATGTGCTGACCACATTTTCCAAACCAATATTTTTCTGGCTATTTACTTTCAACCTCCACTCTAAAGTTAGAGCATTTGTTTGCATTTGGTTCTACATTGTTGAGATCTCTTTTATCAAAATGAAAAAGATACTTCACTCAGGGAGTGTTGCAGAAACCTTAGATTGAAGGACTGAAGTGTTTGCCATCCACTTTAGTTCAGAAGGAAAATAGCTTTTGTCACAGACAGTTGCTTTGCCTCCTAAAGCATAAACAAGGAGGTACAATAATTTAGCCAAGTAGTTTAGTTGTATTCAGCTTAACTAATTAGCACCAATTCCATGCTTGATTCCCCTCTCCCCCATTAACTGAACTAAAGCCATCTCTAATGAGTTATGAATACAGGGCCAGCCGACTTACTTCGTTGTGAAAATGGCTAATGAGAAGGGAGCTATAAACGTTTGTAGGAAGTAGATAGGCCAAGACATGATATTCAATGTATTTGACAACTGGTGCAATACAGGCACTGACTAGTCAGAGTGCACAGTAGTGTATGGGTGCCACCAGGCTATTTAAATGGCTTCAACTCAAAAGTCTAAAGTCTGAGGTCTCATCTAAAATCACTTAATCACATATGGGTAAGATTCAAGGTACAATTCATTTTGAGACAAATTCCTCTCCAACTCTGAACCTGTGAAATCAAACAAATTATATGCTTACAAAATATAATGGTGGGACACACATAAGATAGACATTTCTATTCCAAAAGGGAGAAATAAGAAAGAAGGAGGGGTCATGGGTCCTGAGCAAGTCCCAAACCCCATGGGGCAAATTTCTTTGTAATTTAAAGTTTTAGATAATCTGCCATTTGGTTTAATGAACCAGGCTTCCTGGGGCAGAGACCCTGCCTTCCAAACATACTGGAGTGGGGGTCCTGTCCCCAAGTTTCTGGGTGGTTGCACCCAGGTGTGTCTGGAAGGCAAGGGTGGCCCTCTTGCTATGTGTTGCTGATAGTTAGAACTAATGGGGAAGAAATCATAGGCAGACAGATTTCAGGTCAACAAAGAAAGGCGTAACAGATAGAGCTGCCCAAGAAAGGAATTTGTTTGAGAAAATTAGAAGTTCTCTTTCACCAAAAGGGCTCCAGATGAGGCTGTGAGATTGGATAACCTTCCCAGAGTCAGCACTGAGGCACTGTCTCCTGACCTTGGTGACATATGGGTTAGGGTGGACTGAGAAAAACGACATTAAAATATATATCTATACACACACTTTTAAAATATATATTTATATATTTAACATACATACATAGATATTTTATATTTCTATGTATGTATATATTTATTACATATATAAATATTTAATATATACTTTTCAGAATTAAGCAATCTTATTCCATGCACAAATGAAAGAACTGTTTGATTTAGTGTCTCTTATAAATTGTCACCTACTTTTTCTCTTAGTCCAACATTAGAAAACAAAAAACAAAAAACTTGTGCATAAACAAAGTTGAGGAAGAAGCAGGTCATCTAACCTCTTTCTGCCCAGTATCAGCATAATGATATGTTACAGCTGAAGGGCTGGGCCAGTCATCTACATTCCATTCTAACGCCCTCTGGCACTTCCACTTCCACCTCTGGGCCTTCTAACAAGAATCAATGTGAAAAGCAGCACAGAAGTGACTGCAGCGTGGAGGTCCTAATTACGAATATGGAGGGCACACAGTTGACAAGGAGATCCTGAAGTGTTTATCGCAGACTGAGTTTGGACAGCCCCGATCAGTCCTTCTCATAAGGATAGAATCTTGGAACCCCAGATGATTAAGGAGGACACTAATCACATCATTTTTGAAGTGCTCTACAGAGGTCTAGCCAGGAGAGGGGGAACTTGGTTTTTTAAAGTGGGGAGGATGCACGAGGAGCAGGGTGAAGGGAGCAGCTGCAACTCCAGCCCTGGGAGCAAACAGCCAGTAGGGCAGCTTTACTTTTCTCTGTTTTAGATATTAGGGTTCAGTAGGAAATTACATTTGACTTTGAAAAAAGTGGAGGTCTCTAAAAAAAAAAAAAAAAGGATTCAAAATTCCAGTATAAACCTGTTTTCTTATTTCAGAGACAAAGCTTTGGATATTGAGGGGGGGGGTCTCCTTGTCAGCCACCTTATCCAGGGTAAAGACAAGACCAGGATCCAGCACTACAGTCTCTGGCTATGGCTCTTCCCACCATTCGTTACTCTCGATGAAACACAGGAACACCCCCAGGTTTAGGCACTCAGCAAATACGCATGGTGATAATGATGATAGCCATTGCTCACGTGGTCCTACTGTGTGGCCAGTGCCTCAGAGACATTATTTTTTTCAACCTTCACAACAGTGCTCTGAGTTAGGAGCCCTTATTCATTCCATATCATGGTTGGGGAAATGAAGTTCAAAGAAGTTAAATCACTCGCTCGATATCGCAACATTTGTTAAATGTTATACAAAGAAAAAATGCTTCTAGGCAGTAGATGTTGGATGTGAACCCAGGTGGCCTTAATCCAGAGGCCTCAGCACTAACCACTGTGCTCTCTCACCTTCCTATACTCTCAGCTTCTCACGGAGGACAGATACTACCAGATAATTTTATCTCCCCTTACCATATTTATTTTTAGCCACATAACAATATCCAGCAACCTTTCCTCTATTGAATGTTCTACTTCTAAAATGTTATGCCGTTATGTAGCGTGAACTTGATGAAGATAATAATCCTTCCTATAGCAAAATGGTCAGTCTTTATTAACTTTTACTCATTAGTTAATGGCTGGTGTAATTTAGAGAATGTCTAAATTATAGAATATGCATTATTTTATTTCTTTTAAACACATACCTCAAAAAATTATATAAGAATGCTCCCATTTGGGAGTCACTTCAGTGATTTGTTATGAGCATTGATACTACTTACATGTAAATAAAGGAAAGTTTAATATGAGAATTTGCTTATTATTCTCTAACTAATTCTGCCCAATCACCTATGCAAATAGACCTCATTATCTCTTACAGGCCTATTGTGATGGCCTGCAAACCCATTGCTCTGTGCCCTGCCCACAATGTCTTTCCCACATAACTTTTTCTATGATCACTGGTAAAATTCAGCATTAAATCACACCATAATGCCAGCCATAGTCCATATCTCACCTGTGTCAATGTTTAATTCATCTGCCACTTTGTCTCATCTCACCCCTGAAGTTCGAGCTCTGTGGCTGAATCCCTGGCCTCTTAGGTTCCTGGCTGTTTCTGAACATGGCCTAGGTTTACCTTCCACACGTAGCACCTGTTCCAAGTCCACTCATCCTAGTCTTCCTGGGTTCCAATTTCTCTCATGCACTCCCCTAGGGCTTTACTTCTTCCAGGGGTCTACTTTCATATTCAGTTTCATTCAGATCAGTTGTTTACTTTTCTTATTTCCTCTGCACCACTCTGAGCTCCACGAGGGCAGCCATCTTTACAGTTTTGCCACCTGGGCAGTTAGTACATGTTAACTGAGTGAATAGGATCCTAGGGAGGGATGCGTGCATGTGTGTGTGTGTGTGTGTGTGTGTGTGTGTGTGTGATGCTTGGTAAGAAAAAGGAGTCACAGGAGACAATATCAACTATAAGGAATTTCTCCCTCAATTTTGGGTTCCTGCATCATCCACATTAGATTGATTTTTGGTGCTGAATAAACATATGGATTCTCCAACCCAGCCAAGGCCTATCAGAGAATGGTTCCTCGGTGTGGGGGCCAAGGGTTTGCATTCTCAACATGCTCTCTAACTCATCTATACACATTAGTGTCTAAGAAACACTGCCCTCTGCCCTGTGAACTAGGATTCACATCAAGCCTAGTTTGAAGAATCAATGTGAGCTCTGGGTGACATGAGGAGAACAAGGGAGCTTTTGGATGCTCAAGAATCTAGAGCGAGTCTCCTCCTGGGACACTTTCCTTGCCTTCTCCAAGAAGGATTGGGTGGCCTCTCTCCTGTACTTCCTCTGCATACACCTTGTGGAGCATTTCAGGAAGGCAGAATAGCAGAGGTCAAGGGTAGCAGAAATATATAAAAAAAAGACAGTTGGACTAGTGATGGCTATGATAAATCCCAATATACAGTTCTATGACTGGCTCTAAATCTTCATCAAAAAACCAACAAAAGCAAGTGCATACTAAAAAAGACTAAGTATTGTAAAGCATAGATTCAGATCTCACCAAGACCCTACTGGTTCTCTAATCTTGAGGGAATTAGTTAACCTAAAACTTCTGTATCTGCAAAGAGGGGGAAATAATAGTTCCCCTTTCATAGGGGTATTTTGAGACTAAATGAGATCCTTTATCGGAAGTGGTAAGTTGAAGGCTTGAAGCAGAATATATGTTCACTTGGTGATCCTGTGATAATGATTATTAGCATCATTAGTATTCAAATATTATTATTAGCATGATTAGAACCCTTTTCCTCATCTCTATGTCCAAGCTCATAGCCCAGAGCTCGGAAGGATCAGGTGGTGCTTGGTGCTCAGTAAATGTCCTGTTGAATGAGAGGATGACTGACTAGTGTGGTCAGGAGGTAGAGCCAGAGAAGGCAGGTGGGGGAGGGGTAAAATTCTCCAGGAGGCAAGTTATGACTTCTTGAGCAAGGAAACACCTCTCCTGCCTCAGGCCGAGCTCAGCTCATGATCCTTAGGGCACATTCTTCCCAGCATCTTCCTGCCTGGATGACAGAGTCTCTGATTGTTCTTAAAATCTGACTGTAGTTGGGGAATTGAGAAAGGGATGAATCCTGCCATCATACAAGGAACTCCTGCAAGCCCTCTGCTTATGGCAATGGACAAAAAAACAAAGCAAAACAAAACAAACAAAAGCAAAAAACACCTTCATCACATGCTTAGCTGGAAATGATTTTAGTGGGTGGTATCTGGGATCATTAAAACAGACTTCTCATTTGCATAACTTGTATTACCCAGCAACAATGAACCCCTCAGAAATTTGTGAAGGCAACTAATGATTTAAAAAGTACTAGTAACCTGCCCCTCTTCCCCATACCCGCTCTCCCTGACAAATGGTTGAGATTCCAGGCCAGCTGGATGTCTGCTTATTTACATAATTAATCTAGTATGAAATCTTTAAATGTCCCTTCTCAGCTTTCTATTTTCCAGGATAAATAATCCCCAATTCCTCAATGCATGAGCCCCAAATTTACAACTTTTTAATAATTTTTGTAACTTCCTCCAAGATGTTCTTTGGATCCCATTTAAGCCTTACCTAATTTAACAGACATGCCACACAGACAATCAGGAGAGATGAAACCATTAGAACCTGGGACCCTCTCAGTCAATAATTTGGATCAGAGTCTCCTTCTCTTTCTCCATAGTGTCACACGGAGAATTTTTATCACCTTTCCCCCTGACCAGTGGGCTTGTGGTGGGCTGTCAGTGCTGCTTTCCCACAGGATATTTGTTCTCTTGTGGCTCAGAAAAGCCGGTTTCCGTAAAGCCAGAAACCGAAGGGCACCCCTGAGCCCAGCAAGGAAACCTTTCCTAAGTGGGCTTCGCATGTGCCGTTTTAGTGCATGGGGATGGCAGGGGTTACTGTTGGCCGGAGAGAGAGGTAACTGCACCTTGACCTTCAGGCTGCTCGGGACTTGGGGAGACCAGGTATTCTCTGAGAGCTTTTGCAGAGTCTCCTGAGGCAGGCCTGCAGCTCTGTGTCCTGTGACGTTATCTGACCTTCTCTGGAAGGCCATTTTCTTATCTGATTTCAGGCTGAGCCAAAGAACTGAGCCACCAGAAGATTGAGGAGAGGCTGACTCTTGAGTTTTCAACATGGAGTAGTGGCCAGCACACCAGTAAAATTGTGATGTGGCTAAGAAGAGAGGGAATTTCTGGGGTTCTCAGACTGAGGATTTTCTAGCTAGGAATATTTTGAGAGCAGAAGAAAAAGAAAGGAGGCCGGCAGAACTGACGTTGTAGCTTGTCATCTTGCAAAGGCAAAACCCCGTCGTCGCCACTGTGTGCTGCACATCAATGTTCTCTCACAGTTCTAATCTCCCCTGCGCTGCATTCCACCCCCACCCCTGCCTCCCAGTGCGGCCTGGGATTTCTCAGGGACTCTTTTGGCAGGGTGCAAACAGCGGGGATATACGAGTATATTTGGACAAGGATTAGAAAATATAGACATTCCTGTGTTGCTACCATGTCAACAATTTCAAGGTGAAATCCTTACCAGTCCAGCAGCTAATCTGGTGAGGGAGATCATTGTTTTGTGTAAAAATCCAATAAAATCCATTGGGGCTTTTCTGAGCATCACACATAGCTCTGGTAGGAAGATCAATAAGGCAGAACCCTACTCTTCATTGCATGTTAATTACGTGCGAGCAGAAACCAGAGCCGGGAGTGGGGCCTCCCTGTCTCCCAACAAAACGATTGCCTGGCTTGGTGGTCAGCAGCACAGGATTGGTGTGATGATGGCTGTGGGACTCATTAACGGCCACAATTGACTTTAAGCCAGTGAGTCTCAAAATTAGAGTGCCTTCTGCAAGGTGACAGAGCTTCTCATGGTACTTATGGCATCCTTAGAAAAGCCATATCCTGACTTAAAGTGCTTCATAATGCTCACTAACCGCACATTAAGCGAGTGAGTTAATAACAATTAATAACTAAGAGAGCGTGGCTGTGATACTTCAGGAATGAATTTAGCAACGGTTCTAAGTTTCCAGTGCTGCCCGAACACAGACCTTTTGGTGACTCTGGATCTAGACATAGCAAAAAAGGTTTGGAATTTTCTATTTGGGCTGCTGGAACAACGCATCACAAACTAGGTGGCTTAAAACAACAGAAATGTATTCTCTTACAGTTCTGGAGGCAAAAGGTCTGAAATTAAGGTGTCAGCAAGGCCATGCTCCCTCTGAAGGCCATAGGGGGGAATCTGTTTCATGCCTCTCTCTCAGCTTCTGGTGCTGCTGGCATTCCTTGGCAAGTAAACGCATCGCTCTTATCTCTGCCTCCATTATCACAGGCTTCTCCTCTGTGTGTCTGTGCCTCTTCTCTTCTTCTAAGAACACCAGTCCTATTGGCTTAGGCCTCCCTCCCCTTCAAAAAATTGCCTCACCTTACCTTGATTATATCTGCAAAGACTTTTTCCAATTAAGAACACATTCACAAAAGTACTGTGGGTTAGGGCTTCAGCATATCTTTTGAGGGGACACAATTCAACCCTTCACAGCCTTGGAAGCAGATGTTGGTTCAGCCTCAGGTAAGAGGGCTTGAGGGAAGCCAGAGGCATCGGACAGCAGGGCAGCTGCCTTTGTGGGTGTGTTAGTTTCCTGCGGCTGTGGTAACAAATTACAATAAAACCAGGGGCTTAACCCAGCGCACATTTATGCTGTTGCAGTTCTGGAGGCCAAAATCAGTTTCAAGTGGCTATAGTCAAGGCGTTGGCAGGCTCTAGAGAAGAATACATTCCTTGTCTCTTCCAGCTTCTGCTGGCTGTCAGGATTCCTTAACCCATGGCCACACTATTCCAATCTCTGCCTCTGGGGTCACATGGTCATCTCCTCTTCATGTAGAATTCCCCTCTGCCTCCTTTTATATCTGTGATTTCCTGTAGTTCCCACCCAGATAATGCAGGATAATCTTCTCATGACGAAATCATTAATTTAGTCATACTTACAATGTTGTTGCCACATAAAGTAACATTTATGGGTGCCAGGGTTTAGGACTTGATATCTTTAGGGGTCGTTATTCAGCCTAGTACAGTAGGAGCTCACCTATTAGTGGGGGACCGGGACAGCCAGGCAACAGATAATCCCCTCAAATCATGTGTAATCACAAACAAAGATGAGTTTCCTGAAGGAGAAGAACAGGGTGCTGTGAGACCTTAGTCTCTGTGTTCAGGAAAGCTCTTTTAGTTTGGATATCTGCAGAAGCAGACTCTACATCAAGGATTTGTGTGAAAACTGTTTGTCTGGGAAGTGATCCCAGGAAACACTGGTAGAGAAATGAGGAAATAATACAGAGAATGAAAGGCAGCCAATAAAGGGGTTGCTACCCTCTTGGGCAGCTGGAGCTGATCCCACTGGAGCCTCTGGAAGACAGTGTGAGCAGGCTTCAGTTCTTCCCACCAACAGGCAAAGTGCTGGGGTACTTACCCACTAACCCTCCATCTGCCATGGTCGAGGGCAGCTCCTGCCTGCGGGAGTTGTAGGCGTTCCTAGTAAGCACCCTCTGCACAGTAGAGGTGGGTGCAAAGAGGTTTCACCATGGCTACTATGCTTGGGAAGGTGCCCTGAGCAGATGACCTCTGAATTGCACCTGAAGTATAAATAGGAGGTGCCTAGCAGTGGGGAGGAAAGGGAGGAGAAGGTGTTAAAGGAGGAAACAGAAGTACCACAAGCCTGAGGTCAGTGGGGCAGTCTAGTCACTGGTGTGAAAGGAGTTCAGGTGGGACAGTGTCTCATTCAAACTTGAGAGCTGGCAGGTATGCCCTGGTATAGCCACGTTGGATGTGAATGGCCAGTATCTGCTAAGTTGGTGTCCATAGTGTAACAGTTGTTAGACATTTTGAGTAGCTTCCATGCTGAGGTCAATGTCTCTTTCACTGGGTGGCTGTGGCCAGGAATTCAGATAGTCCATGGGAAGGTGGTTTGCAATTGTGAAGTCCTTTGTGAAGGTTGCTCCTGTTTCGCTGCTGGGAGGTTTCATGGTGAAATCCGATAAGGTGGAAAGATTCAAATCTTGGTGCTCATTCTCACGTGTTACTTGAGCAGGACACACTTAAGTTGCTGCTATCAGCCCATTACTATAATTTTGACCTGAGGTTTTCTGGAACAGATGATGTGTAGAAGCCATGATACTTAAAGCTGGACAGCTAGAAGTCCACATTTTCTTGGAGTCAGGCAGTACTGGATTCAAGTCCCTGCTCCTCCACTGATTGCTGAATGGCCTTGGGTAGGTCTCACTGAATCTCAGTTTCCATCTGTAAAATGAGGTAATGCCACCGGCCTCACAGGTTACACGAGGAGTGAATGCATTGATGGACATATAGGAGGGTCCCGTGTTTCCTCTGTCTTAAAGAATTTGATTACAGACATGTCTTACTTTATTTATTGAGAAGGCTTTTGTTCACACTGGCCAGGTCTTTGTGAATCGTTGCTTGAGTCAGTCAGCCAATGGCAAATACTACGTCACTGACTTAGCTGAACAGTGGTTCCACTCAGCTCTATTGTATGTATTTTCAGTAGAGCAGCCTGGTGTAGGGGAACTGGTTTGGACTCAGGCTCCCAGGCCAGTTCCTATGCCTATGACAGGTGTGAAGTGTGCTGATTGAAGCTCTCTGCCCTCAGTAATAAGTAAGAGTCCCACCTCTTAGGGCTGAGCTGTGACCTCACGAGGTCAATACAAACAAAGCCAATGCTAGAGGGTCACAGGACCTCAATAAATATGACCTAATATGATTCTTGGAATAGAAGCTCCATAAGGACAAAGCCCTGACATGGCTCATCCACTGCTGGGTCTTCTGTGCCCAAAACAAGATCTGAGAAGTAGAAGCATTCAACAAACATGCACCGAACAAAGGAATGAACAAACAAATGCATGAATGAGCTTTCCTGGAGTTGGAATCAATAACCTGCATTTCTGAGCTCTCCCCACATGATTATGGGATACAGCCATGACTGAGAACTACTGGCCAAAATGTTTATTTTATAGATGATGAAATTGCAGTCGGGGTTGCTAAGTAATTTACCCCAAGAGCACTTGGTTAACATGTTCAACAAACAACCAGCCCTTCCTTTTATTTAACAAATCTTCATTGAGCACTTACCAGGTTCCTAGTGGTATTTAAAACCCAGGTCCTATAAAAAAGAATAAGAGATTCCCCAGCCCTTGATAAACTCATGATCTGGTAGAAGATTCAGATATATAAACAAAAGACTCCATTGCCATGTGCCATGGGATGTTTCCACATGCGGTGTGCGGAAGGAATGCAGATGAATGAGCATTGGTCCTGCCACAGCGCCAATGAAGACCAGCTGGGAAAGTTATATTTAGGATGACTGGGGGACAGGCAGGCTAGGAGGTTCTCAGGTAGTTAGGAGTGAGAGGTAGAGGTGACAGGATGAACAAAGGCACAGGGAGGTCATGGGACTGGTGAATTGTACAGCGAGGCTTGGGTAGAGGGCCAAAGTTTCTGCTATTGCTCATATGGGCTGAGAGAAAGGCACTTCAGGTGGAATTAACAGCAAGGTCAAAGGTCGGGAACCAGTATATAGATTGATATGTTTGAAGAAATAAAATCTAAATCATGTGCCTGAAGGGAAAATGGCAAGAAATTTAGTTTGATAGAATGACAGAGGCTGCATTATTCTGGTCTTTGTAGGCAATGGTAAAGAGTTCAGATTTAACTCTAAATACAGTGGAAGCCATTGAGAATTATAAACCAGGGACATTCAAATAAGTCAAGTTTTAGGGTCACTCTTGCTACTGTGATGAGCACAGAGGGTATGTTTGCAGTGGGGAGAGTCATCAGGAAGCTGTGAATGTAGGCCAAGTGGGAAATTAGGATAAACTAAGTTGATGGCAGTGAAGAAGGAAGGAGATGCATGAATCACTATGTGCTTTTGTAAAATGTAGTTGGGGTGTGCTGTGTGCTTGAGTTCTATACCCCTTCCCTCCTCCCATTCCTCATCTTCAGACAAACCACACTGTAACTGGGCCCATGGGTGGCAGGGACATGGATTCAAGAAAGACATCTTGATTTGGATTGAAACCCAACAGGGCATCTATAGAATAAAAATATTCCAAATGTTATTTCAATTTGACTTAACAGGATGTTGAATTCTATTTTCATTAGGACCCTCTCAATTTTAAAGATTAATACCCAACTTAAAATGGGAAGTGCATAGTTCACTAAACTAAATATGTCCAAGGACTTGAGCTTCAGAAACAACCAAATGGTCTTGAATATGGTCAAAGAGAATTGGCTCCTGTTCATCTCCTGGATCTGTTTTCTTCTTTGGTGACTTCACTGTCAGGCAGGTGCTCCCCATGAGGTATCAGATGACTGCTGGCAGGTCCAGATTTGTAGCATCATAGTTTCAGAATCTAGCACACAGAGAACTGTTGTTCCCCAATCATTCTTGCAGAGGGATGACCATGATTTACTCAGCTTCGGTCCTGAGAACATCTCTAATGCAGGCACTGTGCCAGGTGGGCTGTTAAGATTGACCAGGCTAGTGTCACAATACTAGCTCTGAAGCTGGAGACAGAGTCATCCTTAATTTTATAGATTAAGTGTGATGAGCGAGGTGGTTTCTCAAAGGCAATCTGGACACTGCTGCATGAAGCTAAGAGATGGTGGGTAGACCAGAAGGACAGATGTCTATACTAGCACCTGCAATCATATGGAAAGTTCTGCTCAGCTCTCCTGTGAGGGAATCAGAGATGAATAATTCAGTTTCTGCCCTCCAGATGCTTGTAGGGTATCAGAGACACAGATGCATACATAAGCCTCTTTAATATGAGCCCGCCTGTGATAAGTGCCCTGATTTGATGGCATTTCTGGCACCATAAAGTTCTGACTGCTTATTCAATTGGCACCTGGGGCTTGGCACATGTGTTTCTTCACATTTCTAGTTTAAAAGTCAGTAAATTGTTGCTGGTACCTTGATTGAAAATTAAATCTGGGTGTGTTTCTTTCCCCTGATTACAGGGTTGAATTGTCCAAAGATGACTCACAGCAGTAACATTAGGTCAGTCTGATCCAACATGGCTACAGCCACCAGTGCAGGTATAAAGGTAGAGCAGGTAGACCTGGGGAACAGTATGGGGATGGATGGGCTTCACATGAGTTACCCACAGGGAGCAGTCCCAGCCAGATACTGACTGCAGTAAATGACCTTAGGCGAGCATATGCAGGGTGATGTTCTACTCCTCCTGTGTACCATCCACCTGTAGGGTTGCATTTCTTTGCTTCTTATTAGGCATTCACTTTTCCATTAAACACACATTTAGTGAACCCCATGGTGGAGACTAACCAGTTATTTACCAAATCCTCTCCTTATTTTTCCAGAGCACATGGCTAGGTTACAATTCCCAGTCTTTCTTAGGCTGGGCTCTGGCCAGTGCAGTGCAGGTGATGTAAGACTAAGCTTTACTTCTGTAAACTTCCTGTGCAGTCCTCCACGCACTTCTTCTCCATTGCCTTGTCTGCAATCAGGTGGCAGAGGATCCAGTGGGGGACAGTGCAGCCACAAGATGGAAGGAGGTTTAAATGACTTCAAAGAGCCATCAACAATGCCCCCCCACCCCCACCACACACACACCCATGTTGTCAAATAAAAAACTCCACACAGATTGTGACAAGAATGATAGACAAAAGTCACGGTGTTCATTTGTTGAAACTGTATTTTTCTTATTCTTTTTTCTTCCTTCCTTTCTTCCTTCCTTCTTGTCTTTCTTCCTTTATTTATTTTTGCTTTAGACTCTAGAATTTAGCCTGTCTTGACCAATTAAAGAATAACAAAATATAAGAAACTGTGCTATGTGCTAGGGACTTGGCATCAAGCAAAGTAGGTACAGCTTTTATTTTGATGGCATTTTCAGTCTTACCTGTTATTTTATTTGTTTTCATCTCCTCTGTGCCTGCTTGTAGGCATTAACAAATAATACTGGGAATAAGAATCTTGAGATAACTCTGGTGAATGTCTAGCAGAGTCAACTGCTAGGCTGAATTTTTGAAATGAACATCTTGCTTATCTGTTGGTTACAGTCTGATCCTGTCGATCTCTTGCAGATTAAAGAACTATTTTATTACATAGAAAATTTCATTTTTTTCTCCTCTCTCATTTTTCTCTCAAAACCAGTCTTTCTTATTTGCTAGAATTTCACCCATTCAACCATCCATCCATGCATCTATCCATGCATCCATCCATCTATTCATGTATCCATTCATCTCTCCATCCATCTAGTCATCTATCCTTTCTTCCTTATTTTATTAATAATAGTTGTCTTTTGTCAAATGCTCATTTTCCAAGTGCTGTCCTAGGATATCAATGTGCATAGTCCTTTGTAATTCAAATGACAATTCTACATTATGGTAGGTGCCATAATTATTACTTAATAAATGAGGAAACTGAGGACCTGAGATGTAATTTATCTAAATCTTTGGAGCTGGTAAATGGGGAGGCCGAGATTTTGAGTCGCTATGCCGTCCCTCATTCCACTGTTTCTCAAAATGCTCTCAAATGTTGTGTCTGTTGGAGGGCCCACACAGAGTAACCGATTTGAAGGAGTTCACACTGTGTGTATATTTGTGTGCATGGGTGTGTGTGTATGCATGCATGAGTATGCCTGTGTGAAGATGAGGTGACTGAAGGAGACTGCCATGTAAACAGCTAATCCAATTAGAAATGGGCTGAACAACAGTTTAGGGGAGCAAGGAGCCCTGCAAGAGATTGGAAGGCATCTTGATAATCCAGGGGGAAGAGAAACACTGGGGTCCTAGTCTGTAAAAAGGAGGGAGTCAGGAAAAAGCAGGGATTAAATGTGCATTCTGGAGTCAGAGTATTTGATTTTACACCCTCAGCCTTCCAGCTGGGTATCTTAGGACAGGTTACCTCATCTCTTTGACTTTATTTCCTCACTTAAAAAATTGAGATAATATAGTTCATACCTAAAGAATGATTTTAAGGACTAAATGAAATGGCATTGTAAAGATTAGTTGAGATAATATACTTTGAACAGGATCTAGCACAGTAAGTTCTCAATAGATATTAGCTTCTATTGTGGTGGTGGTGGTGGTGATGATGATGATGATAATTTGAGATTAGAGGTAATAGAATAAATGCTCCTCCCCTTTCCTTCTTCAAAAACAGAGCACATGTGTCCCCATCCCATATAAGGTATTGTCTTTTAAGCTCTGAATTGACCTAGTTCTGCCACCAACCAGCCTTGTGACTCTGGGCATAGCGAGTAAACTTCATGGCTTATTATTATTATTATTTTTTTAATCTATAGGGAGTGCAGAGTAATATGCTCGAACTAGGACTGCCAGGATTCACATGCTAGCTCCTTCACTTATCAGCTGTGTGCCCTTGGGCAAGTAATTCAGCTCCTCAGAGCCTCAGTTTTTTAATCTGCAACATGGAAATGAAAATAGAAACCATCTCACGGAGGCATTTTAAGTTATAATGAAATGATCCACACAAGGCTATTAGCCTATTTCCTGGCACATGGTGATTTCTCAATGAATGCTAGCTATTGTCATTATCAACTTAAGAAGTCCCCTCAACTTTACCTGGTGGGTTTTCCTTATGTATTTTACCTCCATTTTTACTTTGGATAATTATATTCAGTGCCCTTGACAGTGCATTCTCAATTTGTAAACTAATTTTGACACAATCTCCATTCTGGTTGGTTCTCCAAGAAACATTCCTGTTTAGTGAATATGATAGCAGGACTCACTCATTACCAGGTTATTTTAGGCAAGAGTGACTTTTAACTCGTTACCCAGATAATTATTGCAGTTCTCCAGTTGACTCTGTGCACAGACTTAATAAGCTCTGAGGATATGTGGCAGTGCTTTTCCTGGCTGAGATGAGAAAATTATTGAGGCTCTCAGGTGAAAGTGTGAAACCTTAGATGCACAGGGAGTGCCCTTGCCATCAAGGTGGCCTCTGGCTGCAAAGGGACTCAGCTCCTTTGGGGACAAGTGAAAGATTTTATTAATTGTGAAACATTTCCAGTGTGCCTGATGATGTTAGTTTTACTTATGAAAAAGATGTCCATAAATGAGTGGGTAATGTGCATGTTTGTGCACATACATACTTATCAATAGTTACATGCAAGTAGAACCAGGACCTAGCTAATTCTCCCTTGGTTACCCAGCACCTATGGGTCAAATACACTGGTTGGCCATATTCTGTAATGGTTTTGAGCAGGGATTAGCAGGCTTTTCTTGTAAAGTATTTTCTGTAAATATTTTAGCCTTCGTAGGCTGTAAGGTCTGTCTTTCAGCTACTCTGTTCTGCTGATACAGTGTAAAAGCAGCAAAATGCAATAGGGCTGACCCTTGAACAACATGGGTTGGAACCACACAGGCCCATCTAAAAAGAGTTGTTCTTTTTCAATAAACACTGTAAATGTATTTTCTCTTTCTTACGAGTTTCTCAATAACTGTTTTTTTTTCCTGTGGCTTACTTTATTGCAAGAATATACTATATAATACATATAATATGCAAATATGTGTTAATCTATCATTTATGTTATTTTAAGGCTTTTGCTCAACAGTACGCTATTAGTAGTTAAGTTTGAGGGAGTCAAAAGTTATATATGGATTTTTGACAGGGCAGGGTGGTGACAGGGGCCAAGAGGCACCTCTGACCCCTGTGCTTTCAAGTCAAGGGTTAGTTGTATAGATAAATGAATGGACATTGCTGAATTCCAATAAAACTTTAGTTGTGGACATTGAAACTTGAATTTTATGATTTTCTTTGGGCATAGCTATTATTTTCTTATGTTTTTCATCAATTAAAATTTAAAAATTATTTCCTGGCAAGCTGTACAAAACACAGGTGGTAGACTGGATCTCACTAACAGGCTGTAGCTTGCTAACCCCTGGATTACAGTCTGCATCTGTTTAAGCTCTGCTCCTTCCACTGTTTGCTGGATCATCTTGGACATGTTCCTTAACTATTCCATGCCTCGATTTCCTCATGTGAAAAATAGGAATAATAGTAATGGCACCCTCTAAGGTGGCAGGGAAAATTAAGAGTTAGTGGAGATGAAGTGTGTAAAACTGGTACACAGCACACCCTTGAGAAATATTAGCTGTTGATGTAAACATGTAAACTTTTATTATCCCATTGAATTCCCACAACCACACTGTGAGGGAGGTAGTGTTACTATTTCCGTTTCCCATATGAAGAAACTGAGGCATGGGTGTGCTTAGTCATTTGTCTGAGGCCAGAGTTAGACCAAGACTTATTTATGCAATGAAGTAGAGACCTATTTTTGATAATTAATAAGGCAGAAACTGTTTTTGTTCTCTTTCTAATGATGCTCCAAGGACCCTCTCCACCCTTCAGAATTTAACTATGGCTATCAGAAACTGGCCTTTGGCAAGAGGGTACAAGACAAGAAGGTGGTCATGAGGAGGGAGTGAGAAATCAATTGCCAGTGACAGCAGTTGTCACTGCATTTTTTCGTTTTCTTTCCATTCATCTCCTTTTTGAACACATTTTGGAATTTACATCTGGGACATTCCTGTAAGGTTTGCAAATTGCTGGAGGTCACAATTGCAAGATGTGCATTTATCCTCCCCCATTACATGAGTCTTTCCTCCCTAATGCACCAAATTAGAAGATAGGCTGATTTTCATTATCCCTAAAAAGTAAAATTTCAGCTTAAATCACAAATGTCTGTGATGCACTTAGCAGCTACAATGGCTTCTAACCAGCAGCTATTCCTCTTTATTCCCTATTTCCCTGAGAATAATCAGGTCGATTGTGATTTAGAGATGCATTAGCTCTACTTAAAGGATCAACTTTGAATTCTGGGGAAGTCACCCAGGATTTAAATGGTAAGAATCCATCCTATTTAGAGTTTGGTATATTCTCTTCTTTCCCTCCTTGCTCATATTTTTGACAAAATAAAAGAGCTAAGAAAGTATCAGAGTAGAGTCTGGAGGGATTTATGTTACTGGGGGGAAAAATCACATGTGGTGGGTAGCTAGCAAATTCTGCATGTCCCTCAGTGGTCAGTTTCCAAAGTCCTTTCTCCAGAAAACAGAGAGCTCCAACTTAGAGGAATCTGCTTACCATGGAATGGCCTTCAGGACAGACCCTAGATCTGCCCTGGCCATCTTTGCCATTTATGTCTGCAGTGTTTGAACAGACTGGCCCATTCTGTGTCACGCAACCCCTCATGCATGTTTTGAAGACAGCTCTGTCTCTCTGCAAGTTTAAATGCCCCTGAATGAGAGAAAAGTTAGACTATGACCTCCACTACTTGTTAATCAAGTCCTTGGGCAAATGATTAATTGCTTGCTGTCTCTGTTTCATCTGTAAAATCATGGCATAATATTAATACCATATCACATGGGGTCGTTGGAAGAACTAATATTTGTAAAATACCCAGAATGGTGCATAATACATAGAAATCACTCCGAAAATGCTCACTGGGGTTAAAAACATTAGGTAACAGGAACTGGGAGAGATCAAACTACGTCCCAGCTATAAACTTTCAAAGGCATCCCATTCCTTACAGGATAAATCCTAATCTTCTCAATCTAGTTTACAAGGCCTTGCTTAGAGTATCTGCCTGGCTTTACCCTACACAGCTCTCTCTGCTCCACAGCAACACATTGTATCTCTCAGTTGGTTTAAGACATCGATGTGCTGAAGCCAGTTCATAACAGCCCGGAGGGTGAACTGTTAATTTTTCAGGAAGTTTACAAGTTAAATACAGTTATCAATAAAAATTAAGTTATATAAACTTACAAACAAGTTATATTAAAAACAAGAGTAACGCATATACAAAGTGTATTACTTCCTAATTATCTTATTATATTTTACTGTTGTCTGTGCTTTTGAGGTTATTTAGGTCTGTTGTATCTGTATGGTGAAGTCTATACTTCATATCTCTTCTGGCACTTCATTCAGTGATGTCATCATGGTAGCTTCAAATCAGCCTTGGAAGGAGTGTTTGTTTACTCCACAGAAATTGGCAAATCTACAAATCAGGGCTTGATATATTGTTGTGTTGATTATCTAAAATAGTGGTCAAAAAACTTTTTTCTGTAAAAGGAGAGTTAATAAATATCTCAGGTTTTTTTTGGGCAATAAGCCCTCTATTGTAATTACTCACCTCTAAAGCAGACTGAAAGTCGTCGTCGTCGTCGTCGGCAGCCGTCCGTCTCGAGAGACGATGGTGTAGCTTCTTAAGAGTCTATCTGCACCGCCGAGAATGGCTGTGCAGTCCGACTCGGGAGTGACATGGTATCTGTCTCCTCCCGTGTTGAATCGACATCTTGCGATGACGCTGAAGCTACAGAGCCTGGGCAGGGTAATATGGAGGGTCTGCTGTTGCCCATGCAGCAGACCCCCCCTCTCTTCGCAGCTGAAGGGTCCAAGGGAAAGACGGAGTCAATACAGCTTGGCTTCAGGTGCGCCGCAGGAGTTGCCGGTGTTGACTACAACGTCAAACCGCCTTAGGGACTCCGGCTCCGGATTTTCTGTCGGGGTTTACTCCCTTAGCCTTTCCCCTGAAGAGGTATGCCGCAAGGCAGCGGAGGTTTTTTGGAGTCAGAGTTTTCCTTCTCTGATGTACCCTGACTGGAAGATCGAACCAGCGACACTTAGCTCGCAGGCCGACGCTCAATTCACTGAGCTAAACCAGCCAGGGACAGACTGAAAGTAGCCATAATAAATACATAAATAAATAAGCATGGCTGTGTTTCAATAAAATTTCACTTAATAAGACAGGAGGCTCATAGTTTTCTGACCTCTAATCTAGGATAAAAGTTATAAAGAAAGTGTTAACAATGGCAATTAAATTTTAAAATGTGTCTGGTAGCTGTTAAGTTGCATATAGCCTACCCACCCCTCAAAAAATCAGAAGACACATATTCTTCCAGCGTTTGAAAACTACTATACAATTCAGCAAAGAAGCATCTCACAACATTGACAAATGAGTGAAGTTCTAACATATATTCATTGTTTCACTTACCTCTTACTTCTTAACTTAAAATATCAACTAATGTTAATGTGGGAACTATACTTGCTCATCAGTTGTGACCACAGGTTGGCCACAGATTTGAGTTTGACAAAAATTAGCAAAAGCATTCTTTTTCTAAGTATGTTTTATTGATTATGTTGTTACAGTAGTCCCAATCTTTTTTCCCTTTGCTCCCCTGTACCCGGTACCCCTCTTCCCTCCAGCAATCCCACCCCCCACTTAGTTCACATCCATGGGTCATGCATATAAGTTCTTTGGCTTCACCCTTTCCTATATTATTCTTAACTTCCCCATGTCTATTTTGTACCAACCAATTATGCTTCTTAATCCCTGTGTCATTTCCCCATTTCTAACAAAAGCATTCTGTAAGAATCAATTAGATGTGTGGAATTTACAACAGAGAATATTATATGTTTTGTTATTATTTAAAAATTATGTTACTTATCTCAGATATCAATACCATTTATGATACACTTTTATATGCATAGATATACACATACTGAATTTTGTGGAGAGCTGATTGTTAAGTTTTACCAGCACATCACTGCTTGAAGAGAGCGGGTTCTTTCCAGCCTTCTGACCTTTGATCGTGGTCCCTCCATCTGAAAAAGTTCTTTTTCCTCTTCACTTTGCCTTTCTAACTCCTACCCATTCCTTGATTTGCAGCTTAAATGTGACTTCTTTAAAAGAGTTCCTTGATCCCCCCAAGACCAAGTGAGTTCACTCCATTATGCACATTTTCCTAGTAATACTTGCACCAATTATAGTTAAAATTTGAATTTTGTGTTGACTTTTCATCTCTTTTTTCACCAAAGGAGTGTAAATATCCCCCTGCAGGGATGGCCCATCTTCTTTATCACTGAGTCTTTGGAGTCTAACACAGTTTCTTGAAAATAGTAGGCACTCAATTTTTTGTGTGTCTTGTCATTTAAAAGAAGGAAATGAGCTCTATATTTAAGAGTTTCAGCATTAACTCTATCCTGCCCGGTTGAGTATAAATTCAGCAAGTTAAGTAATAAATGGCTATCACTTTACTACAACACATTTGAAGTTCAGTTTTGAGGCCCCAGTCATTGCTGAAACTGATATTCACTCTCTCTAGGTATAATAATTATCTCTCATTTTATTATTTATTTATTTATTGTTTTTCTATTACAAATGTCTCATTTTTTTCCCCATTGCTTCTCCCGACCCTGCCCACCCCTTCTCCCAGTCAATCCTCACCCCGTCGTCCATGTCCATGGGTCATTTATACATGTTCTGTGACTAGACCCTTTCCTTTCTTACACCCCTTCTCTCCCCTCCCTCCCCCCTTGTCACTGTTAGTCTGCTCTTTGTTTACATGTTTCTAGTTCAATTTTGCTCATTTGTGTTATTCAATAGTTTCCTGTATTAGGTGATACCATATGGTATTTGTCTTTTGTTGCCTGGCTTATTTTGCTAAGCATAATTCTCTCTAGTTCCATCCATGTTGTTGCAAATGGTAGGAGTTCCTTCTTTCTTTCTGCTACATAGTACTCCATTGTGTAAATGTACCACAGATTTTTGATCCACTCATCTACTGTCGGGCACTTAGGCTGTTTCCAGCACTTGGCTATTGTAAACAGTGCTGCTATGAACATAGGGGTGCATAGGTTCTTTTGAATTGGTGTTTCAGGATCCTTCAGGTATACACCTAGCAATGGAATTGCTGGATCAAAAGGCAGTTCCATTTTTAGTTTTTCGAGGTAATTCCTTACTGTTTTCCACAGTGGCTGCACCAGTCTGCATTCCCACCAACAGTGCACTAGGGTTCCCGTTTCTCCACATCCTCGTCAGCACTTGTTGTTTGTTGATTTGTTGATAATGGCCATTCTGACAGGTGTAAAGTGGTATGTCATTGTGGTTTTTATTTGCATTTCTCTGATGGCTAGTGATGTTGAACATTCTTTCATATGTCCATGGACCCTCTGTATGTCCTCTTTGGAGAAGTGTTTGTTCAGGTCTTTTGCCTATTTTTTAATTGGGTTGTCTGTCTTCTTGGTGTTGAGTTGTATAAGTTCTTTATATATTTTGGAGATCAATCCCTTGTCTGAGGTATCACTGGCAAATATGTTTTTCCATATATTTGGTTCCCTTTTTATCTTGCTGATGTTTTCTTTTGCTGAACAGAAACTCTTTAGTTTGATGTAGTCCCATGTGTTTATTCTTTCCTTTATTTCCCTTGCCTTAGGAGATATATTGGTGAAAATATTGCAACTTGGGATATCTGAAAATTTCCTGCCTATGTTTTCCTCTAGGACTTTTATGATGTCCCAGCTTACATTTAAGTCTTTGATCCATCTTGAGTTTATTCTGGCATATGGTGTAAGCTGGTGGTCTAGTTTCTTTTTTTTTTTTTTGCATGTCCCTGTCCAGTTCTCCCAACACCATTTGTTGAAGAGGCTCTTTTCACTCCATTTTATGCTCCTGCCCCTTTGTCAAATATTAGTCGACCATATAGACCTGGGTTTATTTCTGGGCACTCTATTCTGCTCCATTGATCTATATGTCTGTTCTTATGCCTGTACCAGACTGTTTTGATTACAGTGGCCTTGTAGTATAGTTTGATATCAGGTATTGTGATTCCTCCTACTGTGTTCTTTTTCCTCAAAATTGCTGTGGCTATTTGGGGTTTTTTTTTTTATTCCATGTAAGTTTTTGAAGTATTTGTTCTAGGCCTGTGAAATATGTCACTGGTATTTTAATAGGAATTGCATTGAATTTATAAATTGCTTTCGATAGTATGGACGTTTCAATGATGTTGATTCTTCCCATCCATGAACATGGTATATGCTTCCATTTATTTGTATCTTCCTTAATTACTTTCCTCAGTGTTATGTAGTTTTGTGAGTACAGGTCTTTTACCTCCTTGGTTAAGTTTATTCCTAGGTACTTCATTTTTCTTGTTGCTATAGTAAATGGGATTTTTTTTCTAGTTTCTATCTCTGATATTTTATTGTTGGTGTACAGAAATGCCTTCAATTTTAGAATATTGACTGTGTACCCTGCTATTTTGTCAAATTCACTTATTAGGTCTAGTGGTTTTTTGGTGGAGTCTATTGGGTTTTCTACATACACTATCATGTCATCTGCAAATAATAACAGTTTTACTTCCTCTTTTCCAATTTGGATGCCTCTTATTTCTTTTTCTTGTCTGGTTGCTGTAGCTAGAATTTCCAAGACTCTGCTGAATAGGAGTGGAGAGAGTGGACATTCTTGTCTTGTTCCTGATCTTAGGGAGAATGCTTTCAGGTTTTTCCCATTGAGTAT
This sequence comes from Furipterus horrens, assembly GCF_987537825.1. Classification (NCBI taxonomy): domain Eukaryota; kingdom Metazoa; phylum Chordata; class Mammalia; order Chiroptera; family Furipteridae; genus Furipterus; species Furipterus horrens. The sequence continues at coordinate 26,392,913 of NW_028327183.1, forward strand.
AATTTTGGCTTCAGGTTTCTCATATATGGTTTTTATCATGTTTAGGTATGCTCTCTCTATTCCTATTTTGCTGAGTGTTTTCATCATAAATGGGTATTGTACTTTATCAAGTGCTTTTTCAGCATCTGTTGATATGATCATGTGATTTTTGTCTTTCATTTTGTTTATGTGATGTATTACATTTATTGATTTGCGAATATTAAACCATCATTCATCCCTGGGATAAGTCCCACTTGATCGCGGTGTATGATATTTTTAATATGTTGCTGGATCCAGTTTGCCAATATTTTGTTGAGGATCTTAGCACCTATGCTCATCAGTGATATTGGCCTGTAGTTTTCTTTCTTTGTTGTGTCTTGACCTGGTTTTGGAATTAGGGTAATACTGGTTTCATAGAAAGAGTTTGGGAGTCTTCTCTTCTCTTGAATTTTTTGGAATATTTTGAGAAGAATAGGAGTTAGTTCTTTCCTAAATGTTTTGTAAAATTCACCTATGAAGGCATCTGGTCCACGGCTTTTGTGTGCTAGGAGTTTTTTGATTACTGCTTCAATTTCACTAGTTGTTATCAGTGTGTTCAGGCTTCCTGCTTCTTCTTGATTCAGTTTTGGAAGATTATATGTTTCCAGATAATTTTCCATTTCATCTAAGTTGTCAAATTTCTTCTAATACAGTTGTTCATAGTAATTTCTTACTATATCCGTGGTATCAGTTGTGATTTCTCCTCTTTTGTTTCTTATTTTGTTTATTTGGGTCTTCTCTGTTTTTTTCTTGATCCTGGTTAAAGGCTTGTCGATTTTGTTTATCTTTTCAAAGAACCACCTACTGGTTTTATTGATCTTCTGAATTGTTTCTTTAGTCTCTATGTCATTTAATTCTGCTCTGATCTTGATGATTTCCTTCCTTCTACTTGCTCTGGTCTTTGTTGTTGTTCCTCTAGTTCTTGTAGCTGTAGGGTTAGATTTTTTATTAGAGATTCTTCTATCCTTCTTAGGTAGGCCTGTAGTGCTATGAACTTTCCTCTCAGGACTGCTTTCATTGTATCCCATAAGTTTTGAATTGTGAGTTCATTATCATTTGTTTCCAGAAACTTTTTTGATTTCTTCCTTGATGTGATTGTTGACACATTCATTATTTAGTAGCATGTTATTCATTCCCCATGAGTTTGAATGTTTTTGAGTTTTTCAAGCCATTGTGATCTGAGAAGATGCTTGATATAATTTCAACTTTCTTAAATTTGTTGAGGCTTGTTTTGTGTCCTACCATATGGTCTATCTTTGAAAATGTTTTATGTGCATTTTAAAAGAATGTATATTTGCTTTTTTGGGGTGAAAAGTTCTGTATATATATATATATATATATATATATATATATATATATATATATATTAATTAAGTCCATTTGATCTAGAGTGTAGTTCAATGCCTCAATATCCTTGGTGTTTCTTTGCTTCAAAGATCTGTCCATTGTTGAAAATGGGGTGTTAAAGTCCCCTACTATGAGTGTATTGCTGTCAATATCTTTCTTGAAGTCCTTCAAGATTTTCCTTATATATTTAGGTGCTCCTATATTGGGTGAATATATGTTTATAAGGGTTATATCATCTTGATGGATTGTTCTCTAAAGTATTATGAAATGTCCTTCTTTGTCTCTTTTTATGGCCTTTGCTGTGAAATCTGTTTTGTCTGATATAAGTATTGCTACCTCAGCTTTTTTTTCATGTCCACTTGCTTGAAATATATTTTTTCCCATCCCTTCACTTTCAGTCTGTGTAGATCTTTTGTTCTGAGGTTGATCTCTTATTGACAGAATACATGTGGGTCATGTTTTCTAATCCATTCAGCTACCCTATGTCTTTTGATTGGTCCATTTAATCCATTTACATTTAAGATTATTATTGCTAGGTACTTATTGTCATTTTTCCCCTTTGTACCTGTGTTCCTCTCTGTCTCTCTTGTTTCTTCGTCTATTTAAGGCAGATCCTTTAGCATCTTTTGCAATGCCAGTTTGGTGGAGATGTATTCTTTTAGCCTTCTTTTGTCTGGGAAACTCCTTATTTCACCTTCCATTTTGAATGAGAGCCTTGCTGAGTAGAGTATTCTTGGTTGCAGGCCTTTGTTTTTCATTGCTTGTAATATATTTTGTCATTCCCTTCTGGCTTGTAGTGTTTCTGTTGAGAAATCTGATGATAGTGTTTTCAGAGCTTCCTTGTATGTTATTAGCTTTTTCTCTCTTGTCGCTTTTAGGATTCTCTTTGTATTTGAGTTTTGCCATTTTAAATATGATGTGTCTTGGAGTGGGCCTGTTTAGGTTCATCTTTATTGGGACCTTCTGTGCTTCCTGGACTTGAATGAGTTTTTCTCACATCAACTTAGGGAAATTTTCTGTCATTAGTTTTTCAAACAGGTTTTCTATCCCTTGCTCCTCTTCTTCTCCTTATGGCATTCTTATGATATGGATATTATTATGTTTCATGTTGTCCTGCAGCTTTCCTAAAACCTCTTTATTCTTTTTCAGTCTTTCTTTGTTTTGTTGGACTGTCTGGAAATTTTTTTCTACATTGTCCTCCAGCTCGCTGCTCCTATCTTCTGCTTCCTCTAGCCTGCTTTTAGTCCTTCTACTGTGTTCTCCAATTCAGAAATTGTATTCTTCATTTCCCCCTGGCTCCTTTGATAGATTCTATGTCCTTTTTAATGCTGGTGTAATTTTCAGTAAGTTCCTTGTAGTTTCTTTGGAGTTCTTTGTAGTTTTCTTTGAGCTTGCTTAGTTCAGTGAGCTTCCCTATAATCCATATTTTGAACTCCATGTCTGAGAGTTTGCTTTCTTCTATTTCATTTAGCATTCTTTCTGGGGATTCCTCCTTTCCTTTCCATGGGGAGTTGTTTCTCTGTCTCCCCATTTTTTGTGAATCTTATTGTTTGTTTCTGCTTCTTAAATTGATCTGTACTTCCTGGATCTGCCCCTGGTGGCATCAGATTGTGGACCAGTCTGGGCCTAGGCAGCCTGTTGGAGACCACCAGAAATCCACTGCCTTTGTCTGTCTCCTTTAGTTATTAATCTATTCAATCTGTGATCAACCATCAGGCTTAAGCACTGAGGGTGGGGCAGACTAATTCTTGTGGGTGGGGCTATTGCTTCCCCTCAGGCTGATGCCACTTGGAGGAGAGTGGTCTGCCTGCAGTATGGGGAATTAGTCAGCACTGGAACCCAGTGGGCTGTTCCCTCAGTTCTCTTCTCAAAGCCACCACCCCAAACTCTCCTTAAGTGTCTCTAGTCCTCTCTGCTCTCCCTCTGCTTGAGCCAAGCGTAAGTGGGCGCTAATATTTTTGTACATGATCCCTTTAAGAGCTCTTTGTCTCTAGCTGTTTCTTTCAAGCCAGGAAAAAAAAATAATAACCCTGTGGCTTTTCACTCTTTAAAGCTGGATGCTTTCTTACTTTCTGCTCAGTTGCTGTAGGCTGGGAAGCCCAGCTGGGGATTTAGACCCTCCCCTTCTTGGGGGGGAACCCCTGGCTGCTGAACTGTTTCTTAGTCTCTTCCGCTGCCACCCATGGGAACCCAGCCAGCCCTTTCATATCTCCGCACTTCCTACCAGTCACATTGTGATGAAGTGGCCTTTTGGTCTCTCTGTGGTTATAAGACTTTTCTCCAGATAGTGCTCAGTTGATTATTCCAGATGATTTCTCCACAGTTAAGTTGTAATTCCAGATTGGCCCTGGAAGGAGGTTAGTGTAGCTTCTACTTACTTCTCCGCCATCTTGGATCTTTTTTCTCATATTGTTATTGTGACTGTCTCTTTAAATACCATCCAGGACAAATCTGTTTCTCAAGGTGTTTTAAATGATTTGAAGCGGGAAGATGAATGGAATGAAATGAAGGTTATTTAAGAGAGATTGTTTCCTCCTCAACCTTGTTCAAGAAAATGAGGTGTCAGTTGCCACCAATCCATCTCAGTGAAATCTAGGAGCATTTTTCAACCCATTTCTTAGTCACTATAATCATCTAAGTGCTGATTTCCAAAGGTTTGTTATCATTCTGACCAGTAGCATTTATTTTCAGATACACTGGGAATCTACTTGCTTTGGATTTCTAGTTTCATGGAGACTTGGTGTCAGTTGTCTGAGGATGAGTTAGAAGTCTGAGACCCTGTTGTGGAGGAAGAAATTTATTGAGATATTGGAGGAAGCTCTCATCTGGAATTTAAATATAAGTTCAGGGACCCAGAAGGAGGAGTGGAGGTGAAACTCTCTCAAACAGAATATTGCTATTTTTGTTTCTGCATTCCCTACCTAAAGCAAATGTCAGCAGGGGACCTGGTTTACTCCATAGGTATATTCTGCAGTGCATGGGCAATGGTTTCTATCAAGTCTTCAAGAATGGAGCAAAGAACTTAATATCTCAACATGCCCAACCAAATGGGAGGACATGTGGAAAATCATCCCACTGGCATCTATATGTGAGATTTGGTTAAAGGTATGTAAAAACCGAGTTTGTAAACATGATCATTATCTTACCTGGGCAGAGCACTAGGTAAGGGAAAGAGCTAATTATATGCCTGGTTGTGGCTCCTATGTACTGAGTGATTTCTAGATGACAGGTTCTGTGCTGAGGTTTTTCATCATCATGGTCCTATGAGATGTTCAATTCTATGTCTTCTTCTTAGAAAAGAGAAAACAGAGGCTTAGTGAGGTCATATATAAGCACAAGGTCACAGAGCTAGTAGGTAACTGAGCTGGGGTTTAAAACTCATGGTGAGGTGTTCCATTTACCAAGGGCATGTGCTTTTAATTAATTTACTGGGATATAAAAGATAAAAGGAGCCTTTTAGCATATGAAGGGAATAGAAACAAACACATAGGCACACAAGACAAAAACTGGAGAAATATTGAAATACCTGTATATTTATTCACTTATTTAACAGATGTTTATTTAGTACCTATCTTAAAGCAGACAAAATCCCTGCCTTGATCTAGCTTTCCTCCTCTTAGCAGAAGACGGAAAGTTAAAAAAAAAAAAAAAGTAACTAATATGTGGAGAAAGTAAGGCAGAGAAGAAAGATTAAGTTAGAATTTCAATTGGGTAATAATGGAAGGAAATATTTGAGTCAGGACCTGAAGGACGTGAGGCAGCCAGACACTGGACTCTCTGGTCATCAAACCACAGCCAACAGGCCCAATCCAGCCCAACACCTATTTTCATAAATAAAGTTTATTGGAATTAAGACAAGCCCATTAGTTTATGCATTGTCTGTGGCTGTTTTCATGCTAAAATGACAGAACTGAGTAGAGATGCTCTTTGACTTATGATGGGGTTACATCCTGATAAACCCATCATAAGTTGAAAATATTGTAAGTCAAAAATACATTTAACACTATACTGTAGAGAATTGATTATTTACCCTAGTGATTGCATGGCTGAATGGGAGATGTGGTTCACTGTGGCTACCCAGCATCTTGAGATAGTATTTTGCTGCATATTGATAGCCCAGGAAAATATCAAAATTCAAAATTTGGAGCATGGTTTCTGCTACAAGTGTGTCACATTAGCAGCATCATAATGTTGAGAAGCTGAACCATTGTAAGTCAAGGACCATCTGCAATTGCAACAGAGATTTTGTGGCCCATAGAGCCTGAAGCATTTACTATTTGGCCCTTCACAGAAAAATAAGATACCTACCCCTAATCCAGAAGAGTGCTCTGAGCAGAAGGAACAGGCAGCAAATGCTAGATGTGTTTGGGGAGGCGGGAGTGGCTGAAGCAGAGTGAGTAAGGGGGTGAGGGGGAGGGCATGAAGTTAGATAGGAAGTGGGGGGCAGATCCTGTGGGGCCTGTAGGTAATTGTAAGGCCTCTGAAGTCAGGAGGAGGTGAGGGAGGGTTCCAAGTAGGGACGAGCCCTCATCCCACTTGGAGTTAATGGATGCGTGTGACATGCGTACTCTAACAGGCTGGGGAAGCAACTCTGAGGCAGAGTTCAGCACGCAGGGTGTCTGACCTCTCAGGATCAGCACCCGTGGAAAGGAGGGGAAAACACAGGAGTGGGTGGAGGGAGAAGTCCAGCTGCGATGCCACCAACAACAGCCTAAGCCACTCACACGAGGACTTCAGAATCACCCATGAATCAGCCAGGCCGCTATACTCCAGCACTCATTAAATGTAAGTCTTTCAATGGCAGTAATGACAATGGAGGAGCCTAACCTGAGGAGCGCCCAGCAGCAGGGGTGGAGGGCAATGGGTCTTTTATTGAAGTAGGACCTCGTGGCACATCATAGTGTCCACCACCTAGAGGACATGGGGAGCAACAGATAAAGCAAGACTAGGAAGTAGGCTGCTCAGCAATCTAACAGAGATAAAGGCAAATTCTGTGTATTTTCTGAAGTTAGAGCCTTTGTATATTCTCTATGCCCTAGACCCTCTCAGAGGAGCAAAGTAAAGGGGAATAAGTAAAAGGAAAATGCTCCAAGGATTTGTTCAAAGTTATAAAGTCTCTGAATTCAGTGAATTCCATAGATGTTCATTGGTTCAGTAACCCGAAGTCCTCTTTTTTTCCAAGGTGTGTAGACAAAATTCTGATAATCACCAATGTTTCAATGACCTCCATGGGATAGAAACTGTCACGGAAGACAAGGCATATAAGTCATGCCCTATGACTGGGTCTGTCCCAGCAGTGACTGCACTATTCATAGACTGGCCAGCAACAATATTGTGATGTTAAACTTGGCACAAAACAGTAGTTATTTATGCATCTTCATGGCATGGAGTATTATCTTGGATTTGAGATTCTGCTAGAGCTACAGGAGTGGGCAAATCAAGAAAATGTATTCTGTAATTTATCTCTAATCTGACAAAGAGTATTGTGTATAATAGGAGGAGTAAGCTCGTAGATTTTAGCACATTTATTTCAGTGTGATGTGGTTTGATATGGTGTCTATGAGCCTGTAGGGTGAAATGGAAGGTTTAAAAGGATTCCAATTTTATTATCCCACTGTGATTTGAGGAAAGCTGAGACCAAAATGTTGCCACCCAATAAAGCACTTCATCAAATTCCTTCCCATGCTGAATAGCACTATTCTGCCAAAGAAAGCTATCTGTTGGGTAGACTGTTTCACAAGTTGCATTTTTAATGTAGGTGCCCAGCCAGCCAATGAAGTCTAACAGGCTTTGCTTACAGCGTACGTGGCTTGGCTATTTAAAACAAGATTGACAATATGAGAAAAACCAGATTCTACACTCCCACGGCTGATTTTAGAGGCTTTTCTACTCACTTGAATTCCACAGAGCTGATCAGACTAGCCCAGGAAAACCTGCAGGAATAAAATAAGAACTAATGGCAGTTATTCATGAAGAACCTGAAGTGCACAAGAAGTTAATTCCCCTGAGTTTCAAAGCCCTACTGTGCTGTCCGTGTCTTTCCCTCGTTTAGGGGTTGCTGAAAATCTTGAAACCAATGTGGTCACTTGTTTTTCTCTCTTTAGACTGAAGGTAGATGGGGGAACACCCAGAGTTGTAATAGGCATGCAGAGGTAGAAGGCTAACTAGGTCCTAGAGGTTGAAGAAGGCTCCCTGGAAGAAGGGATGCTTACGTTTGGACCCAAAAGATAGAGAGGAGTTAACCAAGCAGAGATAGGGAAGAACCTTTTAAAGGTGGGGACTGTGTCATTCATCGATTCCATAGAAGTTTGCTGAGCATTTATCACATGTCAGACACGGGGCTTGGTTCCAGGAGGCACTGGCAAACGGGCCACACAGTTCTTGTTCTTTCCTTCCTTCCGGCACCCGTGTGATACCTGAAAAAAATTCTCTAACTTTCTATACTTTCTCCATTAGCATTTGTTTCAAGTATCCTATTGCAGTTTCATTTAGAAAATAATGCCCAATTCTCTATACAGGCACACCCCGGAGATACTGAGGGTTTGGGCCCACAGCAATAAAGCAAATATCGCAATAAAGTGAGTCACAGATTTTCTGGTTTCCTGGTGCATATAAAAGTTATGTTTACTTGATACTGTAATCTATTAAGCATGTATAATGTCTTAACACTGTACACACCTTAATTTAAAATGTTGTATTCTAAAAACTGCTAACCATCATCTGAGCCTTCAGCTAGCCGTAATCTTCTTGGTGCTGATAGGCTTGCTCAATGCAGGGTTGCCACAAACCTTTACTTTGTAAGAAACACAGTATCTGTGAAGTGCAGTAAAGCACGCTGCAATAAAACGAGTTAACTATATCAATCCCTGAACACTTTAGAACAGTTTCACTTGTGCGCTGGGCATCTGGACAGCCGGAAGGCATAAAAAGTCATGTCAGGAACCACACTCCTGACTTACTCATTTCCTTTATGCTGTTGCCACTCACTTAGTCATTAGGCTGAGGACCAAGGGTCAAGATGGAGCTTTCTCCTACTCCTCCCACTTTGCTCCCCTCCAGAGATTTACTAGGGGATCATATCCTGTCAATTCACCCCTCTCTATTTCTCTCTTGGACTTTTCCATGTCATTTTCATCTCTCCCCCCTCATAAGGGTCTGTGCTACCTCCTACTGGACAAAACAAATATAACCACAGAACTATGCTCTTTATTGTAGAAGGGAGGGGTGGTATGATGGCTCTTTCCAAATGATCTTACCATGAATGAGTAGTGGGTATAAGCAGCGTCCCCCCAAATGCCCCCTATGTCTTGTATTTCATAGTTCAGGACTTTCTGCATAGTCCTATATTCCTGTGCAGAAAGGATCTATAAAGTTCTGGGAGTTTGAGGGTGGCTTCTCTGTTCTAATCTGTTTGGTTCCTGAGCTCTGGCCCCAGTTGCAGAGATTTAACCCTATAGATCCTGCTCAGGATTCAACAGAGCATACCTTCCGAACACTTCTTTCTCCTTTTTATTCTCCATGACTTTTAGGTTCTTTGCATTTTTTGAACAACTTTATTGATATATAATTGATATGCCAAAAAAACTGCACCTATTTACTGTATACAATTCGATGGGTTTGACATATGCATACACCAGTGAAACCACCACAATCAAGGTGATAAACATGTTCATCACCTCCAAAAGCTTCTTTGTGCCCCCTCTCCTTTTGGGTAAGAATACTTAACTTGAGATCTATTCTCTTAACAAAATTTTTAAGTGCACCATACAGTATTGTTAACTATAGGCACCGTGTTTACAGCACTGTCTGCTGATGGCACATTCACTAGTTTCCATGTGAATCTGTCCTTAGAGAGGGCTGAGGGATTGTCTTTGCTCTGGAAGAGACTCTTGCTAAAACATGATTGGTGTCTCGTGGTGAAAGGTGGAATGGTTATTAGATAATCTGTTTTTTTGACTGTGAAAATAAACTCATGTCTCCAATACCTTATTATACTAAAATCGTGTCTGAATTCTCGCCTGACTTAAGTTACATTACACAGAGCCCCTCAGTCTTTGTTGATATCAACCTCTGGGAATGTGAAGGTGTGGAAAACCCACCTCAAACAGAAATGCTCTCCTGGTTGGAGTCCTCACGTAATGGCTCTATCTTTCTAATCCAATAACTTTTCAGAAGGGTGCTTTTAACACATTATCCTCCTGGTCTAAAATGTTTAGTGACTCACCAGATGGTTTCAAAATTGCTTAGCCTGGTATTTCACCCACCTCCACCTCATCTGCTCTTAGAATAAATTTCTAGATTACTTTTCTACTTTTCCCTATGTTGTAGCTAAACAACTCTGCCTAAAAGGAATACACCTTTCAGGTTCCTGATACCTGTGCCAATATCTGTCATTTCCTTTCCTAGAATGCTTTCCTCTCTTTTCGTATTTAAATTCTATCCCTTCTCTGCATTTGGGGGAAAGGCTATCTCTCTGTGTGGGAATCAGCTGTATTTGTTCTGCTAGTGGCTATTTTACTAATTTTGGCATGCCTCACACACCATCGACCTTCCAAAACTTTTGGGTGGACCAACCATTTTATTGTAGAAATGAATTAAATATTCAGAGAAGCAGTTATAAAAATGTTGATTAGTCCACCTTTTAGAAACAAAGCTTTACCATTCTCCATTCTAGGAACTGTTCACTGACTACCATTTAGATATAAGAGTCACCTGATATTTATTCTGTAGTATAATCTCAATTGCATATAATTTTATTCTTTGTTTTAAAGGTGATGTATTAATAGCCTACCCAGATGTGACTCAATTTTTTGGTAACTTTATAAATCAGTATGAAATCCTCTTCAGAAGATGTGCCCTCGTGGTGGGTTAGGCAAGCTGCCCAGCCTACTTCCAAATAAAGAAATCTCTTTATTTTGCTCACCAGTAAGGGGGAAAAGTTCCCTACCAAGAACTCTTATTCTAATTCACATTTAGAGGCATTTTTAAAATCAATGGATCTTGTTCTGTCTCAGACATTTAAGTTCATCATGAAATGTGATTTAATTGTTTTACTAAATTTAGAGTAAGAGAGGCCCAAGTAATAGTTTACAAAGGAAAGAAATCATTTAAGCCTACTTATACTCCCTGTTAAAGTAATGAAGAAAATTCTGCTTATTTATTTTAAAAAAATGTTGGAAGAGAAAGTGCTGCTTCAAGTTAATGGAAGGCACAAGTATTTGCCTCTAATTACTTAAAATAACATAAATCTTGGTTTAACTACATTTCAAAGAACACTTTCCTTGCAAAATAAGAGGGAAATGTGGTGACATTATGTCTTTTGTCAGCCTTTTCAAAACACTAACAAGTTAAAAAAGTTTGTTCTGAATATGAGCTAAGTATATGCCACCTGTAATATTTACCTGAATAGTGTACATTCAGAATGAAATATAGTTTAATTTCTTTTAACTTTCAAAGAACCTTTCTTTTCTCTGAAAAGATACTTGAACTTTTGATGTTGGCTACATATGAAAATATGTCAGACACACATCTCTAGACATTCAAAACTAATTATCCCTTAATTTGCATGTGAAAGCAAATTACTAGCTAATAAGATCATTTCCCTTAGCAAACCTTTTTTTAACCTTAATAAGCAGAACGAGGAGGCCTATTACAACCTGATTAAAAAGCCTCCACGCCATGCAGCAGGTTGCTGCTTACATATAGCATGATCAGAAGGAGACAGCAAAGATGTAAATATTCTTATTTACAACAGGGAGCTGAGGTCCCGTCTGTCCATTTAGTGTTTTATTATAATGCATGTCAGCCCAGCAGGATTAATAGTCAATTCATTTCTTATGTACAACATGTGAGTGCTTTAATTCTGGATGGAAATTCAGCAAATTCCAGTTGATGAGACGATGGCCTGCAGTTGCAAGGACTGGGCTTCATGTAATCGTTCCAGACTTCCAACTGTATCATCTCACTTTCCAGGTATTACATTGGGTATTTATTAGCCCAATCCATGTTCTTTATTAGTGTCTTTAAACAGAGATGGACTGTATCTAGAATACAAAGGGAACAGAAAATGCCAGTGTATTAGTTAGCTGTTGCCATAATAATGCTTCATACAAACCATGTTAAAACTCAGTGACTTACACACTGTAGGTTGGCTGAGGGGTTAGCTGATTGAGGCCAGGCTCAGTTGGGCTTGGCTCCAAATTGTGGGTTTCATTCACATCTGCTCCAAGTATGTCTTTTCTTCTGGGAACAGCAGGCTCCCTTGGGGCAGGTCTTTTCCTGGTGGAGACTGAAGGTTCCCAGACGAGCATGTGAAAACACTTCTTGAAGTCTAGGCAGGAATGGCACAGGGTCACTTCCACCCACTGGCCAAAGCAAGTCATTTGGGAAAAATAATACATTCTATCACAGCTACTGTGTTGTAGGAATTTTAAGAAGGGATGGTTGCTCAAAATGGGTTACCTCTTCTGCATGCCTCTGTGTTTTTAGGTAAATATATCACTATACATTGAATAGCTCAGGCTAAAAGTATCTTGCAGTTATCCTTGACCTAATTCACTCTAATTTCCAAAATGAATCCCAAACTTCCTTTCCTTCTTCTTTCTAAAGCCCAGAACTCATCATGTCCATTCTCAGCTCAAAAATCTGTCAGTGAATCCCTAATCCTTACTTCCCACCGATACAGCTCACATTCTTGCTGGCTCCACAATATGTTAATTGTCTCTTCTATAGGTCTCTGCCGGACACTGTTCTCTCTCCCCGCTGCCTGGTGAATGCTTACTTCTTTGTCAGAGCCTAGCTAAAACTTCAGCTTCTGCATAGCCTTCACTGATCCCCGCAAGGTTTCTGCTTCCTTATCTGTGGTTTTCTAGCATGTTATACATACACAGATATAGCACTTATGATAATACATTGGAATTAGTCATTCACATGTCTGTTTTTCTCCCAGATTGTGAAATCCTTGACTAACGATGGGGTCCATATCTCATTCATGTTCTATCCTCAGCACTCATTTCTATGCCTGTAACCTGGTAGACTTCAGATAAGGTGGCTGGATTAAATTAAAGGAGAGTTTTAAAGTTGCTTTTTTAAAAAAGAAATAAAAATGGCCACAGCACAGGTAGATGTGTTCAATCTCACTAGTCATTAAATAAACTATAAAGAAACAAATTATAGGCGATGACATTAAAATTGGCAATTATATTTTTAAAAAGCTTGTAAGGATATCTGGAATTGTTTATGGGAGTTTTATTGACAACTTTTAGAAATTTTTATCATTATGTTTCAAAATATTTAAATATACCCATATATGTTGACCCAGAAATTTGATTTCAGATAACTTATCAAATGGAAATAAAGATGTGAAAATTTTGGTGGAGAGGGTCATCGATTATAGCATCGCTTACGATAGGAAAACATAGAAACACTCTAAATTTCTAACAAGCTGTGAGATGAGTTAGATAAATCAGGGTATAGGTGTGACACTGGGAAGTCTGCTGGTATTAGGAAGTGCAGTTAATAAGGTGGGGGAAATGTTACTATATATTTTCCAACAGAGAAATTAGGTTATAAAACATAGCATACAGAGTACACTGTATGATGCCAATTTTGTAAAATATGATGGGTTATTGATATTTGCACTCCCTATGAACAAAAAACTGGACTTGAAAAAACACAGCAAAATATTAACAGTGGTTATTTCTAGGTGTAGTGATCACAGGGTGATCTTAACTTATTTTTTGCACTTTTGTCTAAGTTTCCAAATTTTCCATAATGAGCATACATAATAGTTATAGTAAATAGAAAGATATAAAAATAGTTTTCTTAGCATATAATTATGATACAGTGATTGGTATTATTAACTGGACTTCTGAGAACTCCAAATTATTGATTACACAATGCACTTTATATGTAAGTTTTGCTACTTTTCAGCCTTTACTTTTGTTTATTTTTTAAATGGCTTTCATTTTTCTTCTGTAATTAACTAAGAACTGAAATGAATTTTCTAAATAGAATTGTTCTAAATATAAATGCAAAGTCCTGTTTTCTCTAATGTAATTGTACCTGAGTGAAAGTAACTGCAACAAGGACTATAAAGGAAGATAAAGTACGAATATAATGTATAATTTCCCTTTGCATAATTGTAACTCCAAAGAACGCATGCTCGCAGCAGGAAAGTAATTTAAATTATATCACACAAATGCCATATTTTAAAATAGAAACTATCCATCATGCACTGAGTAAAGCTGGAAGCAACCTATATGTCTCAAGAATATACTGAAAATTCCTCCATGAGTCCATTAAAAATAAATTGATTGGTTTAATTCCAGCACATGCTGAAATAAAGTATAAGTGACATAAGATCATTTTAAGTGCATAAAATTACTAATTACACATTTAGAAAAATGATATAAGATAAGTAACATTACATTTTTTATTATAGAAATATTGAAACCTATGTAATGCAAACATAAAAGGGTAATAAACCCTGTGTATTTATCATCCACAACTTTTTTTTTCTTTTGGTACAATGTCTCTTATGGGGATAATTAAAAAAATTGAAACTTAATACCAATACTTACTTTTTGGCTCATTTTATGTGCAAAACCAGTTTTGAACAATAGTAAACATTTTAATAGTTGCAGACTAATACTAATACATCTTTTGAAGACATTAGTTGGAATGTCTTGGAACAATGCTGTAGCATTGTTTTATTTAGACAAAAAATGGACACACATTTAATTTATTTTCACAATTTAAAATACTGACCCAAATATTCAGTAATCTTTTCCTTGGTCAGCATAAAAGATATGAATGTAAAACATATGTCAAGTATTGACCCCCTCACCTTAATGTTTTTTCATATTCCTTTCCAAAGTTTATTTCTGCATCTTTCACATAAGAGTCATGCCATATATCTGTTTTTCAAAATAAAAATATTTTTTGATTTTATAACTATAACATACTCAGAAAAAATATGAAGCTACTCAGACTATGTAAACTCGATTTTTTAGAGGGAAGTTTGAAATGGTTATATTGATTGATAGCTTTTTTCATCCAGCATGTATTAGGCACTTACTACATGCCAGGCGCTGTTCTAGACTTTGGAGAAAACAGTACATGAGATGGATAAGGAATTCTATCTTTAAAGCACAAAGTTTTCTCCAGCTATTTCTTACTGGAGAGATAAGAGAAGGCTTCGGCTGAGGACACCCAGTTGTGTCACTCTAATCGCAGAGGCCACCATGCAGGGTGTCCTCTCCTAGGAGACATAAATGGCCATACGGCTGGTGGCATCATCCCCAGAGTTGCTTCTCCTGTGCGGGAAGTGGTGAATTGTGAGGAGCTGTGTTCACAGCAGAGATTAAGTCTAGTGGTAAAGCAGCAAAAGATTAGAGCCCAGGTTCAAGTTTTGGATTCTCTAACTTCAGAGTCTATCTGCTAATCCACTACACTTTGAAGGCTCCGTGAAATAGAAGAATGTGGTTGAATCAGACTCAGGAAGTCCTGCTGGTGGGACGATGCCCTCCCAAAGATAGCAGCTTTGGTTCATGGTGATTTGGAAAGAGATTCAAGCTTCAGTAGCATTTACTGCCTTAATGCATTATTAAAGATGCAATGTGTAGAGCAGGGCTGGTTTTGACTCTTTTGAACATGGCTTTTCTCTCTTAATAAAGTTGCATAAGGTCAGTAATAAAGACATTACAGAAAGTCTCAAAAACCAAGTAGAAGCTAAGACTACACATAACCCTGCCACCTGTATAACTATATTTTTGTACATTTGCCTTCTGTTCTTCTTCTTTGAAGTTTTACATGCTTATCATCATAGAATACATACAATTTAAAATTTTCTTCCACATACTAGCATTTTCCATGTTATCACAGCTTTTCATAGACATGACTTTTCATAGAGACATATCATTGAATTAATAAGCCATAATTGATGTGGCCATTTTAAAATTATTGAGTAGCATATTATTTGATTCCCTCCTAGTTTGAGGCTGCAAAGATCAAATTTGGTCTATAGTTATTTTATTTCCAGAGTATAATTTTCTAGAAATCAGATTACCTAGTCACTAAGTACAAATATTTTTGTGGTTCTTAAGGCATGCAAAATTGCCAACTGCTTTCTAAATCTATTGGGACATTTGATAACACTATCAAAATGTATCCATTTACAAGTTTAATAATGCCTTCTTTAACATTAAGCTACTACTGCTTTTAAATATGATTGCTTACTTTACAGGGAAAAATATATTTTTCTTCTACAGAGTTTCTAAATCATTCTCAATTAGAAAGAATAGTACTTTGACATTTTCTGCAAAGTCTAGGCAAATCTGGAGTTGCTTTTATCACTGAAAGCAAAGGTGTTTCCATTATTCATAGAGAAATAGACTCATGGATTTAGGATTCTTTTTAAGCTACTTGTTGAAAATGAAAACCAAAAAATAGTGCAATCACTTCAGGAGACATATGATTTTTTGCCTTTATATTTAACTATAAAACTTGGCTTATGAGTGAAGTTCTGCTTTCAAATAATTTTTTTTTTAAATTTGAAGTGCCAAGAGACATACTAGAAGAAATTAATTCACTTATCATCTTCTTAAGTAGATTGCTTACTCATACATATATATGCATAAAATGTAACTTTCCTAAGACCCAGAAGAAATTCTAAACCTGCTTTTCTAATATTTTTACTTTGAAAAAGTGTCCAACTTGACAGAAGTTACAAGAATAGCACACTGATCAGAGCTATTCTTAATTGTTTTGTGCTGTTTCTTTCTTCATTTGTTATAGACTCTATTTTTGATGACTGCTTACAAAAATTTAACTTCCTGAAACATTAAAACAGTTACTAGGCACCAGGTGTGTAAGTAGAGCAGCCCTATCTCCTTTATTTTTTGTATCTCTGACAGTAAAAATTGCCAACCAAATAGTAGGTATGTTGTTAAATTGATTTATTCCTCCTCTATGCCAGGCACTTTCAAAAGAATGTGATTGATCCAAAAAAGTAGAAAATATGCTCTTCTATGCAAGGAACTTATTTCTAGTGGGACTGTTTAACTGAAATGAAGGGTTGTTGTATCATGGATACTTGCCCTGCCCAAAGGTCAACTCTTTTATTAAGTAGTGTAAACTGTGGTTCTTGGACCAGCAGCCTGGGATCTGGCTAGAAATGCAGAGTCTGAGGCCCTAATGAAACCGACTGAACTGGAATCTGCATTTAATAAGATCCCAGATGAAGTGATTTGCACTTTAAAGCTGGAGGTGTGCTTATTCAGATAGCTTTGGTTTCTTCTTACACACCCTTTAGGTATAAAGGCATGGGCTGAATTCTTTCATATATTGGGATACATTTCTTTTTTAGGGCAGTGCTTTTCAAGCTGTGTTTCTTAGACCAGTAGCATTAGTATCACCTGGGAAGTTGTTAGAAATGCAAAATTTGGGGCCCCACTCCAGAGTTACTGAATCAGAAACTCTGGGGTGTGGTGCTAGTATTTAACAAGTATTTTAGGTAATTCTGATGCCTAGAGTTTGAGAACCACTCCTTTGATCCTAAAAAGACTTAAATTAGTTGTTTAAATAGAAAACTTAGAGGCATTGAAATCATTTACAGATTGGTGTTCCCAAAAGTGTTTTGTTTTTAAATGTCTGAATGATGTAAATGTTGTGAATGATGTCAACTCTCAGGATTTAGGATTAATGCAGTATTAGTATTCAAAGGCAAAATTCTAAGTTTTTTCCACCTTTCTTCTTTTTTGACAAGTGACAAAAGGCTATAATTAACAGCAGAAAGACCGTTAGTTTACACCAGGCAACTTCTGTATTTGCAAAGCCAAGACGTGCCTTTAGAGTTGATAATACCCAGAAAAGTTTGGGTTCAAATTTAACAAATAGGTTGCACTTGGTTTTCCCTGTATTTTGCAAATGAAGGAAAAGCCATTTATGTGATCTCTGTAGGTGCAGAATTTTGTGCTCTTCTCTGGACCCCAGTGTGCCCCATCTGACTCACCAGCTTTCAGCATCATAGCTGGGGGCTCTGCTAGAGCCTTTGGTGTTTCTCTTTGGTGTGACTTAACAATAACTAAGACAGAAGACTGGATCCACAAGCCCTGTAGGAAATTAGTTCATTACTGCATCTGAATTCCTGCTCCCATCCAGGAGAGGGCTTCAGCTGCAACTGCACATGGCAGTTAATTTACTAAGCAGAGCGTGCTTTGCTTGGTGTTGGCTTTTATTCTTCCAGGACAAGATGATTGCTTGTGTCCTTAATTGTTTGTGCAATTTGACATACAAAATGGGCTTTGAGTAATCTCTTGGCACTGTCATCAACAGAGAGGAAATTTTCTGAGTTGAACTTTGATTCTATGTGACAGATACCTTTTTGTCTTCTTCTTCTTCTTGGACTGCAACCTCAGTTTGAGTAAGCAACATGATGGCTACATCTTCAGAGAGATATAGATTACTCTAAACTCTGTTAATAATTGTGCATTATGTAAAAGTGAGGCATGTTGGTCTTACTGTGCTTGCCACAGGTCACGATCAACCTAGAGAATTAGGACATACCTGAAGCCTAAGTATAATAGACGACCCTCTGGACAGGCCAAGATGGTGGAAGACCTGTGTATTAGACTTCAGCGACTTTTTGTTTGCTCAGTACCTTTTTCTTCCTGCCTTTGACTATTTCAAGCAATTCTCCTTGACCTTTCCAATATGTGCCTCTGTCATCCCAACAGGTACATGCGCCAAGCTGGCCAATCAGAGCTGTAATTGGGCTCCGTGATTATGCTAGGGACACATGTATGACCCACATAGTGCAACTGACAGTTCTTTGAGGCAACTAATTTGAGTGTTGCAGAAAGTTGGCCCTTTTCACTCCTCAGAAATAATTAGTTCCAAATACTAGGTGAGCCTAGAACTGTGGGATCCAACTTTTCTCCACATTGATACAGTGAGTTAGATAAAAAGCCCAACAGAGACAAGAAAAAGATAAAGAGTTGGGGGGAAAGAAGAGAGACTGACAGATTTGATAGTGTTATTCTAATTCTTGGATCCAGCTGTACCTGAAATCCACAGCTGGAACTTTCCAGTTACAAGCACCAGTGGATTCTCTGTTTGCTTACAGTATAAATTCACATTACATTCAAAGAGGCTTGATGTACATAGCCTGGAAATACCATGTATGAGGAACTGTTTAAAGACAGAGACAAACCTAATAAGCAAAAAAGAGAGATTTGATGATGACAGTGGTGGAGCGGGAAAACTCACCTCGAATGTGGCCAGGTTTAGAACGTGGAAGCAGGCATTCATGTGTTCTAAGTCCTTCCAGGGAGCAGGACCAGGAGCAGCCAAGGAGGTGGCAGAGCCATGGTGGAAGCAACAGGGGGCACAGACACACAGACCTCAGCCTCATGGAACCCAGGTGCCCACTCTAATTCTTCCACTTTTAAATTTTCTCAAGTTGGTTAACTTCTCAGAGACCCCATTTCCTCATTTATGAAATGGTTACGATAGTCTCTGCTCCCTTATCTCTTCTTTATCAGGTGAAAATTACACAATGATATATATTGAGTACCTAGTATATGTCAGACACTGTAACAGGCATTCAAGACCAAGGGATGAACAAAGAGGACAAAAAATCTATGCCCTCTTGGTACTTACAGTTTACAAATGTTGAAAGTGAAATGGATTAATAAATGCCACAATCATGAACAGGACTGTAGAGTTGTCAGCATGATGAGGGGGAAGAATTGTAGGGGCTGTCACAGCCTGTTGTGGGGGGTGGGGGAGAGTTGACCAGTCAGGAGACACAGAGGAGATCACACCTGAGCTGAGGTCTGAAGGGTCAGGGGGAGTTTAAGGGTCAAAGGAAAAGTTTCCTGCAAAGGGAACAGCATGTGCTGAGTTGCAGTGATGTGCAGGAATGCAAGGAAGCCAGAGTGGAGCTCCCAGTGAGCTGGTATCATGGGGTTGGAGAAGCAGGTAGGGACCAGAACACCTAGGTCTTTTGAAGATGGATAAGGTGTTTTGTGTCCTGTTAAAGGAATATTGGAAGCCAAAGGAGGGACTAAGTGGACATTTTCATATCATTCTAGTGGTCCTGGAGGGCAGGTTGAAGGGGAGACAAAGTGGATGTGGGGGATACACATTATTCGAAGGATATTTATAAAATTACAAAATAGTAAATACCAATGAATCAACACCATGGTGATGCTAACAGTAGCTACCTCCAAGCTGACTTTATGTATAAGTCACCTGTTCCTCAAAACAGTGCTCTGAAGTAGGAACTGTCATTCGGTCTGTGCTATAGATAGAAATACACAATGTAAGTTTGTAACTTGCTTAGTCATGTACAAAGTAGTAGAGCTGGGACGAGAGCCCAGGACTATGCCATTGTTTTAAGTTTTTTTTTTTTTTTGTTGTTGTTGTTGTTCTCCTGAGCTCTCATTGTATTGTATACTTACCTTCTTTAAACCTGCTTGAACTTACCATATTGTAATCTCCTTCCCTTCTTTTCTCCCTTTACTTTTACCAGCACCTAACATACAGCCAGACCCATCCAGGGTATTCAAGGATATTTTTTACAATGGCTCATGGAAAGAATTACTGTATGCTAAGGTAAAGGCTCTCTGTCCTTAGAAATATGGAACTAAAGGCTAGCAGGTTTTCATTTTAAAATTCTGACAAGGGTACCCAGGTTGAGTCAAAGATCAGATTGAGAATCCTCAAAATCTTTTCTAACCAACAGTCCATGGAGGTGTTTCGGAACAGAGTGAGATTCGACTGCCTGCCCTTGGACGCAGGCATAATACGAAGACTGATGGGGAAGGGAAAAGGTCTTTATTAAAATGTTGCCCCATTTGGGGGAGCAGGGGACCCCTGACTCCCGGCTCCTCTCTTCCACAAAACACAGAAATAATTCAACCACAACCAGAACTAGAGTCAGTGTCCAGAAACCTCACTCCGTTGGTATCTTTCCTTCTGGGGCCCAAGGCTGTTATGGGAAGGGCTTTCCGCTTCAGGCTCCCTCCTGGGAGGGCACACTTGTGGGGCCAGTGCCACCACTGCCTCCCTGCAGCTGCTTCCCTCTCCCAGGGCCGGGAGCCACTGCCAGAGCACTGCAGCCAGTCATGCAAGGGGACCCCACCCGCAGGGTCCCACACCCAAGGCAGCCCAGGCCTCCAGGGCCGGCGAGTGTTCCAGACTGCGTGTGTCCGTGCGCTGACCTCAGAGTGAGAAGGGGCGCAGCCTGGAACCCACGGCACCGACTACAGTGTTTTGTGGGCCGCCAGGCGTGCTGGGGGAGTGGACCAGCGCACAGGACTCGGCTCTGCAAGCTGGCTCCAGACTGGGCGAGCAAGGGAGTGCAGAAGGGCAAAAAGGGCGAAGGCTCTGCCTGCCCTCCCTTTAAATCTTCAGGCCCCAAATCCTGTGAGCTCCATAAGTGTCCCGCTTTTCTGGCCAGTTCCAGCTAGACTAGCACGTCTTCCCCTCCCCTTGCCACGGTGTCCTGACGGGTGAGTAGGAAGGTTTCTAGGTTCGCAAAGTCTCTCCCCTTGTCTTTGCCTGGGGCGGGGAGTCACACCTGGCCTGCTTACCCCTGGGGTCAGGGAGCTCCATCAGGCTGTGTTTTCCGTCCCACCGCCTCCAGCACTTCCAGATTCCTCCCTTGTCCAGGGCCTGGGCAGGCTCCCGAACCACCACGTTGAGGATCTCGATTGCCCCATTCTCCAGATCCCCCCTGTAACAGAGGTACTGCACCAGAAGGAGATTTTCACTGTAAACGCTTGTGTGTGGTTCCCAGCAGACAGAGGTTGAGCTGAGTGAGTGAAGGTTACCTCATAGGCAGCAGTACTCTAGGGATGGCAGTAAACAGAAACTAGTGAGCAGGTGGGGGTGGTGGCGTGGAGTCTGCAGCCAGAAATAAGAATATGTATCTCTATTGCTGAATAAGAGAACAAGCCAGGTGCTGATGTAAATGAGCAGAAGTTTCTGGAACATTCAGAAAGGATGTTTGGTCTTAATCTGTTTTTGAAAAGCCAACCTCAGAGAGCTGGACCTGAGTGTGTGTCTCATCCAGCCTCCACCGTTCTCTTGTGGTTGACTGTCCCCTCTCTCCTGTGTGAGGAGCCTTTGGGTTATTTCCCTTGTGACCCATAGAAGAGACCCCTGCCCTTGCTCAGCCCCTTCAGGTCTGAGTTACTAGGCTACTGATCTGACACAGGTGTAAGGAAGGCTCCCTGGACTCGCCTGAAAGCTGAGCTCACTTCTACTCATGGTTCTCTTAAGAAGAAGGCCCTTGTGTGGGGAAGGAAGGCCTTAAATGATAGTGAGCACTTTGGGCTTGTGTATGAAAATAAGAATAAGCTGAGACGATGGTGGTTGTGCATTATTTCATTTAGAAAATAGAAAAATTAATTTTGTTTCGAAGTTAGGTGTTAAACTGGAATAGCTATTAGACTCCAGAGAATGGGGCAGTTGCACCCTATCCTTGGTATTCCTTTGTTGCTTAATTCTTTAGAATCTTAATTGTTTTTTTTAATCCTGAGTGATTCAACATAGCCTTGTTAAGAAAATGAAACTGTAAACAAAATTTTAAAGTAAAGTTTTTTTTTAAATGATAACGCTTCTGTTTTTTTTTTTTTGTTTGTTTGTTTTTTAATAACGAATGCTTCCAGCTGCTCAGTTTTGGCCAGAACAGCAAAGAGAACTCCTCTAAGTCCACTCGCACTTGTTAACATTGAGAAGTGCAAGGGTCTGGCTTAAGCTCTTTCCTTTTTCCAAAAGTACCGGCAAAGACTTGATTTTCACTTAACTGTTATAGTCAAGTGCATTCTTTTGGCAACTACTGAGCACTTTCTATGCTAGGATTGGTCACTTAAAACAAGTGTCTTCAAATATTCTTCATTTAGACACATAAGTTTCAAACCACAACAGTAATAGACTGAGAGCCAGTCATCAGCCATTTGCTGGGCTTCTTCCATCCTCCCTGCTTCCTGCGCATCTTTTGTTCTCTTGGAGCATGTTTTCCATTCTCTGCTTAATCAAATGTAACCTTCAACATGTTCTCTTACCTATAAAGCCCTATATGTGCCGATAGCATCACAGCAGACAAGAAATTTACTACGAGGGACAGCTTCGTGGGCATGTGATATTTGCAATTGCATGATTCCTGGTGCTCAGAGGGGGCCCTGGTGAATGGGGGTTAATGCT
This sequence comes from Furipterus horrens, assembly GCF_987537825.1. NCBI lineage: Eukaryota > Metazoa > Chordata > Mammalia > Chiroptera > Furipteridae > Furipterus > Furipterus horrens. The sequence continues at coordinate 26,415,491 of NW_028327183.1, forward strand.
CTGTAGTCACCACCTTGAAATTCTTAATGTATTTTTTTCTTTGTCTTTGTGTTTTGTAAATGAAGTCCAGTGAGACAATGGAACATGATCTGGGGCTTGGAACCTCACTTCACTGGCAGCGCCACCTGCCTCTGCCTCCTCATCTCCCTGAGATGGGTTCTTGGCTACCCGCTTCCTGCTTCTGCCAAGGTCAGAACTCTAGTCACTTGGGAGGGTTTATACTTACCCCATGAATATCTGCACCTGAGGGAACATGACATTAAACGGAAATAAAAACCACCATGACAGGATCAGAGAGAGACTGTGGGAAAAAAGGATTAACACTTTTTTGCCTGTTTTTTGAACAAGAGGCCCCACATTTTTATTTTGTACCTAGCCCTGAAAATTATATGGCTGACCCCTGTCACAGCCTTTAATGTTTATCAGCACAGAGAGTCAGTGAGCAGATGAGAAATGTGGGTCCAACCATATGTGACTATGGGAAATCATTCTCCTGCTTAAACACACGGAAAGCAGGTCCATGCAGGCCAACTTTGCTCTCAGCTGGCCTGCTAATTGATTTTATCAGTCTCCCAGAATCCTACTGGCTAAAGCACTGTCAAATAATGACCATGTCTAACCATCTCAATATTCTTCTAAAAATTCTGCTGCCAAATTTGGGGAAAACAAGATGATGACTGAAATTAACAGACTATCTCCTAAAGCAACAGCATGGGAAACAAGTGTATTATTTACAGTGTAAACTAACAAGGCAGGCCCTTGACAATCAATGTGTGCCCCTCCTCTCCATCAGATCTCTTCTCATTATGTAAATAGGATGGCCTGAGGTGCAAGAACAATGAATAGAATAATAACTGGAAATGTAATGGAGCTAATAGTGGATTTCTCCGGACTATCAACTTCTGTTCAAAGATCCTGGCAATGAAGGATAGAGAGCAGCATGCAGAAAGAAAACCATTCTCTCTTCCTGCTTCAGTGTGCTACCTTGTGCAGGCTCCTCTTCCTCTTCCACCCCCATCCTCACCCACCGCACCCCGTGTGTCTGGAACAATATCCTCTGCAATCCTTCACTTCCTAAATGACTTAGCTGAGAGCCTTCTTCTGAATAGATACTTGCACTTTTTTTTTTTTTTTTATTGGTTGGTGCAAGTCTAAACTGATACAAGTCCTAACTCTAAAACATATGACATGAGGTTTCCTTTTGAAAATGTTCAATTCTCAGTTATTAGTTATTCATTTGAAAGTAGCAAACATCTACTCAAACAAGTTTAGTAAGAGAAACAAGGAATTATTGGGAGGACACAGGCACCTTTCCAGGAGCCAGTACTGGAGGCAGAATATTAGGTCCCGGGGACACCAGTCATTCCTCCCCAGAGGTGTTCTGATTTGTATGTAGCATGTGGCTATTTCCATGATAAATAATTCCACCATACTGATGTCAAGCTACCAAAAAGGATCACTGAATGAAGAGTTGGAAAGCAATGCATAGTTGCATCCCATTATATAGTATTTCTATCATATAGATATACTAGGCATAAATAACCCTAAAGCATAGGTAATAGTAAAATGTAGTAAAGAATTAAGAAGTGATGCATTTTTGAGTATTTGTTGTCTTTGCTTTTAAGGTAATTTATTTAACCATAAGTGGATATAAGTTAATTTTTAATGACATCAACATTTAACAACAGGCTCACAAAATTTCTGAAAATTTAACAATCCACTCTTGGGAACAGTACGTTTTGGCTCCCATACCTATTTGTCTCCTCCTTTTGGGGTGAGGGAAGCAGCCTTTGAGAGGAAGGCAAAAAGCAGAAGGAGCCAGAGGTGTTGAAGGAAATGACTGTCAGGAGAAGCAAACGATTGGCATGTCCAGTTCAGTCTCCGCACAGATATTTCATTTTGGCGTAACTCAAACTTAATATCCCACTCCATGTAAAAAAAAATCCAGATCTGTTCTTGTCTTCATTTTCTCTTACCTCTCCAAACATTTCTTACTTAGCTCTTCTTTCTACCCCCTAACTAAGGCTTTCTGCCTTGTTTTTGGACATCATTTATCCTCTCTATGGTGACAACTTAAATCTAAGAAATTGGTACTATTGCCCTGCTGAGCTACAGACCTGTGCATTTAACTACTTCCTAGATACTGCCACAGGCATAACCCAGTCTTACCTCAAATTCAGGGTGTCTAAAACAATTCTGTCTCTTCCTCAAAAGGCATTCTTACTAACTAAATGGCAGTGAGCTATAATGGGAGCAATAGACTTTGAATGCAGTGCAATAGACTTTGAGTGTAGTGCAAGATGTATCCTTAAGTCGGCTGTTACCTTGGGCAAATTGTTGATTCTCTCTAACCTCAGCTTTGCCATTTGATAAATGGCTTCACTTTGATGAGTGCTCTTTATGCCATATTCCATGGAGACCTTCAGAATTATGCATCTACCTCAGAAGCTGTCCAAGCATCAGGAGAAGCACAACTCTGGTATAGTTCTGGGCACCCCATCCTCCCTTCAGCCAGGAACACTCCTCTTTTATCCTTTTCATGTGCTGAAGTTCCATGAAATATTTCCCTTTTGAATCAGTTATCCATGAAATTTTGTGAATCACTGAATTAGAGGTATCTAAGGTCCCCTCCAGCTTTCCATGATTCTTCAGTTAGTGCTTAAGCTTCAGGTGGCTTCAGAACTACTGGGGTGGCAGCTCAAGATTCTAGGACTGTCTGCTGTCCTCCGTAGTTCATTGCATAGGGTTTAGGGGTGGGAGGCTCCCCAATATCGGACATAATCTTCAATAATTCTAACACCTCATATTTGATTTCCATTTAGTGTTCTACAAAATGCTTTTATTTTCCTTTCTGCCTCAGGGTCCTAAACCATAAATTTAGCATTCCATGCTTCTCCTTGCCTATCAGTCCCAAATACAAATGGACCCTCATCAATAATCATTGTTCAATAATTAATAAGTGATTGTTGGATGAATGATGAAATGAACATCACTAGGGAAAATTACAATTCTGAATTCACCTCGGGGCCTGAACTTTAAAAGAGTAAATATTTGTTAAGATAGTAAAGAAGCTAGTTGTTGAATTAGTCTTTCTAACCTGCTTTCTATTTTCTGGAAAAGAGTTAAGTTTTTTTTTTTTTTTTTTGGTGGGAATTTTTTGGGGTTCCTAAGAATTGCCATGAAGCATACATTTTGCTCTCACCTGTGCTAAGCCTTATCAAGCAGAGACGAGGCCTTTGCACAAAGAGAGAGAGAGTAGGCCTTTCTCTCTTCAGGGCTGCTGGATCAATATTGTTATCATTTGATTTATTTATTAATTTGCTTAGGTTTCTAAGCAGCTCTGTCTTTTGTTGTGATGATGATACTGCAAAATGTAAAACAGCTTACAACAGACTTTTGCTACCTAGACTGATGATAATGATCTCTAAAAGCAAACTCATTCTATTTGCATCTTTTTATTAATAATACCAAAAAAAAAAAAAAATTCAAACCTCAACTAGTGCTCGTCAGTCAGCAGGTACTTCACAAGCCAAGAGTGCATGGGAGGATATTTTTGGTTCATTATTGGGTTTCTGTAATTGAAATGACATTTTGTGAGAGCAATCATGTATTTTAAGGGGCAAACTCAAATTAATGCAGTAGCTTCAAAGTTTTTATTACTATAATCATGAAAAAAAAATTTTTTTCAGAAGTGTGTGTATATATGTGTGTGTGCAGACAGGCATGAATGGACCCAATAAAATACATGCAGTATTCTCTTTGTTCTAATTCCACGTGGTCCTATAGGGACTATATAGACAATTAACTATCGGCCGCAGCCCTTCTCAGTCTTTCCCCCTTTCTGTAGTGCTTGAGGCTTACCCACAAGGACTTCGAGGGGTGTGGCCTATGCATTCAGCCCCAAATGATGGCTCACAGAGGCAGAGCGTTGACCAGCCTTCTCTTCTGTCCCTGTGGTTATAAGGCAGTGATTTCATTGAGAGAAAACTGGGGAATACCGAAGGAAACTGCTTAAGCAAGTTGTGTTTGGGAGGATTAGAGAAGGGAGTATACAGAAGGATTAATTTGAAGTCTCTAAGGAAGTCATTTTATTCAAATAATAGTTTTTCTTGTAACCATGTTTTCTCAGGTTGGTGATTTCTGACAGGGTCTCCAATTTTCTGAAATCTTTCAAAACTTAGATTCTAGCATCCTTCTTTTCATTTCCTTATTCTTGTTTTCTCATTCTGGGGCATTATTTGTTTATTTACTTAGTCCATTGTTCATTTTTCATTCATTCAACTGACATTTACTGATGATTCAGATAAATAAAATTCCTGACTTCAAGATATTGGGGCAGAACCAAACCAAAACCAAAACTCACTGAGAATTCATTGTGGCAGAGCTGAGCAGAGGCATTGTGGGCACACTCTGGTCTTAGTGGGCCTTTCGGCATGTGTTCTGATGAAGTATTTTGTTAAATATTTTGCATACCAAGGCTGTGATAACAGTTATGGTAGTGACATGAGTACAACGAAGAAACTATGGAGTCATTAAAATCTTAGTTGGAGCTCAGATGAGTTAGGAAAACTTTATAAATTGGGTTCCTTCGGCCTTAGGCATAAAGTAAGTCTCAGAGAATTCTCGGCGGGGAACAGTGCTTGAGCAAAGGCTGGGAGGCCATAAAGAAAGTTGTGTTTTTAAGTTTAACTAAGTCCACAAAGAGTTTAAAATGTTCAATGTTTAAGCTCTGTTGAGAAAAGAGGTTTTGCTTGTTTGTTTGTTTGATGAGGTGGTTTGTGAAAGTTACATATTTTCATTTGTTGCTAGCGTAGGTTGGCCAAGAACCTATTGGTTAGGTGTGGGAGTACTATCCGTCCACTAGATACAGACAAAAAAAAAAAAAAAAATACATGAGGAAGGAGAAGGCCCCATGCTCTCAAAAAAGGCAAGTGAAAAAGTGAAAGCTAGTGTCCTTCTGATGGGGGGAAGTAATAATTCATGGATTTGGACTGCTCTGGTCATAATGATGACTATACTCACCATTTCTTGATCACTTAGTGTAAGCCAGCACTGTGTTAAGTCCTTCCCATGTACTGTCCCCTTTACCCTGCCTGGCAACCAAGATGGTTGGGCTGTACAGCTCGTGCAGCAGTTCTCTGCCCCAGTGGCTTAAGTCTCTTTCAGCCTCAGGTTCCCCTTCTGCAAATGGAGTCACAGGACTGTGGGGGACAGTTAATGAGACAATGCTTGTTATGTACTTAGCACAATATCAAGTAGGGAGTAGTAGGTCAGTGAGCATTAGAGTATTAGCATCCCTCTCCCCCTTTTACAGAGGAAACAGAAGGCCATTCTGAATAAGAGCGGTACTTGGGGCAGCACTAAGCAAAATATCATGGTCTTGTGAGTCCCTGTTAGAGCGGAAAATTCTTTGATGCTTAGAATGACAGCTGAAACAACTCTGAACAATTTGTGACCATCACCTTGCCATTATTAAAGTACTTTCCACATACTTGATCTCAATGGTTCTAATAATCTTTATGAGGAGAGATTTTTTGGTCCTGTCTACTGCTATAGCCACCCCCCCCCCCCCCCCCGTAGCAGTTCCTGGCACATTATCTTTGTTGATAGATTGACCTTTAATTTTTCCTTCTTTCCCTGGCAAGCTCCCATCATCCATCAGGGTCCATGGGGTATTGACACTGCCCCTTCTCCCTAGCCTCACCAACTCTATGGGACTCAGTCACTATGTCCTCTATTCCTACAGAGCTCTTAGTTCATACCGTGGTCAGAGAATTTCCATGTTGTGTGGTAATGTATCTACTTTCCTCTTTATTGCCCTGCTTGCTCGGGCTCCACAAAGGCAGAGACCACTTTTTGACCATTTCAATGCTCCTGGCTTCTTGCTCAGGGTTGGCTCACAGCAGACGCGTTACAGTTACTTGAATATATAAGCACAACTCTGTATCTGATCAGTTTTCTTGATATTTGAAGTTCTCACCAAAACCCCCAAACCCAAAGACCTTTACCATTTGCTCAGAGGTTTTCAAATAATGTATACCTAGGGAATGAGCAGTTCTCATGTACCTGGAAGGAAGCCTTGGGGCAAAAGCAAGTCTCTAGCTCTGAAAGAGTTAGGTCCCACATTTAATTTAAGAAATAGTTGTGCTGCCTGGAAGGCTCTCAGGACAACTTGGGTTTTGGTTTAAAGCTCAATTTCTAGGTAATTGATTAAGTGGAAGCAGTTTGACTATTGCTCCTTAGAAATGCAAGGGTTGGTGATGCCTTAGCTTCTTAAAATGTCACTGTCAATTGGTTGTGGGATAGGAAATCTCTATGGCAGATATGTGAATGCCAAGGTAATGGCTTTGTCTTTTGGGCTGTTTGGAAGTGATCTTTGTTGGTAACCCTTCAGCCTCTTGAAAGCAAGAAAGACTGGACCCATGGTTAGAGCAATCTTCTGGTGGGTGCCAAGACCCCAGCATTGAATGCATAGACCCCAAGGGATTTTTTTCTTATACTAAATGGAAAAAACACCTGGACAAAACTGGGGAGTTGATGAGTACTCTCCTGGCACATGTTAACTTAGCTCTTTAAGCTGCAAGAAAAAGCATGACCCCCTCAGCTTATGTTGATGTAACAGAGATTTGAGAAATAAATAAGGATGATAAGAAGTGCAGAGAATTCAGGAATAGTTGGACATCTAGGTCTTCCAGAGATAGAAACTTGGTTGAGGAACTAGAGGGAGAGTTATGTTTTCAGCTCTAGGGACTGAGTTTTCATATTACCAATGTTGGTCCACTCTATTTGCTTTGCTTCTGCTTCTCTTTTTATGTGTCTCCTTTCAGCTGAGCAATCTTTTCACTTTTGCCTAGTTCAAGTTTCTTGGGAGAATCTGATTGGGTAGAGCCTTATACTATTGGGACAGCCTATAGATGGGCTGCTCTTAGGTCACATGGTCACTGTGAACCACTCAGCAGTATCCAGAGGAGGTGTCATGTGGTACAGACCATGGCTGCCTATGCTTAAGAAACTTCCTAGGGCACCTTCCTCAAGAGGTATCATAGACTTGTGCAGTTTCTTTATGAGTGGGCTGTGAGTGTGGCAAGCATTAGGTTGTTTTGAATTTATCAGAAGATGGAGTCATGATGAACTCAAAGAGCATCCACTAATCATTGAAATTTAGGCATGGAAGCCTGGGATGTGACAATAACTTGAATCAGCACACCTCAGTTCTCAATTCTTCTTACTCACAAGTAAATCTGTAAAACCCGTGATAGTCTTTTTTTAAATGTGTGCAACAGGCACCATGGTTCTATTCCTGTTAGTCCATTGGTCCACCTAAGTTCACGTACTTGAAGTGGACAATTTGCAGCACTTTAGATGACTCTATCTCTTCTCTAATGGTTTTCCCAGTACTGGGGACTTGCTAAGCAGCAAGCAGGTGAGTCCTGGAAACATGGAGAAGTTGACTCCCTGGAGTCACTCTCAACAGATGAGAATACGCAGAAAATGCCCCAGCTTCCCCAGCCTCCTGTGTGACAATCCTGAGTCAGATTCCATATGCTTTTATAAAGGGGCCCCTTTGGGGCTAGGTCCCAGTTATCCACAGCAGAAACCTAATCATTAATATAAGCTTTATTTGTGTAACTTCCTTCTCTGAGTCATTTATCCACTTCCTTACTCGTGCTTCTTGGGATAATTTTCCAAATACATAACCTGTACCAACATTTTTATGTCAGGCACAGCTTTTGGGAAATCCAAACTCAGACAGTAAAATGTTTTACCCCTTTCAAGGAAGATCTGTAAACTTAGGGACCATATATTATGGTCTTTACATAAAATCTGTTCTACTATATTAAATCTTTTTATAATGCTAACAAGCTCATAGGCAATTGATTAAATATGGGATTATCAGTATAGTATAAAAATTGCTTTGGTCTGTATGTAGTATTTCCCAGAACAATAACGTTTTGCACCACCAAGAAGGAGCAGCTGAATGAACGTATACTAAAACGCTGAATGCAGCAAGCCTCAGAGGAACACAGAACGGCCTACGTGCTGTTCACCCCAGGTTCTTACTTTTGACTCTCTTGGCCAGATCCTCCCTCTTGGAAGTGCTTAGTAAGTCATTTCCTTCATCTTGTTGCATTGTGCTTCTGTTTCCATAATTCAGCAGCCTCAGCCTTTCCTCATAACCCAAGCTGCATTTACTTTTTTAAAGGTAAAGTTTTATATGCTTTTTAAAAATTATTTAGAATTGATAATGTCTTTTCCAACATACCACTTTTTAAAGATACAATTATTATTATTTGTGTTGATCATGTGGTTACAAACTTACGAAGATCTGGAGTGATCTGTCCTAATCGTATCTTTTTCTAAAAACCTGTGACTTTATTGCACAATTCTCCCAAGCATGGTGTTTTTCTGCAACACAAATCTCCTCCAGGGCACGTATTTCAGGGCTGTTGTAAGCATGGGAGCACGTGTTTTTATTAGATGTAAGGATGCAGTTCAGTGCTGGTACTTACCAAGGGGGTGCAGGGAGGGAAGGCAGTACAACCCTGGCAGTCATGCAATTTATGATGGGACTGGCAACTGGCAATCACCTTTGGTCCTCTGCCCAGCTAGCTCTCAAAAGGGGAGGGTGTAATTGTCATCTTCTTCTAGGAGGTGGGAAAGGACGTTGGGTGTAGAGGTGGCCACATCCTGATCATTCGGTGCACTGTCAGTTACATGCAGTGTAAGACTCGGCATTGTTTCTTTTTGTAGATTTTATACCAGTATAGACTAAGTGAAGAAATGTATGTTTACTACTAGTTATGGTGTCATAATCACTTATTTTAAATGACTTATATTTGGGAACCCTATTTACAAAAATGTGCCAGGTTTTAGTTTTCATAAAGTACCTCTACTGCATGCTAGGAACCACACTAAACAGGAACATGCATTATCTCCACGTGACTCTCATAACAGCCCTGAGGGATAAATACACATTTTTGTTCTTCAGATGAGAACATTGAGTCACAGAGCTTTGGGAGGGCCAGCTGAGGTCTGGTATTCAGAATTAGCACTGTCTGAACTCAGCTTTTGTATTTCTTTTTCACCCAGGAGACTGCACCTTGATAAATTATGTGGGGTCAGTTGCTTTCAGCATATGGCTTTGCATTATGAATACGTTGAATAAGCTCTAGAGAAGGTAACAGCAAGCTAGGAGTTTGTAGGATTGTGATTTAGGCATGATTCAAAGCCATTGAAACCTTAAAAAAATAGTTCTGCTTCACTTGTTTCACATCTCAATAGCTTTCATTTGTTTAAGCCAGTGTTTTTTCAGGTTGCATTGTCATGAGTAGAATGTGACATTTTTGAGGCAAAAAAAATAAGAATGCTTTAAAGTGGTGATATTTGGAATGATGACTAAAAAATTTTCCCCTAATATATATATATAATATATATAAATAGTGTACACACACACACACACACACACACATATATATACTATTTTTATTTTTGATCAAAATTATTATATTTTGATAGTTTTCCAACTAGGTTATATATCAAAATATAATAATTTTAGATAAAAAAGTGCCTTCTATTTACAGTGAGTTCTCACAGGTGAGATATGCATTAAAGGCACAAAAGCTAAAAGACAGAGAGAGATGACAACTGAAGCACTTGAAAGGCTCACTGAGTATTTCACAAGGCACGTCAAGGGGAAACCACAAATCAGCGGTGAGGAGGGAATCAACCGGGCAGCAGAACAGGGTGTGGACTGGTGTGCTTCTCTGCTGTTCTCTCCAGTGACCTGCACCTTGGACTTCAACCCATGTCAGTCTGTTTTCTCTGAGACCAAAGCAGGGGATTGACTGCAGTGATTACTAAGGTTCTTTTCTTCTCCAGAGATACTCTGATTCTCAGGGTTTCTAAGAGTTCTGTGCATTAGAATTGATTACCTTTAAATTGGTATCTACTATTCATAAAAAGGAAATTATTCAAACTTGTACTTTTTGGCACAAAATTTACTTATGACTTTTCTAAAATATTATCTCTTAATACACACAGTTCTCAAGCACTGAAGCTAACTGGAACTACCACAGAGTATTAATAGAAAATATATGTGAGAGGATGTTATTTAATAAACCCTTAAGTCAGTAATTCTAATGATTCAAACCAACTTTAACTTCCCATTAAGAAGCCAAATTCTCAAACATCAGCAAGATGAAAAGGGAACCAACCATATGGGAAAACATATTTGCCAATGATACATCAGATAAGGGATTGATCTCCAAAATAGATAAAGAACATATATATCTTAACACAAAGAAGACAGACAACCCAATTAAAAAATGGGCAAAGGACCTAAACAAACACTTCTCCAAGAACAATATACAGAGGGTCCATAGGCATCTGAAAGAATGCTCAAAATCACTAGCCATCAGAGAGATGCAAATAAAAACCACAGTGATATACCACCTCACACCTGTCAGAATGGCCATCATCAACAAATCAACAAACAAGTGCTGGTGAAGATGCAGAGAAAGGGGAACCCTAGTGCACTGCTGGTGGGAATGCAGACTGGTGCAGCCACTGTGGAAGGAGGTATGGAATTTCCTCAAAAAACTAAAAATGGAACTGCCTTTTGAACCAGTGATTCCATTGCTAGGATTATACCCGAAGAATCCTGAAACACCAATTCAAAAGAACTTATGCACCCTGATGTTCAAGGCAGCGCTGTTTACAATAGCTAAGTGCTGGAAACAGCCTAAGTGCCCATCTGCAGATGAGTGGATTAAAAAACCGTGTTACATTTACACAATGGAATACTGTGCAGTAGAAAGAAAGAAGGAACTTCTACCATTTGTAACATGGATGGAACTAGAGAGAATTATGCTTAGCGAAATAAGCCAGGCAATGAAAGGCAAATACTGTGTGATATCACCTGATAAAGGAGACTAATGAACAACACAAACAAATGAACAAAACTGAACAAGGGACAGAGTAACAGTTATCAGGGGGGAGGGGGGAGAGGGGAGGGAGAGAAAGGAGGGAAGTAGGGGAAGGGTTTAGTAAAGGGACTAGTATAAATAACCCATGGACACAGACAATGGCGTGGGGATTGACTGTGGGAGAAGGGGTAGGCTGGGTGGAGGATAGCAATGAGGGAAAAAGTGGGACAATTGTAATAGAAAAACAATAAAAATGAAATAAAAATTAAAAAAAGCCAAATTCTCAGCTTTGCTTCTTTTTTGTGTGGCTCACCCTGCCTCCTGCTGCTCAGTGTGGGCCGTGGTCCTGGCCCAGTCACTTCTTCCAGGTCTACTGATTGAAGTTCCCTGGCCAAACAGTGGACAGGTTGGACTTGGGAGAGAGATTTCCTAGAAAACTGTGAGCAGTGAAGACTTGAGCGCTAAAGGCAAAGCCCTGCTATGTTGCAGGAGGAAGGGAGCACTGCTCTTCACATCTGTTTGTGAATGTCTTTCTAAACAGCAGGCTGTCACACTTAGGGATGCTGGGGTGGGGGGAGTGGGGTGGACACTCTCATTATCTAGCCATTGTTATGGAGTGATTAACACAGCTTAATGACTTTAGGAGGAAAAATAATTGTCCCCTTGCTCCCCTGGAAGTGCATAAACTGATCTAAAATGGCAAGAACAAAGCATCCCCAGTGCAACTGTGTGAAAAATAATCAGCAGTGCCTTTATATTTGTAGATTTTATTTAAATGCATGAGTGTGGAATTCCAGATGCACAGCCTCCTCTGCTAATCCTGGAATGCACCAGACACCTGTCCACCTTGGGGACCTTGCACCGGCTCTTCTGAGTGCTTGTAATGCACCCCTCTCCACCCAATATCCTTAAACCTGTTATTTGTATTAGTTTCTGCTCAAAGGTCATCTTCCTATAGAGGTCTTCCATATCTCTTCCATCTCCCATTACTCTCTGGCCCCTTAGTATACTTTATCTTCATAGCACTTATTACATTATGACATGGTAAATATTTAAAAGCTCCTCTCCTCCTCTAGAATGTTCTGCGAGTGCAGGCTCTTTGGGTCCACTTCACCCCAGCCTGGAGAGAGCATAGTGAGCACTCAGTAACTATTTGCTGAATGAATGAAAAGATACACATGGAGGTCTGATCAACAACTTAGGTCAAAAGACAATCTTTACCTTAAAAATGCAGTCTGCGCACTTTGGACATTCAATAGCTATTAATGGGAAAAGTGCCCACATGATGAGCATCAGTCAGTAGTTATATAAATGAGCCCAGAATTGCAAAAACAGAGGGAGAGAGTGGCAAGACCATGCTATTTCTAGATGCCCAATTCTGAGCCCCATGAGACTGCAGAAGCTATAATCTTGTGTAGCCTGTTTCCTTATCTGTAAATGTGGGATAACTATTCTAACAATAATAATGATACAAAGAATACCTACTTTGCAGCTTCTCACAAAGATTAGATAAGACAATGCATGAAATCCAATAAACTGGGTTTGAGTCTAGGTCTGGGTAGCAGTAAAATTTCCATGTATTCTGCATATTTGGAAACAGACAAGTGTTTGAAATGAGGGAATGCAAGAGAATATTCTGATTCTGTCCATTCACGTTTTTCCCCTTCCCCACTCTCCGAGGCTAGATTGGGAGGAAAAGTGTAGGGGAAAGCTCAAATCTTCCTCTGGATACAGGATGACAGTGAGCCTGAGGGTGTGCGGAAAGTGGATGTGAGAGCTGAGAGGGCCTTTTTTTTTTTTTTAAACCACTGTTTTTTTTTTTAAATAATTTATTTATTTGTTTGTTTATTTATTTTTAGAGAGAAGGGAAAGGAGAAAGAGAGGGAGAGAAACATCACTGTGTGGTTGCCTCTCACTCGCGCCCCAAACTGGGGACCTGATGTGCAACCTAGTCATGTGCCCTGACTGGGAATTGAACCAGCGACACTTGGTTCACAGGCCGACGCTCAATCCACTGAGCCACAGCAGCCAGGGCTGAGAGGGCATTTTGAGGTCCAATTTGCTTCCTTTAAAGGGTTAAATCTGTAAGGTGCAATTTATGTCCATTTATTTCATGGATGTGTCTGAGGCCATAGCATTGGCCTGGCCCATAGTAGGTGCTCAGTAAATATCTGTTGGATAATGAATGAAGGATATGGATCATTTTGGAGTTAATTTTGGTTGTTGGATTTGTGTCACATTATCCTGTGAGGTTGAACCAAACTCAAGTCACTTCATTCATTCTTAATTCATTCATTTCTTTATGAAACCCCCTCACCTTCATAAAGTTCATGGATACATCAAGTCAACTTTGAATGTCATTTTTTTCTTTCACTTTTTGAAGAGACTGGTATTTGGTTCTTTGGATCTGCAGTGAAGTTCAGAATTCTGTTGGCTAAACACCTCTTGAGGCCCTGATTACTGAGACTGTAAGCCCCTCTAGAACCAACAGGTTTCCCTTCTAAAGATGCTGCTGTTATGCACCCTGTGAAACGCTCCTTCATCTTTAGTTCAATTCAACAAGTTCCCATTGACTGCCCAGCACTAAAAGTCTTAAGTGGAAACTGCTTTCCTACTCCTTTTATTTTAACTGTTAAAATCATAGATTATATAGTTTCTGACTGAAAACCCACGAACAGCTCCCTGCCGATCTCGTTGCTCCTTCCAAGCACTGGCACTGCCTGATACCAGTATCAATGGGGCATCTATATTGTTAATGGTATTTATTATAAGAAAATCATGTGGCATAAAAAAGAATAATTGCCTTCATAAGCATGTAATTTTTTACACTATGAACTTCTCAAAGGAAAGGCATTCTAAGGGAGGCATAATTGTTAATTCCAGTGTTAAACATACCTCTGAGGAGCACTTCATGGTCCAGCTCTCTGAGTGTCATTTCTTCCCGTGGACGCGAGAGTGGGAAAAAAATATTAACTTTCATTGAGTGTCTAGTCTGGTCCAGGCCTTGTAGTTCCCAGATATGGGTTTCTCCTTAGAATGACTTGAAAATTGCATAAATTATTATTGTCCTTATTATAAAAGAGACAGACAGATTCTCACAGGGCTTAAATAACATCATAAAATCACATCCCTACAGTTGTGTGAAATCAGGACGCAAGTCCAAGCTTCGCAGAGATTATACAGTGACCCCATAGTCTACATCAATGCTTCTTTTACCAAATTTTAAAAATGAGATGTACCCAGGAGCTGCCTGCCTCTCACCACGCCACTTCATTGTCTGAAAGTCCACTATAAAATCAGTCTTGTGACGCAAGGCAGGCTTCTTCTTTAAGTGTCTGCTAAAATATCTTGTGCTATGTAAGATTTCTAGCGTAACCTCTTTTATAAGTCAAGGAAAATTTGTAGAACGTAGGTCAAGGTGCACTGAGAATAATTTGCAAAACCCCTAAATCCAAAGCTGATACATTTAATACCAGGTACAGCCCGTTCCCAAAGGATTGAATCTCTCGTTAATTTTGAATGGATTTGAGGTTCAATCTGAGTCTAGGGATGAATCACTCTGTTAAGGCCAGCTGCAGAGTGTCGTGACAAAGAATAAAAATGCTACATGGATTCTGGGTCATATAGACAGGGTTCAAATCCAGGTTTTGCCAGTTGCCTGCTGTGCCCCCAGTATGTGCCTGTCTAAGCCTAAACTTGAATCTCAGCCCTCACCCTCTGTCTGATTAGCTTTAGACAAGTCAGTTAATCTGTTGAAGCTTAGTTTCCTCATCCAGTAACCTGTCTCTAAGGACTGTTGTAGAATTAAATAAGATGGTTTTTGAAAGCACTTAGCTTAATGCTTGACTGTTATTGCCAATATGTGATTATTGCCATTGTTGTTGTCTTTACTATATATCATTATCCAATAAATTCTAATAAATATGACTGAATACCCCCCAAATTTCTTCTCAGCATTCCTCAGCATGAAAAGTGAGAGATACTTTGACAGTGAATACAATAAATCCTCACTTAACATTATCAATAAGTTCTGTGAATTTAAGCGAAATGATGTATAATGAAACCAATTTTACCATAGGCTAATTGATATAAATATTAGTTAAGTTCTTACAGCATTTCATCAATATTATAATGAAACAATGTTGAACAAAATGACCTTATTTGAGGACCTATTGTGAAACATTTACCTTAACTTCAGGACCCATTCTGGGTCCAATATATGTTTTTTTTTAAGCTGACATTTTATTGTAAAAATCTTCAGACCTACAGATAAATTGAATTTTGCAATGGGCACGTGTACTTACAAGCTAGATTCTACCATTAACATTTACCTTTTGCTTTTCTACCTGTAACTCCCTCTCTGCATCCTTCTTTCCATCCACTGCTTTCATCCTATGTTTTTGATTTGATGCATTTCAGAGCAAATTGCAGACACTGGTATAATTTCTTCCAAAATACTTCAGCATGCATATTATTAACTATTGACATTAGTGTACAGTTTTTCTTTTTAATGTAAAATTTACACACAGCAAAATGCATAAATCTTAAATGTGTGTTTTCTGAGTTATAACAAACGCACAGCTCTGTGTAATCCAATCTCTTGTCAAGATGTAGAATATTCTCATTACACCAGAAAGTTCCCTCGAGCCTCTTCCCAGCTGATTCTGACCCCCACCATTCCCAGAGCAGCCACTGCTCTGATTGTTTTCTCCCATGCATGAGAAGGGAAACCAGAGTGACGATTGTAAGATGCCAAGGAGAAAAGGAGGAGAGAGGGAAAAGTCAAGGCGATCAGCTCTATTAGTAGAGTGTGAGCTGGGCCGAGGCTGATGGCTCAGGAGGGAGATGAGGGAAGCTATCAGGCATTATTGTGCTCGTGTGTAAGTTGTCTAAATACTAAGTAAGTAGGTTGATTTTCCTGGTGGCTGTTGGGAATGCTTTGCCGATCTACACAGTCATGCAACCTATGTCTCATTTTCTCAATTAAACTGCAAGGTAGTCTCTTACTATTGAATGGGACAAAGTTTCATAAGGTGTTTCTTTTGTTCCCTACAGTGACATACAGTTGGGAGGCCTCAGTAGATACCTGCTGATTGCAAATGGCGCCTCTCACCTGGTCCGTCACTCCAGCAATTAGTTTTATTGATATGTGGGGGACTGAATTTGCTTATTTGACTGAACTGACCATTTTGGCCACTACAGGCTTTGTAGCAGTTGTGTCTGACAACTGTGCCAAGGAAATGGGAATTGGGTATGGAGACTATTTTGTTGCCATTTTACTATGATAGTATGCCTGCGTCCAGCCATTAATGTTCATGGCATAAGGTGCTTTTTTGTTTTCAGAAATATGGTATAATATCAATCTGTATTCCTGTTGTTCTAATATTAAAATAGGAAACTTTGTCTCCAAAATTTTGTTCATCACACTTCCAGCCTAGTACTAAGGTCTGTTTTTATAGGCTGGCAATAGCTCCATGGGAAGAGAGAAATGGTCTGACAGCCCCAGACATGTTTCTTACCTCCCTAACCCAGCAGACTTTTCTTAATTAACAGTGACTCTGATTCTAACAAAGACTATCAGAAGCAATTCAGTGTCGGCAGACTCCCTTTAATACCTCTAATAGTTTGTATTTTGCCAACATTTCAAGGTAGTTTGAAGGTCTCTCACTTTCTCATGAGGGCTGGGCATGAATGCTCAAGAGTGAGCATTGCAATGACATCTTTCTGATTAAAAAGACATCTAGTGAAATCGAGACAGAACATCAAATTGAGAAACATCATTAGCAGGATTCTATTTTGGTTAGGTCTAATCTTCTGCAGGGTTACTATGTTGCCTTTTACAAGTCTGACCATTTTATATCACTTAGATCGAAACAGACCCATTATGTCACAGACAAATAGCTTTATCATATTTAATTGACCCAACACCATGTAATAATCTCTGTGGTGATTATCGCTCACCAGGGCTTGAAAGCTTGCTGCAACAAATAAATCAGCAAAGTTGCAGGTACACTTAAACTGTTATTTGGTGCCGTGACAGAAGAATATTGACAAGTTACTGTGCAATGCTAATTATACTAAAAAAATTAAATGGCTTCATCAGAAAGAAAAAGAGCCAGATGGCAGGTTTTATATACTGTATCCTCATGTATTAGGAAATGGGTATTAAAAAGGCATCACGTCCTCTGTGTCAGGGAAGAAGGAGGAATAAAGGGAGATACCTGCATCTTCATGAATGACAGGCTGAGCCTCCAGATGAAGAAGCTGTCTGGGAAGTGTTAACATTCAAAAGGACATTAGTGGGTCTTGGCATTTATGTCTCTTGATGCCACCCAGGATGTAGGTAAATGGATATTATTATACTTAGGATGAATGTTACCGTGTGTGTGTGTGTGTGATGGTAGTTGCTGGAGAGGGCAAGAGGAACTGACTTGTTTCATGATACTCCACCTTTTCCTTCATGCTTGCAAATGAGAAATTGTTCTTGGGAAGACATGTACCCACCAGGTGGTGAATCAACGAGGCTCCATTGAGCTGGTTTTTCTAGTGCACCAGCAAGAACATACATACCTGAACTCATTGCAATTAAAAAGCAAAATTCAGTTGGAAACAATGGACTTAAACCTACAGAAGGCAGCATCTCACAACAGAGAGGAAGTTTGATTTCAAAGGTAAGATTTAGCAAGCCCATGAATGCACGATGCGAACGGTACTGGCAAGGAAGACTGAAGTGGATTTTCAATAAGCAATAAGTATACTTTGAGCTATAATGCCATTTCATAGGCAGACATTGTTTCATAATTTTTACATAGTCAATTTTCAATGGCTGCATAGTATCACCCTGCTTAATTCTACCATATTTTAGTTAAGCATTTCCTTATTGTGGCACATTGGCTTTCAGTGTTTCCAGCGTTTTTCTTTCTTTTCTTTCTTCATTTTAAAAAGATTTTATTTATTTATTTTTAGTGAAAGGGGAAGGGAGGGAGAAAGAGAGGGAAAGAAACATCAATGTGTGGTTGCCGCCTGCACGCCACCAACCGGGGATCTGGCCCGCAACCCAGGTATGTCCCCTGTCTGGCAATCAAACCAGTGACCCTTTGGTTCTCAGGCTGGCACTCAATCCACTGAGCCACACCAGCCAGGGCTTTTTTCTTCTTTAAAAAATATTTTATTTATTTATTTTTAGAGAAAGAGGAAGGGAGGGAGAAAAACATCTCCCAATGTATGAGAGAAACATCTATCAATTGGCTCTTGCACACCCCCAACTGGGGGCCTGGCCTACAACCCAGGTGTATGCCCTGACTGAGAATTGAACTGGTGACCTTTTGGTTCACAGGCTGATGCTCAACCCATTGAGCCACACCAGGCAGGGCTTTTCTTTTCATATTTAAAGAAATTAAGTTGTGACTTTAAAATCTGTTTTATTCGACTTCATATACCTTTATACAGGTGTTTTTGTAATAATTTTTTTTTTTTTTTTTTTTTTTTACTGCTCCAGTCAATGAAAGGAAACTTTATTGAAGCCGCAGGGTCATGGGGATGAGGCAGAAGACTGCCTTGTAGGCCTGAGGAGGTGATGGAGAGGCCTTATTTAACCTTCTTCTTGTGGCGCTGGCTGTTGGTGTGGCCGCACTTCTTCTTGCAGCAATTGACAACGCGGGGGGATGCAGGTGGGCATAACACTTGCAGCAGATCACCTTGTCACAGTTGTATTTCTGGGTGAGCTGGCAGAGGGAGGACTCGGTGATGCCGCCATGCAAGATGAAGCCCCAAGTGCAGGGTGGGCTCTTTCTGAATGTTGCAGTCTTTGGGAGTGTGGCCATCCTCTAGCTGTTTGCTCGCAAAAATCAGATGCTGCTGGCCAGGCAGGATGCCCTCTTTGTCTTGGATCTTAGCTTTGACATTCTTAATGGTGTCATGGGGCTCAACCTCAAGGGTGATGGTCTTGCCAGTCAGGGTCTTCACAAAGATCTGCATCTCTGTGTCTGCTGGGAAGGCAACACACTCCGCCGCCTCATTGAGATGGTGTTTTATAATTTTTTTGATCCTCACCAGAAGATACTTTTATTGATTTGAGAGGGAGAGATGTTAGAGAAAAACATGAGTCAATTGCCTCCCATACGTGCCCCAACTCGGGGTCAAACCTGCAACCTAAGTATGTGTGTGCCCTGACTGGGAATTGATCCTGCAGCCTTTTGGTGTACAGTAAGGCACTCCAAGCAACTGAGCCAGGGCTGTTTTATATTTTTAAATAAATTTTTACAAACATAATTTTTAATAGCCATGCTTTAAAAAAAGCACATTTTTTTTCATTTATTTTATTTATTTCATTTATTTATTATTCATAACATTTATTTTTTCCTTTGTGTTTATTGAGATCAAGATGCTTTCCAACTTTTTTACAATGATAATACCCTGACTTATTAATTAATAAAAATATTATATGTCAAATATATACAAAGCACCAGGTTAAACTGGTTCCTTTCGTGCATAAAGCTTCTCCAAGTTTAAGATCCTTTCCTTAGGAAAGATGTCTAAACTTGGTGTCAGTGGACACAGGGGGCTGGGTGTTCCCAAGGGTCTGGGTAGAGGTTGCCTGGTGGCTTTTGTGAAAGGCTGTTGCTGATCTCTCCTGCCACCAGCATTTCATGCGTGCTCATTTCACCTCTCCTGGGCAGTCAGCTGCTATTTTACCTGCTGGGAGAAGGTGGAGACAACGGGGCGAGGGACTTGACTGGATCACAAACAAGCGCACTGACTCCATCCCTTCTCGGGATCCCATTTGCCTGTTGTTCTCCAGTGTGTCCTGTCTGGCTGTGCAAGTTTGGGGGCGCTCAGGAGGAAGGCATGCTGCAGTTTCCAAATCCCAGAGCTGAGCAAGTGCACCCTCCCACCCTCTAGGACACCCATTTCCTCTGCAGTGGAGAAAGATGGATGGGGGCCTCTTCCAGGACAGGACAGCCAAAGAACCTAAACTCTGATTCCAAAGGGCAGTGTATGTCAGAGGTGACACAAAAGGTCACTTAGCCCTATTAGAGGCAGGGTTCAATCTTCATCAATTCCAAGTGAAGATCTGACCTAGAGGCCAAGCAAGATGCTCTCTTTAAAAACAACAACAACAGCAGCAGCATTTATGAGAGAGAAAGATCGCAATCCAGACTCTGTGCTAAGCCTCTTGATGACTTATATTTTTTCATTCTCTAAACAGCCCTATTGATAGGGACTTATTAGACCCAGTTTATGGATGTAGGCTCAGAGACTATAAATACCTTTCTCAAGTTACATAGGTTGTATTAGAATCAGAATTTGAAGTCATAACTTTAGAATGCCAGCTCTTAAGCACTTAGTTGTGTTGCCCAGAAGCTGACTCTGGGATAAGAAGTCATGTGAAAGTGACTTACTAGGTTCCCAAGAAAAACTGATAGGGAAATGGGAGAGTAGGACTGAGAAGGGAGTAAGGTGAGCAAGGGTGTGTTACCATGGAGGTGATGTTGGCCAGGCAACCTGGAGATGATAAGGGTAACACTTCAGTGTTGGCCCCAACAGAGGTGAGGGATCTTGAGTATTTACATCTCTGAACTCACCAACCCTTGGTTGAGGGCTGCTGGGATGGAGGACTGGCAGGGGCAATAATGCCCAGACATTTTCCATCCTCCTTGGGTTCAACAAAAGCAGATCATGGTAGCCAGGATGCAGCCTTTCTAAAAGAAACACAGGTATGAGAGTTGGGTGTCAAATTACTAGGAATTTTGCAAGCTAGGTAACCTCACATTGATAGCTTGAAATCAGTCATGATTGAAATAGTCACACCATGGAAATTGGCTAACATGACAAATTAGGGCTCTTTCATCCTGAGGTGGTTGTTAAGGATTTCCCAGCATACCACGGTGGTGCCGGCTATCAGGAATGAAAGGAAAGTACACTGGGCATCTGTGTGCAGGAAAATGGCGAAGGGGCGGAGGGATGTGGATGGAGCACTGAGAGTATCTGCTGCAGCGCTGGCCTATATGCTAACTGCAAGCGAGGAGGGAAGCCTGCTCCGGTCCACTCACTCCCCCCCTCCCCCGCTAGGCATGGGGGGCTGAGATGGATGAAACTGGTGAGAAGGAATGTGGTCAGCTGGATCTGAGTCTCTGAACCTGGAGGTGGCCTGGGTAGGAGAAGCGCTAAGCAGAGAAAACGAGGAAGAACTGAAATGGTAGCTAACTGAAGTATGGAGCACTCAGCGTGCCGGGTACTGAGCTAGGTGCTTTACTTTGGTTATTCTTTGTAGGCGCCCTAAGAAGTAGGGCTGTGGTCACCATCATCAGCTTCATCATCCCTTTTTTACAGATGAGGAAACAGGTTTAGAGAAGTACAGTAATTTGTCCAGCATCATAGGGGAAGAGCTAAGCTTTGCACATATTAAGTCAGATTCTAAAGGCAATGATTTTAGTAACAAAGCCAGAATCCCCTTTGGTCTTCTTCCCATGGACTGCGCCAACATGAGGGGGCAAAAAAGATGGTAAGGGGGTCATTGGGATGCCCCAGGAGTATCCAAATCTTACATGATCTGTTTATCAGAAAAAGAAATGTAGAGGGAGCATGGGACCCCAGAGTAGCTGTGCCTCACAGTGTGGGAAGGATGGTACCCAGTTCCCACCAGGTGATGGAGCTCTGGACGTACTCCCTTCCTCTCAGAATCAACTTGAGGCTGGGGCCCAAGACAGAATGCAGCGGCTGAGAACGGCAGAGAAGACCTCAGAGATGAGCTGAGCCTGCAGAAACATTTACAATCAGGCTGCCTGAATTCTCTTGTGCCAACAGAGATGAATGTCCCTTTTATTTTTTTGTGGTTTTCTTTGTTGTGAGAGCCACCACTTTATGAAAGTTCCTCCTTTCCTTTCTCTGGTTTGCCCATCCCTGGATTGATTAGTGGTCAGCAGCAAGGATGTGTGGAAGGGTCTGGAAGGCTGCCACTGTAGCTTATTCCTGCCATGCTCTGTCCTCCTAGGCCCACAGGGATCCCTTGACATAAATAGTTTTGCAGAGGGCAGTAATAGATGGACTTGCCCCTGTGACATAGTGGAGATAAATCTAGAAGATTCCTTTGAACATTAGCACATTACAGCTTTGTGTTTGGGGCACTTTTATCTTGTGTTTTATCTCATAACAGTCTGGAGTTGCCTTTCAAGTGTCATCGATCTCCAATATGCTTTGTATTTTCTTCTATGTGTGTAAATTCATATGTATACATACATGTTCACTTACCATTATGAAGTAATTTTGTTGAGCAAATTGAAAATACAGTCTTTCTTATATTGCCAACATTACATTTTTTTCTTAATTTATCCAGGAATATTGTTTTCCTTTACACCTAACTAATATCTTAATGGAATTGCCTTAAAAAAAAAAAATCTGCCTGCCTACCACTAGGTCAGCACTGCCTGGATTTGAGACCCAGATATTTCATTTACGGCTATGACTTTAGTTCTGTTCCTTCATCTATCTGTGCCTCAGTTGGCCCATCTTATAAATTGCGGATACTTACAGAACTTTTCTCACAGGTTAGCGCAAGAACTAAGTGAGTCTGCGCGTACACAGCCCTTAGAAATATGCCTGGCAAAGAGGAAGCACTATGTGCTGTCAGCTGTTCTTCAATAGGTCTTAATTTTGGTCTCCAGAAAAATGATTCTCTTCTTATATTCAACAAGCACTTATTGAGCATTTATCACGTGCTCGGCTCTATGCTACGTCCTTCCATGTAGATTTTATCTGATATAACTTAATTCTCCCCACCACCATTATTGTCCTCGTTGTCTAGCATCCGAATGCTGGAACACCACACACTGGCTGTATCAGCTGAGGTAGGCGAGGCTGTGCCTTGGTCACAAACACAGGACTTGGGGCCTGTACACAGTGGGTCAGGGGGCGCTACTCCATGAAGGGGCGTAGCAAATGTGCTCCTACAATAGCTATAGCTAGAAAAAGAACATTAGAGGGCGTTGGTAAGTAAATGCTTTAACTTCTAAATGAAACAGGTTACTTCTTTCTACAGCCCAATGGTCCTAGGAATCGTAATCCACTGATGTGCCTGGAGAAAAGCAGGATAGGGTATGATGGGCATCAAAAGTGTCCATCACCCTCTTGTGTGGGTTCAAATTCCAGTTCTGTCACTTACCAGCTGTATGAGCTTGGGGAAGTACTTTCCCTTCTCTGACCTTCAGTCTTTTCTTCTGTAAAATGGAATAGAATCACACCCACCCCACAGGCTATGTTAAAGTCTAGATTGCTAACATTTACCAATTTCTTGGTAAAATTAACTGTTTAAAATTTGTTGCCTCATTTAATCTCTATGAAGATGTGATGAGATAGTACTCTACCATTCACATTTTACAGCTGAAGAAACTGAGTCACAGAGAGTTTAAGATGCCCAAGGTTCTCTAGTAAGTAAATAGTGGAGTGAGGACTACATCCCAAGCAGTTTGGCTGCTCAGCTAATATCTTAACTTCTGCTCCACAGCCTCCCTGAGGCCCAGCCCAGGCAGGGCACACAGCTGATTCTTGCAACATTAGTACCTTCCTTCCTTGCTTGGGGGCATGTTGGGAGAAATATCCTTTAGTCTGTTCCTTACTAGACTAACTCTTTTTAGGACACATACTGATAGTTGTTTTCATTAATGAGTGGAAGTGTGAAGGGAGTAATAGGAAAAGGCACTATTTATGCCATGTGCTTTTGCGAGAATATCAAAGCCTCTATGCAAATGTCCAGCACAGAGTTGATGCACAATTAGCAGGAGCTTTTTATTGTTTTTAATAAGCAGTCATGCCTTGTGGGAACTTTTGAATCTATAGACATTAATGTAGAAAATAGGGAAACACAAAGGGACCATCTAGACATAGTAGCAAATTTAATAATACTCAACCTACAAATATGAACCTTCTTTTCACATAAGAGTCTCTGAGTTGGGGAGCACTGCATGAGGAAGTTAAATCTATGTTCTGTTGTCTGTTTTCATTGTACCTAGAGGGGTTGGCTATGGAGTTAGTTTTCTTTTCCAAATTAAACACCTGGTACTTAGCGGTATAATCAAACACCGTGGGGTACTGCCTTGGGATTACTGGTTTGAGGTGACTTTGTTCTTTTTCCCTCTGTGGGAGAAGAAGTGGGAAGTTCCACCTCCTGCTGGAGTAAAGAGAGAGAACTAAGTGTCCTAGCAGTTGGCACAGAACCTAAGCCCCGGAATTTCTGCTTGAGGCCAGAGACTCAGAATTACCGCGTTTATAGTCAGTTTCCTCTGTGTGCCAGATACTGTGCTGTGCACAAACATCTGGTTTACCTTTCCCAGAAATCTGATGAAGCCAAGATTCCTACAACCACTTTACAAATGAGGAAACTGGGGATCAAGGAAGTGAGACCTGATCCAGGTTGGAGAGCAAATATGTTGCAGAGCTGAAAATCAAAGAGATGAAAAGATGTAGTAGTGTAAAGGTGGTTTCAGGGCTTTACAGTCACATCCCTCCACACCATGTGCATTGTAAATGGCACCTCCTAGAGTTGTGCAATTTGGGGAGTCGTGTGTGAACATGCTGAAAAATTAAATAGAAGCAACAGACTTTGTCTTTCTTGATAGTTTTGTACCCTACCTATCTAAAATATATCTGCAGTAGTTATCTATTGCTGCAGAGTAAATTACTCTAGGACTTAGTGGTTTAAAAATGACAACATAGTTTATCTCACAATTCGTGTGGATCAGGAATCTGGGTGCAGCTTAGCTGAGTTCAAGCTCTAATCAAGGCTGTAAGCAAGGTGTGGGCTGGGGCTTCCGTCATCTCAAAGCTCTACTGGGGCTGGGGTTGGGTTTGCTTCCAAGCTCACTCCTGAGGTTGTTGGCAAGATTCTATCCTTGAAGGCTGTTAGACTCAGGGCCTTCCTTCCTTGCTGGCTGTTGTCCAGGGAAACCCTCAGTCCCTGTCTGTGGACTTCTCCACAGGGCAGTTAGCGTGGCAGCATGCTTCTTCAGAGCAAATGAGTGAGGAGAACCAGAGAGCCAAATGCCAACAAGACAGAAATCACAGTCTTTAATAACTTATGGGAACTGTTCTGACACTTTTGCCATATTCTGTTCATTGGAAGCAAGTCACTAGGTTCACACCAAAAGGGGATTCCCCAAGGGCATGAATATGGTGAGGGGGAATTATTGAGAGCCAGACACTACCTACCACAACATCCGTGATTACTTTAATGCAAAATAATGTTTCAAATTACTTTCACTGAACAGAATTTTCCTTCCAGTAAATCTTGCTTGACTTGAGAAGTCATGACTTTCTTTGTAACTGTCTATATATCCTTCATAGAATAAGCAAATCCCAGTCTGGAAAACACAGACTAGCAATCCAGTATTGCTGGTCTAAAAATATTAAGTGTCTTTCAATAACTGTGTATTCACCTGCTTTGATGTATGATCCTAAAGCCCACCTTACTGCTAAGTTTTGTGTGGTAGGGGCTGTGTTCTTTTTACATAAGTAATGGCCGACCTTTGAAATAGTCTCCTCTGAATGAAAGGCTTTATACTCACTCATGGTGCAAACTTTGCCTACGAAGTTGTTGCAGCTCCTCTTTGGGAATGGCCTTTGGAATTACACCAAAAACAAACAAAAAATCTCTCCTTTTTTAAAGATGTGATCATGATCGCCAGGAATTATTTATTAGACAAAGTTGGCAGGTAGGCATCCCCTTCCTCATTTATTATTTCATGCATGTCCTCCCTAGAACTAGTAGATTTGCACTCAGACCTATCCGGAGCCTTCATTATTTACAACAGCTCTGTGCTTTATGCATACAGGGCAATAGAAACCCATACTTAATCATTTTCAGACATAAGACATGGCCAAGCCCACCATCTCCCTTGCTTCTTTCAACAGATTTAAGATGCTTAGATTGGCTGAGCCTCAGGAACGGAAGTAGCCTTGGTCTTTGGTTCTGTGAGAGTTTTAAATAGAAGTGCAGGTCTGAAAAAAGAGAATGATCAGGAATCTGTCCTGAGGATTGCTGGGTGCATTAATTGGTCTCGAATAGGAAGACTGAGATCCAGGAGAACTAAGAAAGTGGTGGACTTTGTAGCAGAGATGGAGGGGAACCTCGAAGTGTAAGAGACTAGGGCAGAAGAGGTGAGGCTTGAATAACCAGCCCAATAGAAATTATATTTAATGAAATAAACAGGTAAAAAAAGCAGTTGAAAAATTTAATCCTTCAGGAAATAGATATAATTTTCTATATTTTATAGATGAGGAAACCAAGTCACAGAGAAACTGAGGAATTGCCAAGGTCACACAGCTGGGAGGCAGCAATCTAGGTTCAGAGCCCGTGGTCTCTACAACTGCCCTTTGCTGCTCCTGAAGGCTCTCCACCCAGAACAGGGCAGAGGCGGAGCCAGAAATGCCTGTACAGAGTCCGAGGGTCACTGTCAAATCAGACAGCTGGCACAGCAGTGGCTGTTCCCTGGTGTTTAGTCGGAAAGATTCCTGTTCCCTTGGCACAAAAGGAATCCGAACTAGATTGTGCCGAAGAGGTTTGGGAGCGGACCTAGAGAAAGATCAATGGCCTCAAAGGGCAAGGCCGGAGGGGGAAGAAGAGAAAGTGGAAAAAGTGGAAATAGGGATTAAACTAACCCAGCAATTTTTCTATAACCAAACAGTTCTGTTTTAGGAGTTTATTTAGGCACTCTCTCCCACCAGAACCAAATAGCTGGAGTTGCTTAAACTAAGGAGTGTCTTTGTGAGTGTGTGTGTACCCTCCCATATCTTTTGCGTAGCAGATGTTTGCAGGAAAATATGGGCCCTGGAAGTGGGGGTGGGGGGTTTGGGGGGTGGGTAGGGGTAGGTGACCACAGGAAATGGAAAGGGGGAAGGTCATGGCTCTCATCTTGTCTTGTCACACACACACCTTTGACAGTCCCAGTGAATCTGATCATTCCCAGGAGGAGCCAAACACACCTGTATGTGTGTATCATGTTAGCTGCTCCTTTCCCTTACAGGTACACTTCAGGGGATGTAGTCTCTGCTCTCTGAGCCAAGAGCAAATTCATTTTGTCTGTGATTTCAGGTGATAATTTCCTAAATAAACACAGCTGAAACCTTGACTTATAAAACAAAGGTGTTTGCAATTCATCTAACTGCCCAGAATTCTGCTGCCTTTCCCTTGTAGGAATTGGGGGGAGGTCAGTACCATATATGTAAGAGAGCCAGAGAGAGAGAGACCCCAAGTGCAACAGAATGGGTTTATTTCAAAGTTCTGTCTCTACTTCCCCTTCAAAAATTCAGGCAACAACCTGGGGATTCAAAAAGGTGGAAGAGTTTTCTCTCCTTGACAAGCCTTCCTTGCTCTCCGATAAAAACAAGAAACAGCAGCTGAGGAGCAAGGGATATAAATATTCAGTCACGACAGTCCCCAGAGGATAAATGACAGCAGCCCATGCAACTTGCCTTCTGCACACTTTAAACTGTCTCCTCCTCCACACGCGGGCTGACATATTAGTAAATTGATTCCAGGTGATGCTGACATTGTGTAATTATCACTATAATTTTCATCTTATTCTATTGAATATTCTGATCATTGAAAATAGAGTAGCATACCTAATAGTGGTCATTAGTTTAGCTCAAGGGAAAAGCCATGGTTTAATACACTCACATTAGAAAGAACTTACTAAAATTACAATCGGCATGATTAGCTCCCTATTTTTTAATAAAAAAATAAAACAGTCTAATTTTATCCAAACTGATAGCTTTTCTCTTTTAAACTGATTCATTGTTCTGTTGTTATCTCAGAGGAAGGAAAGATGTCTATAACACGGCAGTGGTAATAAAAGATGTAATAACCCAACACACAAAAACAAGGGTTAGGTTTCATTCTACATCTGGCAGTAGCAGAGTGCCGTACATTCTCTTATTTTCTGACTACCGTGGATTGGAGCAGGCAAAGCTGTGTGGCTTTGAAACAAGGTCACATTTGGGGGAGTCAGTCTTCTTATTCTGCTGTCTGAAGGGACAGTTTTGTGAGGATTGCCTGGGAAGGCAGGGCGTTCTGGGCTTGACTTCCTTATTTCCCTCGATATCAATTTTTGTTTTAAATGCATCTTCTGAAGCTTGCTTCTATGTTATTTTAGGTTCATTTCTGAAGAATAAATGGGGCATTTTTAATATGCAGGAAATTATTTTTTTAAAAGATAATGAAATAGATTTGTCTATTGCCAGAGCAATGCTGTTTGGTTGCCACAGGGAACATTTTACCTATTGGCCGGTAGCTAAAATTAATGCATTTTTCCATATTCCTTTGGCTCTAGGGAGTGCAGGCCACAAGGGGCCTGTCCACTGTTTCACTTTCTGGAAGTTCAGGTTTTGTGAGCTTATTCAAGGGATTACTAGTTGGAGATTACTTTACTGGAAGTAAGCTGTAGTGTTGATGTGTACCTTGATGGCTGAAGTCATTCCTTATTCATTCATCTAGCTACCCACTGACTCATCAAACACCCATTTATTATCTGTTCATCCACACACCAATTAATTTATGTAGCCATTTACCCATCCATCCACTCATCCATCAACTCACCCATCCATTCAACCATGTATACATCTACCCATTTATCTACACATCTGTTTACCTATCTGTCCATCTGTCTGTCTACCCATTCATCCAACCACTTATCTACCCATTTATTTATCCAGTCATATTTTTATTCATCCATCCATTCACCAACCATTACATCCATTAATATACTCTTTTTTAAAGTACATTTTATTGATTATGTTGTTACAATAGTTCTAATATTTTTCCCCTTTGCTCCTCTCTGCCCAGTATCCCTCTTCCCTCCAGCAATTCCACCCCTCTTAGTTAATGTCCATGGGTCCTGCATATAAGTTCTTTGGCTTCACCTTTTCCTATATTATTAACTTTCCCCTGTCTATTTTGTACCAACCAATTATGCTTCTTAAATCCTACACCATTTCTCCATTTATCCACTTTCCCACTTCCAGCTGATAACCCTCCATATGATCCCGATACCTATGATTCTGTTCCTATTCTGGTTTGCTTATTTGGATTTTGTTTTTCTTTTTTAGATTCAGTTGTTGATAGTTGTGAGTTTGTTGTTGTTTTAGTGTTCATAGTTTTGCTCTTCTTTTTCTTAAGCAAGTCCCTTTGACATTTCATATAATAATGGCTTGGTGTTGATGAACTCCTTTAGCTTTACCTTGTCTGGGAAGCACTTTATCTGCCCTTTCATTCTAAGTGATAGCTTTGCTGGATAGAGTAATCCTGGTTGCAGGTTGCCTTTCATCACATTGAATACTGCTTGCCAGTCCCTTCCTGCCTGCAAAGTGTCCTCTGAGTAATCAGCTGATAGTCCTATAGGCACCCGCCTGCAGGCAGCTCTCCGCCTCTCTCTTGCTGCCTCCAGGACTCTCTCTTTATCTTTCACCTTTGGCATCTCAGTCATGATGTGTCCTGGTGTGGTCCCCTCTGGGTCCAGCTCACCCGGGACCCTCTATGCTTCCCTGACCTGTATGTCCATCTCCTTTGCAAAATTTGGGGAGTTTTCCTCATTTTTTTCAATTCATGCTTCCTCATTCTGTATTGGTTGACTGCTTTTTTCTTCCTTACGTTCCAAATCATTGATTTGAACCCTGGTTTCCTTCCCTTCACCATTGATTTTGTGTGAATTTTCCTTTGTTTCACTTAGCATAGCCTTTACTTCTTCTCTTATGAGTTTGCCATACTCAAGTATATCTGTCAAGCCTGTGAGCATCTTTATCACCAGTATTTCAAATTCTGCATCTGTTAGGTTGTCTATCTCCTCATTTGTTAGGTTGGCTATCTCCTCATCGCTTAGTTCTCCCACTGGAACCTTGATCTGTTCCCCATTTTGGGCCATACTTCTCTGTCTCCTCATTCTGACAGGCTCCTGTATTTGTTTGCCTCCGCATCCCAGGTAGAGCTGTCTCTCCTGTTATGTTGTAAGGGGCAGAGCGTTAGGGATTCGTCAGTACAGGGCGACCTGTTTCACCACGTTGTGGCGCTGTATGTGGGGGAGGGGTCCGAGAGGGGACAATGCCGCCTTCCCAGCACTTGCCCCTTTTCCAGGCACCTCTCCCACTTCTGCACCAGACTGGCGCCCCTCTAGCTGCTGCCCTGGCTGTCGTTCCCAGAGTGCGTGGGTCTGCGGATATTGTAGGACAGTGGGGGCCCTTTAAACAATCAGGCTCTGTTGAGAGACTGGCAGTTACTGCTTCCACCCCAGCCTCCACTGGTCTGCACAGTCAGAAGCAATGAGACTTGATTTTCCCTGGTGCTGGGACTGTGAGTTGCTAGGTCCGGTGAGGAGCTGGGAACGCTCCCCAGATGTCCCTCCTGACTTTTTAAAACACGTGACTGTACTTTCTGTTGGCCTGCTGCTGCTGCCACTGGTGCCACCACCACACCGCATCCTCTCCGCCGCAGCTCCACCCCTCCTACCTGTCTGGATGAGTATTTCTTCTTTATATCTTTGTTTGCTGGACTTACATGCAGTTTGATTTTCTGGAACTTCTGGTTGTTTCTAGTTTTCAGGTAGTTATATTCCTTCTTAGTTGTGGAGGGAGTTGCAGTGTGTCTCCGTTAATATACTCTTTAGTCCAACCATACAAAGACCCATCCTTAAAATAATCATTTAGCAAAGTTCTATCAATGCTGGTCTTCTCTCTGCTTTACTACTATTTTTGGTGAGTCTGTAGGAATCCCAACAGGTTCGGGCTACCTTTCAACTCCAAGTGCCTGGCACTCACAGTTACACAGGGGCCTGGGTGAGACCTTTATGACTTTCCCAGAGGTCCCTGGTCTCTATCAAAACACAACCGCTGTCATCAGGGGCAACTTCACTTCCTGAGTAAGAGTGTAGACTTTGCGGAGCTTCCCCAGGTGCTGTGGAACCAGTGTTGCCAGAAAATGCCAGAGACCCACAGAGTCTCCTTTCCCCATGGAGCTTAAATAGATTGGAAGCAAATGTTTGTTGACAACAGGTGTGGCTCAATGTGAGAAAATGTCCCATTCTGTTATGGCAGGGTTGGCACCAAGGGGCATTTCCTGTGACAGAAACAGACTTGCAGGCGTATGAGAGAATCATACTCAGAGCCAAAAAGTGCTCAGTTTATCCCTTTTAGGGCCAAAGTCCCCACAACTCTGTGAGCAGGTGCTCCTAAGAGCAGAGGTTTCCACAGCCAAAGGAAGGTTAGGCAGGGAGGAGCAGGCTCCCTGGCCCTGAAGCCCCAAGCAGCTGACTGAGCAGGCTCTCTGTGATGATGGTTAGTGGCTGCATCTTCATTAACTCAGCTAGATTAACTTGCTCAGTAGAAGCTTGCAGAGCTGCATGAACCTGCCTCCAGCTCAGCTTGAGTTAGAGACTGTGTATTTCGGATACAGAGAGGTAACCTCCAGGAGGTGGGGCCTCAGCCCTGACATGACTTGACAGAAACCCCAAGGACATAGAGAAGAACTTTTTATTCCTTTGAAAATCTTTCCAGTGATTCTTTCTGTCTCTGAACTGTCTTAGGGGCAAAAGTTCTACATTGAACTAAATGGAATTGCTTGCTAGATGAGATTCTAGTTTCAGTGAGAAGATGGCTCAACTTTCTATTGCTTGGCAAGGTCCCCCCTCATAACTGTGAGGATTCATCCATACCCAAGGCTTTCTGTGGAATTACTAGGGTAGCATGTAAGGATAGGGAGAAATCTAAGAAGCAGTAAAGATTCTCTTACCAAGAAGCACCAGTAATCAGATTGTTCTCATAGTTATTGGCAATTGAGTTGGTAGAAGAAAAGAAATAGGTGGAGATAAATGGAAAAAATTTTAAATACTATTTTTTCTATTATTATACTTTGTCAGAACTTCAATTTTTTTTCCTGCCTCCATAGGCTCATGGAGGTGTAAGTATGTGTTTGGGGAACACGCCTTGTTTTCACTCATTTCCAAGGCCTGGAATCCAATGTATTAGTATCCTAATGCATTAGTTTGAGTGGGCTAAGTTGAAGTAACAACTTGACCCTGATATTTCAGTCATTTAGCAGCATGGAAGTTTATTTCCTGCCCACACAACAGTTCTGGGCCAGCAGTAGAGGTCCCAGAGTTTCTTCCCTAAGCAACCCAGGCTAATGGGTTGCTCTACCATTTTCAACCATGGCTTTCAAAGTGACCCTACACATCAACATCCCAGTTAGCAAGAATGCAGAAATATCACGGAGCTGCTCCGAGAGGTTTATGTGGTCTGAACCTAGAACTGGCAAGTCCTCCCCACTCAGGCACATGGCCACCTGCCTACAAGGGAATTTGGGAAATGTAGTCCAGCTGGGCACTGATTTGGGTGGGCAGCTATTGGTCTTGCCTACACGTGGCTTTCATCATTGTTGTTTGACCCTCTTGCTTATTGAGTGCCTGCTAAGAACCCTGCACTGTGCTCAGGGACTGTGGATATAGCACATACATGGTTAGAATCTAGGGAAGAAAAAAAAAAAAAAGAAAACACTAATGGCTAATTATAAAAGTAGTTAGTGACAATTTTGACATGGATTATAAGGGAAAACTATGTGGTACCATGAGAGCTGGTAACTATCCCTAGAGCGAGGTGAAGGGGAAGCATGTAAAGTTTCTGGGAGAAAGATACATTTAAGCTACGGACAGGAAGACTGAAAGACTTAGCTAGTTAGAGGCACAGCAGAAGGGCATTTTCAGAAGAAATGGCCATTGAAATGGAGAAAAGTGGGATAGATTGGAGGAATGTGGGAAGAAGAAGAGATGGGACTCTTATTCAGACATAGGTTAGGAAGGCAGCCCTGAGGTCCAGCTAGCTATACAGGCTGGGTGGGCACCTGCTCATCTGAGAGCGAGACAGCTCAGCCATAGCTAGTTTATTCTCTGTAGTTTTATGGGCTTCTTGATTTCAGGCCTACTTAATAAAAGTCAGCTCTTTAAAATGGATGTTTGACGAAGCTCAAATTTACCCTTAATCTGCACTTCTGTGGACTTTGATTAGTATTCATAATAGAGCAGTACACCTCATGTCCACAGCAGGCAGTTCCAACACCAGTGGAGAGAGGTACAAGATAAATCACTCCAAGCAAATGACTAATTAATCATGCTCTTGATTTTAATAACATGTGCCGTCTGCTCAAGATTCATCTGTCTATAATCTTGCATTCTATTCTAGAAATTTGATAATCAGTAAAGCCTCCCATGGGTCCCTAATTGACTACAATTTATTTTCTTTCTTTTAGAAAAGTTAGAAGTCCAGGCATACCCCCATAAATGTATGAAGAAGGATGAATGGAGGAATGTGTGTTGTTTTATCTATCTCAAAAACTGTCATTGATATTTCAGGAAAATCTGTGGGATAAAATTGACACTATCTCATTGCAAATGTGTAAGTTCATTTCTGGAAACATCTATGCCAGAGAGCTGTATCTGTGCTTCTCCATGTATTCTCCATGTGCTCCACCAAATCAGACAATTTATTATCAAGGGTAGTTGGACAAGAATTGTGAGTACTTGGCAGTAAAACATGCCTCACTGTGTGTGGCCTCAAGGACTTATAAATCAACAGAGGTATGAACCATGTGAAGATTCATAATTTCCAGTGATTCGTGGCTCTTCTTACTTGGAATAGGTAGTTCTGTAAAATAAAATACAATTCGCATGTAAAGAGCTCCTTTATTTCACATGACAAAACAAACCCATGGTCTCATTGCTCCAGACTGTTCTCCATTGAGGCCAGTCTCAGGCTGGACAAGGTAAACATCTATAGGTAGAAATCTTCTGGAAACAAGTTCTCCAAACTTTTTAACTAATTGATTTGACTTTTTCTCCTTACCCATGTATATAGCTGGGCATGGCCAATCTCCTGGCATATATTACACTGTTAAAAAGAACCACCCCTACCCCAACACCCCCCCAAAAAAAACAACAACAACAACAACAACAAAAAAAAAAAACAGCAGAACATGTGTCCTGGGTCGGGAAAACAAAAAAATAAAAAACGTGTCCTATTTGACTCATTATATTATTTGGAAGAAAATGTCATTAGAGAGGGCTGATGTAGGTGGGTCAATAAGTAATGATAGAGAAATTCTGAGTACTTACTCTGTGCAAAGACTTGAGCTTTGGACTTTAATTATGTAAATTAATGAAAAATAGTTTAGGTGATGCTTATGAGCATTTATTGTATGCTAGACATATGCATCACCTCAGTCCTCAACATTAGCCTCAGAAGTAGGAATTATTATAATTCTAAATTTACTAATTAGAGAGCTATGTAGCCCAGAAAGGTTAAGGGGGTTAAGGGGCTTGCACAGGGTCTCTCAGCCATGGGGGGAAGGAAGCACCCAATCCTCTGTCAGCCTCCAAGAAAATAACTAATCATCTTCTTGATTTTAATAACATGTGCCACCTGGCTTAAGACTTGTCTTTATACAATTTTACATTCTATTACCAAAATTGGTGATCAATAAAGCCACCCATGGATTGATTCCTAATTGATGATAATTTCTTTCTTTTAAAAACTTAGGAATCAAGGTGTATCCCAGTTGACTTTTGGGGGGATAATGGAGTGAGAGGGTATGTTTTTTACCTCAAAAAACATCGAGGGTATTTCAGGATAACCTGAGAATTAAAATCTGAACATTTAGAAGTTGACATGTAATCTCTGTGCTACACTGAGGACCCAATAAATAGTACTGTGGTGTCATTCGTTTTCCCCTGAAGTGTTCTGTTGCTACATACTACTTGCAAGATGTGAAATCACCTTCAAGAGGTACTCTGTACGATTACTAAGTCAATGCTCTCTGGAGACTATGACAAAATATCATTTGCCATTTAAGAATGGAGAAATGTGTGTCCAAGAAACTAGGAGGTATACAACTAGGAACCAAGTGTCTCTTTCAGAAAGGAAATGAGAGAGAGAGAGTTATGACCTTTGCACACAGATTTGGTTCCCAAACTCTGCAGCTCTGGTTTGGCCTGGAACCGTCTTCTCTAAGCAGCAGCATAAGCTCATTGCTGTCCATTACATCTGCACACATTTTCAGCAGGTTCTTAGAAGATGGTCAAGTCCCAAGAGCCACACGAGCCTTTGGACAACTCCTCAACATGATTCAGAGTGACTGTCATAAGGTGGCTCTATTTTCCTTGTCAGGTACCACAACCTTTGCACACACCAGGCCCTCTCTAGCATCACCCGAAGGAGACCCTCCCTCCAGAAGTTCACAACTGCTGTTTTTTAACACCCAGCTTAGGGAATCAGACTGAATTAGTTCTTTGTGCTATTAACCAGAGGAGCACTTACATTTTCTGACATCTCTAATCTTGGAGCTTGGGGAATAGCACAGAGCATTTGCATGAAATTACCCCTCATTCTATCTATAGGCTTGGCTGCCAGTGTTTGTAAATTTGGCAGAAGCCAACAGAGCTCACAGTTAATATCTTCCTCTCCTGCCAGGCTTTTCGGAACGGGGTGCATTAGAGTGCTGTGTGACAAAGAGTGCTGTGTGACAACGGAGTGGGTTGTGGAGCCCAGGTGATGCTATTTGCATCCAATTAAAGAGGCAAAAATCAGTGGCATTATTCACATGCATGACTCTGAATGCCTTTTGGCTCATTAAGTCTTTGGATCAACTTTTGTAGGAGGTGTTGGCAAGATCATGGGCAGGGCTTGGGCACAGGTGGAGGTGAGGTTCCAGGTCGAATCCCCCACTAGGCTGTCAACTGTATGTTTCATTTTTGGACTTGCTTGTGTGTTCCAAAGGAGGTTTCTTTTGCTGCTCTGTTACTTGTTACATCCATAGAGCTAAGGGGCTCAGGTTAGTTGATCAGGCTTGTCCTGATGATCCCTACATTTGGCCTTCTCCCATTTCTCTTGGGGATTTCACACTTCCTACTGCCCAGGGTGTCTTGGAGGGATTGGGAGGCAATTAGTCTTCAGTTTCAATGTGATTGGGTTGCTCATAGAAATTAGAGATGTCACAAAAGGTAAGTGCTTTTCTGGTTAATTACACAAAGAGCTAATTCATTTTGATTCCCTGAGCCTGGAACTTGATGACAGATATAGTGAACTCATGAGACAGCATCTTTTTAAGGTGATGCTGGAGGATACACAGTGTGAGAATAGGCTGCTGTACCCTGTGAGGAGATAAAGGCCACCTTTGAGGATGACTGTGAATTATATCAAGGCAGTGTCCTGAGAATGGATGGTCCAGACTTGGTTGTATGCCTTTGACAGAATACTTTATCTTTTGCATGTTTTTCCAATTTATAATGAGGGAGCTGAGCAAGAGAAATATTTTCAAAGGGCATTCTGGGTTGTAGAAAGATGGGGCAGCAACTGGAAGTTTCTGTGGGCAGGATCCCCCTGTTTGGAACTAAATAATATATGGAGCCTGCCTCAAGGAGGTAGTATCTAGTTGGAGAAGAGAAAAATAAGCAACCAACTATATATTAACAAAAAAGCCAAATGCAATAAGTGCTTGATGGCTAGTTAAGGTGGGGAGAGAGAGAGAGAGAGAGAGAGAGAGAGAGAGAGAGAGAGAGAGAGAGAGAGAGAGAGAGAGAGAGAGAGAGAGAGAGAGAGAGAGAGAGAGAGAGAGAGAGAAAGGAAAAGAGAGAGAGACAATTTTTTTATTTCAATAGGTGTAGGTGGCTAATGGCAGGAGAATGTCTTCTAGGCATGGGTCGTGCGAGCATGTGGCTCCTTCTGGGAATGGCTGGTGGTCAGTTGGTTCTGAAGCATCATCAGGTGTGTGGAGAAATGGGCTGAGAAGCAAGATCAGGACATTCAGTTGGACCAATTTATGAAAGGCCTTGAATGCCATGTCAGGAATTTGTTCTTTATTCTTTAAGGAACAATGTTTCCATAGGACTTAATGTGAATTGGTGATGTGGGAAGATGCATTAATTGTCCAGGACTGTAGGGGAGAAGTAGAAGAGAATAACTGGGGACCAGGAGATACATCATGTGACAACTGCAATCATTCAGTGGCAGCCAGTAAGGACCGTTGCATGTGGATGAAATTGCCAAGGTCCAGGGAACCCACATGGTAGAGGCTGAATTAGCAGGGCTTAGTAGCTGCAGAGAGGATGCTGGTGAAGGAGAGGGAGAGCAGTCAAATGGAGAGCTGAGAACATTCTTCTCCCTCCTCAAGAGTTCCTAATGATTCTCTATCAGGAAAGTAATTATCTTCTCAAAGGGAAATGAAGAAATTTCATATGTGGAGACTTTGATTAATACAGGGAAAGAGTAAATTTAGTTCAATAATAGAAGGTACCGTGCAGGAGCCACATGGGAGGAGTGAGAATGAACAGGAGGAGAGAAATGAATGTGAATAGATTTTTGAAACGCTTAAGTGGTATCAAACCATGGTAGCGAGTATCCACTCTAATTGTAGCCGTTCAGGGGAACCCAATCCACACCTAGGATTCAATCAAAGCCCTGTACTTAGCAATAGCTTTGTGCTTTGCATGAATTCTTTCCTTTACTCCTGTCAATAACCCTTTAAGGAGGCAGCGCTGTATCTCTATTTTTCAGCTGGAGAAACTAAGGAAAGAGAAGTTAACAAAGAGCAGGGGCAGGATTTGAAATCAAGGCTGCCTGATTCCAAACCTAAGTTCTTAAAATTTCCTTTGGACCCTTCCCTAAGTCCTAATTGTCCACCATCCTCCCATACTACCTTGTACTTGTGTAGTTTGACTTGTTGCTCCTTATCCTTTTATCTCCATGTCCTTTGGTACCTGCTCTGACTTGAGGTACCCATGCAGCCTCTTCTTACTGTTGCCTCCTCATTTTCACTGTTCTTTACATGAGCCATTTAACACTGAATTTCCCCAATTCCTTGACTTCTTACACTTACAACCTGAGCTAAGGCATTATTCTACAACTGCTCTGTCCTGGAGCCACAGGACTTCTGTCAGACAGGCTGTCCTGTGTGCCCTTCCCGACACGGAAATCATCACTCATTTAGTCATCATTTACTCATGTCAAATCCACTCTCACATGCTTGGGGAATTCAAAGAGAAAAGATATCAGACTAGTTGGTAGTTTTGTGTATGGTGATGTCATATTTCCCTCTTAGAATCTGATGAAAAGCCATCGATCCCTTACTCCCCAGTTATACAAATCCAGTTTATATACAATTCCAGAGGTTTCAGCCCTCCCTAAAGACCATTCATAAAGTCTCTTTGAGTTCTGGACTTCAGGTTAAGATCTTCTGCTCCGTCCATTAGGCTATAAGACCCCTGAGACAAAAGTTCTGTTTTACATGCCACTTCATGAAGCACCAAGTCTGGTATCCATAAACTTTTAATTAGGGTGCCTTGAATTGGCCGGAAGGCCCTATTTTTTGTATTCCTACTACCTTGCCACACTCTAGAAAAGAAATGTGTATCTCTGCTAGTCCAATGACAATTAATTTCGGAATCATCGCCTAATGCCTGACTACACACAGGCTGTACGACATCATTACAGACTATAAAGTGCCAAGTGCTAATTGATTTGTAAGAAAGTCCACATGCAATTCATGGCCCGCTCCCAAGGGCTCCCAAGGGAGAGACAACAGCATTGGCCTCTTATGTCAGGAAATCACTCTTGCTGGCCTGTGTGAGACAGGATGACATTCTGGCCAGGAAGCAGTCTTGACTTTGGATTTCAATCTGCCCCTGATGGAGTTATTCACAGATGGCTAAGTTAAATGCAGCCTTCGTAGCACTAAGGCATTTCAGAAGCAGCTAAGCAAGTGGCCCATGAAATGGAGGCACTAGAAGCCCCTGGAAGCATCACCAATGCATCACCTAGTGAAACCATTGTGTCTTTCCTTGGTAATGAGCATTTTCAAGGGCAACATGGGGGATTTCCATCAACCTGTGAGAAGGCAGGGTATACAGGCATTGTGGATCTCAAGAGGGAGTAAAAACAGGCCATAAAACTCAGAAAAAGAAAATGGGACCAGGAATCAAGAAGATACTTTGTGTGGAAATGAGAGAGGGAAAGAAAAAAAAAGAAAGAAAAGCTCCACCTCTCCTGTCCAAATGAAAAAACATTTAATTGAATGTTCTTTATAGAGGTGAAAAAATACCCTGTGGAGTTCCCAGTGTTTCATTATCCAATTGAGTTCAGTATCTCAAGTTTCAAAGACCATTCTACAGAATGATTATTCTTATTTCCATGTCAGTCTGCCCTGTGCTCAGTGAACCCCTACTGGGCCATATCATTTAAAAGTCTAAACCCTGGAAGTATTTTTATGCCCAATATAGAAAGATAGCAAAATCAGTATCACTCATTTTATTCTCCACAGTCTCCTTCCTCTTGTCTGTTATGTAGATTTCTGTGCAACTGAGGATGCTTGGAATCAACAGGGCTGCTCCCCGAACCCTTTCTTAATTCTGTGAAAGGCCCTACAGAGAAAGAGATTAGAAGGCTCAGTGGAGGCGGCATCAACCCAGGGCAGCCATTTAAGCAGAGGATGGGCCTCGCAGAGGTTTCCTCTTGACGTTAGAAAAATAAGGGCTGGCCTGGGGCATTGGTGAGTGGCTTTAAGTAAGTCTATCAGGAGACAACAGGCCTGTGCTGGCTTGAAATAGCCCAGAAAGTATCGCCTGCAAAAGCACTTTCAATGAAGGCAGCCTTTCCTGGGAGAATCAGGGAAGGGTACTAGGACATATGCCCTCCTAGCAAACCCACCGGTTCTGTGGAATAACCCCCTTTGTTGTTTCTGAAAGTGCTGTAAATGAGGTTTAACCCTTTAAACATCAAGGAGGTTATTGTTGCTTTTCTCCCTTGAGGGGGAAATCTGAGGGTGGGGTAGAAGATGGTTTCAAATAGTTCCTTCAGAGACAAACTAGTACAGCTGACTGATAAACAACATAAAATAATTGTTTAAAAGTTTCACATCTGACCCACATAGCACCTAGCACATTTTGTTAATTTAGATGATACTGAATCCAATCCCATTTTCTCAAACATAGGCTTACTTTCCCTATGCTGGAATAAATACTCATGTTGTCCCGCCTTAGCCAAATACCCTATGAATATAATAGCCCTTCAGCCTTGCTATTTCAGAGACTACAGTTTTCATTTCTAGCTGCTATGATATTTTATCTCTGAAGCTGTAGAATAATTTAAACTAATTTTTTCTACTTCAGTTCCTTTGAGGTTGATTCTTCTGCCTGACTTCCTTCTTCACAGAAGATGTAAACTACCTCTTTCTTACCCCCTGTACTGGTAGAAAAGCAATTTGTTTCCAAGACTCGGGACTCCAAAACTGATTGTGTAATGGTCTAGGGAAACTGTTATGCTGATGCCACTCGGTGCTCGGAGATCTCTGTTCTATTCTAATGGTAACGAGCAGTGGTTTCAGCAGAAGACTCAGAGGTCCCACCCTCTCAGCTCCCTCCTTCTCACAGTGTTTTGTGGTTTGTTTGCATACTCATCTCCAATGACAGACATATCCCTTCACCAAATGGCATGATCAGTTGGGTGGGAGAATCCTTTCCTCTGTAGTTAGCTAACTCAGGTCTCTGCTTGGCAGTTGTAGCTTCTGACCTGGGGGCCCTAGTTCATGGACAATTGTCCCAAGTGTTACCAAACAGCAATTGGGGTCCTGCTGCCTGCTGCCACCCTCTAGGCAAAAGTCCAGAGGCAAAGGTTTGGTGATAAAGAAAAGGAGTCTTTGTACAAAAGTTTCACAATTTTGGAATAACAGCTTTACACCTGCATTAGTCACTTAAGCTTATCAATTAAGGCTAAACTCTTTAACTCTTTAGTTACAGCTTTAATCACTTAAACCCATCAATTAAGGCTAAAATCTAACTCCTAAGTTCTCCTATGATTC
Organism: Furipterus horrens; assembly: GCF_987537825.1. Taxonomy (NCBI): domain Eukaryota; kingdom Metazoa; phylum Chordata; class Mammalia; order Chiroptera; family Furipteridae; genus Furipterus; species Furipterus horrens. The sequence goes on from NW_028327183.1 coordinate 26,456,291, forward strand.
CCTCTGTTACTTTTAATTATCTTATTTCTATAGGGTTAGTTTACAAATTAAAACAACATAAGATACAAAAGCTACACAATTTTGGAAGAAGGGCAGGTTTCTGCTTCAAATGTTGTCTTCTCTAGAACACCCAACAGAGAACAATGCTGTCACCTTCTGCCAGGCCATCCTGACCCTAGGCTGTTCCTGGAGGTTTTTCCCATCCAAAATGCCATCCAGGTGAACTTCCGGTCAAGATGGATGCATAGGTAGATGCGCTTCATCTCCTTGCACAACCATAAGAAGGATCACAACTAACCTCAAAACAAAAACACCCAGAACTGCCAGAAAATCAAACTGTATGGAAGCCCAACAACCAATGATTTAAAGAAGCCATATTCATCCAGATGGGTAGGAGGGGTAGAAATCGGGAACCAGGGTGGAGAGGATGCAGCGTGGCAGTGATGAGGCAACAGGCAGTCCCACATTCACATGTGGTGGATAAAAATTGGGAGGGATACCTGGGGACCAAGTGATCCCAGCCCCAGGCCAGTGTTCCAGGGTTGCAGTGATGGGAAAATAAAGCCTCATAACTTCTGGTTGTAAAAACCAGTGGGGATTGGGGTGGTGGAAGAAACTGCTGGTCTCTCAGAAGAGTCAGTTTAAAGGGCCTGCATGGTCCTAGAACATACACAAACCCACCCACTCTGGGAACCACTACCAGGGCAACAGTTAGAGGGGCACCAGTTGTATACAGGAAGTAGGTGAAGTAACTGGAAATGGTCAGAGTGCCAAGCAAGCCTCCAGCAGCCAGGCAGCAGCATTGTTCCCTTTCTGACCCCTCCCCTACATATAGAGCTGCAAAGCAGTGAATCAGGTTGCCCAACCCTGGTGATGACCTAAGACTCTGTATGGGGCTCTGCCCCATGCAATATAACAGGTGCACCAAGACAGAGAGTCAAAGCAGCTATACCTAATACACAGCAACAAACACAGGGAGGCTGCCAAATTGGGGAGACAAAGAAAAGAACAGAACAGAACCCCAGAAAAAGAACTAAACAAAATGGAAATAGCCAACTTAGCAGATGTAGAGTTCAAAACACTGCTGATAAGGATGCTCAGAAAACTCATTGAATATGGCAAAAGCATAATGGAGGAAATGAAGGCTACACTAAATGAAATAAAGAAAAACCCACAGGGGACCAACACTGAGATGAAGGAACCCAGGCTTCAAATCAATGTACTGGAACATAAGGAAGGAATAAACATTCAACCAGAACAGAATGAAGAAACAAGAATTTGAAAAAATGAGGACAGTATAAGAAGATTCTGGGACATCTCCAAAAGTGCCAACGTCTGAATCATAGGGGTGCCAGAATAAGAAGAGAGAAGAGCAACAAATTGAAAACCTATTTGAAAAAAATAATGAAACAAAATTTACCAAATTTGGTGAAGGAAATAGACACAAGTTCAGGAAGCACAGAGAGTCCCAAACAAGTTGAGCCCAAAGAGGACCACACAAAGACACATCATAATTAAAATGCCAAAGGTGAAAGATAAAGAGAGAATCTTAAAAGCAGCAAGAGAAAAGTAGAGAATTACCTACAAAGGAGTTCCCATAAGACTGTCAGCTGATTTCTCAAAAGAAACTTTGCAGGCAAGAGGGGGCTGGCAAGAAGTATTCAAAGTGATGAAAAGCAAGGATCTACAACCAAGATTACTCTATCCAGCAAAGCTATCATTGAGAATGGAAGGGCAGATAAAGTGCTTCCCAGACAAGGTGAAGCTAAAGGAGCTCATCATCACCAAGCCCTTATTATATGAAATGTTAAAGGGACTTACTTAAGAAAAAGAAGATCAAAACTAGGAACACTAAAATGACAACAAACACAACTATCAGCCACAAAATCTAAGAAACAAAAACAAACTAAGCAAACTAGCAGAGCAGGGACAGAATCATAGATATGGAGGTCATTAGGAGGGTTATCAGTGGAGAGTGAAAAGGGGAAGAATGGTCGAAAAGGTACAGGGATTAAGAAGCACAATTAGTAGGTACTAAATAGACGGGGATGTTGAGAATAGTATAGGAAATGGAGAAGCCAAAGAACTTATATGCACGACCTGTGGACCTGAACTAAGGGGGTATTGCTGGAGGGAAGTGGGGTACTGAGCGGAGCAGGGCAAAGGGGGGAAATTGGGACAACTGTAATACCATAATCAATAAAATATACTTAAACAAACAAACAAAAAATACTATTTGTTGGGAAATGCAGGCAGCTGCACACAATCATCCAGGCATCCTGTAGGAAGAAAAGAGCCTGAGGGCCTGAGAGAGCCCACCTGTTCAAGAACCCAAGAGTGCTTCTTTTATTTCAAACCTTCTAGCCCATAATTCCATGTGCTCTGTAGACATTCAACTTCTCAGCAAATCCTGTCTTAAACTGTTTATTATTGTCTTGGCAAACTCCTCCTACGGCCCCTCCTCAATTCTCCCCAGTGATCTGATCAGATTTCTCTGTATCACAAGCAGACTGGACATTAAGGATCCATGCCAGCTTTGGCCTCCGTGAACCCTTTCAGTTGGTTAACACAAAGACTGTGTTCTCCATCTTAGCAACTTAAACTGGAGAGGAACAGTGGGGAAGCAAACTGAAAAGGCCAGCCAAGTGACAAGTTGGAATCAGCCTGGACCTAAAGGGATCAGGGAACCTCAAAGTGGCATCCATTCCTAAATAATGATGACTACCATTTTCAAGATTTGTTACTATGTACCAGTCACTTGTCCTGCATAGATTTGTCAAACGCTTAAGCTAACTATGAATCAGGTACTATATTATCCCCACTTTACAAATGAGGAAATAGAGATTTAGGCAGATTGAACACTTCACCCAAGGTCATACAATGAGTAATTAGCGGGACAGAGCCTTGTGTCCAAGCAAGTTATCTGTAGACCCTTTACCCTTAACAAATACACTATCTACTCCTTCCTCACCAAGGGCTACAGATCCCTGCTTCAGACACCTAACAGATGAATACAGCAGCTGTGGTCATGAGCTGGCCCCTCTGCCAGGTTTTATATTGGATCCTGATGAGTTCTTTTGACCATTCTGGGCAAAGTACCCTAATTCCTGGTTCTCTATCTCTTAGAGACTCTGTGGGTATCTAAACGGATTGTGTCCCTATTCACTTAACACAATGAAAAAATTGCCACCATTTATTTATTTACTTTTTCATTCAAAAAACATTCATTTTGTCTATTTTTTCCAAGAATGCACTGGGCTCTGGGATACAAGTCAGTGCACAATACTGACAAACCATTGCCCTCTTGGAACTCACAGCCTTGTGTCAGGTTCCTTGCATACATTGCCTGACAAAATCTGACAGCTCCTCTGAGAGGCATTTTCCAAACAGGAAACGAAAGTTCTGGGAGGTGGAGTGGCTGGGTCAAGGTCATATAGTAGCAAAGCTAGGTGAACTCAATTCTCTGATTCTTGCTAGAACTTAGTTGTGTGTGTGTGTGTGTGTGTGTGTGTGTGTGTGTGTGTGTGTGTGTGTATTTGCCGCTAGTCTTTTCTCCCCACTATGGATAGAGGGTGTACATGGGTCCCTGGAGGTAACAAGTCTTACCTGGAATCGTCTTTCCTATTTCTACCCATTTCTTCATTTAGACCCAACCTCAACAACTCCCCCGAATGCATTCTCAAAATAACCCCTGTCATTCATCATTTTATTGGACAATCAGATACCGAGTCCCTGTTCTGGGCTAGGCAGCGATCTTGTAGCTGTGAAAGCGCACAGAATGTTTTAGTACTCCCAGGATGTGGGGGGTCGGGGTTGGAGGGAGTCAACAAACATTCTTTATAAAGGACCAAATAGTAAATATTTTAAGTTTTTTACACCAGAAGTTCTCTATTACAACTACTCAACTCTGCAGTTAACAATAGGTGAATAAATGGGTGTGGCTGTGGGCCAATAAAACTTTATTTATGGGCACTGAAAAAAATTTACTTGTGATATTTTGGCTTACAGGCATTGAGTCTGGGGGTGATATTTAAAATAATTGACACCTGATTCAATCAAAATGGACAGTGGCCCTTCTGTATCTGGAGTTTCTAGAGTTTCCCTGCTGTGACAAGCATTAAAATTTTAGTTGCTGAATTAAAACAAGGTTCTGGGGGATTCCAGAGGAAGACCAGGGCACTAGGGCAGGGAACTCAGGGGTCTTGGGGTATCAGCTTTTTACTCAGGGGCACAGAAGTATGTCAGTGTTTCCACAATGGTTGTACCTATGTGTACTGGCTGAATGTCAGCCCTGCTCACATGACATAGGAGTTTGCCTTTTCCAACTAGGCTGAATACCCATGGGGGGTATGTATTCTGTTATCTTTTCCTCAGATGAGCCCAGAACAGTGCACATTTGGTCTGATTTATCCATGACTACGTGGCATAAATAACTCCTTATTCTTTCACAATATGACCTCAAAGTCAAACAGTCCAAATGAGATAAGGTTCCAGTTTTTTTATATTATAACATCTCAGTAGTTTTTCCTATAAATTATTCTTTCACTATAGGAAAGAATGATTACTTTTAAGTTGCTGTTAAATAAGGTTTGCTGTAGACTGTGTGTTACCAGTGTTATTTGAATGAACCCAGTTTTCGGCGACTCACTCATATGGTCCACAACTCCACTGTGCTCATCGGTGCACCCAAGAGATACTTCAAGAGTAAGTTCAGAGTAAGGGCATCATTAGCTACAGAAAGAGCATGACCACCATGGACCAAAGGTAGCAAATAGGTGACATTTGTGCTGCCTCCAGTCCCTTACCCATTTCAAGGGGAGACATTACTAATCCATTACTTCACTCCTCAAGACCTCAGAAAGCTTTTCATCACATCACTTCAGGCAGGTACTATCGATGAATCTGAATTAGCTCAAGAAGTAAAACCTATCACCACCCTGCATCCAGGCTGCTGTTTAACTAGAAAAAAAATAAAAGAAACCTCTACCCCACCCAAAGAGGTGCTGATCGTTATTTATGTTTAAGAAAAAACACATTATTGAGATTCAGGTACAAATACTCGTCGTAGGCAGCCGTCCGTCTCGAGAGACGATGGTGTAGCTTCTTAAGAGTCTATCTGCACCGCCGAGAATGACTGTGCAGTCCAACTCAGGAGTGACACGGTATCTGTCTCCTCCCGTGTTGAATCGACATCTTGTGATGACGCTGGAGTGTCCTCTCCAGTGAAGCTGAAGCTACAGAGCCTGGGCAGGGTGATATGGAGGGTCTGCTGTTGCCCATGCAGCAGACTCCCCCTCTCTTCGCAGCTGAAGGGTCCAAGGGAAAGACGGAGTCAATACAGCTTGGCTTCAGGTGCGCCGCAGGAGTTGCCGGTGTTGACTACAACGTCAAACCGCCTTAGGGACTCCGGCTCCGGATTTTCTGTCGGGGTTTACTCCCTTAGCCTTTCCCCTGAAGAGGTATGCCGCAAGGCAGCGGAGGTTTTTTGGAGTCAGAGTTTTCCTTCTCTGATGTGCCCTGACTGGAAGATCGAACCAGCGACACTTAGCTCGCAGGCCGACGCTCAATCCACTGAGCCAAACCAGCCAGGGACGGTACAAATACTAATTTAATTTAATGCGTAGGATATATCTGTCATTTACTGGATGAATCCAGTGAATAATGTTGAAATTTACAAGGGCTTCTGTAGGGGGGTGTGTGTGTGTGTGTGTGTGTGTTTGACCCTGTGGTAGGGTTTATTTAGATCTGATGTCTAACAAAACAGAAAGAGACCATAGCCTTCTCAGAAGACCTTATAGCAACGTGTCTTTATCACTGGTTTGTGCTTCTTTTACCAAGAACCAAAGGTTATGTGCATGCAGTGATCACTTCTGTCACCATATGGGTCTTGATTCAAGATATCATTTACAAAATAATCAGACCCCTTCTTCCCCAAGTATCTCTGAGTTGAAAGAACTGTCTCTGATGACTAACTATGAATAAAATCAAATGCAGGCTCAGTGTCTTGAACTAGAACCATGAAAGAAAAGAGGCTGGCAGTTATTGACTGTCTACTGAATGCCAGGTTACTCGTGTAACCCCATTTCATTTAATGTAAATAATAGCCTCATGAAGTGGACATTATCATCCCCATTTTACAAATCTGGAAAACAAGAGCATCAAAGTGATTAAGCATTTGGGTAGGAGCTGCACAATCAGAGGCTAACAATAGAACTCAGGTTTGTCTTATTTCAAAGCTCTTTCCACACTACCTAAGATATTCATGCACCAGATGAAAGCTTTTCTTTTTTTCCCCTGGATTGTTTCTTAAATTTGTAGCTCTGCTTTCAATACAGAGTTTCTTGAAATGTAATGATGTGATTACACTTCTGGTTATTACTCCCCAACATCATTTCAAGGGAATTGACGTATGAGGCTGAAGGGATAATGGCAGGGTGAGCCATAAATGCAGGTCAGCCTTTCCAATGTGGGCTTGGTAATATCTGAATTACTCGACACTGTTTTTAGAAGTCAGTTCCCAACCCCAGGACAGGGGTTATAAGCACAAATACCCCCAGGGCTGGGTGGTTACTGTAAGTAAGTGTTTAGATGGGTCTTTGACAGGAGATCAGTGGTAGGTTTGGGGGCTGGGCTGTACTGCAAAACACATGCCTCAGCTAGAGTAGGGGGTCTTTATTACCTTAGGATGAATGCTAGGCCCAACAGGGAGACCATGGAGAGATCCAACTGGGTCATTGGAAGAGAGCTTAATAAAGGGGATGTTTACACAGGTGTGGGCAGAGGGAAACTTCTCCCAAAGTCAGTCTCCTTCCTCTCTCCAATTTCCTGCCAGTGCTCCCCATTTGAAATCTGGAGGAACAGCAAAAGATGTTGCTTTGGGAGTCATAAAAAGTTCCAAGATTAGCCAAAGTCTAAGAGCTGTATAGATAGCAGTTTACATATTGCTCAGTATTAAAAGAGGTGGTTGAGTTTTGTTTCCTTTTCATTTTAACTGTAGTTTACTTTTGGAGAAGAAAAGTTGGCCATGACATAAGGAAACAGACTGACTGGACCAAATTTCCCTCAGGTGGTTGGTTATCAGAGATCCTGGCGGGAACTTTCATGATAAAAACAAAATCATGAGGACATTGGTTAACTGCCTAAAACTTGTAAAAAGCAGTCTTTCCCTTTTGTATATCTGAGGGTGGTGGCTTCAGTCTTGAGGTCTTGAAACTTACTGAGAGTTCCCATGTGTTGTGGTTGTAGACTTTAGGAAGGATGTGGTTGTAGCCCGTAAGAAGGTGCAGTTGCAGGCTGTAGGAAGGTGTGATTGTAGATGATAGTAAGGGTGTGCATATCACTCAGTAGTTTTTCTTGTTTATTTTTTGTTGTAGCATTCTTCAAATCTATGTATTTGAAAGTATCAAGTACTGTTTTCAACAGAGACCTTCTCAGGATTATTTTTTCTTCCTTATTTATCATTTTCTCCCTCTCATCCTTCTCTCCTTCATTATTAGAAGCAGCATTAGCATCTTGGCTACCACTTACTGAACATTTACTATGTGCCAGGCACTGGGCTAAGTTCTTAAATGGATCATCCTACTTAATACTGGCAATAACCCTAGGAAGTAAGTGAGAAAATTTTTGATTTTCAATTCTTTCAGATACTGAAACTGAAGTGCAGAGAGATGAAGTAATTTGCCCAAGGAAGCTAAGTTATTTAGAACTTGGCTGAGGTAAAATTCTAACCTAGGCAGGCTGCCACCACAGTCTTCATTTAACTTCTAAATTTCACACCTCTCTTGATTGTTCAAACATAACAATTTTACTCAGAGAATAATAGATATACTTGGAGATAAAAGACTAGTCAATGATCTCTCCTCCTCTTCCCAATTTCTTTCAGCAGCTTAAAAAGCATTGGGTTAATAAAGCGAGAGTATGATCAAAGAAAAGTCTAATACATGTTATTTTTTGTTCTGTGATTCAGTTGCTTACACATAATTTATTTGTAAATTGATACTAATGAAAGTTGGTCTTGAAATATTGTATACAGCCCAAATTAGGAGCTTGGCACCAAATCCCCTTTTGGATCACAAATCATTTACTCTTGCCAAATTAGAGTCTAAAGTAATTTAGCAGAAGATGGGCTTTTAACCCTATATCTAGATGTACTCAGCGGTTTGCTATGAAAGCTAGTAAGCTTCTAGAAGCAGCTCTGGTTAAGGGATGCCACCAGGGCAAACACATCACTTTAGCTCTTTCTCTCCAACATTATTAATTTTACCTCGTAATAAAGGAAAAATGAACAAAAAATCTCTTAGTATTAATTCATTTGGACCCATTTATTTCCGTCAGTGGCTTCTCAGAGAAAGTTGGTTCAGTTCATTTTCCCATGTTTATTTAGTGTCTGATGTAGTGTGGGACTGTATGTCTCCATAATGAAGAGACATTTTTCGAATAGAAAAAAAATTGTTTCTGTGCTTTTTGGAAAAAAAACAAAAACAAAAACATGGTGGCTACTGAATATGCTTTTCTAAATACACTGTAGATTCTCTATTTCCAACATGTGTCTCTGTCTATTTCCCGATGTTATGGATTTTGGCTTTATGGCAACCCACGACCAGACTTCTAGCTGTCAGATTAGATAATTTACTGGCTCCTAAATAGGAACAGTGAAACTGCTGCATTATCATGATATGCTGTTGCAAGCAAACAGCATCTATTTTCTAAGCAGATGTTTTCTGAGGATCTGCCTACTGCACACAAATGAAATTGCACTTTGTTTTAGTGGATATAGTTGGTGCCATTGTGATTTAAAGACGCACAGATTTTTTGGTTGACCATTAACTATTGCACGTTTATCTGTCTGTCTTGTCAATAAGATAAAGTTTGCTTGTCTAAATCTTGCTTCCCATTTATTTGTTTACTTTGGGTTAACCAAATCTGAGATTATGTGAAAAGTCCTTCCCAGCTGAATGAGAAAGTTGGCTTTTGTTCAGTGGGCTAGATCTCTTTTAAGACTCTGTGATTCTCTTGCATCAAGACCTAATTCAATGGATTTCTTAGTGAACTTGAGACAAAATTATAGCTAATTAACTTTAAAACATCTTCCTTGTAGTGAAGATATCCCCAGGTGATTCCCCAAACACTAATCAGAGTTCTTAACTTGAGATCCATGGAATAGACACCAAGGGATGGACTTTTGAAGGCCCACCAACCTTCAAATGTGTGCAAAATGCTGCAGGTATGGACATATTTCACAAATATCACATTAACAAAAGGGCTTATGATCCAGAAAGGTTAAGAACCAGTGATCTTAGGTAATTCTTCTAAATAATGGGATCTGGCAGCAGTTCATGATATGGGGCATATTTACCACATACTAGCTTACTTGGTCATGCCATTCAACTACTACATACCTCATGATATCAGAGAAAATGAACAGGATTTACCTAAGCCCCAAAGGAATACAAATCCTGTGCTAATTAAAGTTTGTACTGGAATTTGGGAATCTCAGATGAGAAACTCAGAATCATGCTAAGTTTGTTAATTTCCTCACTTGCAGCTAATATTCCATTATTTAAATCAAGCGTGTGGATTTTCAGGTATCTCATCATCTTTTTCCTTTTTTTGACTCCATTTGGTATATTTTTTCACCATTAAACAAAGGGAAACATAAAACAGAAGGTCTTGAAACTCAAAAGCAGCCTAAAGTTACACATCTGTGACCCTTACTGAGCAAAGATTAAGATCAGTATTCAAAATTCTTACATTTGATCTCTCAGAAGTTCTTGATGTTTAGAAACTTCAGTGTTTTGTGTTCTTTTGCAAGAAATATCAAGTATCCACTCACGCTTGACTTCTAAGTCTCTCAGATTCACCCTTCACACTACAGTCTTGAAAAGATAGCCCACCAACACCCAAGGTTCAGGTTTAGTCCTGAATCTTTTGCCCCAACCCATCTTGTAAATTACTTTTAGCCTGCTTCCAATTAACGTGGCTGCTGAATTTATGAATGATTTTCCCCTTTGTGGGTCCGTCTAACCTCCTAGCTTGATGCTCCTCAAGAGACCTCTATCTCCTATAGTTACAAATGCCTTTGGGGAAAAACCCTGTCTAATCTACTCTAGCTCCAGGACCTTCCTGCTTGGTGCAATCTCTCAGGAACCTCTTTGTCCCCTGTATTCCTATCAAGTCAGCAACTATCACATTCTGCCCTTGATTACAGATGTGAAGTCATGATGCGCAGCCAGCGTTCAGAACAGTAAGGTTATTGCTATCAACTATTGAGTCAACAATACTTGACTGTTTAGTCAAGGATGCTGACTCCGGGCAACAAGAGGAGCCAGCATGACATTATGGGGTCAGTAATTGGGGAAAGTACAAAAATTAATTGGAAGAAGCTAGATAAGAACTTCAAAATGCCAGTTCGGTCTCTTTAGCTAACACATGCACAGCATATAAAATGATTTCAGTGTCAAGTATTATAATTTTCTTACCCAGAACCTTTAACCAGTTCTTGAATTGTTGACCCTATAGAGTTGTAGATTAGGATGGGAGAGAGGGTAGTTTTAAAAGTTTGTCATCCACATTCATACCAATGCTCAGTATCTTAGATTCTATTCCCCAAAGCAAATGCCCACAAAAGCATTCAGTGCAAATCATTTATTTGTGAAGTGACAGGAAACCCCAGTAAGAGAGTAGGGAGTGCTGCAGGGAATACAAGGAAGTCAGTGTGTTGTGTGCCGATGGGCATGTTACCATTGTGGGGGAGTGAGGCTCAGTCCCATTGAGGACCTCTGGGCTCTGTCTAGTGACACCTCAGAGCTGTGCTTCCCACAGGACAAGGAGGCTGAGAAATCTGCCAACCCTCCCTTACAACTTGAGGGCTGCTCCCCAGGGGCATTATTTCCTGGTGCTTCCAACCCACCAAGGGAGCAGGCCAAGCATGGTCCTGTGGCCACAGAAAGAAATGTCAATACTGTGAGAATAATGAACACCAAGGGGAGAGGTGGGATGGTAACAGTGTCTGCCACATGCAGCATCGCAGGTAACTGAGAGTTGACCCTGATGAAGCAGGTGGCTTCCTCAGCTTTTCAGAACGCACTTTTATTCTTCTAGTGGCATAGGTACAACTGGGGGAGGATATCCATCTCACGGTTTTCTAAGAAAGGAGGCACAGGGATCTGTTGAGAAGGTCAACAGGTCTGTTTCTCTCATGGTACTGTGAAGGGGAGTGATAGGCCTTAAGGCATAGCAAAAGAATGGAAACACCCATGCATAGCAGGAGTGTGTCCACAATGTGGCTTCACCTTCTTTTTCCCATCCTCTCTCTGGCTACACCTTAATTCTGTCACATACCCTGAAGACAAGGAACGCACATTAGGCAAGCACACATTGGGAACAGAAAAATCTGTTACTGGATGAATGGATAAAGAAAATGTGAAACTTGTGTGTACACATGCACACAATAGAGTATTATAAGATTCAGCCATAAAAAATAAAAAAAAATTCTTGGTGACAATATGGATGAATTTGAAGGACATTATGCTAAGTGACATAAGCCAGAAACAGAAAGACAAATTCTGCATGATTTCACTTATTATCTGGAATCTCAACAAATCAAACTCATACAAACAAAAGAGAAGATGGTTAATTGTGGGTTAAATGGGGAGAGTTGATCAGAGGGTACAAACTTTTATTCTAAGATGAACAAGTTCTGGGCATCTCTTATGTAGCATGATGACCATAGTTAACAATACCATATTGCACACTTGAAGGTTGCCAAGAGTGTACATTCTAAGTATTTTCACCACATGTTAAAAAAAAACTATGTGAGATAATGGATATATTAATTAACTTTGGTAATCATTTCATAATGGGTATATAAAATCATTTTATTGTATATCTTAAAAACATATACGTTTATTTGTCAATTATACCTCAATAAAGCTGAGGGAAAAGTGAAAAAGAAAAAAGAGTACATAAGGTCAGAGATGCTGTGACTGGTGAATATAGCTTTAAAATTGAGTGTACTGGGGAGAAGTGAAGAACGACCCTCCCCACAATGTTCAGTCACTATTCCTATCTCACTCCTTTGGCTGCCTGCAAAGGGTGCTTGATGTGGCCAAGGCACAAACTTCCATATATCTCCCTGCAGTCATAGATGACTCTCTGCCTTCATCTTTCCTATCTGTGCACTTCACCTTTGCCAGTTTCCTTACACTGAAATAAACTCCATTGAGGGCCCTGTGTAGTCTCAGGGATGCTAAAAGATCCATTTGGGTCCCTGGGATGGAGTAATCCATTTCTGTTTGTTTACTTTTTTTCCCCTCCAGGATGCTGTTCTGTGGGAGAAACCTGGCTGGCTGTGGGGTTCAGACTGCACAAGCACTCCCAGCTTTATAAAAAGGCACAGACTGTACCGAAGTGTCTGCTTTTCTGTTTGTTGGCCAGTTCCTCTCACCGATTTTGGGTAGGGCTAGACTACTCTCAGCTCAGATACCCTGTCCCTGACAGAGATGTGGTCCATGGTGCTGGGATAGCATCACGGAGACATAGGGTTAAAAGATTTAAGGTGACTTCAATATAGAATAATTCTCCTTTATCCTTGAAGGGTAACTATTGATTGTTTTCTGGAAAATGCACAGCGATTCACCTTTGCTTATTGGACCTTCTTCACCTCAGAATGAGGCATGGTATCATCTTTTCAGGTTTCTGACTTTTGTAGCACCCAAGACTCAAACCACAATTTCTAATTGGGATGTCTGAACAGTTCAGACTCAAAAATGTTTTTTTAAATGCAAGCATAAAGACAGAATGTGTATTTCTTATCATTTTTTAAAGTGAAAGTTTAGAGAACAACTCAAATGTTCCTGAAGTCAGTTTAAGTATTTTTTATTTTATTGTTATTTATTTATTTTTAGATAGAGGAGAAGAGAGGGAGAGAAACATCAGTTGGTTGCCTCTTGCACACCTCCAACCAGGGACCTGGCCCACATCCCAAACATGTGCCCTGACTGGGAATCAAACAGGCAACCTTTAGGTTTGTAGGATGACTCCCAACACACTGAGCCACACCAGTCAGGGCCAGTTTAAGTCTTTAGATGTGGTATACATAAAAAAGGAGAGAAAGAAAAAAACATTGGGAATCCATATTATCAGATCATCATGGGTTTGAACCCTGGTTCTACTACATGCATCTCTTCCTCAACGTCATCTCATGAACAATGGTGAATTTAACACATGACTTACAGAGTCACCATATGGATTAGGGGACACCATATACATGATGCACCTGGACCAGGACACAGATTATGGTAGACACTCAATATTTGTTTGGACCCTCCATGCTCCTACTCTCCAGGGTCATAGCAAGTGCTAAAGCTATATAAAAGAGCACAGTTCCCTGTATTTCCAATGAAGGATTAAAGACCATGAATTGATGACCCATCAGCTCAGTTCACAGTTGAAAGCTGCATCTAAATTGTAAGATACATTTAAAAATTTAGAAAAAATAATCTAAGGTTATCAAATTATGTGCACCACATCCTCAAATTTGTTTAATCCACCTTATCTAAATCCATATTTTCATTTCTATTATAAACAGAGTTACTCATAGTTATTTAATGAGAAGACACTGAAGGTTGGTACTCTCACCTTATCCATTGCTAATTATCCAAAGACTTAAAAAAATCATGAATATAAAACACCAAGCATCAATAAGATTCCCCAGAGTTTGTTATCACAGAAGAAAATGTGAATTTGTTTTTCATTTTCACTGTGTCCATCTTTTGGGGAGAGCCTCTCTTCACTTCCAGCCACTGTTACCATGTATTCTCCCTATTAGGACCAGAGTAAGATAGCCCTTGATGGGGAGACGGGTTGTACAGCCCGAAAGGAAGAAGAGAGAGGTGATTAGATTATTAAGTTTATTGTTGACTCTTAAGACCAAAGTAACTGTAAATTTGTATATTTTCTGGCCTTTCAGCTTATTTGATGATTAAACCCTATAGATGTCCAAATCCAGTCCATGTTTTATCTCAGCTCTGCAGAGTGCCATGGCTGGTTCAAGCTGTCCATGGAGAAACAGATGTAGGAGACCAAAAATCTAGCAAAATGCCAGAAGAGTGTTTGGGCAGTATACCAAAATATAGTTCAGGGGCCTGCATGGATCTGGGAGTAGGGCCAGTGGCAGATAGTTGGAGACTGCAATGAGAGATGACCAAATATGAGTATGACAAGTGGGAGTGTCATTCCATGAATGAAAGTCAGAGTCAAAAAGACTTCATCAAAACACAATTTAGGGGCTGAGTGTGAGAGTCTGATTTGGAACTTTTCTCATAGCCTAGTGATTCCTCACAGTGCTTTTGTTGGAGGAAGTCCTGGAAGCCTAATTCTATTTTAAGGCATGCTTTTACCAGTATGATGTGGTACCAAGAGGATGTGGGAGTAATATACTGTGTCAGATAGAAATGAGGATGTGTATAGAAGGTGCGAATATACTGCTTGCAAACTCTGGGGTACAAATAAGACAATTGTCTTTGGCTTCTAAAACTGAACTTATATTTCTATTTGATCACCATTTTTATCAGTTGGTGGGAACTTAAGCTGTCCACTCATTGCCTCCATCATCCCCTAGGTTTCTGTCTAATTTCCAGTGAGCTTACCTGCTGCCGTGGCACGCGGCAGGTGGGCGGCACTCTGGCGTCCATTGAGATGTCAGTATACCATAGCCTTTGGTCTTCTCCTCTTTCTCCGCTTAAGGGTGATTCAAGTCCTTCAGCTGTCTCTTCACTATTCAGTCCCTTCCTAAAGCATATGGGGGCCATTCTTTTGCTCCCTTGATGAACTGGGCTTGGAAATGCAGCTCAGAGAGATGAGATGCCATTGTCCCCATTTCTCCTTCTCCTTTCCACCCAGGTACTCTTTATCTGGACAATAGGTGGAAGTACCCTGGATCATAATCCAGTCTTTCCTATCTACCATTTGAAGCCCAATTGTATACTCAGATTCCTATTAACTTTAGGGTTCGAAATATAAAACTTTGGGCTCTTGTAACAATAGTAAAAATAAGAAAACCTTGAATATTTTAATCTTCAAATTTGTTTATTCTTGATCTCTCTGCTTTATAGCAACAATATCCCTTTCCAGAGGCAAATGATGGGAAGTGGGATAATAAATAGAGAACAATTTAGGGGAAGATCTCATTTAATTCCTGCCCAAACTCTCAGCCTGCTTGATTGGAACTTCAGTTGAGAAATGATGTTTCATCTTGAGAAGACAAGCCCCAAGCACTCAGGCAGGGGGAGCCGAAGAGTTTCCATATTTGTCTTGAGACTCACGTGGAGCAAGGTTGAGTGAAATATGACTGTGTTTCTCCAGCAAGGAAATTTTAGGTCCACAGAGATAACAGGCTTTCATTACGACATAGTAAAGAAGAGGAAAACATAACTGAGGAGCCCAGTGTATCAGTAATAAGATGAAATTTGCAAGGTATGATATGCTCTAGTATATCCCAGTGAGGACTGATGAGATGTGGGTGTAGCAATCATCTCGAGGGCAAAATACAAGAAAACTAGAGGTAGGAGAGGAAGTAGCTGTCTGAGAGAGCAAGGCCAATAAAGTTTGTTTTTGTTTTTGGTCTAAATGACAAGTTACTTCAAGTTTCTAAGTATATGCTTTTGCATTTGAGAGCATTTAAAAAGAATAAAAGACTTAAATTGCTTTTACTGACAACAGACATTGCCAGATTTATCCACACAACCAATGTTCCAAATGCCATGTAAAAATGAAGGAATTGGCCAGATTGTTTAGTAACCTGTTATACTTGTTTTTATTTGCCTAATCCTTTTGAACAAATGACCTCTTTCATTTTTTTGCCCAAAAGGAAAAGAAGAGTTGAAATTTTTTGGTTGTTTTGCAGGGAAAAGAAAATCGGTGTTTGTTGGTTGAGGATGGAAGATGATTCTCTTTAGCACTTTGAGAAGTGTGCTCAATAGGAAGAGGTCTGGAGCTAGGAAAGACAAAGTGAGAAAAGTAGAAGCCTTTCAGGTCAAGGGTAGGGGTCAGGGGCCCCACTGGGTGAATGAGTGGGAATTAAAACTTAAATATAAGGAAGAAACAAGAGCAAAACCATGCAGGGGAAAATGACATCATACCTTGATTTTGGTGCTAAGGATCTCTGGAAGACTGAACCATTGACCTCTTCTCATCTTAGCCACCCCTCTTTATGGGTCTAAGGATAATTTTCAAGCTAAAGTCTTTAGGTTTTGCAAAAAGAGAAACAATACTTTGTTTCTTGTAAAGGGTGAAAGGAACAATTAATGTAAAGATTTTACCCCTTCAAAGCCATAAGGAAGTCTTTTGTATGTAGAGAAAAACTGTAGAAGGGTAAATATATGCAACTAGACACACAGCAATGATTTTGGGGAATTTAATGAACTCTATTTAACATCTTCCAAACTTAAGACATGGACTCAGCTACATTTTGGGTCATTTTTAAATTTTGTTCTTTTTCTCTTAAAATGATCAAAGGGAATTGCTTATTATCTAGGATCAATTTGTTAACTGGAGACAGTATATTTCCTAATTACAGCATCTCTTGAATGCACATCTTACTGAGCTCAAAGCAAGAGGTGAACTGGGGAGGAGAGGAAGGAATGTAGTGAAAAATCCCAGAGTTTTACTCTGGTCTCCAGCTGACTAGTGCAGTGACCTTGGACAACCTTGTGACCTTTTTGCATATGTTTCCTCATTTGCAAAATAAAGTAAGATGGGATAGTTCTACAAACTCCTTCTTTCTCTCTGCTTTTCCTAATTTTTTAGAACTGCTGAATTATTACATGCATGGACTGATTCTTCTTTAAATAATGGAGCTTATTTTCTAGGATCTCCATTTCCCTATATTTCTGTTAAGCAAGATCTAACAGCCTTTGATATCTCTGTCTACTTTCTAGGGAATTACAGATATAATATCATTTGATTTTGTGGAGACACTTAGTCAGAAATTGTCACTGAATGTCTTATGCTTTCCCACAATGCTGTCAGCGCTGAATTCTTACAGCAGACAATCCAAAGATAAAACAAGAAGGATTGACAAGAGAGGGACATAAAAAGAGTGTGTGGACACAAACAGAAAAGGCAGTAAATAGGAGCACGAGAAAAGCCGCTGCAAAGAAGGTCATTTCTCCATCCTTGAGGGTATAAAAATATTGACTTATTTATCTGTAAGATGATGTTGGAAAGGTGACAAGCAAAAACCTTCTAGTACCTGGTGAGCACCTACTGCGTTCCAGGCACCACCATTTGTCCTCATTGTGACCGTGCCATCTACTTTGTACATGGGAATGTTGAAACAAAGGACTCACTCAGGGAGTGAGTGGTACAATGGAGATTTTAAGCCAGGAATTTAAGCCAGAAGGTAAACAAAAAATTAAGTAATCACAGATAAGCCTTTTACAACTCTCTGAGTCTGACCCCTTCTCTTATTCTTATACATAAACAGCATTACCATTTCACTCTGCAATGTACGTTAGACATCTTCCCATGTTAATACCTCATTTATTTTAATTCTGTGTTATATTCATGGTGTGGCTCTACCTAAATCACTTCATTTAACCTTTTTCTCATCGGTTTTCAGTATTAAAAATCATCATATAGTGAGCATTCTTGTACTTGTTCCAGGTGCACATGCAAAAGTGGTTTTCTAGGTATATTTGAAAAACTAAACATATACATATACCATGTGGGCAAAGATAGATTTATAATCATTGGTATTGAAAATAACACAATAATTAATAAATAATAATATAAGAATAAACTGTGTTTCATGAATTCACAACTGTAACCTACTTTTGCCCACCCCGTGTATATGTGTATGTATACATACATATATGTACATTTATATGTATGTACATATAATAAAAATGCATGTATATGCATATATGTATTTTTTAAGGTTCTGCCAAGTTCCCCTTAAAGCATGGTTATACCAAATTATCTGCCCTTCCACATTGTATGAAAGTATCTGTTTCCTCATACATACTATCACTAACAGTTGATATTATCAAACTTTAAATATTTGCCAAGCTATTATTATATTATTTTCTGAAGTACATTTCTCTGACCATTAGTGAGTTTGAGCACCTCTCAAGTTATTTTCCTCTAGAAAGGGTTTCCAATAAATAACAGGAGAGCAGTCGAGCCCGGTTCTACGCCCTGCAGGAAGCAGGTGCGTTTCCTAGCGGAGAGGATGCTGTGGGGTCATTTGACTTGGAGATCCTGGACAGGTGGGAGTGGTAAGATTACACTCTCATTAGGAATTAGCCTGGGGGTCATAAAGGGGCTGAGTGGGTCCTTTAAACATTTAAGTGATGGCACTCTCATCTATCAGAATATTAACCCTGAAATCAGGTCTGAATTTACAGCCATAATATCTATCTTTGGATTTCGTTTTATGTTTTTACCCTTGATTTATATGTGTGCCTTCCTTAGCATTTCATATCTCAAGCAACATAAATGTATTAAAGTAATAGAATTTAGCAAATACGTTACAGTTACCATCTTTGTTCCCAAGAGGGAATTTGGAAATCTGACAAATATTATAGCTTTCATTTTCAAGACCCATTTTCTGAGCAGTTTCACTAACAAGTCTCCTGATTTACCATGCCATTAACAAAAGTAATTCTTTCTGGACAGCAGTAAAAGAAGTGGATTAGCACAATTTATGGCTTTCTCAAGATACAGATAAGGTGCCTATTATGAAAAAAAAGGACAGGTTTTTGATTAACTGATACATAGACTTGCTTTTAAGACACCTCAGTTCATTTTCCATAAGCTCATCTATTAAGGACAATGTCCCTCAAGGAGGGAGCTTGCCATGGCCCCATGTCTCAGCAAGGTATCGTGTTTGCCAACAGTGATTAGGAATTACTTAGTTGCTGACAGCCCTTCATCATTGATTGAGAGAGGAAATATTTTCCACTTCAAGCTGAGGACATGGAGCTTAGTTTTTCTCCTTTAAATAAAATGTGATCCAGAGACAACCCTCTGAATGTGTATGCAACCACACATAGAGTTCAACAAAAAGTTACCTGTGATAAGCAGATATAGAGAATGGTTGAGGACCTAGGACAGCAGCTCATTAGGAAAAACCTGTCCTTTTTCTTTGCAAAAGTCAGGGAGGAAACAAATGTCTGCCAAACAGCAGGAGTAATGAGAGGATCCTGTCAGTAAGAAAGATATACAGCTATGGGGAAAACATTTTAATTTTCCTCCGATCCATGGGAACTTTAATTATGCTTTCCATAATCCATGTATTCAGAGGGTCTCAAAGTGATTGGGGGCCCATTGAAAAGCTCCACTGTTGTCTGGCAAGGCAGTGTAAATTGCATGGCCATCCAGGCTGTGGCATTAGCCCACAACTCTGAGACCCTGAGATATGATTCCAATCTTCCATTGCAGATCATAGGGCTCAGCGGAAAAGATTCCCATGTGCCTGATGGGGTGGTGGTGGTGGTGGGTGGGTGGGTTTCTGGGAGAGATGAACAGGCCGATGCTAATAATTCCACCCTTCAGTCAGTTGTGGGCTTTGGGTATGAAGAGCATGAAGCAGGGGAGAGAAGAGATGAGAAGGGCTTGGCTGTGCCATTCTTTGTAGGTCATTTGAGAGATTTTTGGCTTTATCCTAAGGGCAGTGGGAAGCCATTAATAAGATTCAATGTGTGTATGTTTCTTGGGGTGCAGGTATTTGCCATGTGGGTAACAGTCTTAATTAGATTTCTCTTTGAAACAAACATTCTGAGAATTGCAAGAGTTCTTAACCTTTTTGTGCCATTCACCATTTTGTCAGTCTGAGGAAGCCTGCAGTACCATTTAAGAATATTATATTTAAACGTATAGATTAAAAAGTATGCTGGAACCTACTTAAACTATACTAAATGTACACTATACTAGTTTGATACCTTTTTCAAAATAGCAAGAAAAAAACATATTTGTGAGAGAGTAATATCAATGCAATGCTGCACTGAAGCCAGCTCATTCTTACGGCTCATAAAAGCTGATGGTGGGCATCCTTTACAACTCTGTGTTCATTGATGCCATGTTGATGGTTTGAACGTGGCCATGATGGGAGTATTTACATGGAAACTGGTAAATGTTAAAAATACCCAGTAAGAGCTGATTATTAAAACACCACTACTCATATATATTACATTATATATGATTTACTGCATATAAGATATGTATGTATTAAACCTGTGATCATATACTGTTATTTAAGACATTACAAAATAAGTTTATAAACTTTATTAATGCCTTAAATAACAGGATTTCATCACAAGTTTAATAACTATCATAATTTTGAAATAGTGATGAGTATAAATAATACTTCAGGATATCAGCAATCACTATAATGTGATATACTGTTTCTTTTTTTAATTGATGAAAAAGTCATAGTTACTGCTAATACTAACTAAATTTGAGGTAGAGATTAATATAAATAAAGGTGCATTTTTCCTATCTAAGGAACCCCTGAATTACAGTGTCCAGAAAATGAGAAAAAGGGGGAGCAAGGGGACCAGCTAGTAGTCATAACAATATTCCAAATGAACACTCATGATGCTTTGTACTCAGCCAAGGAAACAGAGAGCTGTATGTGGAATTAGAGATAGTTAACAGAAAAAGTCTACAAAAGTTAGAAATGTATTGGACATAAAAGTAAGGGAAGTATCAAGAGTGACTCCTAGGGTTTTGGCTTTTACTATTGGATTTACTGAGAATGCACTATCAGATAGGGCCAGGTTTAGGGAAGGTGACTGTGAGTTTGGTTCGGGGCCTGTTGAGTTGAAGGTGCCTCTCAAAAATCACCATGGAATACTAAATAGACAGTGGGGGTGTATGTGTCTGGAAGAGAGGCATAAGTAGTTTTCTATGGTCATTCTTGGGTTGAGACAAGAGTAAGGGGAAGTTGTTACTCAGTGAAGTAAGTTCATTAGAAGTGTGCCATTCTTTCAGTTACCATTTCCACACTGCATTTCCTGCCTTCTCTAGATATTAATAATTATTATGTCTTCAGATCGCTGTTTGAAACTGGTGAAATGGCCTCACTTTGGGGGAATCATAATCACAGAGAGCAACTCTTATCCCAGTTCCTGCATAGCCACCTTGTGCAGGGCTCCAGAGGACAAGCCAGGGAAGTAGATACATACTAAGGGTTATTAGGCTATTAACAATAATTGGAGCTTACATCCTATTTCAAACTTCTTTGAGGAAAAGGACTGGGTGAGAAGATTGGTGAACAGTAACTTTGAGGGTTTCAAATTCAGTGGCTAGCAGAAGTAGACGAGCCTAAAATGGAGACTAAGAGGGAAATGCCATAGAGATCAGGAGAAATTCAGATGAGTGGGCGAGAAAGACAAGGGGAAAGGGCTTCCATAGGAAGAAGGGAGACGTGCAGGCTGCCGGTTGAACAGGATGGCTGAAAGTTCTTCATTGGAGAGGGTGTTCATTTTATGGGAGCTGTATTAGTTGAGTGATGGTGGTGAAAGCCATTTGGGAAGAGAGTAAGTGGTGACAGAAGTTATAGACACATTTTTAAAGAAGTTCAGCTGATAAGAAGGATGCAGATAGTGAAGTAGTTAGAGGTAGATGTAGAGCCAATAAGGTTTTCCTCCCTCTGACCCCTCCCTCCTGCTCTCCTTCATCCTTCCTTCCCCAGTAGGAGAGACCTGCCTATCAGAAGGATCCATTTGAGACAGAGGTGAAAATACATGCGAGAGAAGGAATCAATGATGATATAAAGTTCCTGAGAAGTTAGGAGGGAATAGACTTTAAAACTTTGAGGAAGTGTTAACTTTTTATGGCAGAGAACTGAATGAGTGAATGATTAATAAGTAAACCAACCATCTTTAACAGTAGGTGTGTATTGTCCTGTCTTAAAGAGTTCTTTAGTGGCTCTGAAGGCAAAGTGATTTGTTCCAGGTCTTGAAATGGTGGAATGCAGACGCCAGCAGGTGTCCAGAGAGGATGTCTGTCCCTTTATCTCAGGAGTACACGTTGTGGTTTGGTGGCATTCAGTTTTTAAGGGCTTCATACACCTGTGAGGCACGTAGGTAACTGTGTGCTAGTGAGTTGGAGATTGAGCGGCTTTGTTGATGTTTCCTCAGTAAGTTTAGAAATTGCGATTGCGAGAGGCATTATCTGCACAGGAAAGACTGAGTTTCAGGGCTTTGGGTGGTTGAAACATAATGGCGCCATCGTTGGGGAAGGGATCTGTGGTGCAGATAGGTTTGGGCATCAGAGACACACCGTCTCTCTTCCTGGGATCAGAGCTGCTGTATCCCTGAGGTTCCAAGCCCTGCTTTTGACACCCACATCCAGCTGAGGGTTGCAAGCCTCTCAAGACGCAGATACTAAAACCTTATTGACTGATGTGGACTCCTCTACACATCAAAAGCTCAGTAATGGCTGGCCCTTTTTAAGTGCAGAAAGTGCTTCCCTGTAGATAGTGTGCCAAGCTACCTGGGGTTAAGATAAAAGACTTCAAAAAGGCAGCAGCTTCCTGGAGGTTGCCTGTGGCCACTCATGCTGCTGCTTTGGCCATGTTGACCCCAGACTGATGGGTCAGCCTTTGCATGTCCCTCTCTGTCTTCTCAGATCCTGTGAGTCCCAGATCTTTAAGTCTCACTACTGAAACACACTGAAACAGAACTTGAGTTTAGACTGTCTGATGCTTTCTCTCCCCATGACCTGGGCTCCCTGTACCATTTTGGAAGACATGGATCTTGCAGGTCAATCAGTCTTGGTTTCAAATATCCACGCTTCCTTAACTGACTGTGGGATCCTAAGCAAGTCTCTGGCCTGTCAGTTTCAACACCTATGCAACATGGGTAATTTTGCCCACCTTATAGGGCTGTTGTAGATACCTATCCATTCAAAACATACCCGAGTGCCTATTCAAACACTGTCCATGGTGCTGGGCACTGGGGTCTAACTGCGCAAAACAACCATGATCCCCACCCTCAGGGAGCCTCCAGTGCAGGAGTGAGTATGCTGAAGCGTCAGATCTAGGAAACGCATTTTAGAAATGTCAGATTTGCCCTGACCAGTATGGCTCTGTTGGTTGGGCATTGTCCTGCAAAGTGAAAGGTCACCAGTTTGATTCCCAGTCAGGGCACAGGCCTGGTTTGTGTGTTCAGTCCGTGGTAGGGGCACACATGAGAGACAACTAATTGATGTTTCTTTCTCACATAAACGTTTCTCTCCCTCCCTTCGCATCTTTCTAAAAGTAAATAAATAAAATATTACAAAAGGAAATGTCTCACATATTTCTTTTCTTGTGCTTTATGTACCAGGCTCAGCTGAAACTACACCTTGTTGCCCATCTAATGCACAATAGGGTGCTGGGAGGCATTGTGTAGTTAGCAGACAACTCTGCAGGGAGTAAGAGCAGAGATGCAGTAAGGACTTGGGGGTAGAGTGGGGTCATGGTCAAAGACCCTGAGGACAGAATGTGGGCATCCACATTACAGCTCCACCTGTTACTAGCCACAGGACCAGAGACAATTTAGTTGCCTCTTCATCTGTGCCTCATTTTCCTCACCCACAGAGTGGAGATAGTAATGGTATGTATTTCTGAGGATCGCCGCCAAGATTAAATAAGCTGGTATGTGTCAAATGCTTAGACCAATGCCTGGAACTTGGAAAGTGCTTGATAAGTGTTAGGTATTATTTATATTTTCAGAAACAAGCTTCTTTCATTAGAGTTTGCCCATCTCAAATGAAAGTCAGGTGGGAATAGTGGTTAGCTGGAATTCTGCGCTAGGCTGCCCCACCTTTCAAATGTTGCTCCGTTCGTAGTATCTTTTCTCTTCCAGTTCTGGGTCTCTTATGTGGTTCTCCTATTGTAGAGAGCAGTGTCCCTAATAGTAGAAGATCACTTCACTGGTACCATTTGTTCACCATTTATTATACTGTGGGGTCTCAACAGCTTTACTTACAGTAATTTGAGGTTCATTCAAAGCATTATATTTCAGAGTTCATGGATGCTTTTAATTTAATTATATGCAGTTTTACGCCACAGATGACTGTTTGGAAAAGAAAAATGCTCTGGTTGTTGTTTGTTTGTTTTTTTCTGAATGCAAAACACATGTTTAAGACTGATAAAATACATTACTGTATTTTGTCCCAGAATAAACAGAAATGTATTATAAAGTATGTAACAGTAAGTTGATGCTGGGTTGCTTGGTCTGAGGCATTGTCACTGGAACAGACTTTATTCTGGTTGAGGGAAAAGTATGCACAGGATCAGCCTTGTACACACATCAGGGGCCCAAATGCCAGCTCCCACAGGGGCCCCCCGAGTTAGCCTCCCTCCTGAAGAACCCCACATTAGCCCTCCAAACAAGAACATTCATGTTTTTTGCTATCACTATTGCTATTTATAGTAATATGTGTTCATTGCCATCTGAGTCCATTCATTCAGTGGGTATTTTTTGAGGACCTACTATGTGCCAGGCATTGTTCTGTTGATACAGGTGTGGACACAAGAGACAGAAGTTTGACCTTCAAAGTGTTTAGATTCCAGAGGAGAGTAAAGAGAAAACAAATCAAATGGGGGCTTGTGTCTGTGTGTGAAGAAAAGTAAAGGGAGGGCTCTGCTGAGGAGGGTTGATTGCACATAATGTGGCCCAGGAAGGCCTTCCTGAGAAAGCAGCGTTTGAACTAAGACTTGAAAGTGTTAAGGGAATGAGGCTGTTCCAGGCATAGTAACAGTCCATACAAAAGTCCCGATGTGGAAAGGCACCTGGCGTGTCTGAGGAAGGACAAGGGGGCCATTGTAAACTGAGGGGGCCATGAGGTTCAAAAATAAAGAAGAGAAAGATTGGGTTTAGACTTCTTATTGTTGTCTACATCAGCTCCACCATCACCACCACCATGCTCCTTACTGAGGCTCAGCAGGGAACAGAATAATTCCTGCACACCTGAACTCAAACTCTGCAAAGGAGGCAATTAAAGGACAGTGTGATCCTTGCTACCAATGGAGTGAGCACATGTTTTCAGGGAGTTCAGAGGTGAACAGAAAACATGGCCTAAAGGATAGAAGCTCCAGAAGACTTCCTGGGAGATATCTAAGCCCCGATGTACTTGGGAGGCCAATAGAAATCAGCCAGGTGAACTGGGCAGAACAACACTAAGTTCTGCTGCTAAGCAAACCCTGAAACCTCATTCTGTAGCTTTTCCGGCCTTTCTACTCCCTCTACCCACTTCTACTAATTTTACTTTGGGTACCATTCCTTTTTCTGATCATGACTCTGGATTTAGGGAAGGTTTCCTCTCATAAGTTATGATCTCTCCTTGCATTCAGCAGCATTCTGGTCCACCCCTCCTGGTTCAGCATGTTGACAAGCAGCTCTTTTCAGCTCAGACATGCTCCCTTTATTTCGGAATGTATTTCTACCAAATCCATGCCTCTGTGCATAGAGCCCAGTGAAATCTTCTGCAGCAACCTACAAGGAGAAGGGATAATGAATAAACCAGTGATAAAATATTCATGCAAATACATGCATAGTTATACTTAAATATCTGAGCATGCACATGCATGACCACATGCACACAGAGTTATATAAATGCACGTGTATACTTATACATACACATGCATGTGCTTATATATAATAGATGTGTACATGCATACATACATGGATATATACGCACACACCTAAGTTATACGTAAATGCATGCATACATACATGCACGTACATATTTATATATGAGTGCATGGGTATTCACATATGTGATTATATAGATGTATGTATGTTTATATATTGTATAAATACATGTATGTACACATACATATAATGGTGTGAGTGATGTATTGCATATCTGTATATTTTAGAAAGCGTACTTGTGCTGAGAGCTTTACGTCTAGTCTCCCTTTTTATGTACACTACAACCCTGCTACCGCTATTCCTCTTACATGGATAAGGAATTTGAGGCTTTAGGAGTTTGAGTTTCTTGCCCAAGTTTGCACAGCTGGTAACATATGAACCCGGCATTCGAACCAAGGGATAAAAGAAATGCAAGCCCATTCCATCTCAATACTTAAATGATGTTAACAGAAAGGGTGCAAAACCAAAATTAAATATTAAATGAACGGTAGATATGGTCCTTAAGTTGCTCATAGAAAATACATATGGAGAAATGATTAGTACATAATGTGATAATTTCCATGAAAGAGAAATAAAAAGCTATGTGGAACATAGAAAAGAAAATGGGATGTGAGTTCACTCTTGAAGGATGAGTAATTTTCCAGAAAGGAGTGGGGAGAGTTAAGATTTTGTATGTCATTTAAAGTTATAGGGATCATTATAACAAGATAGCCAGCATTGGCCTTTTGGGTGTATTTAAAGGTTATACAAACCTTTGGCTTAATAGCCACAGAAATGGGGGTATTTTACTATTAAAAGTAAGGGTGGCACCTCAAATTTGGCCTCAAGCATCTTTTAGGTGCATGCAAGTGATCTAGGGCAGTCTCTAAAAATGGCTTTCCCCTCTCCCGCTACCATCGCATCTGCATATTCATATGTCTGTGCACAAAACACAAGTCTGCCTTCAGTGGTGTCATAACTTCGAGTAAGGAAGGAAGCCTAGTAAAAGGCCAAATGAGTTATGCCTTTTATAAAGCATTTTCAGTGGCAGAGCCTCTGAGCCTTTGAGCACTTTCTGAGGATCGGTAATCACAGACTGCTGCTTTGCTAAGGAGGTGCTGTTGAAGATCATGTGGACATTGTTTCAGCAAAACCACTGGACATGTGTGATTGCCTCTATTCATTCAATAGTAAGAAATATCAGATTGAGCTTTATGAGAGAGAGAGAGAAAAAACACATTCTACACACAGACTAGATAGGTGGTTTCAGTGTTTAGGGTGTTTTTATTGCCTCAAGGTAATTTTCTGATTGCTTCATGAGTAATCCCATAATTACAAAAATAATCAATTAATCACATAACATATTTTATCCTGCTAAGCATGAAGGTAGAATTCAGATGCCTTTCCAGATAAAGGAGACGTTGAACCTTTATAGCCACCAGCCAGGGATAGTGACACAGATTCAAGTCTCAAATGCTGATTTCTTAGTCAACATTCTGAATTACTATGTGGGGGGCAATATACTAAGG
Organism: Furipterus horrens; assembly: GCF_987537825.1. Lineage (NCBI taxonomy): Eukaryota > Metazoa > Chordata > Mammalia > Chiroptera > Furipteridae > Furipterus > Furipterus horrens. The sequence goes on from NW_028327183.1 coordinate 26,483,445, forward strand.
ACTCAGGAAGTCCTATCCCTTTCATTCTGCCCAAAGCTCCCAAACTGCCCACGGCCCCTCCCTCCCCTCTGTCCCAGTTGTCCCTGTCTGGGGAAGAGACTTTCCTAACTCCTTGGCTGCCTCTTCCATTGCCTTGTCTCTCGCCACGTTGCCTTGGAAGAATAGCAGCCCCAGGAGACAGGGAAAATGGGCCCTGTGCATCAATGGTGGCAGGGTCATCCGGAGGAGCTGCCACTGCGCAGGGACCAGGGAACACTGCAGAGGCTGAGAGGTGTTTCCTACCTGCCCTCCTTCTTTGTTTCCTTCTTTCCTTCCTTCCCTCCTTCCTTAGTATTTATTGGGTGCCCTTGATGTACTAAGCACATTTTAGGCACTTGGAATACATTGCAGTAGTACCTCTCTATATTGTGGTTCACTTATTGTGACCTCACTGTGTCGTGTGATTTTTAAAAATATTATATTTAATTATTTATCGTGGATTTTTCGCTATATCGCGGGATTTTGTGGTACTGTATATGTATGTTGTTAAAGTTACGTAGGTTTAAGAGTGTAGGATATGTTTAAGAACATAAGTAGTGTTTATAAAAGTGTGGAAAAGGTTAATGAGGGAGTGGGAAAGGTTAATAGGGACTGGGAACGGTTTATAAGTGTGTGGGGAGGGTTTATAAAGCCTTGAAATATATATAAATACTAAAATAAATGTAAGGTTCCTACTTCGCAGATTTTCACCTATCGCGGGGGGTGACGGGTGGGTTTAGAATGTAACACCCGCGATAAGTGAGGGAGTACTGTGCTGAACAAAAAGAGCAGCGATCCCTCTGCCTGCAGTGCTGGCATTCTAGGAGAGACAAGTAGTACAAATGATTAGTAAGTAATCACAGAGTGTTTTAGAAGGTGACAAATGCCAAGGGAATGACAGAAGTAGGCAGAGGAAGGGGGCTGGAATGCTGGGGCAATAGGCAGAGCCACTGGCTGGTGTTACAAGTGATCGGAGACATGTTTTGGAGACACAGCAGTAGGAGGTAGAGGAGGGGACAGGCTGGAGTCCATCCTAGCTCTGCCCATACCGGTCACTCGTGTGAATACATCATCAACTTCTTTCGGCTTTTCATCCGTGAAATAGGAATCATTGTATCTGTTATGTAGGGGTGTGGGGAAAAGCAAATAAGATACTACTGGGAATATCACTCACGTGTTCATACCACTTCTCATTAAAATAACAAGAACAAGAACAACCACAGGAAGGAGTTGAAATAGTCAACTGTATGTGTAAAGCACCAAGTGCAGGGACTGGCACACGCTGGGTATTTAGTACCTGTACAACTCTATAATCATTAAAAAAAGAAAAGAAAAGTTTGAATGTTGTGTTCTTACAATACATAAGGCATTGTTTTAAATGCTTCATTTAATACTTACAACCATATGAGGTGGAAACTATTTTAGGTCCATTTTATAGACAATGAAACTGAGGTACAGAAAACTTAATTTCTTCAAGTACTTAAAATTAGTTAATGGTGGAGGCAGGATTTAAACCCAGGCATTCTGCTTCTGAAACTGCACTACAATTAACCTCAATAATTGTTGGATAATTATCCCCTGGGTTCCAGGATGTGGAAATAAACCATTCACTCATTTATTTGACAAATATTTATTGATCATCTACTATGTCACATGTCTGTGATAGGCACTAAGGAAACAGAGATGAACAAGATAGTGTTCCTTCACAAAAAGGCAAGTAAATGTGAGATTCATACTTTCTCTACCTGAGAGATTTGGGTCTGAACATTCTTGACTAAGGATGATACATACATGCTCCAGATTTTCTGGGTGTGGCCCTGAATGTAAATATTCCGCCTTCTTGTTGGATCACAAGCACTAATGTTTGGCTGTAAGCATATGGCAGGTCATCTTTTTTTCATATGAAGAAGTCTGCCTCTTCTTTTGTAGGGTCCTTCCCAGTAAGTCTGTGGGCCCTGCCTCTACCTATAAGGGGTGAACCCTGTGACTTTTAGACGATGATCTTCTCATTAGATAAAACCATCAATTGCAGCAGAGGCAATCATGGGCAAACTGGAGACTTGCTGCTGTCAGGGAGGAAGGGGCAACCACAGAAGGTTGCAAATGGATGGGTATTTAATCCTTGACCTTCGACAGCATCGATATTAGTCGAAGGTCTGTAATGCATTCACAGTTCTCATCTGACATATTCCTCACATCATTATTTTTCTGGTTTTGCTTTCAAATTCCCTGTAGGATCATTGACATGAAATTCTGAGGGGAAATTTGGAACATTAATGACTTTTTAAAGCAAATGAGTAAGTGTCCTTTCCAAGAGGAAATTACCTTTATGGTGTTGGAATAAAGCTATTTTTAAAATTTATATGAATGAGGAGGCAACACGAGGTGGCTGACTAAGTTTCCCAGGCTTCGAGTGGGTGCAGGCAGCCTCTGTGGATTCAGCCTGCGGTGGGCTCTGCGCAACCATGCAGGCTGGGTCTGGGGTGGAGAAGGTCTGTTTCCTCAGCCTTCCTTTTTTTCCGTAACTGATTGTAGAGAGTCTTGCCAAGCCCAGCACTGGGTTAGACATCGGGCTCGGAACAGCGAGCACAGACAGTCATGGCGCTTGCTCTCTAGGAGGGAAGGAAGCAACTCACCAAGTGATACTACACCCAGAGGTCTAAACTACAAACAAGGAGGGAGGGCAATATTCTGTGACCTTGAATAACAGAGATCTCTGACCCTTTTCAGGCTTGGGAGTAGTTATGGAGGGCTTCCCTAAAGAAGAAATACTTGCGGCCAATCCTGAATGAAGGGTAGGGTCTAGAGAGACAAAGATCCAGGTGGGAGGAAATTGTTTCAGGAAGAGTGAGCAACGAGGTTCCAGTGAGCGTGGGCTCCCTTCAGAGCATCCATGCTTCCTTGTCCTGGGGTTCCCAGCTCCAGTGATGTGAGAGTCATGACTCCCACTGACTGGCTTGTCCCCACAGAGGTTTTCCTTGGTGGTATCTATAGCTAATGTGTATTGAGTGCTGGTCCTGGTCCAAGGATTTTACATCACTGGACTGGCAAAAATGACATTAACGATGATCAAAGAAAACCCAGGTTAGTCATAACAGCAATACTTGTCAACAGCAAGCAAATAAATGTGACGGTTCTCAAATATCTATTAAAAGGGCGCTGGGTTGAAGAAACAATGGAAGCCCGGGACAAATGAGAGCTATGCTGTTCTGAAAAGCAATCAGGAATGTGGCTATAGACTATTTTAGAATAGTCTCCAAATATACTATTCAGGGGAAAATGTAAGTTGGAGGAAAACATGTAGTGTACTACTGCCTATCTTACAGAGAGAGGTGCATACGAACTTGTATATAGATTTACTATTTTCTTTTAAGAACAAGTGGGTTAAACCATATTTAAAAAATAAATGTTACTGTTCCAATTATCTATTTCGGTTTAACAAAATTAGTGGCTTTAAGTATTAGCACTATCTCTCACAGTCTGTGCTCCACAGGGTGGGTCTCGGTCAGGCTTGCCATGAGTGGCTCAGGCTGGAATTATGGATCGTCTAGAAGTTTGCTCACACACATATCCTGTCTGCATGGGAAGACTCGAGCATGGGTGGGGCTGGAAGAGTTGGAGCTTCCCAGGCATCTTTCTTTCTCTCTGTGGTCTTTCTAGCTTGCATGTTTCCAGGTAGCTGGTCTTACATGTTTGCTCAGGGCCCCAAGTGTCTTTCCTGAAAAAGGCAGATCAAGTTGACTTACCTTTTGTGATTGGTTTAAGAAGTTTCACAGTGTCACTTTTGCTGTGACACTTTTTGAGACAATTATAAGTCCCACCCAAGTTCAAATGACCAGAGAGGAGAGCCGCCTTCACCTGTTAGTGAGGAACTGGTAAGGTCTGGAAGAGCATGTACAACTAAAAATAGTGTTGTGACCGTTTCTAGAAAATATAACCTGACATGGTTACCTGGTGAGAAGTATGGAAAAAGTGCAAGGAAACAGGACAAAAAATAGACTTTTAGGAAACGTTGTTTCATACATTAGAAATGAGATTAAGTAAAAAAGCCATTCTAAAATTCACAAATCAGAGAAACAATTGAGCCTAATGTATGCTCAGGTAATGGCATAACCTGCAGAGAAGAACTATTCCCAGTGACTTCAAAACACAGTAATTTGACTGCATTCATTAAGGGCATATACTCTAATGGCAATCGAAAAAAGCTAAAAAGGGAAATCTTAACTTTTCAGTAATACTGTTGTTAGACACAGCATTAATATTGTTATGGCTATTGCTGTGTGTATTGAGAGAGAAAGCAAATGAGTAATTATGATAGCTTTGAGGAGCCTTAGTATTTTAAGGTAAGGAAGGAAGAAGAAGCAGATGAAAGATCAATGAAATTGATTTAAAATGTTGGAGCCCAACCCTGACCGGTGTGGCTCACTTGGTTGAAGCCTCCTCCCATACACAAAAATGCTGCAGGTTCGATCCCTGGTCAGCATGCGTACGAAAGGCAACCAATTGATGTCTCTCTCTCTCTCTCTCTCTCTTTCTCTCTCTGTCTCTCTCTTTCAAATCAGTGTAAGCATGTCCTCAGGTGAGGATTAAAAAAAAGAGTTGGAGCCCAGAATTCCAAGTACAATTGTCAATATGAATTGTGTATTTTACCTTAAAAACTCATTATACTCTGTCGCTGTCTATTAAAAAGGCCTAAAAACAGTGACCAACCCAGTAGCAATGAGCTTTCTTAGCAAATAGATATGGTTTGTAATTATTTCCCGCAAAATGCAACCACGTCCCTTTGGGAAAATGATTGATTTTATCTCTGGGGCACGATGTGTACCAGATAACTCGGTAAAATCTTGTCATATTAAAAAGCAAGAAAGTTACCTGATACTGTTAGGGTCATGTCATTTAGAGAAACCAGCATCAATAGACTAAAGATGAGATGATATGAGCATTAAAACAAGATTAGTAACTTCAATGGATTTAAACACATCAGATATTTCTAAATCCATAACTTCATAATGATGGGGAGGAACAAAATTACTTACTGCTCACCTTTCAAAGATTACCCAGACTGACTCATTATTTTAGAAACCGGTAAATGAAGGGAAGAGAAAAAACAAACACACTGATTTGGCCTTTCTTTCAAGAAGCCCAAGGTGAGATCATTACATAGGTGATGAAGGGAGTTTCTCTTTACAGTTAATAAGTAGTGAAGAAATGGAAGAATTATAATATTGTGGAGTTACAGCCCCTCCTTAGTGAATGGACCTAGGCAATGCCCATCAATGGATGCTAACTTAAAAAGGGAGACCAGCAGGGAGTTCTCATTCCTGAAGGAAACTCACACCACCTAGGAAGTGGTCTTGAGCCTAAAATACTCTGCCTGATCCAGCCTCCAGGGTATGACGGTCTCTTTATAGGAAACACAGTGGATAGTTGAACATGTTCAGTGACATCACAGACATAGAACCAGCCACACTGACACTGTGAAACAAACCACTGAATGAAAAGGTGCAAAGACAAAAAATAAAAATAAAAAAAGGAATGGGAGCTCGATGAATAAAAAAAAATTACACTAAAGAAATAATCATAATATTTGGTTCTAATTTGGATGCTGATTAAAAATAAGCTGTAAAAATTATAAGGTACTTAGGAAAATATGAGCATATACTGGGTATTTGGTGACATTTAGGTACTTGTTGTTTTTGTTCAGGTGTATTGTGCTTGTATTAGAAAAACACTGCAATTTTTACAGACACGTTAGAAATATTTACAGATGAATGGCAGGCTATCTGGAATTTTATTTAAGACAATCTGCAAGTGGATGGGCGTTCAGGTGAATGAAGGGCAGCCATGAGTTTAATGTTGATATTGAGTGATGTATACAGAGAGGCTTGTTCTATGACCCTCACCGCTTTGGTGTTGGAAATTTTCAGTATGAAAATATAGCAAAAAAATTGACAGGAATAAAGTACTTTTCCTCCCAAAGGGCTTCTCGTCTATGATTTTAGTCCATAAGTATCAGAAAATGGTCAGACAGCACAGGTGTGTCTCATGTTAGCTCTCCAGAGTAGTGAAGGGGCACCCAGCTCTTCAACCATCTTTATGGTCCCGTTTACCACACCTGAATTCACCAGGAAAATGCCAGACATCCACATTGTATTGTTCCATCTTTAAATAATGCTCCACTTTCTAGGAACAAAGCAACTCATTTTTTTTTTCTTGATGTTAAAAAAAAAAACAAAAAAACAAAACCAAAATAATAGAGAAACTCATTAGCTGAAAAGTGTTTTTTGATTCAATTTTGAATTTAGTGAATAGTGAGGACTAAAACCTCCTTGGCCTATTTCTCCTAGGTCTAAACAATTTTAACAAATATTTTCAAGATGCATTGTGTGCTAAGGGAGAGGCGATTTTGATTCTGAATTACTTTGCTATAAATAGCCATACCAGAGCCAAATGAGAACCTGAAATCAGAGCGCTGCTTTTGCATGAAGTCAGACTATTTTAGAACTGCAGTGCCTTCTACGTGGCAGGAGGCTTAAATCATCCACCTCCAAATTCTGATTTTAATAGTGAATGGGGATGGGGATATAAAATGGTCATGTGGTTTTTATTTTATGCAGACAATCTCAAATTTAATCCCAAACTTGAAGCACTGATAAAATTTTAAACATTTTGGTAATTTTAAATTGTTCAATGCTGCACATGATCAGAACTTCAAATGTCTTGAAAAGAAGTGCTTCTGTTATATGGCTGTGTAAAAAAGTCCTCCAGAAAAGTTAAGTTATCTCTCTTGTCTCAGGAATAGCGAATACCAATAACTTCCAGATTGAAGCACTTACGGGAGGGAAAAAAAAAAGTGAAGTGCTCCAGTAATTTTAAATTGTATCTTACAATGAAAAATACCTGTAAATTACTGAATGTGGCAATTTGTTCCATAAGGTTTTTTTTAGATTTGTAAGTAACTCAGTGGATTTGCTGGTGAAACATGTTGGCAGGTAGCTTAGATAATTTGAAGATTGAGCACACGCATCTAAATGTGATTAAAACGTGGCATCAGCAGGTATTGACCACAGGAAAGTGAGAGGGGTTTTCAAGTTTCAACAGCTGCAGAGGTTGGGAAAGACTGCAGATGACTCTCAGGGGAGCTGGAAAAGGTACTAAGAATGCAAAATAGAGCTAATTACAGAAAAATGCCACATGGCTGGCTTTGGAATGATTCATCAAGCCCCTGGCATGTTCTGCTTACCCTCTGTCTGATGATAAAGTAGGGGTTATTTCTGTCCGCGGATGCATTTGGTTTATATCTCACCCAGGCAACCCAGTTGCAGCCTTGCTCTGCTGGTGCTAATTTCTTTTAAAAAATAATAATGTTAATTTAGTAAAATATGCTTGATGGGCTTTTCAGAGGGCACAGAGAGAGTTTTGGTTTGTAATTTTCCAGGCATAGTGCCTTAATCATCTTGTGAGCTCCTTTCCTATAGGATGTCTTCACGTTTACTGTTCTGGATAAGAATTTATTGTCTAGCTGCAAGAGGGCTTTGGTTCCTGGTTCCGGAGACAGCTGCGGGGTCCCAGGGTATACAGAGGAGCCAGTCAAGGGTCTGCAGCCCACTGAGTGAGGGAGATAGAGCCATGGATTCCAAACAATGAACTTGATCTGATGTTTGGGAAGGGGTCCCATGATGACATAATGATATGTACTCTGTTCTACAAGTGAGGGTGGATAGATGAGTGTGTCCTACCCTCCCAAGACATATATTGGAGAATCAAGGGAATCAGTAACCAGAGCTGGGCTAGCTTCCTTCTGGGCAGTGTCTGAACTCTTGGTCTTCAGGCTTCACCAAATAGTCCCCACTGTGGGGAAACTGAGGCAAGACATACAACCTCTGGGAAGGATCAGGTGTAAAAACTGCTTTAAAAAGACCCTTCAATACCCTTTCATTCTAAGGGAATGGACCAGATACTGGTTGAGTTATTGGGTTGGCCAAAAAGTCTGTTATGTTTTTTTCCATAAAATAAGAAACACATTTTTCATTTTCACCAATAACTTTATAGATTTGGATATTTGAGTATGTCGTCTATCTCCCACTACTGGCTTCCAGTGGGTAGAGGCCAGGGGCTACTGCTAACTATCTTCCAGTGCATAAGACAGCCCCACAGCAAAGAATTATTTGGTCAGAATGTCAATAGTACCAAGAAGCTTTGCAAACCACTTTGGACATGTTTGATCCGTCTCAGCACCTTCTCCATGCACTACACAAACCTTTTCTTCTTTCTTTCTTTTTTTCTCCTTTGCATTTCAGTTGCATTTTTACCTTTCTTGAAATAATCATAATACACTGAAAATGTTGTGTATTTTCTCCCACCTTTAATATCAATGGCTGCACAAAAATTCACCAACTTTGCTAAGTTTATTTTAAATGCATGCTGATATGACAGCTGTCACAATACAGTCTGACAAAATTGTCTTGAATGAAGGTAAACACAAATAAGCACTACTAGAGCCATTGTATGGAAAAGAAACATAATGGATTTTTTGGCCAACCCAATACTAGAACAGAACAATAATGGGTAAGAGCAAAATAACTGTGAGAATTTATGGTTTAAGGATTGTCAAGTGTGGTAGGAGTATGACATGGGGCCCAAGCTTCCTGTTTGTTCACTGTCCACTTTATCACCTGATGGGGATAGAACATTGTACCTTAGGAGGTGTGAGGTAGGGGAAGACTGTCTCATTTCTAGCACTGACAGTCCTGCGTCTCAGGACCCCTGGGAAACAGAAACAGTTGGTCATCCTATCTGAGAGGGTAAAGAGGAAGCATTTACTGGATGGGTTTTGTCTGATAGTTTAGTTTGATTGTATTTGTTTAGAAAGGTTTCTACTAGGATAAGACTTTCATTACCATTGCAGAACCCTTTCTGGAGCTGCATCTAAGAAGAGGTAGAGGAGTTGAAGTAGGAGCTGGACCCGTGACAGCTGCTTCCTCTGTGCTAACTCTTTTTGAATCAGTTTTATGGACTAGGCTTTCAGATAAAGTTTCATGGATCAGAAGCTTCCTTAGTGAACACAGGGTTGGAATTTTTAGGGTGACAGGCTTTAAAACGCTGTAGGGACAAGGGATTTTTGGATATGCACGTTGTCTATAAGTAAGAATGGCCCCTGGAAAAAGGTTAGAAGGTTGGGAGGATCCAGTCAAGTCAACTGTCGATGTGGCACTACGCATAGATGCACATGGGGACCGGGAAAGACAGAAGGAACCATCAACAGGGACCCAGTCTTCACTTCTGACTCTTCCGTTGTCTCTCCTCCTGCCACTCGAAGTTCTTCTCCATGAAGATCTAGAGCAAAGGAACTGCAGCCTTTAACACCACCTGACTAGGATGGTGGATAAGGAAATACGTGCTTTGGGAGCCCTGTCTGCCTCCCCGTTACATTATTTATGAACTCCTGGCTCAGCACACCTCCCAGGAAGGAGGGACCAGCCCTGCTTTAGCCTCCATGCCACTTGTTTTCACTGCTACCCAGGAAGCAATCATTGATTTGAGGCTGCAGGGGGCGAGGCAGGAAAATGCCTTAGGAATCCAGAGAAAATCAGCAAGAAAATTACTAAATAAAGGAAAAAATCCAATTGGCTGTGTATTTCCAACAACAGGCGTTGATCATATTCTGCTCCTTCTTGCACAGCTGTATTCAGTTTGTTTTTACATTGTCTGGTATGTAAAAGGATTTGGCTTTGTGTTACAGAACTAATTGCTAAATAGATATTACATGGATATCAAAGTACTTTATAAATATTAATTAATCTTCACCTAATTCCCTGGCAAGCACTAGTAACCAGTGGCATATTTGTTGAATGTGTAAATAATAATCTTGATTCTTCAAGATTTGTTTTCTCTGCAGAAACTTTCCCATCATAACTGGGTGTCAAAATGCTTCATCTCTTTTGAGAGCCATCTTACATGCCATTTCCATAAAAGTTGTTAGAAAAATAGAAATAAAGATGATGCCAAGAGTAACCAGCATTATCATTTACTGAGAAGTCATCCTTGGCCAGGCCCTAGAGTAAGCATTTCGTACATATTATCCCTTCAAATCCCTACAACAATCCTACAAGGAAAATTTACCACCTTTCTTTTTAGAAGAAGGAACAAAATTTCCTAGAGCTGGATGGTGGCAGGCCTGGAATCCACACCCCACTCTGTCTGCACGTAAAGCTCTTAAGAGCCTCTCTGCTGCACCTTCTGACTCTCGCATGTAGAGAATAAATACACTTGGCCTTGTGCTTGTTGACTCCTTCGTTTATTTATTCAGGAAAAGATATCTGTTTGAATGCCAGCTCTGTGGGAGACTCCGTGCCAGGCTCTGTTGCGACATGCGTCATTCTGAATCTATGGAAGTCGCCATCTTTTCTCTCCCACATCCTTTGCGGTTACGAGAGCCACAGCAGTCTTTGCATTAGGCATGGTTCTTGGCACAATGAACCTTCTTGAACAACTGGGGAGTAACAGAGTGGAATCTAAGGTTTTGTTTGCTTTTAAGTGGGTAAGGGATGGGAGCACCGAGAACACTAGAGAATGCACTTTCTTCTTTCTTAATGCTCATGATATGCAGCCACATATTTCTATGTGTCCTTACCTGTCAGTGTCCCCAGCTCTACACTCCGTGAGGGCAGGGGATAGAAAGACCTGTTCCTTTCAGCAGTATATACCTACTGCTTAGCACTGTGTCTGGTTCATAAATGTCAGTTTAATCTATGAATTAGGCCACGCATGAAGAAAGGCCAGTTAAAATGATAGCATGTGCATATTATAATAGCCATGGAAATAATCCCGATCCCAGGTATAGTCTGGCTCTTTTCTGGAATGCACAGAACTTTCACGTGGCAAGGTTGGAAGGGCTATTGAAGGAAAACTGTCCCATTGATATATTATATATTAAAATGTGCCTGGTGTTAAAGTGGGCCTGGCATACAGAAGGTGCTTAATGAATCTTCCTTGGAGCTGAACTACATGTCTTGTGACCTAATTCCCCCTTTGTTCTCCCTTACTATCCAGGGCTTTGTTTCTCAAAGTGCGGTCTGTGCCCCAGCCCCACCAGTGTTACTAGGAGCTTGTCAGAGATGCAGAGTTTCAGGTCCCACCCCAGACCCTCTGAATCCAAATCTGCATTTTGACAAGATCCCAGGGGATTTGCATGCACAGTGGTTTTGAGAAGCTTTAATTTAGGGGTTTCTTTGCAGTCATTTGGTAATTGTGATTTGCACATTGTCAGTGTTTCTGCAATCTCAACCAAAATCATACATTTATTCTGGGCTAGGTTGACATCAAGTTTCTCTGCTTTGAGCCAGAATTCTATCAACTCAGTTTGGTAGATTTTCTAATATACTTATATTTGACCATTATTATATCTTTGGTTTTATTTTAAGTGGCAGGGGTGGGAGGGCCCTGGGAAATGAAGTAATTATTGTATAACAACTGTAGTTTGCTTGGAAGACCAAGTTTTTTCACAGAATGAGAAGCATCAAAAGGAAACAGCAGAAAAAGCAACACAAAGCTTTCCCGATGATGACTGGGCTGAGGGCCCAGCTGTGGATCATATGCCCCCAGCAAACCAGCCACAGAGTAAATGCGAGACAAAATAACAATCACGTCCAGGTCATGTCACTTACGAAACAGAAGGGGAAATAGGAAACAAATTCTCAAATACAAACATTCCTGTTGATCCATATGCTTTCATGGAGCTAGCATTGTGAAAACAACCCTTTTAATGATTGATTGAATTTCTCACCTTTTGTTCAAATGCCTTGACTCCTTGGTTTTTAAATAACATCTAAGGGCAAAAAGATGCAGAACTTTGCCGAATGACTTTCAGGATGCAATGACATACAGAAACACCCATGCTCCTAGGTTCCCCTCTGTTAATGGTGAAATTATATCAAAGATGACCTTTGGAAGAAATAAAACCCATTATCACGTGAAATGTGGTAGCTATAAAAGAGCAACACTTGGAAGCCAAAGCAAAATTTCACATATGATAAATTAATTAGAATAGAAGTTACACAAAACTTAGACCTTTTGTGAGATCGTTATCTTATAATTACCTCTTCTTTAAAAGCACAGTGGAATCTTTTATGTATGAAGATGTTACTGTTGACCCTAAATGCATTAAGAATCAAGAAGACATTTTTCACATATTGAAAATAAGATTTGATTGAGTGCTTGCAAGTGGCCTAGTGAAATCTCATTAAACCGCTGTTTATGTTAATTCCTTATAAATGGCAGAATATTAGCCATTAATTATGAACATGAAACCAGTTAGAAAATAAGTTTTGCAGTGTCTAGAGCTTGCTTTTCAACCCTAATGAGTGTGTTGTCTTTGATAGTTTCAAATGTTTTAGAGCAAATAGGTGTTCATGACTTTGGTGTCATTTTTTACCTCCTTTGTCTCCTCCTTCTCATCTTCCTCCTCTCTGTTGCTCTAGCAACATGGTTGCAAAAATCCTGATGAAAATCTGAAGGTGCAGTTTACTAAACACACCTATAGGCTGCGTGAAGCCTGTTGTCATTATCCACAGTTCTAATTAGATTTATAAATCTCGTGCATGACTCACAGTGAAACATATTAATCTAATACTCTTTCACCTACTACCACCAAAAAAATAAAAACAAAAACAATAGCAATTCGAGCTCATTTTGATAACATTGCCATGTTACAATAGACTCATACATCTAGATCAGTCAGCACTGTTATTCTAAAATACAAATGGATAGAAAGAAAATTAATTTCTTGATCATCTAGTGGGTGTTAACCATGGAAATAGTATCAGAATTTGACTGCATCGCCCTGACTGGGTGGTTCAGTTGCTTGGAGCCTCGCTCCACACACCAAAAACGTTGCAGGTCCAATCCCCGTTGGGGCGCGACATGGAGGCAACAGATCAATGTTTCTCACATTGATCTCTCTCTCTCTCTCTCTCTCTCTCTCTCTCTCTCTCTCTCTCTCTCTCTCTCTCTTCCAAGTTCTCCACCCCCTTCTCTCTCTCTCTAAATTCAGTAAGCATGCCCTCAGGTGAGGATTAAAGAAAATTGACAGCACCAAGGAAAACAGGCAGATTTTCTTTCAGTTGACAACTTCCATTATTTGAGTAGATGCTAGGAGGCTGTGTTGGGAAGAATTCTGATATCGGATTCAGTAAAAATCATAGAAATGTAGCAATGGATTAGCAATGTCTGTTACATGAACAAGCTAGGAAGATATGACACATTTGCTACAAAATTTCTACCCTGGAATTATGCCTTCTTATCCTAAAATGAGTCTGTATGCCATAGTAGCGCTCCCAGATGGCAGAGAGAGGGAGAACTGATATGAGAGGCCAGTTGACACAGATCCATCTCCCAATAGCCTTCTCTAATTTGTATAGCCACCAAACATCTCAGAGTTGCCAGGGATTTCTGACTTCAAATGTTAAAATAAATAATTGTGTAGCACTTCCTTACTATGTGCCAAGCCCATTAGTGAGCCTATTTTTCACTGACCCTATACAATAGTTAAACCTGCCCTTACCATGATGCACCAAACTTCAGCCCTGGACAAGGAAATGTCTCAGTAGAAGCTGCATGGATGGTAAATGGTGGCATGCAGATTCATGTCTAGGTCTGCTTGACTTCAAAGTCCAAACTCAACTCAAGAACCTAATGGATTCAATCCAAGAACCTAATGGCTTATTGCTATATCATTTGATCCCCATGGACTCACTGAGTTGTCAGATTTTTAATTTGGAAAACATACTCTGCTTTCTTCTGGTCTTCTGTTAACCACCGAAGGGACATGTGTTTCTTTTGCAATCAATAGAGATGAAAATTTGCTCCTTCCTTATTCTTCTCTGTGCCCGAGGAAGAGCCAAATGCCAATCCAGCCACTTTGTAGAATCTATCTTCAGTCCAGTCCAGTTTCCTGGAATTTTCAGGGGACAGCTGACCCAGAACCAAGGCTGGAAGGAAGCCCTACCCCTAAGGGCCAACACCTCAGGGGCTACATGGGAGAGAAGAGAAGAGAAAAGGCCAAGATGAGGGCCTTTTCACAGTTGATAACAATATAATGTAAAAAGATCTGACAAGGAAGCCTAGAGCAGATGAATAAGAATGCTATTGGCATTTTGTATTTAACAGTACACCTTTATTCAGAAATATATTACTTGCTTCTTGGGTGGGGAATTGTCTCTGAACCCAATCAGGATTAGTCACTGGCCCATGACTATCTCATTTTTAATAAATAATAATTTTCACAATTCAGCACTAGCAAGTTTGCTCAGAAAATAAGATACGATTGCTTTTATTTCCTGTATTAACAATGCTCTGCATCAGAGGATTAACTCTTGACACACTGAATACAATTCTTGCTACTGGAACCTTGAAGATCTTATGTTTTTTCTCCACCTGGCAGGCTGCTTGTATCCTTCAAATGAATTTAAAGGTCAGAGCCTCATGCATGAAGGATGGCTGAACTACACTCAATATTTGGTCATTTGTGATAAAGGAAAGGCACAAGAGAGATTCAAAACCACCTGAAGGTCCCAATCCCTTACACATTTTTTTTGCTCATCCATCCACAAAACACCTACTCAGTGCCAGAAATAGTATCAGGGCTATCTGACAGGGTCATGTAGCCATAAGAAAGGCTCCCCAAAAAAAGAGAAAAGGAGAAAATGCATCACTGAGCACAGTAATTGAGACTATGAACTTTGTAGTCCTACACGCCTTCCTTCAAGTCCCACCTTGTCTCTTTGCAGCTGCCCTGCTTTGCATCCGAGCCTCAGTTTGCTCACCGTGGTCACTCACCTAGTACATGTCTGCTCACACAGTCGGCTCCACCGAAGTGGACTGCTGCGTCCATGGGGCTATATGTTGGAGGTTTGAGACATATTATCCTCTAAACAGAAGTCTGCCAATTGTGGTCTGTGGATCAAAGCCAGCCTGGCACCTGTCTGCTTAGTTAGCCACACGCTAAGAATGGTTTCTACATTTTTAAACAGTTGCATTTTAAATGCTTATATAAGTACTGACATAATGTCTTTGATTTTGCCTCTTGGTCCACAAAGCCTAAATTATTTATTACTTAGACTTCGGGAAAAAAATTATTTATTTATTTATTTATTTATTTATTTATTTATAGAAAGAGGAGGAGGGAGAGAGAAAGAGAGGGGGAGAAACATCAATGTGTGGTTGCTTCTTGTATGCCTCCAACTGGAGACCTGGCCTGCAGCCCAGGCATGTGCCCTGACTGGGAATTGAACCAGTGACCCTTTGGTTCTCAGGTCAGTGCTCAATCCACTGAGCCACACCAGCCAGGGCTATTTACTACGTGGCCTTTAAAGAAAAAGTTAGCAGACTGCTGTTCTGAAGAAGTGCTGTACAATAGAAATCTAATTCTAACCACATATACAATTTTAAATTTTTTCATAGCCATATTAACAAAAATAAGAAAGAAACAGGTGACATGAGTTGTAACATATTTTCTTTAACCTGATGACCCAAAGTAGTATCATTTCAATATGTAAACCAGTATAACCATTACAAATAAAACATTTTGCATTCTTTTTTTCATACCAGGTCTTTGAAACCAGTGTATATTTTGCTCTGACAGCACATCTTATAGGAGCAGGTGGCTTCCGTGTTGGACGGCAGCAGCTCTATAGAGTCTGAACTAGCTTATGCTCCTTCCAGTGTTCACAGAGAAAGTGCTGTCTAAGTTTTGGTCTCTTTTCAAGGTCATGTAGTACCTGGATTTAAAATCCTGGTCTGTCCCATGTTTCGACGCAGGGGCTGCATTCTAAGCTGCAAATAGGGACCTCCCCCAGCAGATTTCCTGGGGAGAGTGAACCCAGTTCCTTCATGTGATGGGATGATCCTCTTCCTGACTTTACCCTTGCTCTGTCATTTCCTAATCCACCACTCTTTGGTTGACTCGTGAGGGGCAGTGTATAACTCTAGGATCCTGGATTGTGAGGAATCGCTCTGCCATGCCAGAGCTGACCAATGGCCTCATCACTCTGATCCCCAGCTAAAACTTTCCCCTGGCTCTGAAGGTCTCCGCTCACACAAAGCAGGAGGTCAGAACTACCTTTCTGTGATGGTCTATCTATATGCATGCTTGCCTCCAACAAACTGGGGTCATTTAATGCTTGGCCAGAGTTCCATCAGCTTGATCAGTATGACAATAAAATGAATGTATGTCTTGGGCACACCAGGAAGTGTGCCCAGCAAACACCCCAGGAGGTCACGCTCGAGTCCGAGAGCCTCCATGTGCAGCAGAACCTCATTCGCCCAGGCCCTGCTCACCGGGATTTGCCACGATTCACTTACAGCATGTGTTCTGTGTCTTTAGTAAAATATTTGAAATGTCTTCTTTTTTCACTGTGGCTTCCCAGGGCTTTGAATGCAAATATAAACCTTGCATATAAAAGATGCTTCATTCAAGTTCATTGAAAGAATGAGTGATTGAATGGTGAATTGTCTCCTCTGTGGTTCTCAAACTTAGGGGCATTGGGACAACCTGGAGGGCTTGTGACAACAGAGATTGCAGAGTCCCACATCCAGAACTTCTGCCTCAATGGGTCTGAGGTGGGGCCTGGGACCCTGCATTCCCAACAAGCTCTCAAGTCATGCAGAAGCTGCTGGTCTGGAGACCACACTTGGAAAATCACTAATTTAGTTTAGCATGGCTTTACTTCCTTTTCTGTTTCACTCTTCCTTCCTCTGGTTACAGTTCTCTGTCTGCAAACCTTCCCAGATAAGTTATCTAGTTCATGGTTTCTCCAGCTTAGATCTTTTCTATATAACCACATTCTCTTTAGTTAGTAACTTTTATTTAAATTAACTTACTATTTGGTACAAATATATTTAGAAAGAAAATTTTCTGTCATTACCCTAAGTAGAAAAGCAATATTGCTTACTATAAATAGGAGCATTAAAATAAGGACATAATTATTAAAATTAAAAAAATGTTCATCTGAATATACAGCCTAAAATAATTTCACATACCACAGTGGTATATGTAACCCACTATGAGAAAAATCTAACAAAGGAGATCAGGCCTAAAGAGATCTTTTACTTCAAAAGAACACAAATAAGTTCTAGAATAATGCAAATGATAGCACCTCGGCATTTTCTGCTGCCGCCTTTGAACAGCAGACATCACGCTCTGTTCTGAGGCCATGTGTGCCTTGGCTCTGCATTCCATATCGCCTGCAATGTGGCTTCGCAGGGGCCTACCCAACTCATACTCTTTGTGACAAGACGAACTGAATTCAACTCAACCAATAAAGTCATTCTAATTTGCATTTTCATAACCCACCCTTCCATTCTCCAAGTGTGACTTTCATTTTTAGGACAGAGTTATTCAGTCAGTGGATATGCAGTCCCTTTAAAGGGATATTTATCACCCTTGAAAAATCTTATTGCCAAATCTTAATAGTCTTTCTTACGACAAAGGCTCAAATTCACTATCTAGATTAAGAGGTGGAGCTTGAATGAGCTCTGCTGGAGCATCTCATGATAAAATAGATTAAATTCTTAAAATGTGCGACCCTTTGTGGTGGAAGTCAAACAAATATGCAAAAATATCTCTGAGTTTCCTGCAGGCTGTGTGGGGGCTGTGGGCGAACCCTGAGGGCCTGTCACAGGACTGGGAGTTAGGCCCCTTGGATACTCTGCCAGGCAGGCTCAGCTGGATGACCTTGAGTGAGGTACAGAAACTCTCTGAATCTTAATGACTTCATCTTTAAAATGTTTGTGGTGGTGATGTCTGGGAGGGTTTGCCAACCACAGAGACTTGTGGTGAGGAGTAGATGGTAAAGTCCATGTACAGAGAAAATAAATGAAATACAGACCTGTCGTTTGTGTCCAGGGTTCCCAGGATTCAGGATATAGTTATACTCATGGCTAAGATTTATTGTTGGGAAAGGATGCAGAACAAGATCAGCACAGGGAAAGGTTCATGGGGTGAAGTCTGGGCAAACCAGGCACAAGAGTCCTTTCCCAGTGGAGTCACACAGGATGTGCTCAGCTCCCCTAGTGATGAGTTATGATGCCTGTGAAGTGTTGCCAACCAGGCAAGCTCACTAGAGACTGAGTGCCCTACGTTTTCACTGGGGACTGGTCATATAGGCACCTCCTGCCGGGTACACAGCAGATTTCCAGGTTTCCAGTCGGAAGTGGCTGCTCAGTAAAACCACACTGTGCAAACAGTTTAGGCAAAGCGAGATACCCTTATGCATTGGACTGGTGGGAACCCTCCTGAGATCCAAGCGCACAGAGGCCAGCTGGGGGCCAACCTTCATGCAAGCCTTTCCAAGGCTGCAGTCCCAGATCTGCTATTTTAACGTTTTTGTGCAGCGTTATTGGCCATCGGCATCTTCTCTCTCTCTCTGGCCTCATCTGCTGGGCTGCCCTCCAGCTGCCTGGGCCCTTCTCCCACCAGTGGGCGTATCCCTGCACCAAAGCCTTGTCTTTGTTCTTGCTGCTGCCTCTGCCTCAAATGCTCTTCCCTGACCTTGGCATGACCAAGTCCTCATCATTCTCCTCGTAAAAGATGCTTGCCCAAACAATATCTACTTTCTTACCCAACCTCATCATTCAGTTTTAATTTCTCCATAGAATTCATCACTGAAATTAGCCTGTACTTATTTTCTACTTGTTCACTGGTATCTCCTTCATTGGAATTAAGCTTCATGAGGGCAGAAAAAAATATTTGTTCTGCTTATTATGTTATCTCCAGTGCCTAGTACATGCCTGGGGGTAGTAAGTATTCAACTAATATTTGCCACCTGGATTTTGAGAATTATGAAACGTTTAATTGTTCTCTATCCCTAAGAATTACAAAACAAAACAAAACTATATCCTTCCTGTTTATTAATTCCAAGTATTTTCTTTGGATGTTTAAAAGTTCTTAAAAATATTAAACTTACAGAATATTGACCCAAATATTTTCATGAAGAGTCTGGGGGTGCCTCTGGGCTTTTCAAGTCCTATTTTTCCACAATGGTACCTTCTTCACGGGAGCCTAACTCATGGCAGGTTGCTTAAGAAGCTCACGGCTTTGTTTACATGCAGGGTAACTGGGGAGCCTCTGTGTTCAACACTTTGGCCTAGACTCTCCTAGTGGTTCTCCAGCTTGGTGATTGATGTCACAGGTGAGGAGTGTGCTTCCTTGGTCCCTCCAGGTCCACTCTTTACCCTTCTCCACCTTGTCTTCTGCCCTGTATGGAGTTCCCGGGCCTGCTGGCTTCCAGTGGGCTTAGTCCACGGGTCTGTAAACATTTTAAAAAGGATCAAGTGATGTGCATTTTAGGCTTTGCAGGCCATAGGGTTTCTGTCACAACTACTCAGCTCTGCCACTGCAGCATAAAAGCAGACAAAAACAACAGGTTAATCAATGGTCATGGCTATGTTCCAATAAAGCTTTATTTACAGAAACAGGCAGTGGGCTGTGACTTGCCAATCAGTGCTTTAGTCAATGAGGGACAAGGGTGAGAGATCAGGGAAGGGGACAAAAGGAAGTTTCTGCAGGTGGCTGTGTCCCTCCACCAGGGGGCCCTGCTCCTCTCAGGGAGCCCCTCTGTGCAGCGCTGTGTCCCATCTGGAAGCTGCCTCTTCTTCTAGACCTTCAGTTCTTTGATGAGATGAAGGTGCCACACTCTTACTGGGATGTTGTTCTGTGCCCTGGGCCCCTTCTCCCTAATCCTGCCTATACTTACCTAGTTCCTGTAGCCTTGTCTTTTCAAATGGCTGGATCTGAGTGTGCTGTCAATTTCCTGCTGGGCAAGGGTACCTGGGACTGAGGAGTCTCCTGTGATATGCAACCTTGGAGGCTAAAAATTCCAGATGGTCCCAGGAAAACCAGGGCAATTGGTCATCTTCACCGAGACCAAGGTCTCCCTCCTCCCTAGCCCCTTACCCACTGCCTTAGTTCTGGCTGACAGCGCCCCCCACTTGGATGCTGACATTAATGGCCATCTAAGAGACAGAGTGGCCCAGTGGGTCTGCAGCCATCACAAGAAGGACCTCTCTGCACTAGTTTATTCCCCCTCAGAACAAAGTGGAGCTGGCATCTATCTAGGGAGATGCTAGTGTGTTCTCCAGTTAAATGTGGAGGTCCCTCACATGATCATATTTTGCACTGTATAACTTTTGATGATCCTTTTTTCTCCAAATTTTACTATGGGTGAAATATACTATTTTTCCCTAAGAAGCATCAGACTTACTTTGAAAGAGCATCAGGATTAGCAGAATCTTTGGTGATTACATTAATCCAGCTTGAGTTGAAAATATCCCAAGGACTGACTCATGAAATTTCAGGTAATGGAAACTGTGGACTCAAGTAGACATGAGAAAAAAAATTAATATCCTTTTAAAACTATTTTGGCTCAGGTGTTTTCTTTCTTCTCAGCTCAAAACCCGATGAATGTTTTTGCCTGGTGGAAAGAATAGGCTAGCTTATGCACACCTAAATTTAATTATAAGGGGGGCATGACAATATATTTGTATCTAGATATACTTTTTCAGTTTGTTTCCAGTGAGATGCATCACTGAAGAGAAGAGGCATCCTGACTGCTGTAGAGATTAGAGAGATGGGTGATCCTTTGATATTGCTATGAAGTTGATGGAGAGGATGTCCTCAGTCTTTGGAGACCAGCAACAAGCCACTTTTATTACCCTAAAATGTCTGTGCCTTTGAACAGGCGGGCTAAGAGGAAAGGTCCAATGCTTTAAAAAAATATGAACTTGAGTAATGGAGCAGGCTGACTCAGCACCTCAAAATCTAGAAGACAGTACACAGGGAAGCAGCTTCAAGAGATTTTTTTTTTTTTTATGGGAGTGGTAGTTTCACTGCCACAAAGACCACTTCTCTGCAACTCATTCAAGGGAAACTTTTTCTAGGAATATTAGTAGACGAAGAATGGAAGCTGGTGCTCGGGGAAGCCAGGAAGGTAACATAAAAGAATGAACAGGCCTGGTGTAAGAAAAATCTATATAAAGATAAGTGTAAACCAAAAATCACTTTTAAGTTTAATTTAGGAATCCAAGAGCACAACTGGTATAACAAAAGGCAAATGGGACTTGTTGCTGGGGGCAGAGAGGGAGGGGCACGGACTGTGGTTGCCTGGCGATGAAGCTCCGCCCATCAGGGGGTTATCCTCACCATTTGGGGAGTGTCACCCTGTTTGACTCCAGACCCAGTACAATTTCAAATCCAGGTATTTCGTAATAAATAAATAAATAAATAAATAAATCCTTGCTATTTAACTGTTTGCAATTAATCCACACGCGAAAGGCTGTCTAAAAGGAATAGTGGCCATATAGGGCCTGTTGGCCATCATAATCTGCACCCTCTGTGTTGGAACACGTTTGTGGTTGGAACAAAGCCTGTAGCTGATGTTTGACTGTTGAGGGAGACTAGTGCGGCTGCTATGTCTGTGTTCTGAGCATTAGTGTGGTACTATAGACGGACTTTCAAGGTCAAGTTGATTATCCTCCAGCTTAGCAAAGCAGCAGCTCCCTAATTATGTCAGAAGGCAGGATTATCTCTGATCATTAGAACTAAGACTTCAGTAGAACATCAAAAGCAACACTTAAATAACACACAGTCACAAATCAAGGATTCACTGAATTTTTTTTTTACTATAAAACCAAGTTATGGTGGATCATTCTGCCCCATTCGTAAAGGTTTTCCAGGTTGTTTTAAGTGATATGTAGTGGAGCCCAATCCTTGATTGCGAAAGGTCACCCCGAGAAGGCGAGAAGCTCTACTTGGTGCCGTAGTCATCCATATTCGTAAAGGCCTTGCAGAAATCCAGGGACATTCTTGGCCCAAACAAGCAGAGTCAGGGACTGGCATACCCACTGCAGGAGCCTCTCAGCTCATGGGAGCCAGCTCTGCGCAGCTCCGTATCCAGTGACTTGTGCCGGGAGCTCGAAGTTGACCATGATGAGAGAATTTACACCAGAGAAATTGTGAAAGAGTACAAATCAAGGCTTTTATTTCTTAGAGAGCCAGTTGTTAAACATTTGCTAGGATTCCTCTGAGTATTTCTCACTGCCAGAAGGCCTCCCTCTATCTTTTCCTTGAAACTTGACACCATCTAATGCTCCATTTAGACTTTATGTTACTATCTTCCTTGCTACTGTAGAAATATAAGGAGAAAAATCGCATATTAAGTTATTTTCTAGTTCCTATCTTGTAAGAGAATTCTGACTCTTTAAAAATATAGTTGTTGTCAAACACATTATAAATTTTTTTCATCAGGTATTTCTGTCTGGAGACATTTGAGTCCTTCTGAGTAGAAGCACTGCAGTGAGTTCAAGGATTACCATTATTCATAGTCCTTCCCAACGTACAACTTCTTTTGTTTAAAATATAAGGGTATATAAGCAAAATCATCTAAATTGAGGTGTCTAAGATAGTGGCTTCTCCAGGATCTTCCTCCCACCCACAACATTGAACTAATTGTGTTCTTCATTTTATGATTTTTACTGGATTACTTACTCTGTCCTTACACTTTTATTGTGTTTTTAAAGTAAGTATTTACATATGTCTTTCCTATTGTGTTCTGTGTTCCTATAAGGTCTTATCTTATTACTTTTTGTATATTTTGGCACTGACACATAGTAGGCACTTCATAAATGTTGCTTGCATCAATGAATGAGCCCTTCAGAATTAGGTTGATTGGCCTGTAAAGAACAGTCATTGCAATGTCATCTGATTCAGGCAAGTAAGCATTTGGAGAAAGTTTTAACTGTACATCAGGCAGTTAGGGTTTAAAGAAAAGATGCAAATTCTTACACTCTGCCCTAGGGGAGGATATGTGGTGTTGTGCTTAACATAATCAGTTCCTTGACTTCAACACCAATTATTGCTGGGCTATTTCTTTTCTTCTGGAACTCTCAAAGAAAGAACCTTTAACAGAAAAAATAATTTAACAAGATAGTCACTTAGTTCAATATAAAAATTTTCCTTGTGTGAAAAAATAAATTACAAAAGGACTTTGCCTTGGAAAGATAATTAATAAAAACCTTCCAGTGTGATGGCAAATCTGACATCTTGTCTCAAGTCTGGCAGAGAAGAAAGTGTTGAGAGTTGCACAGTTAGAATAAAATGTTCCACTTCACAGCAAGGCCAGGCAGGATCTGATCATTACTTCTAAGCAAGAAAAGGTCATAGTCTAGTTGTTTAATTGACACAACATTAGGACTGTATCGGTAACTATTGACCGTCAATGGGGTCTTCATTTAGATTTTCCTGATTTCACAGGTAAGCATTGCTGGGAATGTAGGTGATTATGGAATGAAACCCTCTGAACATTTAGGGTTTCTGTTGGCTTTTTAAAAAATTTCAGCTGTATTGAGATACAGTTAACAAACAAAATTATGAGATTTTAAAAGTGGACATAATGGTGACAGACACACATACAATTGTGAAAGGATTCCCCTTATCTAGTTATCTAGTTAATTAACATATGCATCACCTCACATATTGATCCTGTCTCTATTTTTATTGTTTTGGTGGGAGTGTATGAGATACACCCTCCAGCAGACCCCGCCCGTACGACTCAGTGTTAGCAGCCACAGTCCCTGCGCTTGACCGCAGAGCCTCAGACCTTATTCATCACAGCTGACAATGTGTACCCTTTACCAGCCTCTCCCTATTTCCCCACTCCTGGCAACCACTTTCCTGCTCTCTGTCTCTCTGAGTTTGACTTCAATACACACACACACACACACACACACACACACACACGCGCGCGCGCGCGCGCGCGCACACATATATTTGTCTTTATCTGGCTTATTTTACTTGGAGTAATATCCTTAAGGTCTGTCTGTGTTGTTGCAAATGGCAGGATTGCCTTCCTTCTCATGGCTGAATAACAGTTCATTACAGATATATATGTCATACATATACATTTTAATACAAGTATATATATGTATATCCAAGTGGCGGATGGGTTGTCTCTCAAAGGAGTCCACCTAGAAGAAGGCAGATGGGGCGTTTAACCAACTGCCGTGTCCTGGCATTGAGAGCTGTACCTGGAGCATTAACTCCTCTGCATTCCCCAGCTCTCCTTGCCCTCACATTAAGCAAGCTCCTGAAGTACAGAAACAGCCTCAGGGCAGGATGTAAAAAAGATCAGGACCCTCTTCAAGGCAGGTCTGAGCTTGGAGGGAGGTGTTCACTGCAGTGGTGGCTGAGTTGGATGATGGCGCAGGTGATGGACTCAGGCACTTCTTCTATTGGGCTGAGTCCTCAAACCTCAGTCCTATTTGTTTAGTAACTCTCTTATCCCTGGTCTTCGTAGATTTAGGGTTTTATGTGTAGACAGGTCTCCCAGTGCCTGGCACACAGTAGGTATTTCATATTTGCTTAATTGAACTTCCTGAGACTGCTAAGCTCACCCACGAGTATCTCCTATAAAAGGGACTGCTTTGCTTGACTTAAGAGAAGCAGACTTATCTGGCATTTGGCACCATTAATCCAATCACTAAAATTTAATAAATGGACATAAATATCACCAACTTTAAGACAAGCAGAGCCTCCAGTTTGTACTAACCAAATCTTCCTAACTGAATTAATTAAAAGCCTTACAAAACTGTATTTTTGTTTTAAAATTTACCAATTGAGCCTACTTTGTTAATCTAGGAAATTAATGGTAAGAGGTAATTTCATGTAGACAAAAACGGTGATTTCATTGAGTGGATTATTTTTGGCTCCTTTAAGCCAGACTTGAGGAGGACATGCCTGGTCAATTTAATCCTATTTTGAAGTGACAAAACATTTTCAGATAATCTCGAAAACAACACAGAACTTGTTACCCCTGCCAGATTGCTCCCTGTTTCTTCAACTGGCATGCCTTGGTGTTTGCATTATCTGAAGCCCTGTGTGGAACACTCTTTCTTATACTTTGCCACTTCAAAAATGCCAGTCGTCTTTACAACATGGCTTTATCTGGAATACAGTCTCAGTTCCTATTCTCATCCAAAGAGCGCATTGTTTCTTCTGTGTTCTCATAACACTCTATGTATTCCTCTACATTAGTTTAAGTAATAATATTTGGTAGCATGTAGCACTTACTGTGAGCCAGTTCCTATCTTAAACCTTTTGATTTACATTAAGTCATTGAACCTTACAACCAAGGAGGTTCCATACAAATATTGCCTGTGTTGTGCAGAGAAGTTTAATTACTTGTCCAGGGCACAAAGAAGTTTAGAAACCTGCCCAGGGTCACATGGCAACTGAGTGGTAAAATTGGGATTTGAATCCAGGTAGTCTATCTTAAGAATTTTTGCTTTGAGTTACTTCCTAATCCCCAATATATATAAACTATTATATTGTGTTATGTTATTTGCCTATGTGTCTGCATTTCCTTCTTGATAATAAGTTTACCCAGGAATTTGTTCATTTCTTCATCTCAAGCATCTAACCCAGTTCCTGACAGATAATAAAAATTTTTAATTTTGACAAAGGGAGTTCATGAATAAAAGGAACGGAACCACTCTGTCACAACAGCAGATCAAAATGCCCTGTGACTTGAAAGGAACAATTGCTAAGACAAAAGAAAAGGGACTGCTTGTTCATGCTCAGGAATGGAGCCCTTGGACTGTTACTTCTGTATCGTGACTTTCTGATGGCCTCATCTAAGGGGCTCCAAAGTCATGATCCTTTCCTTATCTTCCCACTCCTTCTTTCTCCTTTCTTTTCCCTCCACCCCTCCTTCCTCTTTTCCACCTCTGTTTCCTCTCCCTAATTATAGTTACATTCGGAAAAACCAAGTAAAGGGATCAATATTTCTGAGTGTCAACAGTGGGACTGACATTGTGAAAGACTGTATGAGTTCCCTGTAGCATCTGTAACAAATTGCCACACACCCAGCAACTTAGCACAAGACACATGGATTATCATACAGTTTTGAAGATCAGGAGTCCAAACTGAATCTCAATGAGGTAAAATCAAGGGGCCAGCAGGGATGGATTCCTTCTGGAGGTTGTAGGGAAAATCTCTTCTTTCCCCCCAGCTTCTAGAGTTCTTTTGCTTTCCTTGGCTGGCAGTTCCTTCCTACACCTTCAAAGCCAGCGATGGCAAGCCGAGTCTTTCTCACAGTGGATCACGGACAGCTGCCTTTCACTGGACAGCTCTGTCTCTGACTCTTCAACCTTTTCTTGCATTTTCAAGGATCCCTGTGATTACCTCTAAATAACTCAGCATAACCAGGACAGCTGATTTTCTACTTTAATGCCCCTTCGCCATGTAATCTAACATATTCACAGGTCCTGGGATTAAGACATCTTTGGGAAACCATTATATACAGCTTACTTTTTAATAATTTGAGGAAAAGGTACTGAGTAGCATTCAATTAGAAAGAAAGTCTAGGATGTTGATCTCAAAATGTATATGAAGGCTACACCAGGACTCACCAAACTGGAAGTATTGTCCCTCTATATTTTCCCAAGAACCACAGAATGATTTCTAAGTGTCTGTTACATCAGCCACCAAGAAGGTGGTTGCCATGAGCTGACACAGTGAGGGCCTCCATGTGCTGCTCAGTGTGTGCATGTATGTACATGAGTGTGCATGCATGTGCATCTCTTTTCTCCATGCTTTACCTGTGGGCAGTGTGCCTTTATAAACCCTTCCAGGGCCTTGGGTTTTTAGTCTCTGGCAGAATAAAGAATCAACCAAAATACATTGCTGTAACATTTTTATATCCTGTAAGTCAGAGATAGTAGCCTTTCTTCCCTGCCAATCTAAACCCCTGCAAACTGATTCCAGTAGACTGGTTTTGACAAGAGTAAAGCAGCGATGTTTTGTGGCAAGGATAAAGTAACTGTCCATCCACGCTAATAGCAGAAAGCGAGTGAGTCAGTGAAAGAAAAACAACACGGGGCCAGGAGACACGAGCGAGTTCATTTGGAAAATACCATTTTGGAGCTGGCTTAAGAGAGGATGAGCTCTGAGGTTGTCCACAGCCTGCTGAGATAATTATTTGTGGCAAGAAGTTTCTTTTTATTTATGGCTGCTGGAATACAGTTGCGTTAAGTTTTCCTTCAGTTTCCCCTGG
This sequence comes from Furipterus horrens, assembly GCF_987537825.1. Taxonomy (NCBI): domain Eukaryota; kingdom Metazoa; phylum Chordata; class Mammalia; order Chiroptera; family Furipteridae; genus Furipterus; species Furipterus horrens. The sequence continues at coordinate 26,510,567 of NW_028327183.1, forward strand.
CCTCTGGGGTGTACCTGCGATACTGTGGTACAGAGAACCCTCTGCTTCTGTCCCTTCCTGGTGAGTGTACAGCCAGCCAGGCAAGCTGCCGTTCCAAACCTCTCCCAGCCCCAGGGACTGCACACGCCACGTTCTCCCAGGTACTTGCTCTCTAAGCAGCGACTGACATCTGGGCACTTTCTGTTGGGTGACTTTGTCATCTTGGAAGTCCTTCCTTCCCATTTTCACAGATAGGGAAGGGAGGGCATTTCAAGGGTCAGGCCCAGAAATGATGAAAATCCTTTCACCCCCTTTCTGTTGACCAGTGCTTAGTCATGTGGCCGGAATACTGCAACAGAGCACAGGGCCATGGGAGCCGCTGTGACAAGTAACTAGAGACTCATAACAAGGAAAGTTCTTTGCCTGAAGAGTCTATTTCCACAGTTTAAAACAGGGCTGCAAACTCAAATGCCTAGAGGGCCAGGCAGTTGTATAACTGGGTCAGTGAGTGGGAGCGTGAACGTGGGGATGGTGCAGACGAGGACGGCTCAGCGAGGTGGATGCTACATGACATAATAATTTAACTTTTATGGCAGATTGCCCTGGCTAAACCAACCTCCTCTGCTGCCCACATCCATCCCACATGCTGCCATTTGGAAAGCTGTAGTCTGGGACCAAACAAAAGGCATTTTCCTGGAAGCAAACTCCAAAGTTGGCTATGTTCTTGCATCAGTATCTGTCAGGATAAACAAAAACCTTGTTGCTTAAAAGAGAAAGCTCACAACAGCAGCAAAGAAATGTGAGCTAAAAAGAAAAGCAGGTGTAAAGAGCACAATGTAAGGATTTCTCTTCATGCAGAGGATTACGGCAGTGGCTCTTGTGCAGCGGACAGGGCAGTGAGATGCCAATTTCGAGGATGTGTGGAGTCCTCTCGAAGCAGCCCAGCTCAGCTCACAACAGGCACTGATGTTTTTATTGTACAGCTGACCCTGAGATGCAAATTCCCTCCTGATCTTCTACCTGACTTGGGTTCCTGCTCTTTCCTTTCCTTTGACTATTTCTGAGGACAGCCTACCACTGAACAGTTTTATTGTAGCAACAAAAATAATATCTTGATGATATTTCTAAATGTATACTCTGGGGAATATCAGTGAACTATGTATATTGGTTTCAACATAACATATAAAAATACTGCTACTCCTACCAATAATAATAAGAACAAACATTGCTTGAGAAATTATTATGTGCCTGGTACTACATAAGATTCTTTACAATAATTAAATCACTTAATCCTCCTAATAACTTCTAAGATAATATTATTTTTCCCATTTTCCATCTGAAGAAACTGAAATTCAGAGTTAGTTGCCCAGGGTCACAGCTGGTAAATTGGGATTCATACAGAACCAATGAGGTTCTTTCCTATGCTTACCATGTGTCTGAACATGAGCCTGCTTTCATAAGCAGACTGATTGTAATTTTCAAGTAATAGAAATCCTTTGGTGATTATAAAATTTTTTCTGAGCTTTCACAGGTGAATTGGTTGCCTGTTATTCATGAGGTGCAACCAATGGTATAAATATACAAAAGAACCATATAGAATGATCATTATTGCCATGACATTAAAGAAAAATTTAGAATGTTGCTCACAGCTTATATTCTGGAAATGTTAAAGTTTTCCCAGGTATTACTATGTTTATAAGAGTAGCATCTGACAATGCTGGAGAAGGCACTTATCTAGTTTTGGAGCAATGTCCAAGTGCTTATTTTCAAACCAGTGAAGGCTGCTTCTTCATATCCCACCACCAAACTCAGTGCTATTGAACTTTAAGAACGGGTATCCATGCCAAGTTCATTCACAGACACTACTTGAAATCTTCTGAAAAAGTCAAGGGGTAATAGTTTTGCCACTACTAACTAGTCAGACATTCAACTCTTGGGAAAGTCTAAATTAGTTTGGATTCCTTTTTAAATGCAGTTTTGTTAATCCAGAGATATGTTACATGAAACCCACAGAGACACAAAGAAATTCATGTGAAAGCAGAGAGTGTGTTGGTTAAACAGACAACTTTCTATTTCTCTCTTTTTACTCAGCTAATGTCTTTTCTGTGGGTTTACTTTCCTTGATCCCACAGCTTTTTTTTTAATGTATATTTTATTGATTATGGTATTATAGTTGTCCCAATTTTCTTTTTATTCCCTTTTCCCTCTTCCACCTGGTACCTCCCTTCCCTCCAGCAATCCCTCTGCCCCTTAATTTATGCCCACGGGTCATGTATGTAAGTTTTTGGGCTTCCTCATTTACTTTACTATTCTTAACATCCGCCTGTCTATTCTGTACATACCAGTTATGCTTCTTAATCCCTGTACCTTTCCCCCCATTATATCTTTTCCTGCTCACCACCGATAACCCTCCAAATGATTCTCCATATCTATGGTTTTGTTCCTCTTCTAGTTGTTTGCTTAGTTTGCTTTTGTTTTTTAGATTTAGTTGCTGATAGTTGTGAGTTTGTTGTCATTTTAATATTCATAGTTTCAGTCTTCTTTTTCTTAAATATGTTCCTTTAACATTTCATATAATAAGGGCTTGGTGATGATGAACTCCTTTAGTTTTACCTTGTCTGGGAAGCACTTTATCTGCTCCTCCATTTTCAATGACAGCTTTACTAGGTTGTAGGTCCTTGCTTTTCATCACTTTGGATATTTCTTGCTAGTCCCTTCTTGCCTGTAAAGTTTCTTTTGAGAAATCAGCTGATAGTCTTATGGGAACACCTGTGTAGGTAACTCTTCTTTCTCTTGCTGCCTTTAAGATTCTCTCTTTATCTTTCACATTTGGCATTATAATGATGATGTGTCTTGGTGCAGTCCTCTTTGGGTCTAGCTTGTTTGGGACTCTCTATGCTTCCTGGACTTGTATGTCTATTTCCTTTGCCAAATTTGGGGAGTTTTCCTTCATTATTTTCTCACATAAGCTTTCAATTTCTTGCTCTTCTTCTCCTTCTGGAATGCCTATGATTCAGATGTTGGCACGTTTAAAGTTGTCCCAGAGGTTCCTATGCTGCTCATCATTTTTTTTGATCCTTGTTTCCTCATTCTGTACTGGTTGACTGTTTTTTTATTGATTTGAAACCTGGTTTCCTTCCCTTCACTGTTGGTTTTGTATGGATTTTCCTTCGTTTCATTTAGCAAAGCCTTCACTTCTTCCCTTATGCGTTTGCCTTACTTAAGCATATCTGTCAAGCCTGTGAGCATCTTTATCACCAATGTTTTGAAATCTATGTCTGTTAGTTTGCCTCTCTCCTCATCTGTGAGGTTGGCTATCTCCTCATTGCTTAGTTCTCCCACTGGAACCTTGATCTGTTCCCTCTTATGGGCTATACTTCTCTGTCTATTTATCTTGACAGGCTCCTGTGTTTGTCTCTATGTCTTAGGTAGGGCTGTTGCACCTGTTACATTTAAGGGGTGAAGCCTTAGGTATTCATCAGTACAGGGCGACCCATTTCACCATCTTGTGGTGCTGTATGTGGGGGAGGGGTCTGAGAGGGAACAATACCGCTTTCCCAGCACTCACCCCTTTTCCAGGCACTTCTCCCACTTCCGTATGGGACTTGCACTTCTCTAGTTGTTGCCCTGGCCGTCGTTCCCAGAGTTGGTGGGTCTGTGGACATTCTAGGGCTGTGGGGGCCCTTTAAACAAGCAGACTCTGCTGAGAGACTGGCAGTTTCTTTCTCCACCCCAACCCCCACTGGTTTGCAGTCAGAAACAATGGGGCTTTATTTTCCCCAGCTCTGGACCATGAGCTGTGCGGCCTGGTCTGGTGCTGGGAGCACTCCCCAGGTGTCCCTCCCGACTTTTTAATACATGTGAATGTGCCTTCCGCTTTCTGCCAGCCTGCCGCTGCTGCCCTGCTGCCACCACTGCCACCACCACACTGTGTCCTCTCTACCCCAGCTGCACCCCTCCTACCTGTCTGGATGAGCATTTCTTCTTTATATCTTTGTTTGTTGGACTTCCATGCAACTCAGTTTTCTGGAACTTCTCATTGTCTCCAGTTTGAGGTAGTTGTATTCCTTCTTGGTTGTGGAGGGAGACACAGCATATCTGTCTAGGCCTCCATTTTGGCTGGAAATCTGTCCATATTTATTTGAAAATTGGGACAGAGAGTGGCCATGAAAAATGCCTAATCTTCCAGTCAGTAAATGACAGAGCCAAGATTTGAATGATTAAATTGACTAGTCCCTCTCTATAAGCTCCAGAACAATACCTGGCTAAGTGCTCACTGAATCCCAGGAGTTTAATAAGTATTGGGGAACAATTGAATGAATGAATATAGGGAGTATTGAGCAAATAACTTATCTGACTAGTTCTCACCTCACAATCACACCTCGCCCAGGATAATACTCTATGCCTTTAATGATATAAAAGCACGGAGTGACCTAAGAATTTGTAAAACAAAGCTGGAGCCTCTGGGATTCCTCCCACCACTCCCAGCCTCCCTGAGTGTCAACAGTTGGAAAAGGTTTATTTTATTTTTTCTTTATGAGCCAGAGGAACAGTGAATAGAGCATGCCCAAGAATCAGGACAGAGAGTGCACTGCAGAGACACAACAGTGGGGGACCCCACTCACCCACATACTCAGTCAATTCTGAATTCTCACACTCAGGATCCCTGGGGAAATGTCATCTCCTATGGTCCTATAGGATGACTCGTTTACTGGTCTGGAGGTTGAGGGCAGAATGAGCTGATTAGGAGGTTAACGTATAATTGTAGACACAGGGTGCCTGCAGGCCACCTTTGACCATTTGCTGTTTAACCGAATTAATGTTGGCCAGTTATAGATTTTCTGCTTGCAGAATTGCCAGCAAATTATTCTGAGTCCTGAATCTGCATTCTGTGTGTGTGCCACATGGAATGTCAGTGCTGTGATTGCTTCAGAAGTGATCTAGCCAGGGCCTGCACTCAAAGCAAGGGAAAGTTTTACAAGCAGAAATGCTCCAACACTGACTATAGCATCCTTCCTGCTTTGATTTTAGAAAGATGATGTCGATCAGGGTGATGACTTTCCCATTTCAATTTCTCTGTTGTTTCTCAGGCTGGCCACACTGTGAACCTCCAGAGATTGATTCTTGCTCTTGTTCCTTGAGGTTCAGTGCATTTCAGAGGGCTGGTATTTAGAGAAAAGTCTTGGTTCCACAGCTTCCAACCTTTTGTGTACTCCTTTGAGTTTGCTGGTGAAGATGATAATAACTTTCCATCAACAACCTGTGTACCGTGGTTAAGAGTTTGTGTTCTGGTATCAAAGTTTAGTTTTCCAAGAAACAAATACCCAGTCAAGGATTTGAGTGCAAGCAGTTTTATTTGGAAAGTGGTATCAGAAAAAAAAAAAAAAAAAAAAAAAAAGCAGGGGATAAGGAATGAGCCAAGGAAGAGAAGGTAGCCAATGGATGGTGAGTTTTCAAGTCAGATATCTGTGTGGGAACTGGAGCTCAAGTCCACATGGAAGCTAGGAGACAGAATATTTGCCTCCTAGATATCTCACCTTAGGGGTGAAGGAGCTGTGGTATTTGTGCACCAGTTCTCATCAGTTGTGGTCGTGGTCTTCTCCTGGGGTTGTGAATTCCCAAACACTCTCTGCTGGTGCCATGTGCAGGTAAAGCAGCCTCCCACAGGTTACAGAGAAATATCTCAGGCAAAATAATGCAAAGTCCTGTCCACCTGGAAGGCTGGAGAGGTATGAGAGGAGCTCTGACTGCGGGCTCTTAAACCTGGATTCAAATTCTGGCTCACCATCCTAAATGTAGGTCCTGGGCAAGCATGTCAGCCTCACTAGGATGTCAGGGCTCTTGTCTGTAAGATGTGTCTTATACTAGATAACAGCACAGGGCTATTATGGGGATTAAAGGAGGTGATGCCTCTAACAAGCTTAGCACAGTGCTGGCCATATAGGAAGGGATGAAACATGTTAACAGTCATAATTTGAGTATATGGAATATCTTTTCTGTGCCAGTATGTGTGATAAGTACTTGGTATAAAAGGTGAGGGAAAAGAAGTAATTCCTATCTTCAAAGGACTTAGAATATTTGCCTACTAAACCTACTGTCATTTCTTATCTTACTACAATAAATTACCCCTTGTCCAGGGGTGTACGACGCACTTTTATGTTCCAAAAGACTTATCCTGAGTGTTTGAACCCTGGGTGAAGTGTCTCAAGGATTTGCAAAGGCAAAGCTGAGCCTTTGGAAGCAATCGTAAATTTTAAATTTTTCAGTAGCCAAATTTACACAAGTAAAAAGAAAGTGGTGAAATTAATTTTAATCACATTTAGTCCAATCTGTAAAATATTACCCTTTCAATGTGTAAGTTATTAATCGGGTATATTACTTTGTTGTTGGAATTCAGTCTTCAACATCCAACATGTATTTCAGACTGACCATTTCAGCCCAGCTACAATTTAAGGGCTCCGTAGCCACATGTGGCTCATGGCCACCATATGGGACTGTGAAGTTCTAGTGGGCCCTAGATTTCTTTTAGAAGTAATTTCCAATGAAATAGTTTTGTTTTCCTCCTCTCCATAGATGACAGTGCTCCTTTGCATCTATGAAAGTGAAGTTGGTTTTAGCTCAGACTTCCTATGAAATTGACAGATTCTGTAATGAAATTTTACACATGGAAACCACAGTGAGATTCTTAGTCGGTGTAAAAATCTGACAAAGTTATTTCTTTAACTGCGACTGAATGGAAACTGCCGCAGCTGTTCTCATTTGCACGTTTTCCAAATCTCATTGCCAAGACAAAATTGTTGGCAACCACTGGAGAAGTATCAACTTACCTCTTCATTTGGGAAATTAAATTAAATCCTCAGCTCATTTCTAAAAGTCACAGATTTGGTACAAGTTAGCAGGGCAAACACATGAGCTGCTGTTAAAATATTGATGGCTTCGGTTTTCTCAGGTGCTGCTGCTAACATCTGCAGAAGATTTGGACTGCACTCCTGGATTTCAGCAGAAAGTGTTCCATATCGATCAGCCAGTTGAATTCATTGAGGACCAGGCGATTCTAAACTGTAAGCAATGACACTTGATGTTTTTGGCCTATTGTCATATTTAAATTCAGCAATGTCTGTTAATATGCTTCAGGATGTGGTATTCCTTAAATGGTTCTTTGCTCATTATTCTTATTCTACTTGATCCAGAGTGGAAAGTCTTGAATGAGAGCCTTGTCAGCTTAAAGGTGATTAAATTGATGTGTGTCATTTTTTAGTATTTTATCATCGATATTTCCCAACTGCTCCCAGAAAAGGGGACCACCACCTTCCAATGTGAGTACTATTCTGAACAAAGGAAATAAAATCCATTTCACCTCGGCCAGTCCCTGAGAGCAAAACCATTGCCTTCTTGTAGACTGTTATTTTACTTATAGTTTGTCATTCATGGCGTTAGATTGAAATAAAGGTGAGAGCAGGATGTTGACTTCTGGGAATTTTTAGGCATAGGAATTCAAAACTTATTCTTTTATTTTTATCAAAACTCATTCTTAAGGCTATACAATGGTTTTGAGAAAGATTCAAAACCTCTACTGGCTATTCTGTGCACTAAACTTGTGTCCCCCCAAATTCCAGTTAATTTCTTTAAAATATGCTCAGACCTGTGGTTATAATATCTTCCTTTTTTTTTAATGCTCATAATATATTGTTTAATGTTTGTGATGGTATGGAATACATTGCTAAATGCGTAACAAACCTAGTTTGAGCACAGTGGAATTTAACACTGATCGTAGACAACCATTTAATTGTAGGCTCTTGAGCCCCGTTCTTTAACCCTTGGGAATGAAGGATTTGAAAACAGTAGTGTAATTTGGTCAGATGCTCTGAGGTCACCTGAGGAAAGATCGTTGTACCTTTGCCCCTGTGGTCTCAGGTTTGCCTTGGAGGCTGGCCATTCCTTCGTTTCTGAGTGATGTGATGTGGCTGGCATGTTTTCAAAAAGCAAAAACCACAACGACAAAACAGCCTGCGTGACTGAATTGTTCTGTGAGGCTGGAACGCATTTTAAGAGGTGAAAGGAACAGTGTGATGAAGATGAAATGTTGAGTATCAAGGGAGTTTTCCAAGGTGCAGCCCAGGCAAATCTTGATGCAATCACGCCAATAAAACCATTTCAATAATTAGAGTCTGTAATGACAAGGTGCAGGACTGGCACAATAAGTGACCTCCAATATGTGATTTTATATTAATTTGATCCCTGAGTGTGATTCCTGGGTCAGGCTATCAGGAGCCCTCATTTGTCTTTTGATTCTGCTATTAATCAGAATCAATATATTTCAAACAGAACTTGGTTTACGTGAACCATTTTTCTGGCTCTCTTCTCGTCTGTCTTATTACTTTTCCTCTCTCTCTACCTCTCTCTCTCTTTCCAGTGATTATCCCAAATGGTATCTATTGATACATTAACATGTGTGGAAATGTGAAGCCACCCTGAATATGGAAATTAATAGTGTTGGTATGCAAAGCAGGCCCATAAATGTGATTGCTTCTGTAATCTTCACTACACCAAACAGCTTTTAATTCACTGCTGAGAAACTGGAAACAATCATATTTTGGGGGATCTTTTTAATTTAAACTAGACCATACTGTACATTCCAATATCCCAGTTTGGTGTGTGTGTTCTTTCAATCCCCTAAGTCATTAAGTGGGTTATGGTTGTTAGTTCTATGTAAGCTAGTAAAATGGTAAATGGAACTGGGTTGATTATCAATGATAGGACATCCATAAAAGTCAGTGATATGGGAATGAGGATAGTTAAAAAATTTATATATGAATTGGTGTGTGAATTGTTGGATCAGCAAAACCTGACTGTGCCTCTCAGTGAAACTGTAGGCCCCATATATATCACTAGGGTGAAAAAGATACAGAGAGCAGATCTAGGTCAGAACTTTGGAGTTCATCTCAAAGCAATCGACATAGGTTATTATGTGTGTAGACCCTGTGAATAAGGTTAATTGTGGCTAAATGAAGAACAAAGTTTTTACAGATTAGAGAATGCCTATTGAATGTTATTTGGAAAATCGGGATTTCTAGAAGTAGTAGGAATGTGTTACTCTATTCCACTTGGAAGAAAAAATGAAAAGCCCCAAATATTTGTCTTAACTAACTAACATTTTAAGTCTCTCTCTCTCCCTTCCTCCTTTTCCTTTCATTCTCGGTTTCTCTCGTGCATTTCTTTATAGTCCAACACAGACCCCTCTGTCTCTGAAAGATGTGATTAAGAAGCCAATGAATGGTGAGTGCTCTCATTCTGACACAAGGCTAGCATCTGGATGAAAACAAAAAAGGATCAAACAACACCAGACAGTGTTAAGATACTTAGATATTTGAAGTTGAATACTAAGATCCAGGAAATGGTTAGGGATCTTTTAGTGATGTATAATCTGATGTTCTAGGTAATAACAGATGTTAAAAGAAACCAGGTTAGTAACATTACTTTGGGTTTGTGTCATTTGCATTTTTCCATTTTTCCTTTATCTTTGCAATATTTAAGAGCCTTGGTTTCCAATCACTGTGAATTTTTATCTTGTAGAAGGTGTAATCACAGCATGATCAATCGATGTCTACAATTTTTGCTATCCTATACAGTTATCTGAAAGTGTTGTCTCCTTGCCTGACAGACCTCGTATATCTGCTGATACCCCAGACTCATATTCAACCAATCTGCATTCAACTTCCAGCAAGTTACAGGAAATGTTTATTCTGTCCACAGCTTCCTGCTCTCTTTGTTCAGACTGTAATATTCCTTTTATCCTTTTTCATCTTTCTCCTCAATTCTCAGTGACTTATCTCTTTCTACCTTAACTGTTACTAATGGTCACCTCCACTTCTTTTATTTCCCTAATATTTTATTCACTGTTCACTTCAATACATCTTTCCCTTAGTTGTTCTAAAGCCTTTTATTTTCTTCACATCCCAATAACTCTTTATTCTACTCTCCTTTCCACTAACTATACTTGCTTTTGTCTTTAAAAGGCCATTTTTCAATGAGCTTCTGGGATCAAAACATGGTATCCCATTATTTCTTTTAATGTAACCAGGGGAGCACTTTCATCCCATCTCTCACTGTGTGATGCAGAGCCCCCAACTCGCGATAACTCGGACAAAACTTTCCTGGCTTTATCTCAGTCTTGAAAGGTGAGCTGGGAAGGTGCTTGTGGTTATTCCCTTTTTTGGTGAGGACTACAAGAAGAAAGAGAAAGACAGCTGAGAAGGCAGAAACTCAGAAAGAAGATACTTATTCATGGTCTTTGGTCTTCTGGAGGAATCTGTGAGGGGTTCATGGCAGGAGACCCTGCTGACCTCCGACACCCAGGCTATTTTACATTGGTCAGTGTGGTCACTTCTCCTGCAACATGAAAATCATGTGATTTTGGTAGCCATCATATTGACACCCTGAGATTTGGATCACAATCCTGCTTATAGCCTCCCAGCTGACACCTAGGCTCCAGAAGAAGAGCTGGCCTGGAAAACTGACCAGCCACCCAGCTGATATGGGAAAACAAACAAACAAACAAAAAAAACAAGTGATAAGTCCCTGACATTTTGTGTTATGCAGAATTACAGAACAGCATGTTCTGCTCTGCCCCGTCAGCTAAGACATAACTTCTGGCATTATGGAGGGAGCTGGGATCATCATGTTTGCTAGGGAAAACCATACTCATGACCCTCTAGCCTCTATCAGTGGGACATACCGCCAACCACCAGTGTCCAGAAAGGATACCCAGTGGCCACCCAGCCACTATCAGGTCAGCGAGCGCTTTCCTCCCTCCCTTGTTCGCCTTCATGGATCACTGCTCTTAGGCCGCACATACACAGAGAGAAATTGCCACACCTGAGTTCACCTAAAATGCATACCTACATGTATTTACACTTAATAAAGAACCTGCATTAGTCAGAACAGCAGTTTATTTTCCTTTAAGGTCATGTGGATGCAGACTAGGCTGCTCTTCTGGGTAGCTCTCCTCCAAGTGGCTGCTCTCCGTGCAGGAACTTGAGGACCCAGATGACTTCCAACTTGGTCCTGCCATCTGTGCCTTCCAGTCACTGCTATGTCACCAAGCTGACAGACAGGGGGACAATAAAGAATGTGGGGAAGGCACCCCAGGTGCTTAACCACCTTAGCTCACAAGGCACATGTATATCATGTCTACTTCACTCTGTTGGTCAGACCTAGTTCATATAGCCAACCTGACTGCAAGTGATGCTGGAAAACGTAGAGGAACACTTGTGTTTGGAGTGTGCTCACAATCTCTGCACAGATCCTGACAAAGCAGTGTGACCCAAGTCACAAAGAGACTTATGAAGAGACAGAAATAGACCACGAAAGGAGGCAGCCACCTCAGAGTAACATGGGCCTGCTTGGGGGAGAGGACAAAGTTCAAGCAGGACAGCAAGGTCGCGCACCTGTGACTATGTCCTGCCTTGCTCATCAGCACATGCTCTCTCCTGAACCAGTCAGCTTCCTTCCTGCTCCCTCTTAGAAACACCCAAGCGAGGGACCTCACTTTCCCATGGCTCTCATAAGGATGGGTTCCAACTGCATCCTACTGATGATTAAGATCACTTAGTTTCAAACTCACATTGACTAAAGTTTAAGCATATGACACAGTCACATATGAGTTGTGTGACCATGAGTGAGTTATTTGAATCTTCCAAGTTTGACGTATGTCATCTCTCTAAGTAGGATAATGACAGTCCTTACTTCTAGAGTCGATGCGGTAATTGATGGGAAAATGCTTAGAACATAGCTATGAATAAATGGAAGCTGCTTTTATTATTACTGTTCCTATAATTATTGTTGTTTTTATTCATAGGCCTTAGATAGGTTCAATTTCCTTATAGTGGCTATCTAAACATAGCTGTTTAGAAGATAAATTGTGGGCATTAAAATTCTGAAGAGATGAAGAAACATCTAAAAGGGTGATTCTAGGATTTGAATTTCATAGACCAGATTTTTCTTTTTTTAATCTTGGATTGATAAGACTACATTTTAAAACATTATCTTACATCTAGACATGAAAAAAGAAAGAAGCAGGCAAATAAATAAGATGAATATCCCAATTTACTTTGGCCAGAATTTTCTTTTACAAGGCCATTTGGCACTAAAAACAAAACAAAACAGAAATAAGGACTAATTACAGAAGAGAAGGTGTTCCTTTAATTTGAGTGAATTTTGCTTTGTAAAAAATGTACCAAATGTCCTTGTTTACCTTTGTTTACCTCATTTTGGTGGGAAATCACTAATCTAAGGCATTCAGTGGCCATTGTGTTTTTTGCTCTTGACTTTTCTGATAATTCTTCTTAAGTCAATATGTTTATTTTTCTGAAGAGGCAAGAATAACACTTAACTGATTTCCCATGAAGGGGTGCATGCCTATGCTGATTAGAAAAGAGAGAACATTTTTAGAAAACATAACAAGTCGTCGGCAGCCGTCCGTCTCGAGAGACTATGGTGTAGCTTCTTAAGAGTCTATCTGCACCGCCGAGAATGGCTGTGCAGTCCGACTCGGGAGTGACACGGTATCTGTCTCCTCCCGTGTTGAATCGACATCTTGCGATGACGCTGGAGTGTCCTCTCCAGTGAAGCTGAAGCTACAGAGCCTGGGCAGGGTGATATGGAGGGTCTGCTGTTGCCCATGCAGCAGACCCCCCCTCTCTTCGCAGCTGAAGGGTCCAAGGGAAAGACGGAGTCAATACAGCTTGGCTTCAGGTGCGCTGCAGGAGTTGCCGGTGTTGACTACAACGTCGAACCGCCTTAGGGACTCCGGCTCTGGATTTTCTGTCGGGGTTTACTCCCTTAGCCTTTCCCCTGAAGAGGTATGCCGCAAGGCAGCGGAGGTTTTTTGGAGTCAGAGTTTTCCTCCTCTGAAACATAACAAGTACACATACGTTATGAACAGATGTTCGGATTTTTAAAAGGCCCTCCCAGGGCTGACCATTGTGGTATCAGTGGCCTTCAACAGCTGACATTTCCTGTGCATTCTCTAAGTATGGCAGGCCCCCTTGAACCTCACAACAGTGATTGGAAAACAGTGTTTTCTCTCTCATGTGCCCATTTTACAGGCAAGGGTTCTAAGGCTGGGTGAGGTGAAGCAGTTTACCCAAGGTCACATCGCTCATCATTGATGACGTCAAGATTTGAACCCAGGATTTCAGTGCCCTGGCTTTTAGCATATTTCCATTCTAGTGTCTTATAGTTTTTGTTAATCCTGCTGGTAACATATTAAGGAAATTTGTCACTTAAATTTCCCATCCACGTTTATCGACCTGGATGAGATAAAGAGAGAATGTTGTACTGCATTTTATTTTTTCTGTCCATAGCCAAGTTTATTCTTCCTCTGTAATATGGACAAATATAGAAAAATCGCCTCTTTTTTCTTGTTTTGGATGGATCCAGTACCAGATTGTTAATGACCCTGCCTTACCTGGCTTCCCACCCTCCCCAAGAGTTCCTTTAATCAAGGCACTGCTTGGTCATCCCACCTTGACACTGACCTTGGTTAGTTGGAGGGTCATCCATGGAGAGCATCGTACTGCATTAATCATATTTGTACTTAACATACATGAGTCAGGGCTTTTGAGGGTGTTTTTAATTGACTATAAATCAAACAGGGAACTTGAAAAATGAAGGCAATTAATGAAAAAGCAATGTGAGAGGTGTTTTGCATCTCAGCGCAGGAAATGCATCGCCAGTGAATTAAATGTCAAAACAAAGGCCCCTTTGACCCTACTGGAAAGATTTCATTTGGGTGGTAATAAATGAATGAACTTTCCAACCTGGCAGGTGGGGAAATGCCTGTTTCCTGAGTTCAAGTTGACTCAGGCTTTTCTCTGTCTATATTCTCTTCCTTTAAGAACTTCCTAAGTTCTTTTGTTTTTGTTTTCTGTTTTAGTGATTAAAAAAAAACCTGATAATTTCCTATCCATTTTCTGGTTGTGCATCACACTACTAACTTGTATTTACTCTAGGTTGGGAGATTGATGAACTGATTAGTGACGATATTTAACCGATTAGCGAAATTATTTATACAGTCTGGAAAGATCTGAATAAGGTTGAACTTTCAATTGGTGTAGTTGTTTTAAGCTGTTGTGATATGTCAAGAAAAATCACTCTGATGTCACTTAATTCACTCCATCATTATGAAGGTGGTTATACTTTGGGTCAGAATGTGGAATCCCATTTACATTAATGAGAGTCTTTCCTATATTTAAACAGTCCTATAGAAATGTAATATTTTTACATGTTCACCTTCTCCTCTCACTGACATATTTGTAACAATTCAGTAGTCAGTCAATTAATATTTATTAGGATTCTCATAAATGAATTATACTAAAGACTATTTCATAAATGTAAAGTGATAGAATAACTGCAGAATAAAAAGAACACATACACAAGTTAGGGGAATATAATAAAATGCTAGAGATACTCGCATTTGACTTGGGTCCTAAATTATACTTTGAAGATTGGGAAACACGAAATAACAGAGTGAGGCAGCTTAGGAAGTGAGGAATGTAGATGCAGATGGAGCTCTCTCGACATTTATCAGGGGAATGGAAGAAATAAATAGACCAGAGGAGTCACACTGTCAGCCTTGGGCTAAATTTGCCCCACAGATACATCCAGTGTGGGAGCGTGGAGTGTTTAATGAAAGGAATTTGTTGTCCACATTGAGAACTTCACTTTGAAAAATTCATAACTTCTGGGGTATTGGCCTCCAGAGCACAGGCCCCAGGGGCAGGCTACCTATTTGAAAATCGACTAAGGTCAGACCATTATCAGCTAAGGACCTTGGGCAAGTTAGCAGGGGAAAGCTCACCGTGCCTCAGTTTCCTAATTTGGAAAATGTTATAATGACAGCAACCTCAATAACTTGTTCTGAAGAGTAGTGCTAATCTATATACAGGGTCTGAGCTGGCTTTAGGAACATCTGGATCCAGATGCTCTAATGATGTCATCAGCATCCCCTCCATTCCTCAGCTCTGCTTCCTAGAGCGTTGGCACCCCTCACTCTCAGAGGATTTCCACTGAGATGGCCACCAGAAGCTGCAGGCTTTAATCCCTCCAGCTTAACATCCCAGAGCATCTCTTTTCCAAGTGTTCCTGCAAACACCCCGAGGCTAACTCCCTTGGTCCAGCTTGGGTCCTGGACCTACTCATGAACCACTCACAATGTGCCAGAAGATTTGAGATACCCCTTGGCCAGGCCTGGGGAACCGAGAGGCCATTCTCTGAAGGACAGGCAATAGCAAGAGAGTCCTCCACGAGGGTGTTTTATGCTATTGCAAAGGCTCCTTCCAGTACTAACAGAGTGTGACTATGGCTGTGCTCCATGCATGAGAATTTTTAGAACCCAGCACACAGGCAAATGGAAACGTCTCTTCGGTGGCAGGGGATGAGGACAGCCATCGCGCAAGGCTTCTCACTAGTAATGCTGGTCAGCAGGTTGCCTCATTAGCACTGTCAGAGTCTTAGTGCTGCCATATGGCTTCCCTCTTCAACCTGTTGAGCGTCTCTACTCGCAGGATTCTGGAGCCGGACTAAATCTCTTTTATTGGTGTTTTTTTCCAAGGGATTACAAATATAATTGTCCCCTTCCTATCTGCTGTTTTGCTATCTTCAGTTTCTGTTACCCACTGTCAACTGCGGTCTAAAAATATTAAATGTAAAACTCCAGAAATAAACGATTCATAAGTTTTAAATTGTGTACCATTCTGAGTAACGCGATGAAATCTCCTGCTGCCCCACTCTGTTCAGCCAGGGACATGACTCATCCCTCGTTCAACGTTGTGTACACACCCTGCCTATTAGTTACTTAGTAGCCACCTCAGTTACCAGATCAACTGTCTCCATGGCACAGTGTTTGCGCTCAGTAATCTTTATTTACTTAATAATGGCTCCAGAGTGCAAGAGTAGTGATGCTGGCATTCCAGATATGCCAAGCAGGAGCTGTAGAGTGTATGTATGGATGTCTGTACATATGTATGGATAGGGAAAAAAAACATAAGATACAGGAAGTGGCAAAAGTAGGTTTATGCTGTGAGTATGTGAAATACAGTTTGTTCTAGTATTATTACTTATTAATTATTATACTATTTTCTATACAAACAATTATAAGCCTACTTTTGCCATGCCCTGTATATAGGGGTCAGTACTATTCGCCATTTCAGGCATCCACTGGGGGTCTTGGAATTTGTCCCCTGTGCTAAGGGGGACTAGAGTACAGGGACATTTGGATGTTACAGGAGAACCTCCTAATTTAAGGTATTAGAACCACATGAATTGGGATGCTTAATGAGTAAGACATCAAACAAATTAGGAAGTATTAAGCATGGCTTTAAATAGTTTGAAGAGGCAAAAGATCTTATCCTTTAACAGCTCAAATTCACACACATTCTAATAATTGTTGTGCCCTCTGTCCTTTCATCTTAATTTTCATGAAAATTTTTGTTGGCCTGAAAGCAAAAGGGCAAGAGGCACAAATAGTTGCCCATCAAAATATCCCTAAGCACTATTTGTACTTAACCTAACTGACATTCTCCTGGTGAAGACAGAAGTAGGGTGTAGAAAAAGAAATAACCTACAGTCCCTCTCATTTGTTTAGTCAGTTACTTAAGGAACACAGAATAGTCGCCTACCTCATGCCAGACACTGAACTAGGTACAAAGGATAAAAATTTGATCCAGAAACAAAAGAGGCCTTCTATGTTGGAGCTTTTATTCTCATGGAGAGAAAAGCACAGGCACAATAGAAATAAACACTTAAGAAAACAAGGAATGTTATGTGAAAAGCTGATGATAAGTACCATGAAGGAAATAAGACAAGGTCACATGATAGAGATTCTGGAAGGCTGCTGTAGAAGTGAGTGGCCAAGGAAGGGTTCTCTGAGAAGCTGAGACCTGAATTACCGGAAGGAGTCAGCCAGGTGCGGACTGGGTCTGTAAACATTTAGGCAGAGGGATCAGGTAGTAATGATGGGAATAGGTTTTCACTTTGAAGTACTATGGTCCAGGAAAGGGGATATCATTTTATTTATTTAATCAAATCAACTGCCCCATACGTAGGATTGTAAATCCAGTTTCATAGGCGAGGGCATAAATGTTGACTAAAGGATCCAGTGTCTCAGAAGAAGTGCCAATGGTGCAAATTCGCTCTGCTCTCCTGACACTGCACGCTCCCTCTGTGTGAAATGCTCCATCCCGTTCCCTCCCACACCAGCGCTCCTGCCCTCTCCTCTGAGAGCAGACGGGGTTGCCCCTGAAAGCCTCACAGGGCTGCTTGGGTAGGCTCCTGAGTTGGATTGCTTATCACTTACAACATGTAGTATTTCCAGCCAGAAGTGTTAGGACACTTGCCCTCCACATGCCAATAGTTTATAAAGGCTGGTTGACTTGAGCATTTGAAAGAATAAAGCCAGGGAGGGAATGTGTACAGAATGATGCTGTTGGGATGGGCAGTGCTGCCGTGTACCAAAGGTGGCACAGAAAAATTTCAGTAAAGCATGCCTCCTCTGAAATAGAACACATGTTCTTCCTAGTTCTGCTAAGTCCCTCTTGCAGGCATTCTCATGCTTTAGGGGCACATGCCTCCCACCCAGTACCCACACACACTGTCCCCTCATGTTTGGTGTCTTCGGGCTAAGTGTTAAAAAGATGCTCCCTGAAAAGCATTTGAGAAGGAATCCTTCCCAACCTTAGACCCAGATGTGTTTATGTGTTTCAGAATTCAAGAAACCAGTAAAGTGCACATGCTTTGTATCATACAACTCCACTGGCGGGTCTGGGGCAGCATCCTGTAATAAAACAGATATTTCTGCAGGAAAACGTAACTGTTTACTCTCAGTAGGATAAACAAGGACCACAGATACCATCACATTAGTTCAGGTTGGGCTTTGCTGCCAAACGAATCACAAAGAGTGTGAACACACTGATTCTCTTGCACATCAGAACTGCAAACTGCACTGCTCAGGAGAGCATTCCCTTGAAGAGGCACTGTCCTCCGTCCTGCTGAAACACCCGTTGGCTTCTTCACATCTCAGCCATTTCTGGGGCCGCAGAGTGTGCTGGTGGCCCAGCCTGCAGGCTCCAGCCACCCCCCATAACCCTGCTTCTACTTGTGAACAACTTGGTAAATGATGTCTTGGCAAGCCATCCCTGGAAAGTGGCCAACTACTGCACCAGCCTATTTTATTCCCATTTGAAGCCAAAACAGTTGTCAGCCATCCAGGTTCCTCTTAACTGTGTCAGCTGATTCTGGAAACCTCCCAGAAGGTCTATTTTTAGCTAAAATTGGCTTTCATTTTCATAGGTATACATTAAATTCCATGGGGGCAGGGGTGATTCCAAATGAGGAAACATTGATTTTGAATAACATGAAAGAAATAATTAGTGCTTGAAAACAGTTCAAAATGTGAGTTAAAACCTCCAAGGAATATGGTTAGCACTGCATTTTTTAGTCAGGAAGTTTACCATATTAAAAACAGAAAGTGAGGGTGAATAGGGATATATCAGGATGGAAATTCTAGGCACTGAAGAAGGAAACAAGACTAATAACAGAGAGGACTGAAATTAGGGGGTCACTGGGGTTGTCAGGTGGATGCCTGTGGGGATGTGTCTCTGTGGTCCTTCCCAATGTCCAAAGGGCCATGGAGGGCTTGGACCAGAACCGGGCCCTGTCTGTATTCAAGAGGGACGAAGGAGCAACAGTATGGAGTCTGGTGCTTGGCAGTTCCGATTAAGCTGCCAGGTGTTTTGTTCATTTTTGGAGCAAGTTCAAGGCAGTCCTAGAGTGAGTGAGGTGTAAGGTAAAGACGTGCGTGAAAATTGTGTTGTGTCCAAAGTTGCATTTTGTTTTTGGAATAGCCTAATTCAGTTTTTGCTCTCATCATGTACACTTCTGATCAGGTACATTTTTGCGATGGCATAGCCTGTTTGGATACCCAAGGAAAGGTTGAATGTTCTCTGTTGGAAAGTACTTTGTCAGCTACAGTTACAATTTAGTGACTTGATCAGTTCTGATAAATCCTCACCAACTCAAGACATTAAACAAAGGGATTTAATGAAAGGAAACTGTGTAGCTCACAAGGCCTCACGAAGAACAGAAACTAAGGAAGTTCCAAGAATTTCGGCAGTGGAAACCCAGAGTTAGAACAGTACTTTTCAAACAGTCTAGAGTGAAAGCCCAGTTTTGGTTTTATTTTGTTCTATTTCATGCATTGCAGACGGAAGCTTTTGTAAAAAATAAAATATAATTCTGATAAGTTAGAAGCATGACTCATAGAAATATAAAGTGAACACAGGTCCAAACTCATCAACAAAAAGCAGACCAATAAGATGATAAGTCTGATTCAGGTACATTTAAAGAGCTAGGTATCTATAGTCAATTTGATAATAAAGAAATATTAGAGTAAGTTTGCTGGGTTACATACAAAGCTGGTTAATGTCCTACAGGGAAAATGACTATAAATGTTGGCGTCATTTTTCCTACTGAATATTATTTGCATCTCTACAATGCAGAAATATACAAATTAACAGGTACTTTTACTAAATCTGCAAACTTCAGTGAGGTGAACAATTTGCATTTTCCTAGATAATTAAACCCTTGACCGGACCTGTGAAGTGATGCCCGTATGTGACTTTGAAAGAAATTCTCCACCCCCAAACACATTTTGTCTTTGAAGTTTTAAACAATGTTTCTTAACAATAAAAACCATTGCTATAAATATGAAAATAAAAAACAAAGATGTACAAAATATAAGCTTTAAAGAAATTAGATTCAATAGGCACAATATTACCCTATTAAAGTGCCTTCAGTCACTGTGCTCCTCTGGTCGTGGGCCCTTTCCAAGAGTTTAGATGCTGGCGTGTGGACCACACTGTAGTATTTGGACACCTTTATAGGAATAGCTGAACTTCAAATACCTTCCAGTTTGGGGTGACTTTATTCAACGAAAGAGAAGCTTATAGACTTGTCAGGGTGTCAGGGGCTCCCTCATGATCTAGGAGACAGTTCCAGCAATTGGAATCTCAGTCCCTAAAAAGAAAAAGGGAGGGAGGCCCAAGTGTTAGCAGACAGGGTCCCGATCCTGAGCGGGTCTGCCCAGGGCTAGCCAGTAGTGTGTGGGCTCTTAACTTGGTGTAGGAAAGATTTCACAATCCAAGTCCGGGTGATTTTGAGAGGATGGTTATTGAAGCCAGGGACAGTGAAACAGGGAAGGGCTCAGGGTAGACAATGCGACAGAAGAGCCTGGGTGGGGATGCCCTTAACTCACTGGGAAGTCAGAGAAAAGGGGACCTTGGAGGCTGGTTCAGGGATTAGCCTGGGACAAGCTGCCACTGCCCATCGCTCCCCTGATTGCATGTCTCATGGGGACCCTTAGCATTTGGGAGGTGCGTGCCTGCGGGGGAAGGACAGTGGGAAGAAGGGAGGAAGTGAATGGTGTGGGCTGCCCCCCAGGGGCAGAGAGCTCACACTTGGTGTCCTTTGTCTACAATTTTTATCTCCCTTGCAGGCAGGGGAGGTCTCAGGGGGGGGGTTGCAGCAGAATATTCATCAGTTCTCCAGGTGTGCTCTTTCAGGGTCATGGTCTCCACTGATTGGTCAGTGACAGGGCAGTGGGTCATCAGTCTCTGCAGCTGGTCCTGGTATCACCCTCCTGGTTTTGCTGCTTTTCTGGGCCTGGAGCTGAAATACAACTGAGGCCTAGATGTCATATCTAGGGAGATGACCATCTGAATCTGGCTGGAAATTGCTTGGCCTGCGTGTTGAGTTATCTGTCTGAATTTCCTGTTTCACTTGTCAAGGAATTTTCCCAGCTTCTTATTATCCTGCCTCCCAAACAAATGATTACCAAAGACATTCATTTTGCTTTCTGGCCTAAATAAGCCGTGGCCCTGGGAAGCACTGAATTCTGACCACAGGGGAAAGGTATCCGTGAGTCACCGCCTTCAAACATCGTTTAGGTCCCACGTTCAGGTTTTAGTCTTTTGGCCAAACAGCTCATAGCACAGATTCCTCCAAGATCACCAGACAACCATGCTAATAAAGCAAAGGTACTTTGTTAAAGCTTACTTCCATAAAGACCACCACCTTGACAGAACCTTAGCAATGTTTCAGCAGGTAGAAGGAAGTCTGAATGGATATTTATAGGGTTTGGGAGGAGGGGCTCTTGTGATTTAAGGTAAGAAACTGGCATCAGGTAAAGTTTCTGACATATTACTATCAAGATCTTTAGGTTAAGTCTTGAAGCAAGTCTTAGAAGCATGTTATTTTTTTCATAAATGAGCTGTTTGTCCAAGTAGAACTATTCCTTCATGTAGACTGATCTTCATGCATTTCCTGAAACAGTGAAATGTTTACTGGTTTACAGTCTTATCTCTTTTAGGGCAAAAAAACAAGTCAGGCCTTAATAGCTGTGCTGTATTGATGTGGGGGCCTCAGTTCTCAGCACATGAGAGTTTGTATTTGTTCCAACTCAGACTTTCCCAAACCTCTGTCTGTGGAAAACTGTTCCATGGAGTGATAACAGGAATGCACAATGGGGGGAAATGTTTTGATGTTAAATAAATTTAGGGAATGCTCTTTTTGTTTGTGTGTTTGTTTTGTTTCATTTTTAACTGTAGGACCACTCAGACCTTTAAAATGTGAAAATGCACAGTGAATGTTCTAGAAGGTCTGTAGACATACCTCAGAATCTAACATTCCCAGTCTAAAAAGGCCCCATTCAATCCTCTGTAAGCCACAGAGCTTTACCCCGTCTTGTATTGTCAGCATGCAAAATGCTTTCCTCACTCACCTGGACACCAGGGTCGATCTGAGCCTCTGGGACTCAAATCTTGCCTTCTTGAAGAGAGGGGAAGGTAGAAGTATACATACGTATATTTTGTTCTTTCTCGTTCTGGTGAGCTCATAGGAAATAAGACAGTGTAAAATGCTTGGAAATACATGCACCTTTGCAATACAGAGCTATGTAGTATAACGGTAATAGACTTCTCTGAGTAAAGCCAGACTTTCCGAGGTCCAGGAAACCTTCCCATCTCATCCACCTGTCTGGCAGCTTCCCATCTTCTCCACGAATGTTAAAAAGGTCTCAGGATAGGTGGGAACCTCTGCTCCCTGAAATCCTGTTAGCTCTACCTACCTAAGGCTTATGGTTACATGTCTGCAAATTAGAAAGCCCTTTTCTCTCTCAGTAAAGCCCGGCTTTCAAGACTTTTGTTTCACTAAAGTCTTTAGGCTGAATATTGAATCCTTCACGCTCTTTGGTTCCTGATTCAATATCCTAATCCTCCCTAAGGCAACCAATGCCTCTGGCAAAAGATGGGGGAGGTCAACTAGGGAAATTTGAAAAGAAAAGAAAAGCTCACAGGTAAATTTCCATGAGACATCCCCGTTACTTGAGGCACAAACACAGGCTTACAAGAAGGCTAGAAGCGATTCTATAATTCTATAAGCACCAGGGAGTTGAGAGTGGAGATGATTCCTGAACCCCTCCTTTGGGTTGGGGCTTCTGAGGACCTGCCTGTCTTAGTCAAAATGCTCTCTGGGACTAGTTCGATTTGAGTGGAGGGAGGGGTGTCAATGCTGGCTACTGGCAGGGGGTCAGGGAGCAAGGGGCAGCCTTTGGGGAGTTAACAAACCTCTAGGAAGTGATTCGTGGATTGAGGACAAAAATCCTGATAGTTTTATCTTTACCACTATAAAATATCAAGACTCTATCTTCAGTATCATGCCCTTAGAGGTGTCACCTGAGTATCTAGGATTGAGACGTTCAAATGTAGGTTAGGTCTAATTTTTCTGAGCATTTAAAAAGAGGCAGCAAACAGACTTTGCCTAACTTTTTGGAGGCCACAAAAGGCTTTCTATTTTCTCAAGTGCCCTTCCATCCCATAATCACTACACCGGTTACATTCATGATCAGTACTTGCAGTACGTTCCTCCTATTCTTTGTCAGCTCCCACCAGCTCCATAGTATTCCAGGGACAGGAGCCAGTGTTGCCTGGAGCTTAGTGGTCTGGGCACATGCTTATTATCACCCCAGCTCTGGTTTTCATGGTATCTCTGGGAGACAAACACCCAGATCTGAATGCCAGCTCTAACTCTTAATAGCTCTGTGACCTGGGGAAATTGCTTAACTTCTCTGAGTTTCAATTTCTTCAATGAGATGCTGGAGAGAAATCTAGGGCTGATGCACAGCCACTGCTCAGTAAATGGCAGTTATTTAGATCAATTAATGTAATTTGATGATGGGTTCCCAAACCTCACTTGGAGCTCTGTAAGTAAATGGTCTATGCTGCTAATACCTATAGATTTTGTTCAGCCTCTCCCTGTCACTCCGCACATTTTCCACTTTGCATTGGGAGTCACTCACCTCTCCAGTACAGCACCCTCTCTGTCCTACCCACACGATTACCCCATCAACTGGTTCTCAGCACAAGTACCTGGCTGAGTGTTCTGAATGTTTTTAGCTTATTATTAAAATGTTTGTTGTTACATTTACATAGTACTAGGCTGGGTTGATTGCTTCATGTAATGATGCTACTAAAGTGGATACTGAATGTTTTGCCTGCCAAGGCCCTTCATCTAGTTCAGCCTGAGCATATATAAAAGTGATTTGAATGGGAGCATTTGCTCTGTTATTTTGGTGATAGATTTAGGGAAATGGAAAGTAGAAAATTGCTTTGTTTTTGGACCTTTTCCAGGTCCATCCCAGTTATGGGTAACACTTGCTTGGTTGATTGAAGGAGGCCAGCTGCTATTCTAATAGCCCAAATCAATGGCCAGTGCTGCCTATTAGCAAGCTCGTCATGCTCACTGTAGTGAAAAGCATCTTGTAATCATGAATTAACAATTTCTCTATTATATATCAATACGATGCCATTTTTTTTTTACAAGGTGATCAGCCCTTTAATACTAATACTGATATTAGGTCAGCTTTACTTTTATGATGATATTCTTCAGAAGATTTAGATATAATTCCTGGCCTTCAGTGAGGGAGTTCACACTCTGAACCTTGATTTCCACACTTGTAAATACAGGTTGAATAATGCTCAACTCCTGGGGCTATGAAAATCCAATGAGAGTCTCTAAGAGCATTTTTGAAGCATTTATGCATTACTCTGTGATGCCAGTGCCTCTTTAAGAAAAACTTCTCTCTGTTTATGTCAATTCTTTCAAATGGAATATCTAGTTGCCCTTATTATTTCTAGCATCAGTGTTTTGTTGTTGCTGTTGTTTTTCTTTATTCTTGTGTAATGTTTGAAAACGCTGTGTGGTCAAGGGTGACTCACTGACTGGGCTATCCAAGACATGTGAAAGTGTCTGGGTCTGTGGAGGCTTCAGTCTGCACCCCCGGTCGTCTTGCATGGGCCCCAAGCCTGCATTTTGGTGATGTCAGGGGTTTGAGTCTCCAGAGGGCTGACTCTGAAGTGAAGATTGGTGTGTAGGAAGTTCGTTGGGGAGTGTTTGGGGGGTCATCACCTGTTTAAGGGACGGAAAGGAAGTGGCTTTGGCGAGGGATGAATCTGGGCTCTGATGCAGTCTCACCAAAAGCTCAGCCAATCCCCTGGGGAACTCTGAGACCAAAATGGCCTTTCAGAGTCCTCCTGAGTTGGGGCAAGGGAGCCAGGCCTTTATAGCTCAATGGCGACCTGTCATTGGATGTCACAGTGGGGAAAGAAACATGGCCTTAGGGGAGAAGATGGTTTTTAGCCAAGGCAGTGCCTAAGAGGGCTGACAACTTAAGGCTGTCCCCGAAGGCTGGGAAAATAAATTCTTCACCCTGAAATCTCACAGGTGTGTTAGCACATTCACTACCCTTAAGAGAAAAACAAAGCCATCTGGTGCCCACTGAGCTTTCATTAGTTACTACTGCCCTTAGAGACAGACACTCACAGTCCTAGCACAATGGTGCGAAAGACGACTCCTCTGTGTGTAATAGCTAATTAGCTGGTTCGTGACCTATGTACCCTCTTCTCTTCCCAGCTCCCACCTTGTCTGAGCATGGCACCAGCCTGTATTCACCCCTACTTTTGTAGCAATACTTGCTATGTTTTTTTAAGTATATTTTATTGATTATGTTGTTACAGTAGTCCCAATTTTTTTCCCTTTGCTCCCCACTGCCCAGTACCCTTCTTCCCGCAGCAATCCCACCTCCCTTCTGTCCATGGGTCATGCATGTAAGTTCTTTGGCTTCACCCTTTCCTATATTATTCTTAACTTCCCCCTGTCTATATTGTACCAACCAATTATGCTTTTAATCCCTGCACCATTTCCCCATTTCTCCCCCTCCCCTCTCCCAGCTGATAACCCTCCAAATGATCCCCATACCTATGATTTTGTTCCTATTCTGGTTTGCTTAGTTGGATTTCATTTTTATTTTTTAGATTCAGTTGTTGATATTTGTGAGTTTGTTGTCATTTTAGTGTTCATAGTGTTGATCTTCTTTTTCTTAAATAAATTCCTTTAACATTTCATATAATAATGGCTTGGTGATGATGAATTCTTTTAGCTTTACCTTGTCTGTGAAGCACTTCATCTGCCCTTCTATTCTAAATGATAGCTTTGCTGGATAGAGTAATCTTGGTTGTAGGTCCTTGCTTTTCATCACATTGAATACTTCTTTCCAGTCCCTTCTTGCCTGCGAAGTTTCTTTTGAGAAATCAGCTGAAAGTCTTATAGGCACCCCTTTGTAGGTAACTCTCTTTTTTTCTCTTGCTGATTTTAAGATTCTCTCTTTATCTTTCACCTTTGGCACTTTAATTATGATATGTCTTGGTGTGGTCCTCTTTGGGTCTAGCTTGTTTGGTACTCTCTGTGCTTCCTGGACTTGTATGTCTATTCCCTTTGCCAAATTTAGGAAGTTTTCCTTCATTATTTTTTACATAAGCTTTCAATTTCTTGCTCTTCCTATTCTCCTTCTGGTACCCCTATGGTTCAGATGTTGGCACATTTAAAGTTGTCCAAGAGGTTCCTAAGTCTCTCCTCATTTTTTTCAATCTTGTTTCCTCATTCTGTACTGGTTGACTGTTTTTTTCTTCCTTATGTTCAAAATCATGGACTTGAATCCTGGTTTCCTTCCCTTCACCAATGGTTTTGTGTGGATTTTGCTTCATGTCACTTAGCATAGCCTCACTTTGTTCCTTATGCATCTGCCATACTTAAGCATATCTGTTCAGCCTGTGAACATCTTTATCACCAGTGTTTTGAATTCTGTGTCTGTTAGGTTGGCTATCACCTCATCACTTAGTTCTCCCACTGGAACCTTCATCTATTCCCCCTTTTGGGCCATACTTCTCTGTCTCCTCATCTTGACAGGCTCCTGTGTTTGTTTGCCTCTGTGTCTTAGGTAGAGCTGTTGCTCCTGATATGTTGTAAGGGGCGGAGCCTTAGGTATTCATCAGTATAGGGGGACCTATTTCACCACATTGTGGCTCTGTATGTGGAGGAGGGGTCAGAGAGGAAATAACACCACTTGCTCAGCACTTGCCCCTTTTCCATGCACTCCTCCCACTTCTGTTTGGGACTGGAGCCTTTCTTGCTGTTGCCTTGACTGTCGTTCCCAGAGTGGGTGGGTCTGTGAATGTTCTAAGACCATAGGGGCCCTTTAAACAAGGGGACTCTGCTGAGAGACCAGCAGTTTCTTCCCCCACCCCAAACCCACTGGTTTGCACAGTCAGAAGCAATGAGGCATGATTTGCCCTGGAACTGGGACTGTGAGCTGTGTGGTCTGGTCAGAGCTGGGAATGCTCACCATGTGTCCTCCCCATTTTTAAAAACATGTGACTGTGGTTCCCACCAGCCTACTGCTGCTGCTGCTACCACACGCATCCTCTCCACCCGGGCTCTGCCCCTCCTACTTGTCTGGATGAGTATTTGTTCTTTATTTTTTTTTTCAGATTTAATGTGTTTTATTGATTAAAATATTACATTTGTGCCAATTTCCCTTCCCTCTGCTCCCCTCCACCCGGTGGCCCCCCTCCCTCCAGTTGCCCCCCCTTTTAGATTATGTCCATTAGTTGTGCATACAGTTCCTCCCAACCTCTCTCCATCTATTCCATTCCCTCCTACCTTGATCCCCAATTCCTATATCATCTCCCTCCCTTTCCCCATTCCCCCTCCCTGTTGACCTCCCCCCAATATGCTTCCCGTACCCACAGTTCCTTTTCCACTCTCGTTGCCTATTTAGTTTGCCTTTGTTTCATCTCCCTAGCTTCTGTTTTTTTAAACCAGTCCCTTTAACATCTCATATAACAGTGGTTTGGATCTAATGAACTCTTTCAGTTTTATTTTGTCCTGGAAACACTTTCTCTGTCCTTCTATTCTGAATGACAATTTCGCTGGATAGAGTATTCGTGGTTGTAGGTTTTGGATTTTCATTACTTTGAATATTTCTTGCCAGTCCCTTCTTGCCTGTAGGGTCTCCCTTGAGAAGTCAGCTGATAGTCTAATTGGGACCCCTTTGTACATAATTCTTTTCTTCTCGCTTGCTGCTTTTAAGATTCTCTCTTTATCTTTAATTTTTGACATTTTGATTATAATGTGTCTTGGAGTGGTTCTCCCTGGGTCCAGTCTCTTGGGAACTCTCCTTGCTTCCTGGACCTGCAAGTCTATTCCCTTCCCCAAGTCTGGGAAGTTCTCCTTTATTATATTTTCACTCAATTTTTCAAGTTCTAGTTCATCTTCCTCATTCTCTGGCAAACCAATGATTCTTATGTTGGGCCTTTTATAGCTGTCCCAGAGGTTTCTGATCCTCTCATTGTTGCTTCCCATTTCCTCTCGCTGCATTGGTTGACTGCTTGTTCCTTCTCCATATTCCAGTTTGTTGAAATGAACTCTGGATTTTTTCTCACCTTCTATCTCGTATGCGGTTTTGTTCCTTTCATTATGAAATTTTTTCGCTTCTTTCTTATCTTTTTCCTGCTCTTTTGTGAATTCTGTAAGCCACCTGATAACAATGGCCCAGAACTGAGCCTCTGACAGGTTTCTTATCTGTTCATCTGTCAGGTTCTCTATCTGCTGCCTGGTGAGTTGTGTCACCGGGATTTCTATAGTTGTCTGCCTCATTTTGACAGATGCGTTTTGTTTTCTTGGGCTGGCTGTCGGGGGCAGTGCCTGTGTACGCGTCATAAATCAGCGACCGGCGCCTGCCTGTCCGCGACCTATTTCGCAGCCCTGTGGTGCTTTCTTTGGGGGCGGGGGTCCAAGATGGATTCACACAGTTATTCAGCTAGGAGACCAGGATCCGTCCTCCTGTCCCCCTGGGCCTCACTGTTCAAGGCGATGCGGCGGCCGCTCTCCCCAGCGCCGGAGTCGCGCACCGCCAGGGGCTTGCGCAGCCGCAGCCGGGATTCCTCGCCGGGGTCCCTCGCCGGGGTCACGCACCGCCAGGGGCTTGCGTAGCCGGGATTCCTCACCGCCCGCCGCTCCGGGTGCGACCGCAAACAGCACTGCCCTCTTTAACTCTTACCTGCCCAAATGGCACCGCTGGTTTATAACTTCATATGTTGGACTTCCGTGTAGTTTTATTTTCTGGAATTTCTAGTTATCCTTTGTTTTGAAGTAGTTGTATTCCTCTCTAGTTGTAGAGGGAGACCTAGCGTGTCCGTCTAAGCCTCCATCTTGGCCGGAAGTGAGTATTTGTTCTTTATATATGTGTTTATTGGACTTCTATGCAACTTGATTTTCTGGAACTTCTGTTTATCTCTAGTTTTGAGGTAGTTGTATTCCTTCTTAGTTGTGGAGGGAAATGCAGCATGTCTGTCTAGGCCTCCATCTTGGCCAGAAGTCCAATACTTGCTATGTTTAAAAAAAAATTTAAATCTGTAATCCTAATTCCTATCTTTCAGATATCCTATCATGAACTTTCAGGTGTGATTATTTATGTGTGTGTGTCTTCTTAGGCATCTATGCTTGTATGAATTTAGGTATGAGTGAGTCTGCAGTTCAGTCTACCATTTTGAATATAAGTCTTTAAAGTACTATAAAGCAGATGAATTTTAGTGTGTAAAGTATAAATATTTTTCTAAGTAAAAAAGGAACCTAATAATTTTAAATTTTTTAATAAAATGAAAATAGACTAGCATTTTCTAAAGGAATATAATAAATAAAATGCTGAGTCATAAAAATAATCTATTCAAACTCTAGAGAGTGAAGACAGACAGAATCCATCTCAGGGACTTGAACATGGAAATTAATCCTTGCTCTAGTGGAGCATCTTACATTTTAGGTGTGTTGAGCTGTTTTGGATGATCCTGGCACTAGGAAAAGGAGGAGCTGGATGCTTTGGGAAATGTTTACAAAATATTCCTCATGCCAACACACTCCTTCCCTTGCTCCTTGTATTACATATGCAACCTTAACTCCCCATGAATATCAAATGCTGAAGTTGAAAAAGACAATCCTCAGCAGAGAAAAGAAATCTTGTTTAGTCAATGTCTAATGATGATTGGGTTATAAAAGTCACATAAGGACAATTCATTCTCTGTTATAGGTTTACAATGTTTTTATTTTACCACATTTGATAATGCATCCTATAGACCCAGTCTTTAAAACTTTCTGAATTTACATATATGTTTTTATGTATGAGTATGTTATTTGGAGCACAGTTTATAATAGTGAAAATTCATAAGCAACTCATGGAAAAATTATTATAAATTCTGGTGCGTCCATATGACTTACGTAGTCATGAAAAATATTTAAAGACATGGGAAAATGTCATGATTGAATGTTAAGTAAACAAAGCAGAATTCAACGTAGTACATTTTAAAAGCAGCTAGATAATTAAATATAATTTTTGTTTTTAAAAAGCCTACTAGGATATATGCCTCTGGCAATTCCTCAGCATTAATATTGGGCTTATAAAATGTTATCTAGTTAAGTAGTTCATGTTTTTGGTAGTCAAATGGTATAGAAACGGCCAGCATATAACTATTTTCTTAACCAAAATGTTTATTTTTAAAGGTAAAAGAGAATAACATGTATACAAAACTTCATGCCTTGAGGATTTGTCCATTGTCCTCTGTGTCCCTGAGTTTCTCTTCACGATTGGTGTCACTGTTGGCTGGAGTGCCCCTAGGATGTCAGCATGACCAGTCTGATGATGCTGGGCCAGTCTAGGCTCTGCCACTTACTAATGGTGTGGCCACAGGCAAGTTCCCTAACTTCTGTGAACCTCATTTTACCAATCTGCAAGATGGGCACACTAATCGTACCTGTTTTCTACTTGTGAACATTAAAGGCAATAATGCACTCAAGTGCAGAGCACAGTAAAAAGCACACACTAAGCGCTCAATAAATGTTTGCTAGTATCGTTATACACCCTGCTATTACTTCATTATTAGCCATTGAAGTGTTTTAAAGATAAGAAATGATTAACTATAGGAAAGAAAAAAAATGATCAAAAAGCATTTTTAGTCTCTTCACTGCTCCATCCAGGAGTTGCTGAGGCACACAGGAACACAGGTGTATCACGTAGCAACAAACAAAAAGTCACAGATCTGTAGATCTCCTTGCTTGTTTTTTTCTCATATTTCTGCAAGGCACTGACTCCACGATGTGTTCTCCTCACAGCAGGCTGGAGAAAAGTGGGAGGTAGTTGCGCTCCACTTTAAGAAGAGCAGTAAACAAACGTAAATAGCTAGAGAATATATAATAAAAAGAGTAACATTTTGTTATTTGGGTTTCAACATTAAATTTCACTAGTATGTAACTTGAGTTTTATCATAGTGGTGACTGACTGGGGTTGCAGAATGTCACCCCAGTGTATGTGAACTTTCTAGATAGATATTCTAGATTTCTTTTCTTGGGATTTTATCTACAAAAACAACATTATATACATTAAAAAGATATAGGAGGCTAGAAACCAGAGGTCTATCTGAAAATATTCCAGCCATTGTTAATATGACGAGAACAGTTTGTGCGACATTGATGGAACCTGGAAGCCCAGGAGAGTGGACTAGAATGCACATGAGGAAACAATGATGACTTCACTGTACTACTCAGTGAGGGCAGGAGACGCTGTTGAGTGAGCACATGTACTGTGTGGCCGTCACATTCAAAACGACTGAGAAGAGCAACAAATCTGCATCATATTTTGGGTTAAGCTTGAACATTCCTCCACGGAAACTATGTGGATGATTCAGAAGGCCTTCAGGGATGATGCAGTGAGTGCAGTGCAAATAAAAGTGTGGTGATAACATCTCAAAGATGGTTGAGAATCTGTTGAAAGGTATGCATGTTCTGGAAGACCTGCAACAAGCAGAACACCTGAGAATGTTGAACATGTGTGGGCTGCAATCAACAAACATTGGCGACTGATAGTGCGAGGACTGGAAGCTGATCTGGGGATTCCAAAAAACTACCATGTCTGAGATTTTGACACAGGATCTTGTGATGAAATGTGTTCTGGCAAAATTCGTTCTGCAGTTTCTGCTACCAGAGCAGAAGGAACATCATGCTGCAGTTGCTAATGACTTGATTCAAACCACTACCAATGAACCAGATTTCTTCAAGGTCTAACTTTGAAGGGGATTAGGGTATCATTGTCCTATGTATAATGTTTCTTGTATCTTGTACACTTTTCAGTAAATGTCTCTATTTTTCATATTACATGACTGGATACTTTCTGGACAGATTCTATGTCAAAATATAGCAGAGGTTATTTCTGGGTGGTTGGATTACAGGCAATATCTGCTTTCTTCTTTGTTTTTATCTTATTTATTTCCTTTTTATAGTGAGGCTGAATCATTTTTATTTTGCAAAAATGATGTTAATTTTTTAAAAATCCTGGTCTAACAATAAGCCATAAAGAAAAGCCTGAAGTTCAGCAAACTTGATTTGGAAAAGCCCGAATAAGCACGCACACACACACACACACACACACAGATTATTTTTTTCTTATATAAGATTCATATTGGAACTTTTAAAAATAAATAGCAGGAATTTCTAGAGCCTGTAGATTATGATTCAATTTGTACCTCTGTTTTCATAAGCTACTGCCATGGTGTGAAATAAGGAACCCAAGTGTTACAAAAATATTAACAGCATAATAAGCACTTATTTTTACTAGTAGAATATTATTAGAAGCAGACAAGGTCCAACTGCCATGTCATGAATCCTCCCAGTCACCTAGGAGGTGGATGCTAATATCACCCCCATGTGACAGATGTGGAGACCACTCACTTCCTAAGGTCGTTGGGACCCAGAGCCACTCTGTCTTTACCTGTACTGTCTCTGACCGGTGCTTACACACGTGAGACGAAGAACTCGGCCAGCCGGTTGCAGTGGCCGCCTCTGCAGGGCGGGGCGGGAGGACCACAGTGTTTGCTCACTTCACTGTGCTGGAAATCATATGTACAGGGACTAAGGGGGATTTTTTCTGGCTTTTTTTCTTATTTTTCTTCTTCTGCCCTCCCTCCCTCTTCCTTCCTTCCCACTTTATATCTTACTTGCCTTCCCCCTTGCCTTTTTTCCTTCCTTTTTGAAAAAATACACTGAAGGGCATACAAAATCTGGTCTTTAATTAAAAAAATATGTTTATAATCTTAGTAGAATTTTTTCTAAGCCAATTTTTTTCTGTTTACTCTCTCTGATATGACTTATTTTTGCTCTCTTTCTGGGAATATTAGGAGAAAAAATAATATTTTGATTTTTTAATGAAACTGTTTAAATGAAGGAAGCAAGGGTAACCCTACCCCTTCAATTCAACCATTCAATAAATCCTAGGCTTTGACTCTAACATGTGGAGGTCTGAAACAATCCATCGTCCTAGGAGACAGTTCACTAATTTCAATTATGTGGATTTTATTACCACCTTCTATGGGTTGGAAATAGAATTTTATAGAATGCCATCACCTGAGGGTATGACAATGGGGTTTCATGTCATTAAATCCAGAAACTATAAGAGAAAGAATAAGAAATGAGAGGGCTTAACAGGCATGCCAGTTTTCTTGTGGGAGATATGACCTACTAAGCAGCTATGAGAAATAAAAGCAGGGAATGTCTACTAGTGATCCAAGCATGTGGACTTCTTTCTGTATTCATATTAATTATCATCATCATCACCATCATATCACAGCAGTAATATTTAGTAATGGGGAAGAGCAAGCAGTCCAATGTAGGTAAAGTTCTCAGACTTGAATGTATATAAGAATCATCTGGGGTGGGGCGGTGGGGGGACTTCTGAAAAACACAGGTTGCTAGGCCTTATTGTTACCAGACAGGGGCCTGATCCTGAGCAGATCTGCCTAGGGCCAGCTGGTAATGTGTGGCTTCTTGACTTTGTGCAGGAAAGATTTCACAGCATGAAACAGGTGACTTTTAAGGGCGCATTTATTAAAGCTGGGGACAGTGAAACAAGAAAGGACTTAGCATAGCCGAAGCAACAGGAGAGCCTAGGCTGGGCTGCCTTAGCTCACTGGGAAGTCAGAGAAAAGGGACCTCGGAGACAAGATCAGGGGATTAGCCTGTATTGAGCTGCCAAGCTGCTGGTGCCCATTGCTTCCCTGGTTGTAAGTCTCTTGGGGTCCCTCAGAGTTTAGGAGATGCACACCTGCAGGGGAAGAAAGGCATGGGCATGCTCTCCAGAGGGAGAGCCCACGCTGGGTCCTTTGTCTTGAGGTTTTCTCTCCTTGCAGGCAGAAATCTTAGGGGAGGTCTTAGGGGAGGGTTTCAGCAGAATATTCATCAGTTTTCCAGGTGAGCCCTTTCAGGGTCATGGTCTCTACTATTGGTCACAGAGTCGTCAGGCACTACAGTTGATCCTGGCATTGCCCACCTGATTTTGCTGCTTTTCTGGGCCTGGAGATAAAATATAACTGAAGCCTAGATGTTCTCTCTAGGAAGGTGGCCTTCTGAATCTGGCTATAAGTTGCTTGGCCAGTTTTTTCAGCCGTCTGTCTCAGTTTCCCTATTCTACTTGCTAAGGAATTTTTCTAGCTTCTTACTATCCTGCCTCATCATGCCCAATGGTTCATATCAAGTGTAAATGGTGGTGGTTGTGGCGGACCAGGAATCTGCATTTTGTCAAACATCTCAGGTAATTCTCACGCGGATGGTAGAAGGACTGCACTGAGAAGCACTGATACCCAGCCCACTGTTTGTTGCCTGCCAGTCTAGACACTGTGTCTCTTTCTGTCACCTTTTACTCTAAATTTATATAAATCCACACTATGCTGGAGAACTGCTGTGAGAATTAAGTGTGAGCTTGTCTGAGATGGTGCAGCCTCTAATATTCATTTTGTTGTCAGTAGAGAGCAAAGGGGAGGCGTGTCCATCCTGTAGATCATGTTGGCCATCACCACTGGCCCTGCTGAAGAGCTCACTGCTGGAGCCCAACAGCTTGAGTCCAAATCTTGATTCTACAATTCACTGTGTGATCTTGGGCAAATTATTAACCTCCTGCTGCCTCAGTTTCCTCATCTATATAATAGACTTCATTATAGTACCCATTTTATGGTTTTTTGGGGGGTGGGTGTTAAAATCACTATGAATAAAATTCTCAGGACAATGTCTTACACACATGCTGTTCCTTTTTTTCCCTCTTTCCGACATAATGCAGATGTAGTCTAGTAGTTGACAGAATTTTAAACTAGAGAGCCCTTTAAAAAGCCTCTGCTCCTGGGGGAAGGAAATCTGCAGGTATTAGGTGGGTTTGGCAGCCAAAGAGGTGTGCTTTTGAGAAAGAGAGGCTCCCTGGGGCAGGGGTGTTAGGAAAGAAAACTGAATTCAGCTCTTCTAACTAGAAGAGCTGACAGATAACAAAACGGGGCTCCCTCAGTTGTCTGATACAGCAGACAAATCAAGATACTTGGTTAATAGCAACAACCTGGTGCTTATAATTTTCAAGTCCTTGGAGGCACATCATGTGGCCCAGGGTAAGCCAAGGGACAGAGGAGAAAGTGAGAGAAGTCAGGGAGAATCTATTTCCCATGTCCCTCGTTATAGCATTTGACTCACCCAAAGTTAACACTAATAGAACGTTTGCTCAGAAATGTCATCACTGAAATAAACGCATTAAATTTAAACTCTGATTGCCCCAATTCATCTGTTATGCAATTGGGCTGAAAACAGCTCAGACCTAAAAGGCATTTCTAGGCTTTTCTCAGCCAACAAGACTTCAACCACCTTGTCTCAGATTGTTCAACCTTGTCCAATTTTTGAATTAAAGTCCTTTGACTACTTTAGCAGTTATACTATATTTCCTTCAATCATAAACTTACAATATAAAGTTGAAGCTGTGAAAACAACCCAGTGTTTCTTCATATCCTTATTTTCTAGCCAACTATGGCTTTAGACTAAAGCTCCCTCTTTTAGGAGAAATTCCCATTTGCACATTTTCTTTTGGTTGGCTGGACTTACACACAGACTCTTGGGTGATATTCAGGAAGCTGCATTGTGTTTTGGCTGTGTGTTGAAATTTTTCTTCTGGGACTATATATAGCAGTAGAAGGAGGATATTGTTCAGCCCTTGCTCAACCTAGAATTAAATCACCCTTTTGCAGGAGACAAGTACAAAGACCATAACATTCTGAACACTATTTTTTGCTTTGCATTCTAATTCATTTTAATATAAAATATATGTCTATAATTTGGTTACAGAAGCAATGCATTGTAAAAAAATTTGGTTATTCCTGAAATAGCACAGAGAAGGAAATACAATAATAAAAACCACTAAGAAATAATGACTTTTATGGGTTGTTTCCTAGCTCTTTATTCATCTTTTCATTTATCCATCCATCCATGCTTCTCTCTGTACATTCATCTACCCTTCCATCTATCCTCCTTCCATCCATTCATCCTCCCACCCCTCCTTATATATATATCCATTCAATCATCTATTCACTCTTTATTCATCCATCCATTTATCCATCCACCTTTCCATGTATCCATCTATTCATCTTTTTATCTCTCCATTTCTTTATACTTCCATTTATCCCAGGAAGAAATAATAGTGCCTTAAGAGTAGGGTATAGTGGTTAAGAGTGCAGACACTCCAGTGAGTTGCTTTGTGCATTAAAATCCTGGCTGTATCATGTATATTCTGTGTAACCTTGGACAAGTTTTTATGGCTCCTTTTCCTCCTTTATAAAATGGCATTAATAATAGTGCCTACCTCATGCAGTTGTGTCAAGATTTAATGATATAATCCATATAAGATGGTTGGAGAAATGCCAACCATGAAAGACGTTCTTAGTAAATATTAGCTATTCTTATCATTATAATTACTCTTGCTTATTCTATAGAGTTGCCAGGATCTGATAAGAAAACATATAAAAATACTTAATACAATGTCTAGCTATTATAATTACAAATGTAATAATAAATATACACATTTATAATATATATGTAAGTGTATTTGCATACATACAAATACTTAAACATTTTGTTTATATTATTGATATCCATCTGTTTTATAAACTCATTTTAAATTCTATTTTAATGGCTGAAAATATTCTATAGTACAAGCATTTGTAACTAAACTGTTTCAGCTACTCATTTGGACTATATCAAATTTCTGTTGTTAATAATGCTGTGATGAACATCCCTATTTGTACTTATTTCCTTAGATTAAACTAGAAGTGGAATTACTGGTTGTATGTTGTACACAATTTAAAGCTTACAATACTGCCACAGCACCCAGCAAAAGGTCTGTACCACTTTGCATTTCCATCGGGGTACATTGGCCTGGGTTCTCGCCAGCCCTTGTTGTCTCTGCAAATGTTTGCCATTCCTGTAGATGAAACATAGCATCTCATTGCTATTTTATTACTTGTTTTTATTTAATTACCAGAAAAGTTTGCCATATGCTTTTTTCAGCGTGTTTATTTCTATTTCTTAAAACTGTCAACTAAGAATATTTGCGCATTTTCTCACTGGGGTGTTTGCTCTTTTCTTAATGATTCTGCCAGTTTAAAATTTTAACTTTCTAATAAGAAGGTTTTGAAATTTACTCTTCTCCAATTTATAAAAATTGGGCATGGGCTATCAGCAGTGTTCTGGAACTTTTTTTGTGTTTGCTATGACTTCCTACAGGTTATTGTACCCCTCTAGCTGGCTCCATATTCAGCCAAGTGCCACTGAACTTGAACCCATTCCTAAGTGCCCCAGAGGCTTCTGATTTCCTCACCTTTTAGTGGATCCCTTTTCATCTCTATGATGTTTTCCTAGTCCTTCTAAATGCCAAGTTCATTCTGCTCATTGAAGGAAAGTAATATGTAACAGTAGTAGTTACACATTTTACTATGACTGTGTGTCTCTACTTGGTATGGGCTCCTCCTTTCTTTGTACTTCTTTTTGAATCTGTACTTGTTAGACAGGTCTCTACACAATGGCATTTGTGCAGGAGATGCCTTCTTTTAAATATGGTGAAGAAACTATCAAAAGATTTCTATTTAATATGTGGAGAAAAACACTTTAGATTTTGTGCTCAAAGATTCCTCTTCACTAATGGTCTAACAGAGGTTGCTCGGCTTTACTGTAAGGGGCAGATAGTACCAGTATTCAGCTTTGCAGGCCACGGAATCTGATGCACTCTGTGCTTGTAGCACAATAGCAGCCATAAGCAATAAATAACTAACATGCCTGCAGTGTCCAGTAAAATTTTACTTACAAAACAGGCAAAGGTCCAATTTGGTTCATGGCCATAGTTTTCCAATTCCTGGTCTAAACCAGAGAAAACCGTGGTGTAAGGAATGGTGTAGGGAAGAATACATTTCAGCTCATTGCTATTTACAAGCAAGAGCCTTAAATATACCATGGCTGTGGAGAATTCCCTAGAGCACTGGCTTTCCTTCTCCTAGGCCGTCAAGAATCCAGGCTGGAGACGATCTGGGTAGAAAACATGTGGGTAGATGAAGAAAAAAAAGGAAGTAGAGTATTCCAAAGGCCTCATTCCAGCAGGGGACCCCGCCACACAGTCTTCTGATGTTAACGATGGCTTGAAAGCATGGTGAATCCCTCCTCCGGGGACACAGTATAGAGAGCTGTGTTTGTTCTGTCCCCTGAATTGCATTTCTGAACCTCAACAATTTCCAATTATTATAAAAACAAGTGATTTTATCTGAAAGGGCTAAACATTAGGTATTTTACTTGGTGGATTTTGTTTGTTTTTATTTTTGTTTCTTTGGCTAGTCCTCAAAGGCACTATTTTTCAGAGACCAAGTTCCAAAAATCACCTAACTGCGTTTTGAAAAATGACTCACATGCTCTGCAGGTCCCACCTGTCTGTGTTCTCCATGGCCTTGTCAGAGAAAGGGAAATCAGATCAGAGCCTCTATTACTTCAGTGCAGGCTGCCCTTTTCATAGTAAGCATCGTGAAATCTAAAAGAATAAAGGAGAAGCATTTGATCTGGCTGTGGCAGGGACTATGGCAAGAAGCTGAACTGGGGGTCATGGGACCCCTGTGACTTTGATCAAATCCCTTCATCTCTGCGTGTCTCAATTGCCGCCTCTGTCAAATGAGGGGATCGGGCTAGAACCAGAATGGCAAATGTGTGGCAGGTATCACGACACTCTGTCCTCATTGCCTGTGACAGGCATTGAGGCTCCATCACTACATTCTTCCGGTTACCTGGAGAAAATCCGTCTCACGCAGGCCAGCTTTGGCGCCCTGTTCCTGCCCAGGCTGGGGACGGCCTCAGAGGTCACAGGGCTGTTGAAGTTATGTGATCCTCGCCACACGTGGTGGGGGACAGTCTGTGCTTCAAGGGGGGCTTTTCGTTACTTTGGACAGCACAGAAACATCATTTATTTAGCCCTAAGTGTAGTTAGCCCCTTAAAACATAAACTTTTCAATTTGCGGTTTTCTAGGTGCAATAGTTTTTCATTTTCTGTCTCGTGGCCTATTATAAAAAGTCTGTCTCAAGAAAGCTGGGGTGGTGTGGGTTAGCTTTCCATTCACCCAAATTAATGTTTCATTTTCTGGGGTGGCTTTTTTTTCTCTGTCCTCTTTTTATTTTAAAATATTCTTGGGTTTTTGTGTTTTTTTTTTAAGAGAACTTTTATAAGAGTTTATTTGCACCAAACTGATGACATGCTGGGAAGCAAGATCTTAAATGCTCCTGCATGGGGAGTTTTGAGATCCTGTGCCTTTAAAAGATTTCCTGAGCTAATAGTCTGCCTTATTTACTTCCCTAGGCTGTAATCATTATTGCAGCTCACCATTTTGATAAGCTACTTCTGTGAAACTTTCTTATATGAATGAGAGACACACTTTAGGTGGTTATTTTCCTTAACCTTGTTTTCAGTCACAGAAAATGATTCTCACAGAAAATCTTTTCTTTTGTTCAAAAAATACCCCTCAAATATTTAAATGCCCTAATCTTTTCAATCTTGAAGAAATCTGAATTGATTCATACATGAAATTAACCATAGCACTCTTGATTCAGGAAACTTGTGCTTCTCTCTCTGTCTCTGTCTCTGTCTCTGTCTCTTTCTCTCTCTCTCTCTCTCTCTCTCTCACACACACACACACACACACACACACACACACACACACTTGGCTTCACACATGAATTAGGGTGACTCATTTTCAGTGGAATGGAGTAGAGGGAAAAATGTGAGTAGAAAATTGGGATGAAGTTGGGGACCTGTTGACACCCATTCCCTCTATCATGTACAGACCCCAGAGATGGTCTGCAATTTCAGGGTCTTATTAACAGCCAAAGCAAAGAGGAACATTTTTCCAGCTCTTTGGTTCACAGTGTCCATAGGACAAAACCATTGCTCAAATAATGCTTCCGTTTCCTTGGTATTCAGGTCTGACAGACGTTTCTGTTGTGGGTTCTAACATAGGAGGCACACATGATAGAGTTGCCTCTGCCTACATTATATTTAAATATTGCCTTAGAAAAAACAAACAAGTAAATAAAAAATATCTGGTGTGTCTTTTTTAATAGTTCAATCTAAAAGTCTTATTTTTCTAAATTAAAAGAAAAAGTGCAACTAAAATGCAGGAATCTGAAGGACATGACTGATATAAGGTTTTCTAGTGGGAAGACTATTCACAGAAAAGTTTGTTCAAGAGTGCAGTCTTCTTTAGAAAGTGATATAAGCCACAGAGCTAGCTCCATGGGGAGCTGACTTAAAACATAAGTGCATTTTGGAATACTGCCTCTCAGTACTCTTCCCCTTCCTTCCTTCCTTCCTTCCTTTCTTCCTTCCTTTCTTCCTTCCTTCCTTCCTTCCTTCCTTCCTTCCTTCCTTCCTTCCTTCCTTTCATCCTTCCTTCCTTCCATCTTTGATACTCCACTGATTCAATGCTATATCTAATTACACTGGCTCCAAAATACAAAGCATTGGCATCTCAATACAATTCCAATAAGTCAGCCAGTTTTCATGATTTTTGATGCTGATTTCAGGCACAGAGGAATCCTTTCCCAGAATCTTGATTTAGATAGATGAAGGGGGATCATGGTTAGTGTGGGCAATTAAGAACCGGGAGCCTGGTCCAAAGGAGATGCCCAGGGCAAGAGATCTTTACGAAGAGCTGTCCAGAGCTGCCATTGTCTATGATGGGCGATTGCACAGAGAAGACTGTGAGTTTGGCCAGTCACCACCACTTGCAGCCTTGGAAGGTCTGGGACTTACTAACCTTTTTCGTTATTGTGTCTTTGCTAGAGTTGGAAATAAATAACTGGGCTGGGCTCTCTGAGGTCAGCTCTTCCAGTACCTC
Organism: Furipterus horrens; assembly: GCF_987537825.1. Lineage (NCBI taxonomy): Eukaryota > Metazoa > Chordata > Mammalia > Chiroptera > Furipteridae > Furipterus > Furipterus horrens. Next base: position 26,551,258 of record NW_028327183.1, read on the forward strand.
ATTGGAATCTGAGGTCTCAGCCATGAAGTCATCAATAGATTAAATTGCTCTTTACAAAGAGTGATATAAATGGCATTCTTAACACGGGGTTTGCAAGATAAACTTGCATTTATCGTCCTCCTTAGTCTTCACAGAAACTACAAATCCGGTAGTGCACATGTTCTTATCTGCATTTGAAGGTAGGCACCTAAAGCCCAGAAAGTTCAAATGCCCAAGGAGGGCTTTTTATAACTTTTTTTTATAAATTGAATAAAAGACTTATTCAATTCTTTCAGTATCTTGGAACTCACCCCATTCTGCCCCCTAGCAGCAGCATCCAGCATGGCTCTCACTACAACCTGTCCCTGTCAGAGGCTCTGAGTGAAGTGACTTTCATGCTGGAACTTACTTGGAAAATCTGTTTTCTAAACTCTCTCTTGGAGATACTCAATTTCCTGGGTATCAAAGAGGTCCTCCAAGAAAGAAGCGGGTTTTGTGGAACTCAGCATTTCCCACTCTTATTCTTAAAAAAAAAAAAAAAATCATAGTGCCTTTAGAAGGTAGAAGAATAGAGCACACTTTGGAAAATCATGTTTTAGTGCTGTGGGCACCTCTTTAAGGCTAAGACTCAAGGACTGTTTGACATTCATCTTAGATTCCCCTACAGTTGTTATAGTAGGAACTCAACATGTTGTTGAAAATGCTAAATTCATTGGTCATATGCCTTGGGTTATCCAGAAGATTTCACACGTCAAAAAGAATGCTCTCTACCTGCTCACACAGTTGTCAGACACGTTATCACTTTTTTGCACCAGAAAATACTGTCCTAGTAGAAGCAGGAGTGATCAGTGTTACAGAGAATTGTGTGTTGTGGTTGTAAATACCAATCACCGCGGTTGAGAAGCCATGGGTTACACTTATTGTTATGGCCTTGGCCTTATGAACAGGCCATGCCTTAGGTTTCCATATGAACAAGCAAAGGAGCAACACTCTCAAGAATGAAGTGATATAAAAAATACCAGCTTCTATGATGGTTTAGCAAGAAGGCAAACACTTGCATGTATGAATGTTTCTTAAAGCTTTACTCAACCTTGGGAAGTTGTCCCAAACATAGAAATGAGGACAATAAGGCTCTGAGAGCACTACTGGTGCTCAGTACAGTTTTGACTCCTCATTATAACTATTGCCTAAAGGCTCTGTGATCTTGTGCAAGTTACTTAACCTCTCTGTGCTTCAGTTTCCTCTTCTGTGAAAGGAGATAATAATGTCATTTCCTGTTAAGGTTGTCACAAAGATCATAAAGATTAAATGAGTTAATACACATATATTGCCAAGAACAGTGGCAGGCACAGAAAGCACTCAGTAAGAATTAACTGTTATTATTAGTATTAGGCATTCCTTTCTCACATACACACAGCATATATGCATGCACACCCATGTACCTGGTCTTACCCAATGTATTCAGCAACATTGGTTTTAGATGACATTTGACCATTTCTGAAAATCAAGTCTACTTTCCACGAAAAAGATTTTTTCACCATGAAGTTTATTTGAAGGGGTTGTATTGTCTCCTCTGAACACAATTCTCATAGAGGAGATAAAAAAATATTTTTGGCAAATCTATATTTTGGCAAATAAATCTGGTTCAAGTAAGTGAGTCACATCATCAGATGTCTATTTTGAAGGGAAACAGTAATTTCAGTGTACAAATTATTGTCTCATTACTTTATTACATATGAAAAGAGAGTTTGGGGTGTAACATCTAAAAAGTATAACAAAACCACTACAAGTTGTTCTGTCATTTAGCATTTAATTAAAAATAACTAGGAAAACAACTAATTGAAATGCTCAGTGCAATTTTATTTTAATTCAACAATATGTTGACTGAGTTTTCCAAATTACTAAAACCATTCAGGCAGTTCTGGGAATTTGGATATAGTAACCCTTCAGCTCTTTTTTATTTAGAATGTTGGCATTTTACACTAGTGTCAAATACGATAATTATTTTTCACAGATATTGAACTTAATAGAGCAATTGCTAAACACATTTCTGCATTTGGCTGGCCAAGATAAAGTTTGTACAATTTGCAAGCTATGAACTGTAACTTGACTGTATACTTGCCTGACAATTGTCTAAGAAATGTGCCCTCAGTGAATGAGAGGGGGAAGTAGTAAAGCCAGACATCAGCGTTATTGCTGTTCTAATTGTGGACAATCTCGATCCCTGAGTTCCGTGTACATTAGTCATCATAGATTGAAAACAAACCAGCAAACTAAATAGATAAACCTCACAATCACTAGAGCCAATTAGATATTCAAAGGAAAGGTCTGTTTTTCATATGTTACAAAACCACACAAATACATATGTATTGGCATCAGCAGTTTTGACAGACGTGGCTTAAAATGAGAGGAAAGAAAAAAATAGATCCAGGCAATTTTAATGTGGCCTAATAAATGGCAAATCATATTAATAACATGCTAAACCTTCACTCCAAAATGAAGTGATTGCAAAGTAAACAAAGTTGGAATGTGGACTGAATCAGTCATGGGTTTCTAATAATAGGTAATGTATAAATGTGATTCATTTGTGATAAAGCACAAATTTTCTCTGTGGCTAATTGATACGAGGTGAATGTTTGTATTCCTGCAAATTCATGTGTTGAAGCCCTCATCCTCGGTGTTGATGGTATTTGTAGGTGAGGCCCTTGGGAGGTAATTAGGTCCTGAAAGTGAAGCTCTCATGATGGGATTAGTGCTCTGATAAAAGAAAACACTCCAGAGAGATGATCTCTCTCTTTACCATGTGAGGACTCAGCAAGAAGAAAGAACGGGTTCTCACCAGACACCAGATTCACTGGTACCTTGATCATGGATTACCCAGCATTCAGAACTATAGGAAATAAATGTGTTTTATCTAAGCCACCTAGTCTATAATAGTTGTTATAGTGCTAAAATGACTAAGACGGTAACACTTGGGGAAATAAAATATACCAAGTATTTCCAAGATGATGAAATGGCTTTGTCTTTGGCACACAGAAAATCAACCTCTTTATTTTAGAACTGGGTTGGGTATACTTGCCAGGTCTGGGCTGTTCCCTGATTCCTCTAGGCAAGATCCCAGGAAGCCAAGTCCTTTGCCTTACAGGAAACTCTGCAGGTGGCCTTTAGTCATTCAGTCCTAGCACACCACGAGCAGGAAGCAGGGGTAGGCCCACACAGGGCCTCCTCTGGACCTCAGCTACACTCACCACTGAGCACACTTGTCTTCTTCCACCTGACACATCTCCAAGCTCCTGACTCCACAGGCCGCCTTCTTTTCCCTGCTTCAGCTGGGTCCGAGTCAGGTCTTTCTGCCCCCACCCAAATACTCCCACTTCCGTAACCGCCGCCTGGTCATCCTGCTCTACCCTGATCTAGTCTGCAGAGAGCAGCCAGACACCACCACCCTCTCCCACATTCTAAACAGACCTACCGTTTCCTGTGTGAGGAAGCAGCCTGGTCCTTTGCCTGGAGGCATTTATCCACCTATTCTTTCATTCAACAGAAATACACAGCCATGCAGGTGTTCTTCATGCTGGCAGATAGTTGGGATAGACTTCAGACTTCAAGGCAATGATGTTTTAGTGAGGGTGACAGTCAACTAACAAATAATATAATCCAGGCAGGGAAAAATAAAACAGTGGAAAGCGATGGCAGTGCCATAGGTCACATGGCCACAGTAGGCCTTTCCAGTGGCATTACATTTGAGAAGAACTGAAGTAAGAGGGTAAGCTATACAAAACTGCACTAGCGGGGGTGGGGGGTGGGGGGGGGTGGACAACAGCTACAGTCTTTGTCGGTCTGTGGAATACCATGAAGGAAGGAGAGGCTGGGGACCAGTGAGCAAGGATGTTGGGGGGTTGCAGACATGGGGCTGGTAATAATAATCATGTGGAGCCTTTTATGCTGTGACAAGGAGGTTGAACTTTATTGGCTGTGATATATATATGTTTTTCATTCAGGTAAAATTTACATGATATAAAATTACCCACTTTAGAGTGAACAGTTCAGTGGCATTTAGAATACTCTCAGTGTTGTGGAACTACCACCTCCATCTAGTTGCAACACAATTTCATCACCCCCAAAGGAAGTCCCAGCCGTACCCCACAGCTGGGCTCCAAACCGCCTGCCTCCAGCCCCTGGCAACCACCAATACTGTTTTCTGTCTCTGTGGATTTATCTATTCTGAAAATTAAAACACACACACAAAATCATGTCACTTCTGGCTTAACATCACTCCTTTCCCAACAAAATTAGGCTTAAACCCAAACTCCTTAGCAATCTCTTAATTATCAGGCTCCTTTCCAGTTTTCTCTCTTACTTCCAACCGGTCTTTGCTTTATGCCTTAAGACCCAGCCTCACTGGTTCTTCCCACTGTCCTTTGAACACACAGGAATTTGTTACTGCCTCAGGGCCTTTGCATGTGTTGTTTCTTCTGCCTCAAATCTTTGCTGTGACTGGTGCTTCCTTGTCATTCAGCTTCCGGCCCAGATGTCACTCTTAAAGAGCCTTTGCCTGATTACCTCACGTCATCACCCTGTATTATTTTCTTGATATCACAATTCACAATTTGATGTTATCTTATTTATTTATGTTTCCCTATAAGAACAAAGATTTCATGGAAAGCAGCAGGCTCATCTTCCTCATTCACTGATATATTTCCAGCACTTCCTATAACACTGTCAGGCACGTTGATGTTGGGATGGTCTGGGTCTTCTGTAAAGTGGACACCAAGACAGGGGGAGACTGTAAGGAATTTGTTAGGGAAATGCCTGAGGGAGAAAGTGAGGATGAGACTAGGAGGCTCGGAGAGCTGTCAGACCAGGATGCCTGTCTGACCTCCAGTAAAGGAGAGAGGGAAGGAAGAAAGACTGAGTGGGAGCACCTGGGATTGTTGTGCAGTTTTAAGAAGTTCAGCAATGCTATCAGGGAGTTCTTGGGCCAAAGCTGACCAAAGTCATGAATTCCCCAGTGATGACACTGCCTTGGTATCCTTGTTACGCTCAGTAAGTGGCTGGGCGCAGCATGTGGAAGACTGGCCTTGGCAAGAAATGTGTCAATGGACTTCAGTGAGCAACAGCTGGGGTCATTAATCAATACTTTTCCTTCAGTTAGAGATCATGGTCACCACAGAGGTGTATACAAAGTATTAGTTCTACGAATGAGTAATGAATGAATAAGTAATGAATAAATGAGCGAATAAAAGAATTACTCCCTCATGTTATGTTTATACCTTTCTCTTCCTCATGTTTTCAGCCTCACTTTTGGCTTTGTTAGTTTTTTTTTATTTTTATTGAGCATCTATTATGTTCAAAGTCATTTGCCTGAGATGCCTCATTTGGTTTTCATAGCAACCCTAAATAGCATTTTTATCCATCCGCATTTCATAGATGAGGAAAATGAAGTCCCAATAGGTTGATTTCCCCAAGCTCAGAAGCTACTAAGTGGCAGAGCTCTGTCTTCTGAAGTCTTTATTTAAAGTCCATCTGTGTCGCTGTTAATGCTGTACAGGATGGATGGGTAGCGGGCACAGCTGCCAAGGGATGCCCTGCCCTGCACAGGAGGGTCCTGAAAGTAGCAAGGAGCTGGGACACAAGAATGGATGCCAGGCTTGGGCCAGGTGGCCAAGATGTGCGTTTATGAATGTGTATTGGTCACTCCCTCATTCATTCATTCATCCCTCACCAGTCATTCATTCACTCAGCCAACACTTGTCAAACCTTTTTGCATGCCAGTCCATGGACATTTTTTTTTTTTTAGTAGTATCCTTTACATTTTAGTTTATCTTTTAAATATCTTATTGAATTTATTGGGGTTACTTAAGTTTTATGTTCTTAAAGCACTTATCCCCTACAAGGTCCAGTACAGGAAGTGGCCTGGGCTTTTAAGCACTTGAAGTACGGCTGGCCTAACCCCAGTTGTCCCGTTGAATAGCAAATGCACACTGGGTCGCAAAGAGTTGGTATGGAAAATAACTGTAAAAAATAAATCTCATGAACAGTTTTTACAGTTACATATTAAAATGATAATTTTGAGTTACATAAAGTTAAATAAAATATCCTTATTAAAATCAACCCCACTTTTTAATGTGGCTGTTAGACAATTTGAAAAGCACATCTGGCCCATTGGATAATTCTCCCATCTGGTTCTGGAGTATCGAACAGAAAACACAAGCATGTTAATGGTGCAGAGAGCTCTGGAAGCACAGGGCAAGGAACAAATGACTGAGGAATGGAGACAGAGATGGTGCGTTTGAACTAGACCTTGATGACGGAGTTGGAGTTTGTCCGCTGGATAAGCGGGGGATGGTATTCCAGGCAGTTGTCACGGCATGGACGGAAGTGTGGGGTAGTGAAGGCAAAAGCTGCTTCCAGCAGTTTGGGACTGGGATTCTGGATGAGGCTCTTGCTGCAGCTGGGTTCCCTGGGAAGCAGATTCTGAGCTGGAGTTTTGTGTGCTTATTTATTAAATTGCTTGTTTATTTTTTTTTTAAATGCCCTTCCTGGCCCAGTAGCTCAGTTGGTTAAAGGATCATCATCCTGATACCCAGGGTTGCGGGGTTGATCCCCAGTCAGAGCACAATAGGAATCAAACAATGACTGCATATAAGTGAAACAACAGATCGATGCTTCTCTCTCTCTCCCCCTTCCTCTCTCTCTAAAAAAATAACAATAAAAAATATTTTTTAAGCGTACTTGTCTTCAACTAGTATATGGCTGTGGGCTGCCTGGGGAAAGGGGCAAACCTGGCGTGCGGTGTCCGTCTGCCACTGAGGCAGTCCCTGATGGGGAACGGAGGCCAGAGGGCTGAGGCAGTGGCCCCTGCCTCCCTCTGTGCTCCGAGCGCAGGGTCTCAGGTTGGCTGAGTGGGTAAGCGGAGGAACAGACGTCGTCATGTCAGGCGGGTGTTTTGGAGTTTGTATAAATTGCAGCCGAGGCAGTGGTGTATTTGTATGTGTAATGCATTTACCCGTGGCCCCAGGAGTGCACTAGAAGACAATTTCTTGGTGTTTAAAAGATTATCCTTTTAATAATTCATTGATCTTAACAACACAATACATCAACGGTTTACACCAAAGCCATGTTTTATCTGCAATGCACTTCTAAATTGAAAGGTACCATAAAATAGCACTTAACTTTTGGAATCCTTACATTATCTAAAGCTCAGTCTCATATTTGTTTGATGATAACAAATATCCTGTCTATTTTATTATCTCGTACAAGCTCTAATTTAGGAGCTCAGGAATAACTGAGGTGATGCCTGCAGGTGGAGAGCATGTGTGTGTGTGTGTGTGTGTGTGTGTGTGTGTAGGTTTGGCTTTATAGTTTATTGATGGCATTTTCACATCAAATGATAGGTGTGCAGTGAGACTCATCTGCATTCCTGTCTCAAGTGACCCATTAGGTGTGAACATATTTAAAAGAAAACAGTTTCTCTGCTCACACTTCTGATGCCAAATGTGTGGGGGTTTTCACACCAAGCAATTTCCCAACTGTCTGGATGTAACTGGGTATCCTGTAGTTTAATTCATTTTGACACTAACTACCCAGAGTTATCAGAGACTGTCTTCACTTCAGATGCCAGTCTCAAGTAGTGGGTCCCCAGGTTACCTACACTTTTATCTGACGTGGCAGTAAATTGATGGTTCCCACGAACTCCTTCTCAGGTTTGATTATTTACTGTAATGGCTCACAGAACTCAAAGAAATGCTTTACTTGCAGTTACTGGTTTGTTCTAAGGATATTGTAAAGGATCCAGATGGAGAGATACAAAGGGTCCTGGGCACAGGAGCTTCTGTCCCCATGGAGTTGGAGAGTGTCACCCTCTTGGCACATGGATGTGCTCACTAGTCTGGAGACTCTTCAAACTCCATATGTTATGGATTTTTATGGAGGTTTCCTTAAGTAGATAAGATTGAGTACCAACTCAATCTCAAGCCTCTCTCCCCTCCCAGGAGGATGGAGGTGGGGCTCGAACATACCACACTTCTAATCACGGCTGGGTCTTTCTGGGGACCGGCCCATTCTGAATCTACGCGGGACCCCACCAACAGTTACCTCATTAGAAAAGAAGATGCTTCCTTCGCCCAGAGAATTCCAAGGGATTTAGGTGCTCGGTGTCAGGAACTGGGGCAGAAGCCAAATATAAGCTTCTTACTCGGTCAGAGCATCCCTGTGACAGCGAAGTACAAATCCATGATCTGCTCCTTTCAGAAAGACAAAGTTATGTTATCAGAATCGAGAATTAGTCAGATTTCTCTTCCTTTTTACTGGTTCTTATTGGTCTCACTATATCCTTGAACCTGACATTCCGGGTGATGTGTGTATACAAGTGATTCCAAGGGCAGAAGTGTCACCAGTGTCCCCCATTTCCCTGAGAATGAAGGTTAAAACCATATGGTCTAAGCCACTGGCCCTTCTCTACCTCTCCTGCCCCACTTTACATGTCTCTCTCTCTCTCTCTCTCACCCAGAAACTTGACCCTGAGTTCACGTTCCCAAATATGCCATGTATTTTTCCCACCCCAGTGCCTTTGCACCTGCCATTCCCTGTGCCAGGAACATCTTTTCCTGAGTCCCTTTTAGATCATGAATTCTTAAGTTTCACTTAAAGCCTAATGCCACCAGAGAACAAACAAACCTTCTCTGACTCTCAGATCAGTTCTGAAGGTTGTCCAGTCCCCCAGCACTTTCCCTTTTCATAGTGCTTACCACCCTCACTGATATCTTTATTCCTGATGGGTAGTAAAAACCAGGAGGACAGACCCTTGCTCATCCAAAGCATAGCCAGCTGGGTGCTCACCACATGGAGAGTGTGAATAAGTGAGTGACCATAAGAATAAATAAAACTTCATGGACAGGCCAAGCAGAATAAACTCTGGAGCTGAGTTTTACTTGGATATTGATGATCATTACTGCAGGAGTTTCAGCAAATTGATGAGGCTGCAAGGCCATTTGCCCTGGTTCGAGGAGTACGCCAGCGATGAAATAGAGAAGACAGATAGGGAGTAAACTCTATCAAAAAGCCCAGCTGCCTCAGAAAGTTAAGAGATAGGGAAATAACTTCAGAGGCGGGTAGAATTGAAAAGAGACTTTTTATTTTATTTTTTTAGTTTCTCAGAATAAATAAGGCTTAAACATATTTGTAAGCTGCCAGGAAGTAGCCAGTGGCGAGGAAATGACTGAAGATGAAAGAGAAAGAGGGTAATTGATGGAGCAATATCCCAAAGGAGACAGGAGAGATGACATCAAGAGGGCGGATCAAGAGGGGAGGCCAGAAGAGGCCAGCACCGGGGCAGGTGATCTTTCTGCCCAGCATTTCAGCCTCGGTGCAGGAGAGGAAGGAGAGCATCAATCACTTCCTTTCTGGTGGGGCAAGAACCAAGAAATTCTATGGTAGCAACTTCCCCAGGCAGGAGGCTTGGAATTAATTGCGAGGAGTACGCATAAACCAAAAGGAGCAGGAAAGTCCTAAGCACAAAATCCTAAGCACAGAGCCTTTTCTGATCAGGGAAATGCCTCTGAGAATGATCAGGTAGCCCCAAAAGCTGCAGGGAATCTTGGGGTACTTGGAGATCACATTAATGCCTCCTCATAAGACTTTTACATGGGCCAAGATGTATATTGATTTTGGGGGGGTGTTGGTGGTGCTGTGATTATACTTCCATAAAGAGAGCATGATCTCTGGAATTTGTTTGTGGAATAAAAATATGTCTGTACAGGAGAAAAGGATGGTTTTTGACCTTCTGTTGGCATTGTCTCGTTCTTGTCATAGCTTGTTTGCAAGCAGCGCAAGGCTCCAAATTAGGACTGTCCTTGCAGTCCTTCAAATATGATTTACCTGAGTAACCAAATCTTGGTGGAATGTGGAGGATTTGCCTGAGGGTGTGTGTGTATGTGTGTGTGTGTGTGTGTGTGTGTGTGAATGAATAAATGAGAGTTTTGGGTAGCCAGGGAGCAGAGCTGAGGGCAAGCTGACCTTGTGTTTTCTCCAGGATGATGGTAATGGGCCAAGATAATAGGGCCAAATTAAAATATAAATATTTGGTGAACAAGCCAGTGCATGGATGAATGTAAGAATGAATGGATGGAAGAAGGAGTAAGACTACTTATTGCCCTCTAGGCTCTAGAAAGTTTTACTCCTCAGCCAGGCACATTGCCTGGGACATGATGGATGCTTAATATTTTTCATGTAATAAATAAATGAATAACAGTCATGTAGCCATCAAACATTTTTGGGTTAAATGAATTAACCTTGACAAGTACTTGTAACAGAATTTAGCATATGACAGGTGCAGTGCAAGTGTTAAATAGGTAAAATGGATATCACCTATATATCGGACCCTATTTTGATTTCCAAGGTATAACAAAACAAAACAAACACAAGCCCTGCCCTCAGGAAGGACATTTAGAATCCAATGGGTGGTTTCACTGCACTTGGAAGACGTCATTTCTGTCGCTTTCATCTGTAGAGAAAGTTTTCTGTGCCGATGCTTTTCACACACAGGACCGCTAACCCTCCCAGAAAATCCGAGTTGTATTAGCAACCTCATTTTCCCTAAGCTAAATCTCAGGGATGTTTTTAGTGATTTGTCCAAGGTCACACAGCTACTGGGTTACAGAATTAAAAATCAAACACACATCTGTCTGATTCCAAAGCCTGGGCCATTTTGCCCATATTAAACGGTCTCTAATTTACCCACTTTAACATAGGAAGGAATCAAAAGGCTCATGTTGATGGATTTGAGGCAATTTGTGAAAATTTGACTGCTGTTTTTCATAATACCCATAGACTTTACATATTTACATGCCTTAACCTTCTAGGCCAATAAAACACAGTTCTTTATGTTCTGAGGGTTATTCCCCTTCTAAGTTTAAAATGATCAAACCTCCTGGGAAGAAGGGTTCCCTCAGGAGTTGCTTTATAAAATAAACAAAAATCAATTTTGACTTGTTTTTTAATCATGATAAATGAAGCCATGTTAGGGGGAAAAAAAGTGCCAGCATTAGTTGAGGATCATTTTGCCAGGATGCATTGGTCTTTGACAAGCAATTAAGAAGCCCTCTGATTGTGGCTGGCAGTGCACGGCTCAGCACACTTCTGATTAATTCTTATTTTCCTTCCTTCCTTGGGATTTATTCACTCATTTCACCTGGAATCTGTTTAGCTTCTTGGCCTTTCCCTTCCCCCTTTCCTCGTGTGCTTTTTTGCTTGGCTCCCTCCACCATCACTTACCCACTAGCCGGTGCCATACTCATTTCTGCGGGTGAAATGCCATAGCACGCTCTCATCCATTCACTGTTCATCCATTCATTCACTAGTTCTTCTTCCTCTGGAGTCTTTCATGGTAGACTTCTCCATCTAAGACCACCTCGGTCGACCTTTCCTATTTCCATTTAGGTACGCTTGCAAAATCCAGAGAATGTCTTATCTGAGTTGCTTGGAGAGAGAGGTTCATCCGAGGTGAGCTTGCTACAGCAGGTTTTGAAACACCTAACAATGAGCAGTCTGAAGTCTGAACAAAACTGATGGGTCTTGGAGAAGCTACAAATGATGGAATCAACATCATCATCTTCATCTTCATGATTACCAACTATCGAGACATTTTTCTAGTGCAGGCACTGTGTCTGCATCTTTCATCCATTATTTCTTTTACTCTGTGCAGCAACCATAATGGGGTGGGAGCTTCATTTTATGGATGAAGTGACTGGGGCTTAGAAAATTTAAACCACACGAGCCTCTGTCTGGATTATTGATAGGATGACCAACAACACACACTGACTCACACACGGCACCCACAGCAGCAGTGGCAGAGGACACCTCGGGAAGGTTGAGTTTGCGAGGACACCCTACTGAATCGTGGGTTTCTCAGAGCTGAGATCTGTACCATGCCATCCCTCTTGGCCTGCCCTCCCTGGGGACAGAAATGACTGAGTGGTTCTTTGGCTCTATGAAAAATTTTCAAATACACTGCCTGTCCCCAGTGGACAGTCCAGCATATACAGTGGGACCACTGTGTCATGGTCTCCGAGCTTTGTCCTTGGCTATTCCTACCACCTATTAATAGTTCCTCCCTGATGCTGAGCCTCCCAGCTACTCACCCGACCATGTCCTTCCTCTCACCCTTGGGACCTGAGCCCTTGCCTCACCCTCTTGATGATTCTGGTTTTCTTGTTCTGACAGCCTCTGGAAAATGCTTCTCCCAGTTCAGTTGCCCTGGGAACTTTCCCTGGGGAACCCAGACCCAATGTGTTTTGTCCCACTTTAGAGGACAGTGCTCACAGGGAAAGGGAATGGATGTTTATATTGCACACGTGTGTTAGGGGCCCTACACTGACAGGCCTGGAATCACCCTTAAGCATGTGAATGAGACAGACTTATTCCCTATGCCTCACACATGAGCACACTGAGGTTGGGAGAGGTGATAGATTGCTGAAGTCCCGTTCAGTAGGAAAGGCGATGCAGACTTGGGCCCTGGTCGTGGTTTCTGCCTGCTCCAAAGCTTGGTCTGTCTCTCTCTCTCCTCCATACTCTCCTGGAGGTCATAGGATACTGTGATTTCCTTCTAAACTGCTTTTCTTGTTAAAATTATCACCTATCATTAAAATATTTAAGCACACAAATTAACTGGTACTAATTACAATATTTCAAAAGACAGCGAGCAATTTAGAGTGAGAAGTAAAGGGGGAAAAAAAGCACCTAAATATAACTTGGCATTTTTCCTAATAAATAGAAACCTTTGTCAGTCATGACTTTATCTAACCCCGATATGCGTCAGGTCTAAGCAGAAGCGAGCATTATGAGTCCTCTATCATTTTAGCAGGCTCAGAAGCATGAAAACACTTTTGGAAATTCTGGTACTTCAGAACATTTTCATAACCAAAGCTGTTGTAAGTAGCTTTTTATTGAGTCTCTAATTTTCTCTCTGAAGAGAGGGTGAAATGATGACTTGCAAATGAAACTGGGAGAGGTTGTGGTTTCTCCTGGACACCCTCAGTAATTCACATCCCTCCAAATCCGTGGTCCTTTTATCCTTTGTGGTAAATTAAGGCAGAGATTGGGATGGTGCAGTCTCAGAGAAGGGAGCGCTATCTGAATGTGCAACCACGTGTGGTGGTCTTTGCTCTGCAGCTTTGGGTCACTCGGGCCTCTCCCGTCAGAGAGTGATGCACCACGAAGTGCATGAACTAGTGGCCAGTTTTTCCCAGAGACAGCCTCCTACTCCTGAGCAGCTGGGGGACTTGACTAGCAGGCCATCGCTCCTTTGGGCCATGAGGAGAGAGTAGTATTTGAACTAGCTGAACTTGGGTTTGCTTCATGGCTCCAGCATCCCACAGGCTTCGGCTCTAGTTACTGCACTTTGACTTCCCTAGAAATTTCTCACTGAGCCTGCGAAACAGACAGCAGTGATTTTCCAGGGGATGTGGGAGGAAGCAAAGGCAGCCCCCATAGCACAGTGAACTGCTACTGCTGAGGGCAGTTTCCCAGAACCACCCACGTATTGGAAAGAAAGGAAGAGGCTGAGAATCTCTGTTCTACGGGTTGTTTCTAGACCTACTTATTTTACAAGTGATGATATTGGGGACTAGAGAAGTTAAGTAACTTACCCAAGGTCACACAGCACTTCATAATATAACCTAAACACTTAAGAGCAAAATTGATTTTATACCTGACAGTTATTTTTAAGGAAAAGTTACCATAAGAAGAAAATTAGAATGTTACAAAATGAATCATGTGTGTATGAGAATTATTATACAAATTAAAAAACAAAAAACTAGTAAAGACAAATTAGAACTCCCTGAACAAAAATGTTCAAAATAGTGACTGAAGAAAATATATTAGAGACCATATATCCTTTAGAGCAGTGCTGTCCGATGCGAATTTAATGTAAAACACATAAGTAAGTTTACATTTTCTAGTAGCCACATTAAAAAATTAAAAGTATCAGGTGAGATTAATTTTAATGGTGTCGTTTAATCCAACATATCTAAAATATTGTTATTTCAACATATGGTTAATTACTGAGGTATTTTACTCTCCCAGACTATCTTTGAAACCCAGTGTGTGTTTATTTCACACTGCGCACATCACAGTTCGGACCAGCCGCATTTCACGTGGAGGACTACTTGGCCTCTCTTATATCTCTCTGTGTTGTGTCTCTCCTCTTTCATAAAAAATATTTTTTATTGATTATGCTATTACAGTTGTCCCAGTTTTCCCCCTTTGCCCCACCCCCTTTCCATCCAGAAATACCCACCTTATTTTATGTCCATGGGTTGTGCATATAAGTTCTTTGGCTTCTCCATTTCCTACACTGTTCTTAATATCCCCATCTATTTTGTACCTACCAATTTGTACTTCTTAATCCCTGAACCTTTCCCCCCATTTTCCCCCTTCTCCCTCCCAACTGATAACCATCCAAATGATCTCCTTATCTGTGATTTTTTTCCCTCTTGTGCTTGCTTGTTTGCTTACTTTGTAGATTCAATTATTGATAGTTGTGAATTTATTACAATTTTTAAAGTTTTTATTTATTTATTTGTAGAGAGAGAGGAAGGTAGGGAGGAAGAGAGGGAGAGAAACATCCATGTGTGGCTGTCTCACTCTGCCAATCGAGGAATCAGCCCGCATCCCGGGTGTGTGCCCTGACTGGGAATGGAACCCGCAAACCCCTGGTCCACAAGTGGGCACTCAATCCACTGAGCCACACCAGCCAGGGTGAATTTATTGCAATTTTAATGTTCATAGTTTTGATCTTTTTCTTATATAATTCCCTTTAACATTTCATACAATAATGGCTTGGCGGTGATATGAACATCCTCTTTTTATAAGGGCACCAGGCATTGGATTTAGTGCAGACCCTAATCTAGTATGACCTTATTTTAATGTAATTACATCTGCAAAGATCTATTTCCAAATAAGATCACATTCTGCGGTTCTGGATGGGCATGGATTTGGGTAGGGGTTGGGGTGAGCACACCACTCAACCTAGTACAGTATTCAGTAAAAGTGTTCTCCCAAGATCGCTCAGTGGGTCTCCCAGTAACTTAATCTGAAATGTAGAATTTTAGAAACAGAAAGGTTATCTGACGATCACCTAGTTCAGTGGAGTTCTTTCTTTGAAAGGAATTTTGATCACAATTTAGTCCAGAAAAGAAAACAGAACAAAGCTCAGGTATGTGTCGGGAGGAGGAGAGGAAGCCCAGATTTACCTGTGACCCCCTCCCTTTGCTCCTCATGAGGCTCTCAGACTTGCTTAGCATCCCCAGGGCCCTATCAACCTCTCTTTAATCACAACCCTCTTACTGTATAGATCAAAAGCAAGTGTTAGGGAGACGCAGTGAGTTCTCCAAATTGTACCACAACTTGAATCTGAGCCTTGCCTCAGCTGGAGGTGTCCAGGTGCTCGACCCATCCATCTATTGCTGGGTGGTATATTTTTCTTTAGAAAGGGGAGAATAAAACATTGCAAAAAAGCAAAACATTTGCAAAACATCTTCTATTTTGCAAAATTGTAAAAGAAAGTTCATGGTGAGGTCAAAGCCATGACAACATCTGTGCTGCCTCCTGTGGCTTTTCTGTCTCCAAGCAGAGGAAGGGCTCAGCCCAGCCACCTCTGGGTCAGTGTGTGAGGAGGGGCTCCTGTCAAGGACTCTGTCCTCAGTCCTTCCTGCCACAGAAAGTCTGCTGGGGATCTGCTCCAGTCCCACTTTTCAAGAGCATTTTGAGTATTCCCCTCAAAGTGGAGACAGTGTATCTTTGAATCAAACTGTGATCTGAGCCTTCCAAATTTCTTTTAAAAAAAAAAGCTCCTTCGAGTTTTTTTTTTTTAATAATAGCCTTAATTTTTTTAGAGCAGTTTTAAGTTTACAGAAAATTGAGCCAATAATACAGAGTTCCCATATATTTCTACCCCCTCATAACCTTTATTAATAACATTATACATTAATGTGGCACTTCTGTTACAATTGGTAAAGCAATATCAATACATTATATTAACTAACGTTCATACCTTACATAACGGTGCACTCTTGGTGTTGTACACTCTTTGTGTTTAGACAAATATATAAGGCATGTATCCATCTTCTGGTAGCGTGCAGCATAGTTTCACTGCCTTAAAAATCCCGTGTTCTGCTCATTCATCCCCCTCTCCCCAAACCCCCTATTAGCTCATTTCTTCTTCATCACTGAGTGCCATTCCATTGTATGGATGTTCCAAGTTACTTTTCATGAATTTAGCCTGTAAAAGCACTAGCTGTTTGTACCTGAAGCCGGACCTATAGTAAGGTTAGAGGACCCTTCATGGGCATAGCCCATTTAGTGGGAGGACACCAATCCGCCCCTCGCCATTTGCTCGCTGGTGTGCCCTGTGTCTATCATACACTGGGACTTCTCAGTAATATCCTTGCAGAAAGTTTTGTCTTGCTTAATTTAAAACCATACATTATTTGGAGAAAATTAGATATCTGTTGGGTTTATTGTGCTCATGGTTCTATTGGATCATATTATCTTTAGCCTATAGAAGAATCTTGAGAAAGAGGAATTCGGGATGGAAAGAGGACAGGACAGTTTTTAAATGAGGCAGGGAGAATAAAACACTTGGAGCCTTGGCATTACCCTGGGCCATTACTCCATGGGTGCCAACGGGGATACGTAGATAGAACTTGAGAGAAAAGGTGCCTCCCTGTGGAATTAACATTTCACAGTGGTCCAGACAGTGCCAGATGCAAGACCAAGTAGAGCCAGCTGGTGAAGAAACTTCCTTCCATATGGACAGGGTTGCTCAATGCTTGGCTGGTGCAGCTTGTGGGGTCAAAGGTGCACCTTCCTGTACTGAACATGGATCCCCAGGTTAGCATAAGCACCTGCCAACCCACAGCCATGGGCAACAGATAAATGCCCTTTTAAAACATATATTAAAAAAAAAACTTTAGAGGCTATATATGGATTCATTCTGATTTTAAATAATTTAGAAAAACAGAAGTCCCCTTTTCTTCTCTGGAACCATAATCCTTTCATAGAGGTGACCACTATTATTAGTTGATGGACATCTTCCCAGAGCTTTTTCTGGATATTTAGATGTACATAGGTATGGCCATTGAAGCATAGAGGTTGGTGAAATGGGTAAGATATATATGATACTACTATTTGAAGTTTTCTACAATTTGCATTTAAAATTTTAAGTCCCTTTTAACTGATGCATAATATCCTTTCAAATAGATGTATTTACACATGATATCCACATAAGGAAATGGGCATTTATTCCCATTTTTTTACCATTACATATGTTGTAGAAGTATTAATATTTACCAATATCTGGCTCTTTTCTACTTGCTGGCCATAGAGATTATACTTCCCTAGCTTTTTTAGGTTAGCCGTCTCCATATCCCTGGATCAGACCACTGAAATGTGTGTGGAAGTGGCCTGTGTCACTTTCAGGCCAAAGCACAAAAGTGTCAGTGCTTAGTTCTCCAGTCCTCTCTAATTTCATTAGACGCTCTCCTGGGTACCTGGGTCTCTGGGTGTCTGTGATCATCAGAATCCTGCTGCTCACTTGCATAGGACATGGGGCATAGACAAGAAAGAAATCCTTGTTGTTCACAGTCACAGAGACTGGAGTTCTTTGTTATCACTGCACAGCCTCGCCTATCCTGGCTGACACTCCGCAATGAACAGCCTTGTGTGTGCTTTTTTCTGCACAGATGACAGCATTTCTCCAGGAAGAAATGTCTACTGCAAAGTCAAAACATTAAATTGCTTTTAAAGCATCTTTTTATACATCCAGCCCCTACCTTTTGTCACTCGGCCCCTCTGCATCTCTTGACGTTAGACTCCTCTCTATTATTTATTCATGGTTTATTAGATAAATGTCTTCCCCAGACAAACCAGGAGATCCCTGGAGTCTGCTGGTTCTTTTGCTC
The DNA here is from genome assembly GCF_987537825.1 of Furipterus horrens. Classification (NCBI taxonomy): domain Eukaryota; kingdom Metazoa; phylum Chordata; class Mammalia; order Chiroptera; family Furipteridae; genus Furipterus; species Furipterus horrens. The sequence goes on from NW_028327183.1 coordinate 26,569,197, forward strand.
AAGCCTCCAGTGTTAGTGATTGTTTCATTAAACTCTAATCTCAAGGCTAATCCATGCTGGAAAATGTGTTCTGTCCTATAAGAAAGCTCCCAGGCTCTAATTCTCAAACCACCAAACGGGCCATGTGGGTGTTTAGTGGTGCTTATTGGTGATCATGTGACATTGTTATTTCTGTCTGCACATTTCTCGTATGCTTCTGTATAAACGGATTACCTTTGGGTTTGGGAGGTACTGAATTAGACAATGGGATTTTCAGAGCCCTGTATTCTTGTTCAGAGCACAGTGAGGCTGTTTATTCCTACCCAGAGGGCCAAGGATGCTGCAGGCTTCTCAACTGATGAGTTTATTTAGGTCTGAGCTGTGCAGCTAGTGGGGCAGCAAATAGGACATTTTTTTTTTTTTCTGGCTGGTGTCTCTCCACCGGAAGTTAATAGTAGGGTGAAGAGATGCTAAGGCTGATGGAGATGCAGAGCCCAGCCTGGCTGCAGGACAGAGCCGGCCCAATCAACTTTGGGCTGTAGCCCCCGGGGTGAGAGGACCTGAGATTCCATGTTGACGAGAAGCACAAGAAGGCCAGAACCAAAGGGGAGCCTTGGGCGCCCTCTAACCGAATCCCATGGCTTCCCCTATGCAACTGGCACTCATTCACACGTTTCATCGGGGTGTGACACGTAACACAGTGTGTGTGAAAAAGAAACTCTGCCCAAAGAGGAAAATGAAGAGTCCGGGAAAGTTTGTCAGTTCAGCTGAGCATGACTGCTACATTTATCGCTTCCTTTTCATCACGCGACTCCCTCATCACCAAACCGCGACGGCTCCCTGACATCGGAAGCATCCTGGCATCGCCTCTTTTAGGGCACAGTGACATGGAGGGGGCTCTGAAGAGGCTGAAACTGAACCTTGAAGTGGTCTCCTGCTGGCGGCACAATCCTGATGAATCCTTCCTCCTCTCTGATTCTGTGTCTTCATGTGTAAAATGGGGAGAATAACAGTGTCCACTCCACAGGGTAATGGTCAGAATTAAATGGACTCACCCCAAACGGATGCTAAAGGTGTCCTGTGGTTTCACAGAGGAACAGTGCCCGGAGACCTTGACACAGATGGCACCTGGTAAAGGTGGGCATTCAAAGGGTGCTGTCCACCTCTTATCCCCCTCACTCGCTGCCATACATCGTCTGCAGGGCCTGGATCCCCCTCATCCCAAGGCCCAGATGTGCCTCTGATTCCTGACCCAGAATCCTTTTGCCACTAAATTCTCCAAATTCTTCACCATCTACCTGCTCTGAACTGCCCCGCCAGCCAACATCCTGGATCCTTAGCTCCAGCGCTCTAGCCTTGTCCAGCCTCCTTGGACTTCCAGACGCCCCACCTGAAACTCAAGCGCAAGTGATTTATGATGTGACTGTGGCCCAGTCATGGCAGGGCCCCAGAGCCACCCAATTCTCTTTGCTCTAATGTAACAGCTGTCCCTGCCCTCTCCTGAGCAGCCTGACCTGCCATCACCATGGTTACCTGCAGGGAGGGCAGTTTTTCTTCCCTTCTCTTCTTCTCCAAACTCCAATCCACTCCTTCCCCACCTCATTCCTTGTCTGTGTCCTGCCTTTGAGACTTACAGAAGCTCTGCCTCTTTATGTTAATATGTGGCTTTTCATGTTTGTCTTGTTTTTGTTTGTTTGTTTGTTTTAACTCTTTAACAAAGTCATCAAAGGTGGGGGATTGACATGACTGGAACCCTCTAACAGACAGAGAAGAAACTAACTTTGATCCAGGTAAATTAAAATTTCCTACTTGATGGGCCTTCTCAGTATACAAGTAGAGGTCAGACAACGAAGAATTAATGTGCACCTGAGTGCAAGCTCATCCGGCCGGGGCCTACCGAGCTGGTGTAAAATCCTCCATAGGGAAAAGCATCTCTTAGAGTAGATGAGAGATTAATAGGAAAGACAGAGAAGTACACAAAACAGTTTGATTAAAATACTCTTAGCTGGATATATTCCATCGCTCCCCAGGAGGAAGAAACTGATAATCATTTGTCTTCTATTAGTGTATTTAAGGACAGCAGTGCCTAAAAAGTGTGTCTTTTCAAATATTTGTTGTCTCAACATTGTAAAATCTGCATTTAGTCTTAATTTAAATACATAAAATTGGGGTGGGGTGAGCTCATCATTTGTGTTGGTGAATGAGGCTTTCTGAATAAATGTTGGTTTAATTAAAACAAACAAAGCAAGGCCTCAGTGGAAATGCAACCCAAACTTTAAAATGGACTTGAAAACTGTCTAAAAAGTATTTTCTGATTCAAAGTGAATTATAGTTTAATTTTTTCCCCACAGTGCAGGCAGTAGGCCTGAAGAGAGCACACGATACTGCGATATTCTGGGAGGTGCGTGCTGCTGGTTAATCCAGAGCATCCACAGGTATTCAGAGGGGTGCGTGTGCTCTTCCAGCCCTTAGACCTTCCCTTCCCCAGTTCTGGGTCAGATACCTGCTCTTCCCCAACCCCGCCCCCAGGGCTGCCATAAAGGGAACAGGGTGGAAATCTAGGCCTTAACCATTAGAGCCACCTGTAAATAAGGTCCGTGAGGCAGTCAGGGGAAACTGGTCTAAAGGAGACTGTACCGCGTGGCCAGAAGAGCATGTGAAACAAGGCACAAAACACTGGGGCTGAAAAACAGGTTGCTGTGATGAATCAGGGTATGAGTGGGGGGAGGACCATTGAGAATTATCTGACTTGGGGCACCCCGTAAGCAGACCCTGACACAGGGCACTTGGTTTACTTGGGAGATGAAGGAGACATAGGTGGAGTTGTAGGGGCTTGAGACAGGGAAGGGAAGGCAACTGCTAGTGAAGCTTGTGTGTCTTCTACAGTGATCAATGGGGGTGGGAGCTGTCAATGGGCCTTCATCCCTAAGGGGAATGCTGAGAAACAGCAGAGATCTTGCTCAGCATCCCATCTGAGGGGCAAGGGGGACCTGGCGTATTTATGCCCCGCCTTAACGTCAGTCCTCGCTTAAAAGCTGGCAAAGCGCAAGGTAGAGAAAGCTCTCTGGCTGTGAAAGGCAGAGCTGCATTGAAAGAACAATGACTAACTAAACACACTCTTCCCATACGATCCAGCAGTCCACTCCTTGGTGTTTACCCAAAGGAATTGAAAACTTACGTCTGCATAAAAACCTGCACCTGGATGTTTTCAGCAACTTTATTCATAACTGCCCAAACTTAGAAACAAGCAGGATGCCTTTTAGTAGGTAAATGGATAGATAAACCATGGCCCATCCAGACAATGGAATACTATTCAGCACTAAAATAAGTTATCAAGTCATGAAAAGACATGGAGGAACTTTAAATGCATATCACTAAGTGAAAGAAGCCGATCTAAAATGGCCCGACCGTGTCATTCACCTGTGTGATATTCTGGGCAAGGCAAAGCTGTGGAGGCAGTGAAACCATCAGTGGTTAGCGAGGGGTAGGGGTGGGAGGGGTGAAGAAGTGGAGCACAGAGGGTTTTTAGGGCAGAGGAGTTCGGTATGGCACTATATGAGGAGGGACCCAAAAAACAGAATTTATTTGTAAAAAATGTGTATTTATTCCTACATGTTTAAACTTCGGACGCCTTCAAAGTACTTTCCATTTGATACAATACACTTAGTGAGGCTTTTTTTACGCTGTTCAAAACCATTTTGAACTCATCAGTTTTGATGCCTTTCAGTGATTCTGCCATTTTTTTGTTTCACCTCTTGCACATTGGCAAAATGTTTCCCCTTTGAGGACATTTTTATCCAGGAAAACAAAATTTTTAAAAGTTGCTTGGGTGAGATCAGGTGAATAGGGAGGTTGAGGCCATTTCTGGTAAAAAAAAAATGCTGAACACTCAGAGATGTGTGCAGGGCTCTCATAAATCTTGCATCATGAAATGGGCAAATGCGTTGAAAGTCTGCAGTAGAAAAACACTGAAGAGGAATGCAGCCTCTCACAACAACGCCAGATGGTACACTGATACAGATGGCTTCCTAGAACACTCACCTAACAGGCAAAGCCTGTACTACAAGGAGCCCATCCTCCAGAAGATAATTCCAGTTTTTTGGTGGGTCCCGCTTGTATTGGTGGATACTGATCATTTTATGCATTTTCCAAACCCACAGAATGTGCAACACCAAGAGAGAACCCTGCGGTAAACTAGGGGCTTTAGGTGATTATGGTGTCTCAGTGTAGGTTCAATTGTAACAGATGGCCCCCACTGGTTAGTAGAGCTGATAATCGGGGAGGCCATGTGTGTGTAGGGGGTAGGGGTATATGGGAAATCTCTGTGCCTTCCTCTAAATTTTGCTATGAATCTATTTTAAAAAATAAATTTTTAAAAAGAAAGGAGCAATGATGTGGTTAGGCCAAGTAATAATAATGCCTAAGGTGTGTTGAGTACTGTTTGCCTCTTATAATATTTTGATCCATGTAATCTTCACAATAATGCCTTCAGGTAAATACCATTATTACCCCATTTTATGGGGTGGGGGTAAGGAGCCTATTTAATAATTCTAAGGGTTAGCAATTTTAAACTGATTGCCCACTGTTTCACAGTTGGTAAATAGTGGCACAGATCGGTTTTTTTTTCAACTCAACCACCTTCAAGTGTCTTAATCATGATTCCTGCCAATACTATTCTATCTAAAGGATGCAAGCACCTACAAGCCTGATTTCTCAACAAATAAAAATATTTCCAAAAACTAACAGAAAAAAGGAACTGAAGTTGTAGTTTTTTTTTTGTTTGTTTGTTTGTTTGTTTTTAAGGCAAAGCATCTCTTGAAGCTGTGTCAGAACTGACGCAGGCAGAGTGCATTCTAATTGTCAGTGTGAGCAGGGGAATGGGGCACAAGCACCCTGGGGTCTGCAGCTCCCGAGAAAGCAGAGATGTGGGAGTTACATGCTCCATTTGGACTTCAGTGTTCCCTGCTACTAAATGGTCCCTGAGTCCATTTATCAGACTCTCCAGCTTTGTTTACCTCATTATTTGTAACATCATGAAATCCAACAATAAAAGGTGTCACTGGGAGCATCAGTGAAGTTCAGTTTTAATCCTTAGAAAACCTCAGGGACGGAGGATGGAAGCAAATGTTAAATTTGCACCATGTGCCATGGTCTAAATTTTCCCTGAATCCTAACTGACTTGATAACCTGTTGCTTTTTGAAACTGGATGATGAAATGTAACCCTGAGATGGCTTAGACCGAACTCAGGCCCAGATGTTCTCTGCAAAATGGCCCAATTTGGTGGTTATAGCCCTAGTGTTATATGTGCAGTGATCAAATCCTGTGTTTTCAATTGTCCTTTTTATGGTCAATTAAAACAGTTTTAGGATATAGATTTAATATCCGAGTAGTCTAATGTAACAGACTAAAGCATGCCTCCAATTATGGCGAGAAGGTCTTCCTGTGACAGTGGTTCTCTGGATAAGTTTTACAGGCTTCTATTTTTGAATTTGACTCTAGGGCCAAAGACGCATGTTTTAGAAATGGTTTTGTAAACTGTAACAAAAGCATCTTTCTTTAGCAGTTTCTATCCCAAGGACGGCAGCGTGTTTTACAAACTTGTCAAAGTGATAAACAGGGGTCATTTTATTCTCTGCTGAAATACAGGGACCTGGCGGGCTGCAGTCACTGGTGAAAAATCTTAGCGCGCTGGGACAGTGGTGGGGAGGAGAGTGGACAGCATCCCAAATGCCCTCCTAAGGCATGGGACCTGCTCAAGGAGGCGAAAGGGCTGTGTTCCGGGATGCCTGGTGCTCCATGGGGTGCTTTTGCAGAAAGGGCTCATGTGAGGTCTGATGACTGTCTGTCCTGAACAGCGGGGTTGGGCAGCTCCTTGTATAGTAGCTTCTTCCCTTGGGTCATTCATTTCTTTTCCTTCCTTCCTTTTTCCCTCTCTCCCTCTTCCCTCCTTCCTTCCTTTCTTTTTTTATTTCCTTCTTTATTCCTTTTTTCCCTCCTCCCTTCATCCCTTCCCTCCCTTCTCTCTCTCTTCTTTCTTTCTTCTTTCTTTCTTTCTTTCTTTCTTTCTTTCTTTCTTTCTTTCTTTCTTTCTTTCTTTCTTCTCTCTCTCTCTCTCTCTCTCTCTCTCTCTCTCTCTCTCTCTCTCTCTCTCTCTCTCTCTCTCTCTCTCTCTTTCTTTCTTTCTCTCTCTCTCCTGGAGATTATTATGCCAAAGTAAATAAGCCCGTCAGAGAAAGAAAAATGTCATATGATCTTACTTATACAATCTGTGGAACCCCCATTTCATATGAAGCACTTTAAGGTACCTTTTGATATACACACTAGAAAAATTGGGCGCGTTTCCCTGCTCTTTGTTTTTTAGTGTAGGACCATCAGAGAGAACTGATACATCACCTGAAGCACCAATTAACTACCAGGAAGACCTGCCTGAACCATAAGACACAAAAAAGTTGGTCTGGGCTATAAAAGACACCTTCAAAGCATTTCTGGACAGAAGGCATTCTGGCTCTGTTTTAATTAATAGCCTAAAGTAATTCACATTCAATATATTAAACATTTCTGTGCTGATGATGACATTAAAATGCCTCCAACAGTGCATTCCTTTGTGCCCTGTTGATTTTACATACAGTCCGAAGTTCAGTTCCATGAAGTTCTTATGTGCCACCTTCCATGTACAGACTCAGGCCTTGAAGGGCTCAGCATAGTAGGTAAGGGATTCATGTATAAACGGGTCAAGTAAAAGGAAGATGCTGATAAACACCACGGTAGGTCCATACACACAAAGCCTGGTAACATATTTAGGGATGTTGCCAGCCTTTATACATGTTTGTTGAAATATTTAGTTGTCATGTATCTTAATTTTAATCATGAATTATGAAAGCATGAGACCTAAGGAATCTTCCCTGTTGGGAGATGGTTGTGGAATATATACAATTTATATTTTTGCATTTTTATGTGACACATTTGGATTTTTCACAAACAAAATTGAATTTACCCTAGTTCTGATAAACATGTAGCAAACGGAAATATGTGGAAGTAGTCTAAGACTTAAGAGAACTGGAGGCCCCCCACATCCACACTCATTCAGCCGTTTATTGTAAAAGCGATGCTTGAGAAATGGCAGAAGGGGGCCTTTGTCTCTAAACCAACTGATATAAAACCGGTAACTTAGAGGGAGCGGGGTTAGTGAGGAGGGAAGGCCGAGTGATGCTGCTGCCATCAGAAAGGTAAAGGGAGGGAAGTGCTCACACTGAGAGGCTGGAATCGGCCTCATTACTGCGCAGAAGGGGCTAGTAGGTACTTGGAGTTGATGAGGCTGCGGAAAAACATGGCCATGCTGGTCTGTGTCGGCCAGTCCGACGGGAGGGCAGAGAGGATGAAGCCAGACAGGTGTTCCAGTTTGGGGAGAGAATATTTCAGCTCAGATTCAGAGAAAATGTAGACATTTAAAAAACAAAGAACAGATACATGAACACAGAGCAGAGTAATGAAAGAAATAAAGATTCTTGCCCTGGCTGGTGTGGCTCAGTGGATTGAGTGCTGGCCTGCAAACCAAAGAGTCGCCGGTTCAATTCCCAGTCAGGGCACACGCCTGGGTTGCAGGCCAGGTCCCCAGTTGGGGGCACACAAGAGGCAGCCACACATTGATGTTTCTCTCCCTCTCTTTCTCCCTTCCCTCCCCTCTGTCTAAAAATAAATAAATAAAATCTTAAAAAAAAGAAAGAAATAAAGATTCTTTAAAGAAAATTCTGATTATATAACCACAAAAACCTGAAAAGGAGTTTATAAAAGTAGGAGGGAGGGGTTGAGAGATAGAGAGATAGAAGGAAAAAAGAGCAATATTGTAAAAAAAAAAAAAAAAAAAGTGGACTTCTCTAGTAAAATCAGCTTAAAAGAGAGCATAGACTACCGTAAATATGGGGGCATGACCCCTCACAATTGTACAGGCACCTAAAGGTTTGACAATGGCAAGCCTCAAATGAACTAAAGATGGTGAGAAGAGGTTTGTGCAGGTGTGTGGACAGAGCCGCTGTCGGGCAGGTGTGCTCTGGGAAGAGATGGCAGAGTAAGCGCCAAACCACACTGGCTCAGGTTACCTCCATTTTTATGATCAGAGAAAATAATCATCACCCTGTAAAAGGATGAAAAATAAAAATAAGAGAAAATTGAAGTCAAAGTAGTTGAGACGATGATAAAGGTGCATCCTATTGATTTAAGCGAGTTCACATCTATAGGACTAGATGAATTGTTTTCCACAGAGGACACTGAGGAAATTATGATTGCAATCTCAGTAACAGTTTCTATAATTTTTGAGACATCGTGGACAAGAGAGGTGTGAGTAGATAGGAGGTGGGCAGAGCCAACATTTTAAAGAGATAGAGAAGACAGTCCTGGAAATTAAAGACCAATGAAGCTGTATTTAAAGCCTAGTAAAATTCTGAACATATCTATTCATTCATCATCACTCATTCGTCTGTAGATTCCTCCACCCATGAATTTCTACTGGTTGAATATCTATTGTGTGCTAGCACTAGCGATGTACTAGAAAACAAAATATAGATAGTCTTAGTTCTACTAGGACTTACATTCATGTAAGGGAATTATAAAAGCATGATCTGTGAATTCTAAGAAGGTAATGGTGTGATCTTGCAAAGGCTAATGTGAAAATCAAGGCATGGGGTTGGGGGTTGGCATTATCCCTGTATTAGTCAGGACTTTTCCATCACCAGTGCCAGAAACTCAATTAAAATTGGCCAAAGCAAAGGGGTGTTCCAAGGCCCATGTACGTGAGAAGTCCATGAATAGTCCTGGCTTCAAGACCGGTTGGATATATAAGCCCAGACACCACCTGCTACCAGGACTTTGTCTCCATGTCTCTGCTAGGGTTTCTTTGATTCTTCCATTATCCCCACTTTTTTTTTTTTTTTTTTGATAGTAGACATAGTTTATGGTAGCTCCAGGCTCAAGCTCTATCTTCACAGCAATTCCAATGACGAGAGGATATATTTTTCCCCACAGCTCAAATGAAATTCCAGAATGAAGTTCACAGGGGTCGCATGTACCTCCATGAATCAGCTATGTAGCTAAAGAAAACCAGATAAACTGATGGTCCTGGCTTGGGTCAAGGCCAAATGCCCTCTCTTGTACAAGGGATAGAGTCAGCCCTTCTACAAGGACTGAGAGTCAGTGGGAGAAGAGTGATTCCCTTTGGAGAGCAAAGGATGCTGGGCAGGCAAAGTGAAGCCTCTGCTCTAGTGCCCCTATGGGCTGTGCTGGACAGAAGCCTCTGGAGCATCGGGACTCATTTTCTACCTCATACCGTCTTTCATTTCCTTTTGTTTAGTTTTGTTTTTCCTTTTCCTATCTGCACGGGCTAGAACCTCCAACACAATATGGGATAAAAGTGGTCAAAGTGGGCATCACTGCTCTGTTCCTGATCTGAGGGGAAGACAGTCAGTCTATTAAGCATTCATATCACTAAGAATGATGTTAGATGCAGGCTTTTTGTAGATTCTCTTACCATGTCGAGCAAGTACCCTTCTATTCTAAGTTAGTTGAGAGTCCGCATCATGAATGAATATTATATTTCATCAAATGCTTTTTCTTTATCTAGTTTTTAATTTGGTGATCTGTGTCTCCTTTTTTCCTTGATAAGTTTAGCTAAAAAAGTCTTGATCTTTTCAAAGAACCAGCTTTTTTTTCATTAATTTTCACTATTGCTTATCTGCCTTGTACTTTAAAGAGGCCATTGGCAAACACATTTTTTCCTGGCTAGACAACGGTCATATAAGGAGTCAGGAAAGGCAAGGATGGGATGTGAAAATGGAACTCAAGCCTCTGAAGGAATGCATTACAGAAGAAGAAAGGGGAAGACTCTCTCATCCTCCAGAAGCTAGAACTCAGCTCACTGTGTACAAGTTAAAGAAATGTCACCGTGAACAGCATCGCCGCCATCTTAAAACACAGGTTCCAGAATCAGAATCATGAATCAGAGTTTCTTATATTCAGCCAAAGTTGATAGAGGATAACCCATTGCATAAATTATTCCTCAGGGAAACTACTCATATGCAATTTTTCTGTACGAAGATGGTAGAGAATCTAGAAACACAAGTTTGGCCAAACAGAAGATAATGATTGAAGACTCACTTTCTATGTGGTCACTTTATGACAAAATGCAGATCAGCTGCCTTGTTCATTCAGAAACAATGCAAAAACCCTCAGCACCCCCTCCACCCAATTTATAAAAGTCAATATTATTTAAAAACAGAACAAGTTAGAATTAGGACAAAACCCATCTAGTAATTCAATTAAAACAGAACATTTACTCAGGCTGTTGTAGTGGCATCTTGCCTTTTTCTCAGTTGCTGTGGGCTTGTGATTTTCATTTATGCAATAGTACTTGGCTAGTTGGAGCCATTACATCCCATCCTGTGTTGTCAGCTGGGTCCTGAGGTTATTCCAGCAACTGAAGAAAAGCCAGTGTCTACCTGCTTTCAGAGCTTTGGAGATAAACCCAGAGAGCAGTAGGGAAGTGGGTGAGTTACCGCTCTCAGTATGGAGTGTGAGGCTTCCTGTGTGATGTGGCACCACCTCCCCTTTCACTGCGGTGGGTGCTTCTCAGAGCTCATGATACATAATGTGTGTGCTGAGTGGGAGCTTTGAGTAACGGAACCCGCTAACACTGAGAACTTTATTAGAGACAAACTGTCTCAGATGTTCTTAGAGCTATTTTTACCCCCTCCCCTCCATTGTTAAAGCTTGTAATTCTTGTTTTTTAAAGCCCTTTGTTTGGAGACACTCATTGATAACACGCCTGGGAAAAAAATGTAGATTTTGTTTTTCCTTAGAAAACGTTCCCATGAGACTTTAGAACCATGTAAGCATAATGCTCTGATTACTCAAGTGGGTGGATTTTGTCTTCCCTGTTTTTCATTCTTTAATAACCTTAAGAGATCCAAACTTTCTTCATTCACCCTGAAGTACATACCGAGTGCTGTATGATCCCTTTGCTGAGAGGGAAAAGGAAGGCCACACTTACCAGAGACCCTCTGTGTGGCTGCCTCAGTTGGAGCTCAACAACACCCAGCAGCTCCTGAGCACCCTGCAAGGAGAGAGCAGGTTCTATAATATTAGAGAAACAGTTGAGATGGTTCAGCGCAGCAGTGGCCTCCCAGAGCACCCACAGCCAGGGTTCAAAGGGGAGCAGTTGCTGCGCCGTTCCTGTGAACACCTGCCAGGTGGGCGTGTAGACTCAGTCTCGCTGGATCCACCCAGTCATCAGGAAGAGCTGGAAATCAGCCACGTGCTCATGGAAGGAAGAAAGGAAAAGGCAGTGCACTTGGCCTGGAAAGAAGACATAACAGACCTCGGCAATAAATCCCATCGGCTGGAAGAGGTCGTGTGGTCACTGTAACTGCACAGGAGTCTGGGAAAGTGTTTCCCTCCTCCGTCATTGTCGTGGGAGCAGGCCAGGGCGAAGGGGCGGAGGAATGGGTGTTGAGCTAACTAACGTGAGCTGCCCGCCGACACATAGACATTATTTTAAATATTGGCTCTACATTGAAGGAAACAAACCAGGCCTGCGAGCCAGATACAGGCGACAGACCTTGAACTCATAACCTCTACATAAAAAACACACCGGTGTCTATCCTTGGGGCCTCGCTGCCTGCCCCTTCAGGGAGGCACTTTCCTGACTCAGTGGCCCTGAGCCTTCTACCGCCAAGGACCTGTCTTACTTCTTTTTCTGTTTTCTCTGTGGAATCCATCTGTTGGAACATTCTGTCTACAAACTCCTTTTCTTAGGTAGTAATGAGTTTTTCCATTTAAAAAAATTCAACAGAGACTTGTACAACCGCCAGCCACAGCCTCAGATCAGCATAGGATAACCAGCAGGAGAGCTGGCGTAATTCCAGACAACAGTAAAAAAAAAAAATTTTTTTTTTTTAGAAAGACATTGCAATTAGACTGTATAGTTTTATCTCGGATAAATTAACACATTCCACTAGGACGGGGGCTGCTTGCTTCTTCTGTGAGGAATCGGATAGTGAATACTACAGGCTTGTGGACCACGTGGGCTGTGGTGCCGCCGTCCCACTCCGTGCCTTGTAGTACAATAGCAGTCACGCGCAGTGCAGAAATGGGGGGGAGGGGGTACGGCTACGTGCCAGTGCAGCTCCATTGACCAAAATAAATAAATAAATAAATGCTGCGGGTCAGATTTAGCCAGTGGACCATAGTTTGCTGAACCTTGTGTGAGGCATTAAAAGGTATTAAATTTTTTTCACGCGGTTTCTTGCTTTCCTGGAACTTGAGGGGTCCTCACTGGGAACTCTGACTTGGATATGAGCCTTGTCCTGGTCCAGCCTCAGCCCCTCCCACAATGTGGACAATGAAGTGAAATGCTGTAGGGAAGTGACAGGGTGGTGTGGAGAGCTGCGGGCTTGCCAAAGAGGGAGTAAGTGTGTTTTTTTTAGGGACGGGGTTAGGAGAATCTCTGGATAAAAGGAGATGAAAGCCTAGGGATTGGCCAACTCTGCTAGAATGGCTGTCATGGAATTTCTGGAAAAGAAGACAGGAATGTGAGAAACCTGTGGCAACACCAGGCAGCTCCCTGTAATGCACTGAAGAAGCTTTAATGAGAAGAATGGGAAGGTGTGTCCATTTAGAATGTCCTTGGAATTCACAGTAATACCAGGAGCCCGAGGGCGTGGATCCAGAGGAGCCCATAAGAGCCTAGGTAGAAGAGGCCAGAGAAATGCAGAAGTGTGGTTAAGGATGCTCTAAAAGGGGGGCCCTTAGGGGAGCCTACAGGAATCCTAGTTGGCTGGGCAGTAGCTTCAGAATAAAAAGCAAAAGGTAGAAAGTGAAGGGATATAGTTAATCAAAAAGCAACGCGCTGTTGGTAATCACCACAGCAGAGGCCTGCAAGGTGGGAGATGAAAGTACACCCTCAGATTTAAAGTTCTGTTGCCTTTCTACTCAGGTCACTCCTCAGTGAGGACAGGGCACCTCAGGCCTTCTCAGACCACTTTGCTCATTTCTGAAGGTATGTGCCAGGACCACAGAGGTTTTGTTTCTTCTTTTTCAAACAGCAATTGTTCATTGATTTTCTCTCCATTTAAGTGTTTCAGTAATTATAAACAGTATGTATGCACTTTGAAAACATATAACAATAAGGAAATATAAAAATAAAAATGAAAATATTCAGTCTCTACCACTCCCAGTGTACCACAAAAGCAGTAATAACTATAAATTATTTGGTGTGTGTCTTTCTAGATTTTTATCAAGCTATATACAAGCAGATAAAAAATGTGATCATATCCTCAGTACTATTTTGCCATTTTTATTCAATGAATACATAAATATATTGTGCAGTCTGTGTGTGTGTGAGAGAGAGAGAGAGAGACTCTGCCTAAGGCTTTTTGATGACTGCATATTATTCCCCATCACTGTGCACTCTAATGTCTGACCTCTCCCCAGACTGATAGGCATCCAGATAGCAGCTAGTTTTTCACTCTTATAAGCATTTCAGTACTTCATCTCTTCACGCAGATGCACTAAATGTAGGACTGAATTCTAGAAATGCTATTGCTAGACTGAAGATAGGCCATTTCATTTTGTCAGGTACTACCAAATTGCCTTCTCAAGTGTCTTACCAATTTATACAGCCAGCAAGAGCATTGGAAAGTCTTCTTTGTCGCCACAGCCTCTCCAGCTCTGGATATTATCAACATGGACTGTTCCACTGCTGTTGTTATGTGCATTTCTCTTGGGAACTTAATCTTGAGAACCAGGTTCTTCCTACATAGATAAAAATTGTCCAAGATGAGCATTTTATAGCTCCTTTACCCCCACCCCCCATCACGGGTTTCAATAATTCCAAAATGCAAATGGTTGCACTGCTTCGTTGTTTTTTAAGTCCTGAAATAATGGAAAATTTATAAAGAGCTTCCACTTTTTATTACATCTGACATTTAATGAGAAGTCATTGGAAGTGCTGGAGATTGGGATGAACAGTGTGTTACTGAGATTAACTGAGAACCCTTATCCTTCTCCTGTCCTCCATCTGCTCTCCCAGTCATTGATGTGCCACTATTTTGCTGACATTGGGATGGAAAAGCCATCCCACAATATCGATCTAGGCTGAATACTACCAAAATGAATAGCATCATGTTTACTTAATGTTTGTAGGGCACTTGATCTCTTAGAGATTTCTGAGTTGTGGTTGTATGAATGAATCCTATTACTTGTATTTTTAAAATTATTGTATCACCTTCAGGAACTATTTGTGTTATAATTTTAATCAGGTTGATATACTAGATTATTAACTGTTTACTTGAGTATACATGAAGTGTAAAGGTCACAAATCTACAGTCTGGTGCATTTTTACAAGCTGAACACACAGAAAAGCAGCACCTGGAGAAATGGCCTGACCGGTCTCTAGGAGCCCCTGAGCCCTGCCAGTCACTATTCCACAGACTTGTATAGCATGCGTTAGTTTGCCTGTTTGTATTTTATAGAAATGGAATCATGCAGTGTGTTCTCCTTTGTGTCTTTTAAAATATTATAATAAAATATAATAATTTAATAGCTAACATTTAATACAGACTAACAATGCATGACATACTTTTCTAAGCACTTCATATGCATTATATTAAACACAAGTGTGCTTAGTATGTATCACACTGGATGTTTCACATTTTACTTTGAAGTAACTCTAGTTGGTGTAGAGATGTCAAAGGTATATATTTCCTTTTCACATGTCCAATTTACATATCTTCTTTCTTAAATAAGTAATTTATTAAAATTGGGAACTTCTTCAGAGTCATAATTGCACAAAAAGTTCCCCATCAGCTCTCTTTGCAGAAGTTGGTAATTATTCTTGAATAAACATGTTAAGATGTGCTGGGATTCTAAGAAGTTGTGCCTCTAAATATATCATTTTAAATTCAACACTTAAAAGCTGTGAAGCTTTGGAGATAGCTAAATAAATTAATGCTCAAGTTCACCCTAGGTAAGAAGGGCCGTGAGGATTAAGCACCTGCCTTTGTCAATTTCCTTTTCAGGAAATGATGACCTATCAGGGAGGACATAAATCACTCCTATGCCCAAATTAGATTGAAAATCGGAGGTTTAAAAGTTGCCTTTACCTGAAGACTCTAATATTAGACCTCCAGCTTTATCACTTCCCCACAGAGACAACTCTTGCTGGTGTTCACAGAATAGTGCTGTTCTGTTTCTATTACTAAAGAGGTTGAATGCTCTCCTGAAGCAAATGTGAACAAAGCCAGCACTATCTCCCTTTATGAAAGATGCCCCATGGAATAGTTTTAAGGAGAGTCTCGTGATTAGGTAATTACGCACATCACTCTGCACAAGAACCTGGCCCCCAGCCTCACTCAGACTCGGGGTGCTCTCACCTGCTGTGCTGAAAGTGTACCTACCCTCATCTCACTGACTCCCCAACGTGGCATTTTCTCAATGCCATGGGAAGTAACTAGGAAATAATATTAATTTCTAAATTGGGACCATGCCTGATAACAAAAACAAACAAACAAGAAAAAAAGGTTATAGTCACTGGTAACTATAAAGAGTTCTATTTTTCAGGGCTAAATATAGACATCTGCTCTGGGAAAAATTTAAACACAAAGCACACTTTGCAAAACACCTTGGTCAATCAAATCTGGATGCTCTGGTCAAAGACAGAAGTTAGGCAGTTCTGTGAGCAATGTAGAAGCAGAAATTGGACCTCAGAGGTTCCTTTCGTGCTGGGAGTTCAGAGCCTGTTGGTTCTGTGGGACAGAGAGCTTTCCCTGACCTGCTCTATGGCCTGCGTGGAGCCTGGACGAGAGTGGAAAACATCTGCTGAATAACGAGGAGCCTCCGTCCAGCCCCTGCTAAATTCCTGCTAACTCATGAAAAAAATGCACAAAAGTTAGTGAAAAGAATGCAGCTGCTTTGCATGAAGAGAGGCACGCGAATTTACTGGTTGGAGGAAGGTTTCAAGGAAAGCATTCTACATGAGCGGTCAAGAGCACAGGTCATAAAAATATAGGCAAGTAATTTAAAAGGTTTTATAAGTATATTTTTAGCATAAGTATGTCCTATGCAATGCTTGGGGCATACTTATACTAAAAACAGTTATTTCTTATTTGTACAATATTTAGGACATGCTTATACTTAAAAAAAGTTCTTTCTTATTTATGTGCAATTCAAATTTAGCCTAACCGAGCTTCTTCTTTTTTTTTTTTTTTTTTTGAAAACTCTAACTCAGTCCTGCGAGTCTCATTTTTATAGTGTTTAGTTTTCAGGCAATAATTCCTAACTAGGTGGAGGGACTGTTTTTCCAGAGTCATGTGGGTTTAACTGTTTTAGTTGATCAATCTTAACTTTTTTCATGAACTTCTCCATTAAAATGAAGGATGAATCATTTGTTAAAGAATTGATAGAGCTTCCCAAGACAGTACTTATGATCAGAGCAGGGACTGTTATCTGAATGCTGGCCAAGTGAGATGGTCTCAAGACTGTGTGCATGACCTTCACTGAAAATATGGTTTTTCATGGGACAGTGTCTACTTGAGGAAGGTTTCTGTTGGCAGGACTATTTATCTCTTAGCATAGGTCTTTAATTTTATAACTGGTATTGATGAAGATATGAGGAGTAGAAATACTTGATGTACTAATGGCACATCATTCTTATTGATACTTCTGATAACAGAGTCAGGAATCAAAAATAATTCGGTAGGCTGAAATGCTGGGCTGAATTATTAACAATTAACGTAATAAAAACAAATATAAGATTTTGTACTTGGGTCCAAACAGTGAACTCCACTAGTTAAATATGTGAGGAGCCATGACTTAGTAGAAGCAGAAATAAAAGCAAGAGCTGGCATTTAAACTTAATTTTAAAATCAATATGTTGTATTACTGAATTTCTTTCTCCTTCCATCCTCCTCCTCCTCCTCCTCCTCCTCCTCCTCCTCCTCCTCCTCCTCCTCCTCTCTCTCTTTCTGTTTTTCTTACGGCACACCTTTGAGTGAGGGGTTGTATGAGCCTTTAGGATGGCTGAATCAAATTATTCTGGGGGCCTGTTTTTATTTCTTTGGTAAAATAGCTCATAACTCTTTATGTAAAGTACCTTTCATCTCAAGATCTGTGTGCTGTTTGGATAAAAGACATAGCTGCCTCCCAACGTGTTTTCCTAGAGCTGGGTGGTTAAAGAAGAATGTTAAAAGGATCTACATGGAAAAACAATTTATAATACTCTGGTTCTTGGGCCAGTGGCTCTCCAACTTAAGTGTATATCAAAACTGTGGGCCCTGCTTCAGAGGTCTGACTCAGAAAATCAGGAATGGGCCCAAGAATGTTCTTTTCTAATAAGTTCTAACAATGGTAGCACTGCTGGTCTAGACCTTACTTTGGAAGTCACTGCTGCAGGCCGTAAGGTTTGTATTAAAAGTTCCTGTCCTACCTATGGAAGTCTATGACCAAGACAAATTTGGACCCACACTCTGAAAATACATAGAAATGACCCTTCGTGTCTATTGCCCTTATGTGGGGTCAGACTTATGTCAGTTTAAGGCAAGGATAGATGGGAGAGCGTGGCTTGGTCCATCCACTTGCTCCTTGGGTTTCAAGTTCTGTGGTCTTCATCAATCCCTCTGAGAGTTCACCTCAGCGCAGAGCAGAGGTGTTTCATCAGGCCTCTGTGCCGTGACGTCTGCACAGCATCACCATGACCAAAATGGGGCCACAGGATGGGGTTCAGCTTCTTGTCAAGACCTCATGTGTTATTTACACAGATGGCAATGCAGAGTTCTCCATTCTGTTTGGATAAGAAAAGAAAAATAATAACTGGCATTAAACTAAACCCAAAATGCCTGTTCCCTGTTGATAGGATGGCCACACTCTTTGTTACATTGTCACTTTTTCTTTTCTTAGAGCAGCTCTAACACAAACCATAACTCATGCAGTGTGCCAGCCTCAGAGATATCAAGACCCATTTACATATATATTCACAATCGTGTTTCCAAAGCTGTTTCCTTGTTTCCCCTTGCTGCTGTTTTACTTTTCATTGGCGGTCTGATGAAGCAATTTTTAACTGAGGCTATTTACACATGCACACACACACACACGGAATCTAGACGAATTATAAATTCCATGAGAACAGGTCCGCATCTGTTTTCTCAGTGATTTATTACTCACCCTAATACAGAACCTTGCACATCGTAGATGCACACAATTTGTGACTGACTGATGAAAACATGGATATATCTTTTCAAGCCAGTGATCATGGAGGTTACTTGTTAGTCCATCAGGTCTTATCTTTGAACATGAAGGAACTTTGTTTTTACTGTGGACCAAATGCAGATTTTTTTGAGTTAAGCTTCAATAATATTGACTTGTTCCCTTCTAAAGTTATTTTTTAGGAAAGATAGTATTTTGATAATTTACAGGCTTAATGTTTATTCATCGATCATATCTATGGCATTTATTTTTAAATGTTTTAAGTAACTTATTAAAATTCAATTACACAAAGGTAAATATGTTAAGATGACATAAAATATAATACAGAATAACAACAATGGGATGTACTTATTAAAATTCAGTAGCAAATTTGCTTTGAGTTTCCACATAACCATGGAAAAAATGGAAACGTGCTGGCTTAAATAGTTCTCATTGTTTGATTAAAACAAGAAAAGAAAAACACACCAATTAATGGGAAGACAAAATTTTTCCCCTTCGGCATTTATTTATTTCCCCTTTGGCATGTATCTTAAGAGCCTGTACTGAAAAGAGCTCCCAGTTACACAAGGAATAGCTTTTTCAGCAGCTATTTTGCCAGAGGTGTAAAAACATTCTATGCCTGGTTACTTTGTATATTTTAGCTCAGCAAAGACATAAAAGAGAATCATGATAAAGTGAATGCATTCCCACAGAGAGCTAAGCTTCCTGGTGTGGGACTTGGTTCAGGAATAGAACTCAGTGAACTGAGAGGATTAAATGATCAATGTTTTTTTCAGATTAGCCCTCTCAGATATCAATGGTCTCCACTAACCTTACAGGAGATAATGAGGTAATTTTAATAGTGAGCATATTGAGCGACTGCAGAGCCTCTGAAGTATGGAAAGATGACTCAACTGCAACATCACGTGGCCTGTGTCAGCATTGGTCCTCTGCGAGGGCACCGCTGTCCCAAGCCTGAGACACTGTCTGGTGGGGACTCCTGAGATGCCACAAACTGGTGTGTCTCTTAATTGGGCTCCTCAAGAAAAGACAAAGCTGTGAGTGCAAGTACTTTATGAAGGAGGTGCAGGATCACCAGAAATGAACAGGAGACGAAGAAAGGTAGAGAGCCAAGGCAGGGTGCAATATGAAGCCATGGTAGGTAACTAAAGTTTAATCCTGTAAGAAAACTCTGGAAACAATGCAGAGTTTCATTGCCTCAGAGTTATCCCACCAAGGAAAGAGGGAAAAGGGACATTGATACATCAGTTCCTTTATTTGATTCTTTTCATTTGTATTATATTTTTTCCATTACCACCTCCCCCACTCCCACAATCATCACACTGTTGTCCATACTCATGAGAGTATTTTCCTTCTTGCTCAATTCCTCCCCTCCCTAAGCCCACCCCGTAGCTGTCAGCCTGCTCTCTATCTATGGCTCTATCTCTATTTCGCTTGTTAGTTCAGTTTGTTCTTTAGTTTCCACAGGTGAGTGAAATCATATGGTATTTGTCTCTCTCTCACTGGCTTATTTCACTTAGCATAATGTTCTCCAGGTCCATCCGTGCTGTTACGAGAGTAAAATTTTCTTCTTTTTAAGGCTGAGTAGTACTTCATTGTATAAATGCCCCACAGTTGTTTTATCCACTATCTACTGATGGACACTTAGGCTGCTTCCATATCTTGGCGACTGTAAATAACACTGCAAAGAACGTAGGGGTGCTTATGTTCTTTTGAGTGAGTGTTTTGGGTTTCTTCTGATATAGTCCCAGAAGTGAAATCGCTGGGTTGAAAAGCAGTTTCATTTTAATTTTTTGAGGTATCTCCATACTGTTTCGAGTGTTTTCGCTCCAACCCCCGTGGCAGAGGGCTACTCCCACGAAAAAGGTATTAATTCCAGGGCACTTCCCACCAGAGGGGCTTCAGGACCACCACATATGCAGGCAGAGAGTCTTCTGTGATTCTGGGAGAGAAGTTCTCAGACACGGAGCTACAGACCTTGCCATCAGAAGTGGCTGGGAGCACGAGGAAAGGGGTAGGGTCTGCGGGATTTGGTGTCACACTGGCAGCTCCTCCTCTGGTGTGTACGATGGCTTTGCGATGCAGCGGTCACTGTATTACATAACTATGCAGAATGTATCAGGTCTTTATCAGATAGTCACAGTGACTTGCCTCTATCAGTTCTCTTTCCCTCAAGTAGAAAATCTCACCATAGTTTCTGTGTATTTCTAGCACCTCTCCACACTTACCAATCTCCTTTTTCACAGAAGAGAAAGTAGACATCAAGATCATTATATTTTGCAAGCACCTTTATCTAGTTAAGAATGTCCTAATGTAGTATTTCTACTGGGACTTATCTGTAAGGGTACCTTCTATTAGTGTAAGACCATATTGTTTTTCTATCTTTATTGATAATGTGATTTCCTTTTTAAATAAGGGTATTTAAGTAACAAGTAAAAGTCAATGTACAAGAAGAAATTTATGACATTAAAAATATATCTAGAGATGTGCTGGTATATATTTGAGAATGAACTCTCTGGAAAATATCTATAATTTGTAGCATTTGCCTATTTCTAGGTGTAAATACTTCCATCAGGACTGAGTCAGACATAGTTACCAATATGAGATCACTCGGGAAGAATGCACTGTTGCGTCTCCTAAACTGGAATAAGCCAGCTCCATCCCACCTCTTGGTGCCAACCAAAGGTAATCAGCCTTGTAAAGGTCATGTGCCAGTCGCAGAGCACTCCATGGGTAAAATGAGGAGGCAGAACTTGTGTTCTCCTCCAAATAGTCCCCAAATTTGGTAGTTACGTGAGTTACAGGAATGCCAGCTGACAGAACGGTAACAATTACTCACATACCTAAACCAATGTTTGGGTGAGATTCCTGCGTACACACTTTCAAGTACATAACTGACGCTATAAGAAGGTAGAAACCTATTTTTTTTAAAGTGGAGATGAAATGCACTAATCAGTCTCCTCCATAATTGTGGCTGTTTCTTATCCCTCCAGAATGAGGGCTTTTAAGAAGCACTTCCATCCCTCCAGTCCCTATTAGCTGTCCCAGGTCCCCGAAGCCCTAAATGTTTTAAATCTGTTTCTCAATTCTGTTTGTTATTGGTATTTTTGGTAATATTTATGAGTCCTTGGTTTGTGTGGGTATATTTCATTCCACTATAGATTAGATGCTCTGCTTAAAATTTGGAAATGAAAGTCTCAGTAAAAATGCTGGTCGGTCACATATATACATTGCCTTGAGCAAATTACCCCCTTGCTGAATCGCATTTTTTTCATACATATAAAATGAAGAAGGTAAAATGAACCAACTCACGAAGTAATTAGCCTTAACAGTTACAATTGTGGTTATTATTGTCATCACTACTTACCCCATAGATTCATTCGGATTTTGCAATCATTTTAGTGCCCTGTTCCATCGTTTCTTTTTTAAATTCCA
The DNA here is from genome assembly GCF_987537825.1 of Furipterus horrens. Classification (NCBI taxonomy): domain Eukaryota; kingdom Metazoa; phylum Chordata; class Mammalia; order Chiroptera; family Furipteridae; genus Furipterus; species Furipterus horrens. Next base: position 26,590,858 of record NW_028327183.1, read on the forward strand.
GATTAGACTCAGGTGAGGTTGGCAAAGAGGAGCAAGCTGGATTCTTCTTATTTGCCTCACCTGAGCTGGCTCCTACTTCACACGTCTCCCAAGATGTTTGCAGAAAACTAATCAGCATCTACATTTGTTTTCTAATTTTCTTTCGCTCACACATACCATGGCCACTTGATTAGCAATCAGCAGCGAGTTGGCAGTCGTACACAAGCCCCATTCCCCCTAATCAGGGATGCAGGAAGCAAACGCTGGTGTTTAGAGGGAACCCTTTTTTGAGCTCTTGTCCCATGACTCCTAATTGTTGTATTTCTCAAACTCAACCCAGCTGCAAGCTTTATTAGGGAAACATTTATTCAGATAACAAGCCTTGAGTATGAAAAAGGAATAATTATTTTGCAAATTCATTTGAATCGATGTATGCTATAGTGCAACTGGTCTCCCAAGTGGAGAAGGTGCACACTGGGTCTGAAATGTTGCTTTGTAGACGGATAATACACTGAGCATATGACAGGGAGCTCCTGGAACTTGATAGAAAAATAGACAAATGCAAAGATACCAGCAAAATAAGAGGTAAAAAAGTAATCAAAACTGTGAAAACTAACCATGGTAAACTAAATGCCTAAGTTTCATTTATGAGTATGTTCACTCATTCATTCATTCATTCATTCGCTTTCCATCAAATATTTTGAGTTCCTATTATAAACCTTGCTCTCAAAGGGCTTAACGGGAGAGGAGCATTGAAACTATGTAACTGATGTCACGGGCTCTCCTAACCTATGAAATCTAAATAACATTGACGCCCACCTTCATTCTACCGCCTGTGGACATTCACCGATATCTGAGAAATGTTTGGAATTTCAGGGGGCTCACATGCCAATGCTCACCTCTAGTTCCAACATCATGCTTCTGCTTATTTAGTTGTTCTGCCTTATCATTCTCTTCATATTCCACAATTCACTTATAGAAGATAGCCCTGCCCTTTAGTTTCACAAAAATTTGCATACACTCTGTGTGGTTAGCACACATTGTTGAAATTCTGGAAAGTTATATTTGGAGTTTAATATTCCCAGTGGAATATTCTTAAGTGTACTTCAGGCACCAGACACATTTTTTGGGGGGGCTGCCTACACCCAGCTCTATTCCTCACATCTCACATTTTTCTTTTCCTGTTTCTTTTCTCATCTCTCCTTTCTTTAATTCTCTACCAAGTGTGCTGGGTTTGTTACATGCTTTCAGCATATTCTCTGCTCCTGCTCCTTCACCAAATTCCAGTCTCAGCTACTTCTATCCAGACCCAAAGTGCTCTGCAAAATAAAACAGCTTTTTTGCATTTAAAAGAAATTTCCCTTAGTGGTAATTTAAGAAATTTAAAAATATATTCTGAATGTAAGTCTTTGTCAAATGTGTGCATCACATGTCTCGTCTCTTAGACTATGGCTTACCTTTCGCTTCATTATTGGTGTCTTGATAAACAGATGTTTTATATATTAATGAAGAACAACAATTAATTTTTCTATTTCCTTATTGTTTTTTTGTGTCTTGTTTAAGAAATATTTACATACCCCATGGTCATGAACATTTTCTATTATATCTTCTAAAAGCTTGAGTTTTTAACTTTTATGATTAATTTTGTATATAGTGTGAGGTACGGTCAAGATTGATTATTTTTTCCCTAATTGCTCTAGCACCATTTATTGAGAAACTATCCTTTCCCCTACTGGATTATTGCAACCTCTTTGTCATAAATCAAATGGCCACATATGTGTGGTCCATTTCTGTTCTCTGTTCTATTTCCCTGGCTTTTACATCTATCCTTCTACCAGCACATGGATGGTAACTTTTAATCATTTTCCCTTTTACATAGTCACTTAAAATACTCTGTAATAAATGCTCTGACAGTAGAAATCCATGCTATCGTATGTGCCAGAGGACCACATGGAGGGCTTTCCCAGTGGATATCATTTACGTGAGAAGCATGTCATAGGCTTGCACCCCGGGCATTCTCACTGGGCATTTTTCTCATTTAAGGTGGGTGCACTGATCTGCCTGATGTAAAGCATGCTGCATATACACTGGCCTGGGACAATGCCAATAAAACAAGAAAGATACGCAGGTAGAGACAGAATAACTTCATTGTAAGGATGTGAAACTGAAGCTCAAAGAGAGTATGTGACTTGCCAGAGCTGGTGACTTATGATGTCCTTATTGGGACTCAGGTTCCCCAGCACATCCAGCTTCTCCCTGTGCTATTGCATTCCCTCTGGTTACAGAGGTCACTGAGCTGGGATGCGGTGATCCCGAGGTCTGCACTCAGTTCCTCTGTTTAGCTCTGAAGTCTGTACTCTCTCCAGTATCCTTGATTGCCTTCCTAGAAAAACTGAATTATTTGTATGCTGAAGAAGGAATGAGCTAATTGATTCTCATTTTAATATAATAACTCTGCTCTAGCACTATCAATATGTGTCTAAAATACCTTATGGTGCATGACTAATTGCACTTTTGAATTATATACATTTAATTACGTATTTGATTTGATTGTTTAGCATTTAGAGTTATTGTCATTTCCCACGTACTGATCTTCTGTTCTTACATTCTAATTGCTTTTGCTGCAGACTCCTTCCTTATGCACAGAAAAGAAATTCAGGCATGATTTCATCTTTCCACATGAATGTGTTATGTATTGCTTTAGTGGCATGAGTCAGATGATAGCACAGAATAGATCAGTTTTCACAGTGTACCCTTTGCAGGATAGACCTCCTAAAGTATAATTTTGTTGAAATGATAGAAATGTTTGTAAAAGATTTTGTCTTTTAGGGTATAAAGCTAAGTATCCAGTAGTGAAAGTTTATAAGATTTAAATGGAAAAAATCATGATAAAATGTAATCGTTAGCAGAAGATTCCTTCTATGTGAGGCTCTGACTGATGGTGTGGCTGTTATCAGATTATGTATGTTTGACGTTATATCTCTAGGTAAGACCCCAAGCTTCTGTCAAGTCAATCAAATATTATTGAGTTCTTATTATGTCCAAGACACTTGGGGAACAAAGAAATATAAACCTACTGTTGCCCGTAAGGGTATAGCAATTGAGATACGAATTTAGACTGCTACCATCAATTACATGGATGTCTCTAAAGTCAGTCTCTGGAGGCTTTGGTGTAAACAAGACAAAACTTGTTAATAATGAACTAAGTTTCCATTGTCCAATGATCTGGCTTTCCCAATTATTGAGGTAATCTCACATTTTCATGCATCCTCTGCAATTATCAGCATCAGCTGAATTCACAATCTATTGAAAGAGAGGGTCAGGCCAATATTGTCAGACTCTGCATCTTATTCAGGTGCTGCTTCCACTGCTGTGAAGACACTTAAATAATCTTTATCAACTCAGACCCCTCGAGATTGAGTATTTAATTTCTCTTGATCTCCAGCCTTAGGAAATAACCCAATTCATTACTTAGCCATTATTTAATTCATTACTGTCATGAGAGATCAGGAGGAACCTCTTACCAGGGCTGAGAGTGCATGACAGACCTCACCTCTTTTTGCCTGGTACGAAGAGCAAGCTGCGGAGGGCCCTACTTTGGAATCTTCCTTATGGAATTTGGTTTTATTCTAATCTTCAGTCCTGGGCTTCTGCTGGATGACCTGCAGAGGGATGGCCTAATCTGATACAAAGAGGATTGTTGCTCACCAGTACTTTGTGTCTTCAGTGAGCTATTGTAGACTTCACAAGATTACAGAAAGTTGTATCAAGAGATCATACACAAGGGAGCTGCTTTCTCTAGATTGGGTTGAAGGTTGAGTATTGCTTCCCAGGGAACATTTGGCAACGTCTGGGGACAGTTTTTGTTTTCACAGTGGAGGAGGAGTATGCTACTGGCATCTAGTGGCAGAGACCAGGGATGCTGCTAACATCCTACATTATACAGGACAACCCCCTGCCCTCACCATCCACAGACTTATCCAGTCCAAAATGTCCATAGTGCTGATGTTGAGAAACCCTGAGTACTTGTCCATTACTGTCCCCTTCTAAAACTATACATATATTGAAATAATGACCCTGTGAATTTGTTTTTAACCTTTTAGTGAGATACAGATGGATAGATTTATAGCTTTATAACCTATTACTACTTAGGTATTCATTCCCTACCTCATTTCACAAAACATTGTGTTAAGCAGTTTATACAAAGCACACTCAATAAAGTAGTTAAAAATACATGTAAACAAAATAAATTTTAAAAGTACACAGGGAGAAATATAAGTTAAAGTCAGTAGTATTGACTGTAGAGAATGTATGACACGGGTAACTGGACAATCATGACTTATAAAGTTGCTTTAATTTTCACTGAGCTCCCTGGTAGCCAAAACCAAAATGCAAATAGTCATTGTATTTCATTTTTGTTGTCCAAGAGGATAAACAGATTAAGCAGAACTTGCAGTATTTCAAAAACATTTCTCACTTGGAACATAACATAGATCAAGAATAGCAAATATTTTTCTGTGAAGGGCAAAATAGCCAATATCTTTGATTTTCACTCCATCAGGTCTCTGCTCCAGTCACTCAGTGGTGCCATTGTAGCCACAAAGTGATCATGTATGTTATGTAAAAAGAAAATGGGTATGACTGTGTTCTAATAAAACTTTATTTACAAAAACAAGCTATGGGCTAGATTTGACCCTTGGGTCATGGTTTGCAGATCCTCACTGTAGATCTCAGCAACACCCCCAGATCAAGTGAGAAATCGATTTTTAGCTAATGTTTCCTATACTACTGAGGGAAAGCTGACAGCATCACCCTGTGTGATATAAAATAAGACTTTCTGCACCATTCAGCATTTCTGTAAGATGGGAGAACTATAACAACAACAAAGAAACCTCTTCAGACTTTTTACTGTAATATGTCAAGGGTTTTGTATTGTTTTATTTGTTTTCACTTCATTTTGCCTGGGCCGGACCCTTCCTTTCTTGCTGTGAATTTATGTCTGCATAATAAAATCCCCTCTTCTCTGATAAGGTCTGACTTGAAAAGAAAGGAAGTTTCACTTTGTACCTGCTGTCTTGCTGAATGTTTAAAAGTTTTGGAAATGAAGCATTGTAACAAGGCAAAAGTATTATTACTCTCGAAAATATTTCAGAGGATTTAGGTAGATGGACGGCAGTGTTAAGTGGCCGTGGTTATACAGCTATCTCCAGACTTGGCCTCCAAGCACTTTTCCAGAGACCATCTCAGTTTCTTTGGTGACCTCAGCTTGGCTGTCAACTCCTTTGTGAAGGTTTCTATGGTGCCCTGATGGAAATAAATAGTCTTCTCATTTGGCTTTCCCTAGAGCTTTATACTTCCAACTTTTATAGCACTTTTCCTGGTATCTTGTATCTTTTCTTTCCCACAGTCAGTTGAACTCCTTGAAGGAAAAGCATGTGTCTTTTTGGTCTTCTATCCTCCCCCCTCCACATGTCTATTGCAGTGCCTAGTAAAAAGTAGACACCCCTAACTATTTGCTGAGTAAATGGATGAATGAATAGATGGATGAATGAATGGATGCATGCATGAATAGGTGCCTGGATGGAGGGATGCATGGAGGGATAGATGAATGGATGGAGAGAGGAGGGAGGGATAGGTAGACAAATAGAATAATGGAAAGAAGAACAGCAGTAGTTTCTCAAAAATGTAAGTTCAAACATAACTAGCAGTATTACTCATAAAATATTCTATTGAAAGTCAGGCACTCTGACTAAAATTGTCCTGTCTCCTCATACAAAATTAATCTTAGTATTGATTCAATATTAACTCAACATACCTAATTTATATTTCAGTAACATGAAATACATATGCTTAGAAATTCATTGCAAGTCAAAATGATTTATATATACAATCACTAGAGTGAAGTTCAAAGTGTTTTAAGCAGAACCTATATATATATATATATATATATATATATATATATATATACACACACACACACACACATGTGTATATCACAAAGAATGCTATACCTAATTACATAAACACAATTGAATTATTGCTAATAACATTAGGCCAAAGTCTTTATAAGTAGGTACATATATTAAAATACATCAAATGTTATAAGAAGGTTTAAGGTTGTCTCTCTCTTTTATTCCTAACTCTGATTACTATCAATGATAGCTGGCCGATATCGATAATACCAGAGTTTGTGTTTTAACTTTTATATTTACCCTTGTAAGGATCTATGAGTCTTCAGCCAGAGTTGGTGGTTATTCCTACAACCTGTTTGTGTGTCACATGCATCAATCTGCATTTTGTAACCTCCCAGCTCTCTCTTCCTCCTGTTGTCTATATTCATTCTACTTTTCTAACTACCTCTACCTCCCACTCACAGAAGGGTGATCAAGAACGTGAAAGGATTAGCCAAAGAACATATATGTATAACCCATAGACACAGACTTCATTGTAGTGATGGGCAGAGGGAAGCGGGGCAGGGACTGGATGGAGTGGGGCAAAGCAGGGGAATGGGGACATCTGTAGTAGTGTAAATAATAACAATAAAGTAAAAAAAGAAAAGAGAATTTGAAGAGTTGATATTTTGGATAATCCTGAAAAAATGGAAATACTGGCTCATGAAATCAGATATTATCCATGCTTGTGTCTTGACTGAAACAGTTACCCTATGGTGTCTCAGTGTTCACATGTGTATAATATGTGTAATTCTGACATATCTACCTCAGTTGATAAGACTGTTACAAAGCTAAGTAAACTTTTACCAAGATACATTATGACAGAACTTCTCTTTGTTCAAGGATAAAACTTTTCAAATTTAAAATTTATTTGGATATAAAATTTCAAAAACCATAACCAGATAGTCTATATGTATTTATACAAATATTAAACTTGCAGATTGGAGGTGTGGGGACTTTCACAACGTACCAAAAGTTATTTTGGCACACCTTCTCAGACTTAGAGTTCATTTTCTATATTTTCAATGAGAACCAATTCCTCAAATGGCATTTTATTATGAACTGCTAAAAATAGTAGTTAAAATGGAAACATTGATAAAAATGGGTGTTACATGGAACTAATGAATTCATGATGGGACTAGTTGGAAGTGTATGACATTTTAAGTGCCTCATCACTATGAATTCATTTGGCATTTATTTTAATAGAAGTGACCATATTGAATTCATTTGGCATTCATATGAGCTTCACGTGTATTTATGGGGATATAACATGGTAATTTTATATTTACTATACTAAGCATTATTTAATGGACATTGAAAAGCATTGTCATACAATGCGTAATAAAGCCAGTACCTCTAAAGTTAATCTTCTGTTAAAACAAAGACATGAGAAACCATTTGATTCCCTGAGCACATGAGCATATTATTTGGATAAGCCAAAATTATGTATTTACTCCTCCAAATCTGCTTTCTAAAATTCTAAGCCAGAAGGTTGACTCTAGGACCAAGACAATAAAACAGATGTTCAGTTTAGACTCTTTATATTCTAAACTTGTCTGCAAATACATTAATCTTAGTCTAAAAATATTAAGAAGATTTTCTTGGAACATCAGCAGTAAATTTAACACATGGCATGTCTCAATAGATTTATCTTTTTCTTCCCCCATTATAGTTCAGTGTGCTCCCTCTAACAGTCCCAGAAAATAAACTTCTGTTTTATCCTTGCAGAAAAATTCTTTTTAGACCGAACAAATCATTATTTGGGAAAACCAAAACGTCAAAGCCATGAGGATCTTTGTTGGAAAGTGAAGGAAGAGCTCTCCACCAACTATGATGACAATGTCTTTTTTTTTCTTTCTAAAAACAGAGTTTAATGACACAGAGTAAGACAAAGTTTGCTATTAGTCACTTTCAAAGATTTTGCTTAGGATGTTGTCTCTTTTCCTTGAATTTTTCTGTTGTTTCCTTTACTCCACTCAAAAGCAACATTTATTGAACATTTACCAAAAGGCAGCAAATAACTAATCCTCCTGATTTGAATCAGACCAGTGCTCAACTATGACTGTAGAGTACTGCATATTTTAACATTAACTTACTGAAAATATTTTAATGAGAACTAGAAATAGAGAAAAAAAGTGTTTCATATATCTCCTACCTAGACTTTTTTAAGTAATCAATATCACTTTCTATATTACCAATATTACTGTAAGAGATTCAGTTAATATGACTATATTTCAACTCTACATTGTGGGAGAGTCTATAAATAGCTATCACATTACCCCAAGTAATCCTCTTCTGTGACCCAGGGTAAGATTTTGAGAGAGGGAGTGTGTATGAATTTTATAGGGCTGCCATAACAAGGTCCCACAAATTGGGTGACTTAAAACAGCAGAAATTTATTTTCTTACTGTTCTAGAGGCTAGAAAGTCTATATCAATGTGTTGATAGAAATTTCCAGTCAAGATGGAGGCATAGGTAAACACGCTTCACCTCCTTGCACGAACATAGAAAAAATTACAGCTAGACCTCAATCAAATAACACCCAGAGCTATCATAAAATCAGACTGTATGGAAGTCCAACAACCAAGGATTTAAAGAAGCCATGCTCATCCAAATAGGTAGGAGTCGGGAGAGATGTGAAGATGTGGTGTGGTGTGGAAAGGTGGCGGCAGAATAGGTGGTCCCAGATTCACATTGGCAGATAAAATTGGGAGGGATACCTTGAGAACCAGTGATCCCAACCCCAGGCCAGACCACACAGCCCCAGGTTCCAGTGCCAGGAAGATAAATCCCCATAACTTCTGGTGGTGGGGGCGGTGGAAGAAACTAGCAGAATTTCAGAAGACTCCACTTAAAGGGCCCAAATGAACTTAGAACATAGGCATACCCACCCCTTCTGGGATTCAGCACCAGGGCAACAGCTTGAAGGGCACCAATCACATACGAGGAGTAAGTGAAATGACTGGAAACAGGGTGAGTGCTGGGAAAATTGCCAGAAACCAGGCAATGACATTGTCCCCGCTCCAAGCCCTCCCCTCACATAGAGCCACAAAGCAGTGAAGGAGGATGCCTCACCCTGGCAATTACCTGAGACTCCAACCCACATAAGTTGCATGTAATTTTTCTACAACAGGCCACTCTACTGAGACAGGGAGCCAAAGCAGCTCTACCTAATACACAGAAACAAACACAAAGAAGCTGCTGAATTGAGGAGACAAAGAAATATGGCCCAAATGAAAGAACAGAACAAAACTCCAGAAAAAGAACTAGATAACCAACCTATCAGTGCAGAGTTCAAAGCACTGGTGATAAGGATGTTCAAAAAACTCAGTGAGTATGACAACAGGATAAAAAAGACCCAGGAAGAAATGAAGGTTACACTAAGTGAAATAAGGAACAATCTACAGCCCTGGCTGGTGTGGCTCAAAGGGTTGGTGGTTCAGGGTACATGCTGGGGTTGTGGGCCAGGCCCTTAGTTGGGGGTGTATGGGAGGCAACCACGCATTGATGTTTCCCTCTCTCCCTCCCTTCTCTCTGTAAGAATAAATAAATAAAATCTTTTTTAAAAAGTCTACAAGGAACCAACAGTGGAGGGGATGAAACAAGGCCTCAAATCAACAATTTAAAATATAAGGAAGAAATAAACACTCAACCAGAACAGCAAGAAGAAAAAGGAATTCAAAAAAATTAAGATAGAATAAGGACATCCTGGGACATCTCCAAATGTACCAACATCTGAATCATAGGGATACAAGAAGGAGAAGAGGAAGAGCAAGAGATTGAAAACTTATTTGAAAAAACAATGAAGGAAAACTTCCCTAATTTGATGAAGCAAATAAACATACAAGTCCAGGAAGCACAGAGTCCCAAACAACTTGGACCCAAAGAGGACCACACCAAGATATATCATAATTAAAATGCCAAGGGTTAAAGATAAAGAGAGAATCTTAAAAGCAGCGAGAGAAAAGCAAAGCGTTACCTACAAAGGGGTTCCCATAAAACTGTCAGCTGACTTCTCAAGAGAGACTTTGCAGGCAAGAAGTATTCAAAGTGATGAAAAGCAAGGACCTACAACCAAGATACTCTGTCCAACAAAACTATCATTTAGAATGGAAGGACAGATGAAGTGCTTCCCAGACAAGGTAAAGCTAAAGGAGTTCATCATCACCAAGCCCTTACTTTATGAAATGTTAAAGGGACTTATTTAAGAAAAAGAAGATCAAAACAATGAATATTAATATGACAACAAATTCACAACTGTCAGCAACTGAATCTATAAAAACAAACTAAGCAAACAAGCAGAATGGGAACAGAATCATAGACATGGAGATCATTTGGAGGGTTATTAGCTGGGAGTGGGGAAGTGGGAGAATGGGGGAAAATGTGCAGGAATTAAGAAGCATAATTGGTAGGTACAGAATAGAGAAGGGGGTGTTAAGAATAGTAAAGTAAATGGAGAAGCCAACGAGCTTAAATGCACAACCCATGGACACAAACTAATGGGGGTTATTGCTGGAGGGAATGGGGGTACCAAAGAAGGGAGGGAAAAGTGGGGAAAATTGGGACAACTGTAATAATCAATAAAATATATTTTCAAAAAGGTGCTGACAAGTCCATGCTCCCTCCAGATGCTCCAGGAGGAGGGTCCTTCCTTGCCTCTTCCGGGTTCTGGTAGCACCAGGTGTTCCAAATAAGGTCACATTCTCAGGCACTGAAGGAAACAGAAACATGCCTGAGTGCTGGGATTTGTGAAGATTCTTCAGCTCTACCACTGACATTTTTCAGCTTGGATGTTGCCCATCACCGAGTTTCTGTATCCTGAATTTCCAATCTCTGCGGAGAGTTTTATTGGTCCAGTTAGATTCAGATACCTTTCCTTGGATTAATCACCTATGACCAGGTGAGGGTACAGGACAAACAGCCATATTTTGGGGTGTGTGTGTGTGTGTGTGTGTGTGTGTGTAGCAGTCTTGTCTCAAAGTGTGTGAGACTATGTACTGGCAATAATGTGACCTTATTTGGAGATAGGGTCTTTATAGAAGTAATAAAATAAATGAGGTCATCAGGGCGGGCCTTAATTCTAATTCTCTGGAGAAAAAAAAGCTATCTGTGCTCCCATAGAAGGGATGACTTTTCATTGACTCAACAAATATTAATTGACCTCACAAGTTGTGTCCTACCTTCTGCTGGAGGTCTAGACATCAGCAATGGCCACTAAAATTTAGCCATTTGTATGAGTAAACTGAAGTAGGACAGGTCTTTTCATCCCCATCCATGACTGTGACACAGCTCACCACGGAAGTGCTGGGCTCCCCTGCCGAGCAGCATGAAAAGTGGCCACATCCAGTTTCTCAGACTTGACCGTTCACTGCACAAGCTCAGCCCACGGCAGTTAGTCTCACTGTGTCAGGATGCCCAGCTCCCCTGCATGCAGCATCTGAAGGGCTCTCGTGTGCTTTCCTAGACAGTCACAGCCCAGGCTTGAGTAGAGGGAGGTCCAGGGAGCTCCAGAGAGGGGACCCATTCATCACTAACCCACGCTGTCTCTGGTGTCCACGACTGTCTCCCCAGCAGGGAGTTCAGTGAATATTCAAGGACATAAGGACATCAACTCTCTTGGTGGTACAGCTTTCATGTGGCCATAGGGTCTAGGAGGCTCAGTGTGTCTTCCAAGCATTCCATTGTCTCCCTTGGAGCCACAGAGGTACCACAGGAGGGCCATGAACATTGTATCTGTTTGTCATTTTTCTTTAGTGCAATATTTATAAGACTCCCATCCAACAGGATCACAATCTCAACACATGTCACTTTGCTGTTGAATTAAATGTACAATTACAGCATATTTCCTTGAAAGGAGTTTGGACAATGATAAATGCATAGACATTTTTCAGCACTCAGACAACCTGACTCTATGCCTACCAAGACGCTAGGAATTTGCTTCAAAGAATCAGTCTCTTGTAAACAGGGAGTCCTGCATATTGTCTGTGGGTACATAGCACTGGGTTCAAATGCCACTTCTACCAATTTTGCACCATGTGAGGTTGGGAAGCTTCTTAAGCCAGCTAGCCTGCTTAGTTTCCTCATCTATAAAAGAATGATTGTAAGTTACTTCCCTAATTGTACTGTTGTGTTAAATGAGACAACACTTGGAAAGTAATTAGCATCACCCCTGGTGAATAGTAAGCTCTCAATGAGCATTGGCTAGCGTTCAGGCAGGTAATTTGTCCTCTTAACTGCTCCAACCTGAGTTCAGATCCTAAGCCTATGGAAAAACAAAGCAAAAAATGAACAGGACTTTTCTACAAACACTTTAATATAATAATAGTAGCTAATGTCTATTAATTCTTTACTGTATTTTAGACAGTGTATAAGTGGTTCCTGTGGATCATATTATTTAGTTGTCAGAGCAAACCTATCAATTTTATGTTAATGTTATATACCAGTCTTACATATTGGGAATTGAGATATAGCATATTGGCATTTCCAGAAACACTGTCCTCCACTTCCCATTCTCTCTGTGCTACAAGATGCTGGCCTGCTCGGCCCGCATCAACCTGGCTTTTTTGCCCTCTAGTTTGTGGTTGGGCTCTCTGGGTATATCAATGAGAGTCCTGGCAAAGAATAGATGACACAGTTAAACTGGTTAAACCAAAGAGGATGTAATCAAGTGACTATTAACAAAGATGGTGGAAATGTGTAGAGAAATCACAAAGGGTTGTTTAACTTCCTGGGCCCAGAAATGGCAGGGCACCATTATCACCACAAAGGTTATGGGATAAAGGGTGAAAGTAGTTACCAGAGCCAAAGTCAAAGAGAGATGCATGGGAAGTGCTGCCTGTGACACTACTGCGGTTTCAGGTGAGGGATGCAGCCAGCCTTCATGACCTTTAGGAAGAAAATTATTATTGACTCGCTGCCTTGTTCCTCCTCCTTTGATCTCTTGCTGGTGCTGTTCTTCTGAACTCAGCTGGAACCCCGAGGACAAGACTTTCCAGTGATGAACCTAAGGACAGAGCAGGGTAGAGAAGGGAGAGTGAATTCAGAGAGCCAAGCAAATGTAGACAGCACATCTGCCTATGAACGCAGCACCAGTAAGTGATACTTGCTTTAAGCAATGGAGAAATAGATATTCCCTTTGCTCCAGTGTTGTATGCTGTTCATCTTCTCCTCCCTCTTTCCCCTATTGTTTTTCCTCATAGTCTGTGAACTCTAAATATTGTAGTGGGAAACTTGAAATGGTGTGGCATCTTAGAGTAAAACTGGCCACTGTTAGATTTGAGTATTTCATTGTGGAAAATCAAGATAAAAAATACACTGCTAAAAATCTACTTATCCTTTATTTTTTTATTATATAAGGAAAGGTTGCTGCCAAATGTGGCAATAAAGATTTTATTGATGTGACTTTTATAACTAAACAAGTATATTTCTTAATGAATTTTTGCTTATTAGATCAGCAATTGCCAGCATGGGATTTCTGGGTTTAAGGTGACCATGAGAGTAGCAGTGGAGGTCTACATAATATCTTAAATATTTCAGAAAATATGATATAGTCACACTTTTTACAAGTGATGATGCTTCACAGATTAACAAAAACATCAAGATTCTTTGCTTTTGACTAAAATTATATTAGCCCTGTGTGGTGACCTTAGTAATTGCATGCTGATCAGAAGCTGATTGGCAGTTATATGTATCTTTGATCAATAAAACATGGGAGAGCAGATGAATTATTACCTAATCTCTGCAGTTTGCTAGATAAAGTTTTTGATAACCTAGAGACGACTGAGGGAAAAATAATTAACTAGATGCTCACTACTGAAATAATATGAATGATACTGGATAGACATTTCTCATATATATAGGGAGGCCAAGGAAGGGTTCTCAACGAGCCAAGATCTCATGAAAATTTCAAGTTAATTATTTGTTTTCAGTAATAATGGCAACAGTAATAATAAGAGCAGTGATAGTTAACAGTTATTAAGAGTCCAGGCACAGTGCTGAAAATGCTCCAGGTGTAATCTTATTTCATCCTTCCAACAGTCCTAAGAAGAAGGCACTCTAATAATCTCTTGCCTTTTTTTTTTTTAGTATATTTTATTAATTATCTTGTTACAGCAGTCCTGATTTTTTTCCCTTTGCTCCCCTCCACCCAGAAACCCCCTTCCTTCCAGTAATCCCACCCCCCTTTGTGCATGTCCATGGGTCATGCATATGAGTTCCTTGACTTCACCTTTTTCTATATTATTCTTAACCTCCCCCTGTCTATTTTGTACCAGTCAATTATGCTTCTCAATCCCTGCACCATTTCCCTATATCTCCACGTCCCTCTCCCAGCTGATAACCCTCCAAGTGATCCCCATTCCTTTGATTCTGTTCCTATTCTGGTTTGCTTAGTTGGATTTTGTTTCTGTTTTTTAGATTCAGTTGTCGATAATTGTGTGTTTGTTGTCATTTTAGTGATCATAGTTCTGGTCTTCTTTTTCTTAAGTAAGTCCCTTTAACATTTCATATAATAATGGCTTGGTGATGATGAACTCCTTTAGCTTTACCTTGTCTGGGAAGCACTTCATCTGCCCTTCCATTCTAAATGATAGCTTTACTGCATAGAGTAACCTTGGTTGTAAGTCCATGTTTTTCATTATTTTAAATACTTCTTGCTAGTAGTCCCTTCTTGCCTGCAAAATTTCTTTTGAGAAACCAGCTGACAGTCTTATAGGCACCCCTTTGTAAGTAACTCTCTACTTTTCTCTTGCTGCTTTTAAGATTCTCTCTTTATCTTGTACCTTTGGCATTTTAATGATGCCATTTTAATGTGTCTTGGTGTGGTCCTCTTTGGGTCTACCTTGTTTGGTACTCTCTGTGCTTCCTGGACTTGTATGTCTATTTTTTTCACCAAATTTGGGGAGTTTTCCTTCATTATTTTTTCACATAAGCTTTCAATTTCTTGCTCTTCTTCTTCTCCTTCTGGCACCCCTATGATTCGGATGTTTGCATGTTTAAAGTTGTCCCAGAGGTTCCTAAGCCTCTCCTCATTTTTTCAATTCTTGTTTCCTCATTCTGTACTGGTTGACTCTTTTTTGTTTCCTTATGAACCAAATCATTGATTTGAACCCTGGTTTCCTTCCCTTCACCACTGGTCTTGAGCAGATTTTCCTTCATTTCACTTAGCATAGCCTTCACTTCTTCCCTTATGCGTTTGCCATACTCAAGTATATCTGTCAAGCCTGTGAGCATCTTTATCACCAATGTTTTGAACTCTGCATCTATTAGGTTGGCTATCTCCTTATTGCTTAGTTCTCCCACTGGAACCTTGATCCGTTCCCTCTTTTGGGCCATACTTCTATGTCTCCTCATCTTGACAGGCTCCTGTGTTTGTTTGCCTCTGTGTCTTAGGTAAGCTGTCACTCCTGTTACATTGTAAGGGGCGGAGTCTTAGGGATTCATCAGTACAAGGCGACCCATTTCACCATGCTGTGGTGCTGTGTGTGGGGGAGGGGCCTGAGAGGGAACAATGCCACCCGCTCAGCACTCACCCCTCTTCCAGGTACCTCCCCCACCTCCATATGGAACTGGCACCTCTCTAGCTGTTTCCCTGGCTGTCGTTCCAAGAGTGGGTGGGTCTGCGGATGTTCTAGGACCACGGGGGCCCTTTAAACAAGCAGACTCTGCTGAGAGACCGGCAGTTTCTTCCTCCACCCCAGCCCTCACTGGTTTGCACAGTCAGAAGCAATGAGGCTCTTATTTTCCCTGACGCTGGGACCGTGAGCTGCACGGCTTGGTCTGGGGCTGGGAATGCTCCCCAGGTGTCCCTCCCAACTTTTTAAAATGTGTGACTGCATTTTCCGCTGGCCTGCCACTGCCATCGCTGCTGCCACATCTGCTGCTGCCACCAAACCTGTCCTCTCTGCCCCAGGTCTGCCCCTCTTACCTGTCTGGATAAGTATTTCTTCTTTATATCTTTGTTTGCTGGACTTCCATGCAGTTTGATTGTATGGAACTTCTGGTTGTCTCTAGTTTTGAGGTAGTTGTATTCCTTCTTAGTTGTGGAGGGAGACACAGCATGTCTTTCTATGCCTCTATCTTGGCAGTAAGTCCTAATGGTTGATCTCTTGTCTTAAATTGGGTTCCCTCAGAAGCAGACAGACTCACAGACGAGGGTTTGTTGCAGGTAGTTTATTTGGGAGGTGATGCCAGGAAGTGCTGATAAGGAGTGGAGAAGTGAAGGAAGGCAGGATATGATACATCAATGACCAGGCTGCTGCTGTGGATAACTGGGACTCAATACTCCCTGGTATGTCAAGGAGACACAGAACACTGCTGAGCTCCACTATATGACTGGTGAGAGAGATGAGGTATTGATTCATCAGCTCCTGTTTGTAATTGGTTGAGAACTACCTCCAGGGGCATTGACT
This sequence comes from Furipterus horrens, assembly GCF_987537825.1. Classification (NCBI taxonomy): domain Eukaryota; kingdom Metazoa; phylum Chordata; class Mammalia; order Chiroptera; family Furipteridae; genus Furipterus; species Furipterus horrens. Next base: position 26,607,197 of record NW_028327183.1, read on the forward strand.
CCCAAGCACTCCTGGTTTGTCCTGCATGGGGGCTGAGCATGTTCCTATGGCTGGAGAAAACCCTGAGGTGGAGAGACACAGAGTCTTTTAGAAAGAAACCTTTGATGATGCCCTGGGATGGGAGCAGGTACCAGCAGCATCTGCTGAATTTCTGTTGTGCAGATCAGGAAGCCAAGTTTGTGAGTTGAAATAACTCGTCCAAAGTTGCAGAGCACTTGGGATGATGTGCCCTTCCATGGACTTTCATCACGACCTATGACTAACGCCTACCAACATACAAATAGTCTATTAAATGAATTCTTGGCCTTCACTTTTTTACAACAGATTTCTTGATCTATGACGTACATAGTATGCAGTTCACTCATTTAAAGTGTATAATTCCATGGTTTTTAGTACAGTCTCAGAGTTGTGCAACTATTACCATACTCAATGTTAGATTTTCGTCACCCCCAAAGAAACCCTGTGCCCATTAGTAGCCATGCCTCATTTCCTCCATCCTACTCCCAAACCCCAGGAACCAGTAATCTACTTTCTATCTCTATGGATTTGCCTTTTCTGGACATTTCATGTAAATGCAATTATATCGTATGTGATTTTTTTTGTCTGACTTCCTTCACTTAGCATAATTTTTAAAGGTCATCTATATAGTAGCATATATCAGTATTTTTTCCATTTGATGGCTAAATAATATTCTGTTTCATGGACATATCATATTTTGTTTATCCATTTATCAGTATACAGATACTTGAGTTGTTTCCAGCCTGAGTATCTACATATTTGAATATTATTATGAATAATTTTGCCATGAAAATTTGTTTATAAGTTTTTATATAGACATATGTTTTTTATTTCCTTTGACTACCTACCTAGAAGTGGAATTGCTAGGTTATATGGCAACTCTGTTTTTCATCTTCTGCAGAACTGCCAGACTCTTCACTAGTGTGGTTTTGGAGTTTATTGATGACTTTATTTTGCTGTTCAGCTGAGCAGGCTGCCTGCCTTGCACTGTTTGGCAAAGGATAAAAATCACTACCATGCACTTGTAAGCATTGCTTCCTAAAATTCCAAAAGCTTTCAAGAAAGATGTTATCATCAGACTTGACTTTAGTTGGTCCTAGATCTCAAAGCCTGCACTTCTTTCTTTTTATTTATAACTGATGTATACTTTACCTTCCTCATTATCCATTTCAGCTTATCATTGTGAATTGTCTGGTCAGTCGCACTGGGTGTAGTGATGCATGTTTTCATCAAGAGTATTTTTGACCTGCAGCTTCTACATAGCTAGCATTTAAAACATATACAGTGGTAGTTCATTAAACATGTATTTGCTTGTTTTTATTCCACACCTGCTGTGAGTCGGGCACTGTGCTAGGTGCTGGGAATGCAGTGCAAGGACAAAACAAACACCATTCAGTCAGAGAAAAATAAACTTTGAAAGGAACTGCACCCAGAGATGCACTGCTGAGTCATTGTTGGGGTCCTCTTCATAGCAAGCAGCTACTGCATGCCTGTAATTCATCCTGACTCTAAGGCAGGCTCTGCTCAAAAATGCTGCATCATCAGTTCATGCTGTCGTGTGGCTAATTATAAGCCACACTTGAAAGCAAGGGAAAACCTGTTTTCTATGAGGGGCTCACAACTTAAGTAAAGAGAGAGAATGCTTCGTGGAGTGTCTGTCATGTAGAATAATCAAAATAAATAAAATCTATTGATAAGTATGAGGACAGTGGTAGGTCATTCTAAAGCTCAGAAGTTATCATGCCACTCCCTTTTAGACTTCCTCTGTGGATAGCCATTGCCCCCAGGTTCAAGTTCATGTTTTTTAACATGGGGGAGCACACCTTTCATGACCTCGCACCTGATGACCCCCTCCAGTTTTATTTTCACCAACCCCCTTGCCAGATGCTCTAAGTTGAGCTGAGCTAAATTAAACCCTTTAAGGTCCCTAAAATGAGCCAGGTTCTTTTGTATCAGAGACTTTGCATGAGTTAAACCTTAAAAGTACCTTTTCAATAACATGTGACTCAGTGGATTTCCATTCTCTCCTTATATTAGTTATGATGTGGATTCAGATGCCATTGCAAAGATCCCGAATGGTCCCAGCTTCGAAAAATTGGATATGCATTTCTCTCTCAAGTGATAGTCCAGGCATGCATTCCTTGGCTGATGTGGTGGCCCCACCCTGTCACTTAAAGATCTGGGTGGGGAGGAGAGAAGCTGTCTGAAAGACTTGTGCAAACTTGAATCTTTACAACCCGGCTTCTCTCATTTTCTGGCATCTGTGGAATGTTGCTTCTGTCCTCATGATCCCGAATGGCTCAACACCACTTCTCATCCAGTGAGTAAGGAAAGGAAGAACAGGAAGGGCATATTCCTTTTCTTAAAATATTCACTTGAGAAGCTGCATCCACCAGTTCTTCTCATATCTCATTGGCTGGCAATTGGCCATCCACCAGATTTAGTGGCAAAGAAGATCAGAAAATATTGGTCTTTCTTTGGGAGACAAATAACAGTGTCTAGTAGAGTCTTTTATATAAAACTATTCTGGATAAAGAACTAAATTTTCTTTCCAGTCATATGCAGTGTTGGCAGAGTTGTGGGCACTGTATTTATACCTTTTGTTGCAACTAAACAAATTTCCAAGTCAGGGGTGTCAGATATTGGAACACCAAGAGAGATGAAGGCCACCTTGAGGTTGGCAGTATCACCTCCATTTTACAAATGATAAATAGAGCCAGAGATGTTAAGTACTTGCTTAAGTACACACAATTTGTACATCTCACCTGCTATTTTATCTGAACCCACACCCCGTGCTGAACAAAAGTGTAAGGAAATCTACCATAGTGATTAAGAACATCAGCTTTGGGCTCAGAAAGATCTAGATAAACCATTTGCTGATATCGTGATAAAACTTAAGTTTCTTATCTTTTCTGAGCTTAATTTCTTTACAAGGTGTTATATGCATTAAGTGGGATAATGCCTGGAACCTGCCTGGGAAAATGCCTGGCCAGTCATGAGCATTTCATAGAGTGGCTAGTATTAGTAACTACAATACCCTTTCTCGAACTTTGTCACTGTTGTTATCTGTTGTTGCCACTGTTGGAGACATGGCGGCCAGGGAATTGGTGCTTATACCTTTGTGAATGTCAATTTCTTCGTGAAACTAGCAAGACCAAAGATGCCCTATAACAGAATCCTTTTCATTTTATTCATAATCTACCTGGCCCAAGGTATATACATTTGTTGAAGGGATGATGACAGAGGTGGATTGAGAGTACACTGCTCTGTCCCACTCTCAGCAAATTCACAGATAAGAAACTAAGTACTCAGACTCTGGAGTGAGACATGCCTGAGCTGCATCCCAGTTTACTTGCTGACAGGCCTTGGAAAAGATACTTGACTATTCTTTTTCACTCTCGGCTTCTAAAAGTGAGAATAATATGAATACTTACCTTGCAGTGATGCTGTGAGGAATTGCTGAGATCATTCAAATAAAGTGCTTAAATAGTATCTAGCATATTGTTCATGCTCCATAAATTGAGTTGACTAAAATTCTCCCCTTCGAGCGTGGATTTCATCAGAGGCAGTAGGATAGAAAAAAGGAGATGCAGAGAAGAGAAACGTAGAAGGTAGAATTGAAAGGATCTGGTGATGGCCTGGTATTGGGCGTATGGCAGAGAAAGAACTCTAGAAAATGTATCATAAGAAGATTGATTATTTGATAGACTGGTTCATCAAGATGGGAAGTGGAAGGGATGAGCAGGTGTGAGAGGAAGACTATGAGGTCAACAGAAGACATGTTGGGTTTTAAATGGTGAAAGGATTTGTACATGGAGATATCAAACAGGTAATAAATAGTTGATTCCTGGACTCTGTAGAGAAGTCTTAGGTCAGGATGCCCACTCAGGAGTCATTCAGCTCAGAAGTCCCCAGCCACAGGTCACAGACTGTTGTGATTTATGTTACAAAGTCTTCAGGGAACAGCAGCAGTCAGGTATAGGCTAGAAAGGAGTGATGGTGGATGTGGGACCAACCAGGCAGGACATGCCTTTTGATGATTGTACCTGGGCAAATGAGCAACATTTAGGGCTGACTGTGGCCTTCCATCCAGGCAGATGTTAAAATGCTTGAAATGAGTGAAATCTACCCCAGAAATTGCTTAGTGCAACAGAGAAGATTGAAGACCAAATTGCAATGTGCTTAGACCTTTATGGTGTCACTGTAACCTACATTGTGTGGTATCTTGGTGAGGAATGAGGCTCCCTCAATGGCATTCATGGCCTGACAGCTGTAACCAATCCCTGACATTTCCCTTGCTGATAGGAATAATTATCTCTCATAGCAATGGCATATATAAAACAGGAGAATTCGCCTTGTTATTTGGAAAGCTTCTACTTCTCAATTCATGTTTGTCTTCCTCATTTTTCCCCACATTCAGGGGGGCCATGGCCCTGCTGACACCTTGATTTCAAAATTCTGGACTCTAGAACCATGAGAGAATTTCTATTGTTTTAAGTGCCCTGGTTTGTGGTAATTTGTTACAGCAGCAATAGAGGCCTAGCCAGTTTGCAAAATCAAAGGAAGTTAGGAGAGGTGAGCTATATGAGAAGGGGCAAGAAATCTCTAAGAGATCAGCAGATGAGGAGTGGTGATCTAGAAGGTTTGGAATTAGAAACTGACAAATGTGTGTGTGAAATGGCCCAGGGCAATAAAGTCCTGAAAACCAAATACCCACCCCCCACCCCCGGGTATTCCCTTTTGTTTGCACTGCATTCCTGAAAATGGGTGGTTTCAGTAAAATCTTTTTTTGAAATCTCAACATGGAGGTATTTATTATAGTGCTGAGATTGATTTCCTGTGAAACATAAACAAACTTAAAAATTTTAATAATATTATTTATAATGACCACACTGACCTGGAATCCAGGACAAATGTTTTTATATAGTTGAATCAGAAAAAAATGACATAATAGCAAAAAAAAAAATTTATTTTCAGGAAAACACTAAATTATTTGTTTCATAGGACCTAAAACTGCCTTAATCTTTATCCATTTATTCCACATTAGGGATATGATGAGGCAGCGATGTTAAAAATAACTGGAAAGAAAGGCAAAATAGACAAAAAGAAGAAAGAAAGGAGGAAAGGAAGGGAAGGGAAGGAAGCAAGATTGTGAAATATAACAACCTCTCAGATTTCCAAGGGTTCGTTCGCTCAAGGATTAGGGCTTCTGGGAAGCCTGCCTTTGGATTCAGCCAAACACCGGACCCTTCAGGCCAACACAGACCTCCATCATCACACAGCGTAGCATTGTGTTGTTCCTGTCTTTCTCCCTGTAGGACAGGAGAGCACCGTCCCTAGAGCCCAGCACTGTGCCCAACAAGCCTCTTGTAATCAGTCAACTTGTCTTCTCCTCCTGTCATCAGCTTAATCAACATGACTCCCGCCTTTCGTTTAATCACTGAGATCATGTCCCATAGTCTCCGTGTCTGTCCACCCCACTCCATTCCCCACAGCAGCCAGCCGGGGGGTTTAAGAGTGCAGTCCCGAGCATGCTGCTCCAGCCCTTCCAACCCGTGACCCCTTCTGCTGAATTTAATTGCTTCCCTTTCCCTCAAAGACCCAGTCCCTCCAAGTCCCTCCAGGTCCCTCCACACAGGATCTCTGGCCAGGCTCTCCCTCCTTGCAGACCTCCACACTGAGCTCCTGGGGTGCATCCCGCTTTCCTTCACACCTTCATCCCTCTGTCTGCTCTGCTGGGAACTTATATCTCAACACCTCCACATAACTTCTGCCCCTCCTTGTGGTTTCCCCCCTTCACAGCCTCACAGACTCACCTCTACCTCCACATTTTAGGTGAGCCCGTTTCCTCTTATGTTCCTCATAACCTAACTTCTCTTGTATCTCTAATCACAACTGTAATTATATAATAAATTCTAAGATGATTGATTCAAACCCTGACTCTCCATTGGAATGTAAGCTACACGGAGACAGAACTCATATCTGATTTGTATTTGCCCAGCGGCTCTCCAATTCCTAGTACAATTCCCAGGGCACAGTAAGTGTCCATAAAATTAGCTGAATGCTCTGTAGGTATTGCTGAAATGCAGGAAATGCCCATTTCCCCTTGAGGTGAGACTCCCTCGTGACTAGCCTCTTCCTCCTTGTTCCTGAAACCCCTGTAAGTCGCGCCCCTGTGGAGTGATAGCAAGCTCACTGGAAAGCCACACAGAAGAACAGAGATAGCCAGTGCGTTCTCACAGTTGGACACGGCAACGTGACATCAGTGGCTCCTTTGTGAGGGTCCCGCGCTCCGTTGTTCACACAGGGAAGCAGCCCCCGGGGGAGCTGCAGGCTCTTCAGACCTCCTGAGGCACCTGTGCGCATGGTGCGCTGCCTCTCAGTCTGTACAGCGCCATCCTCAAAGCACTCGAAAGGAAATATATGCCAAAGAGAAGAAGGAATGGAGCCGGCTGAGATCTAATAAATCCATAGTGGGCCCACTCTGTACTTATAAAACAATCCGAGTGACAGCACCATGAAAGAAGAGGCATAGAATCGTGTAATTTCCTTGAAGTCCCTTATAAAGTATTTTATTCTGTACTGCAGCTACATTTATAAAATGGCTTTATCTTGAAAGATTCCAAAGGGCTTACCAAGCTGAAGAGGAAAGTATCAAATATATGGCAATCTCAAAACACCACCTATGCGCTTCTGTGATAAGGATTGGGGACTCTGTGACAGCAGGTACCATCTTAGGAAGCAGATAGTAGCTTATTCCATTAAACCTTCGGGGAGAGTAAAGAGAGAAAGAAGATCATCGCCCGCATCAGGTAAGAGTCCTATGGGCTTTTTGTATTAATAAGGGCCGTGGCTTTTTTCCATTCACCATGTGAATTTAGGTGAGTGACTTCTATCAACATCACTCTCCCCATTTGTAATAGGAGGCAGATATCAACTTACTTTTTCACAGAGGGAGAAAATGTATAGAAAGCTTCCAGGGGTTAATGGAGGCCCGGGGTAGCAGCATAAATTAAAAGTCATGCATTTAAAAAAGTAAAACACAGCAACCTATCATTTATCCAACATTTAAAATATAATTTCCCACCCAACTTTTACCTTACTGATTCTTGTCAAAGTGCTTGATACTAGGTTTTCTCTTCTTTTCTTTTCTTCTCCTTTTTAAATCACTTTCTGGGTTAAGATATGGTGGTGTCAACTTACAATGACTTAAAGAAGGGTATCGGGCAGAGGCAGCTGGCAGGAAAAAGTCCATCTTGATTATTTTCCAAGAATATCACCTTGCTGGGAGGTAAGAAAGTATTTTCAGTATCACCATGTGCTGTCAAAGAATACACAGTTCAACATTCAAAGTAAATAAAAAGTAACTTCCTTCTCCTCAAGAATGTTCAAGTTGACCCACTCTCAAACCCAGAGCAAGACTTCCCTGTATCAGTTTATTCAATAAATGGTGCTGGGAAAATTGGACAGACACATGCAGAAAAATGAAACTAGACCATCTTTTTATACCACACACAAGAATTAATTTAAAATGGATCAGAGACTTAACTGTTAGACCCAAAACCATAAGAATCCTAGAAGAAACATAGGCAGCAAGATCTCAGATATTGCTTGTAGAATTTTTTTATCAGCTATATCTCCCCAGGCAAGGGAAACAAAAGGAAAAATAAACATATGGGACTACATCAAACTAAAATGTTTTTGCACAGCAAAGGAAATCATCAACAAAATAAAAAGACAACCCAAAGAATGGGAGAACATATTCACTGACTCATCTGATAAGGGGTTAATATCCAAAATGTATAAAGTACTTACAAAACTCAACACCAAAAAAACAAACCAATTAAAAAATGGGCAAAGGACCTGAACAGACACTTCTCCAAAGAGGACATACAGATGGCCAATAGACACGTGAAAAGATGCTCAATATCACTAATCATCAGAGAGATGCAAATTAAAACCACAATGAGATACCACCTCACACCGGTCAGAATGGCCATCATCAACGACAACAAACAACATATGCTGGTAAGGATGCGGAGAAACGGGAATCCTACTGCACTGTTGGTGGGAATGCAGATTAGAGCAGCCACTGTGGAAGGCAGTATGGAGATACCTCAAAAAATTAAAAATAGAACTGCCTTTTAACTGAGTGATCCCACTTCCGGGAATATATCCTAAGAAACTCAAAACACTAAGCATAAGCACCCCTATGTTCATTGCAGTGTATTTATAGTCACCAAGATATGGAAACAGCCCAAGTGTCTATCAGTAGATGAGTGGGTAAAACAACTATGGGACATTTACACAATGGAATTCTGCTCGGCAGTAAAAAAGAAGAAAATTTTACCCTTTGCAACAGTATGGATGGACCTGGAGAACATTATGATAAGTGAAATAAGCCAGTCAGAGAAAGACAAGTACCACATGATTTCACTCATATGTGGAATCTAATGAACAAACTGAACTAAGAAGCAAAACAGAGACAGACCCCTAGATGGAGAGCAGGATGACAGCGAGTGGGGGCGGGGAGGTGAGGGGGTGAGGGACTGAGCAAAAAGGAAAAGGGACTCATGGACATGGACACCAGTGGGTTGATCGCTGGGGGAAAGGGATATAAGGGGACTAAATGATAATGGAAAAAATACAATAAAAATTAGGAAAAAAAGACTTCCCCGTCACCTCTGAGGTTTTCCCAGCCCGCCTCTACCCCCAGCCCAAACCCTCACAACTCTCATTTTCCAACGCCATTGCCCCTTGTATTTTTTCCTCTTCTCCTTCTTCCCTCCCACATTCTCTCTCACTGGTCGGGAAATTGGCTTAGCCATGGAGGGAAACGTCAACGTGTTAAGGTTTTAGTAGACTATATTACTATTCATTAGTTTTTCCATGGAGTGTTACTGTAAGGGAACTTAGCAGAAAGGCAGTCCAATGGAGCCAAGTGCAGAGCTGAAGCCTGAGAGTTGCAGGGCCTGAGGAAAAGCTCCATGAATGCATCCGTCAGCAAGCATCTTGGCCAGCCCCTGGGGCACCTGGGGAGGAAGGCTCAAGAGCGGGCCAGCTCTGTGAAAGGGCTTTACACACATCCACCTGAGAAGGAGGTCCTAGTGTTTCTATTGTATAACAGTAATGAGAAAGCTGAGGCTCAGAGAGGCTACGTACCTTGTTCAAGGTCCCACAGCTAACCGAAATGGGCTCAAACATTCCAGTCCAGATTGGTCTGATTCCAGTCCCTTTGTTCTGTTAGCCTGCCTTCCAAAATGTAGGCCTTTTTATTTTTAACTTTTCATTTTGAAATGAATGCAGACCTACAGGAAGTTGCAAAAAGAGTACAGGTAATTCCATTAAACTCTTCACCCGATTGTCAAATGTTAACATTTTATCATTTAATTGTTTGTTCACTTAATTATATATCCCTCCCCACAACCATTTGAGGGTAAATTGCAGACCTATTGCCCCTTTATCCCTCATCTGCAGAGTGGTATTTTCTAAAAACAAAGATTGTTTTTTCTCTTATAGAACCACAGAACAATTATCAAATTAGAAAATTAACACTGTTGGAAGAATATTAACTCATCTATCTAGCTAGTTAGAGCACTGATGTTCTTTACAGCACACACAAAATCCTTATCTAGGATCTGGTCCAGGATCTTATACTGTGTTTGGACCTCATGTCTCTTTAGCCTCTTTTAATGCCCGGAAAAGTTATTCACCCTTGTTCTATCTTTCATGAACTTGCCACATTTTAAGATTATAGGCCACTTATTTTGTAGGCTGTCCCACATTTGGATTTGTGTGATGCTTCCTGTGTATAGGGCCAGGTTATGCATTTATGGCAAGAGCACCACAGATGCATCATTGAGTCCTTCTAATGCATCATATCAGGAAGCACACAGATCTATTTGTGTCATTACTGGTGACATTAAGTTTCATCTCTTACTTAGGGTCATGTTTGTTATGTTTCTCGTATATAGACAACAAACACTTTCCCTTTTAATTAACAATTATCTTGTAAGGAGATATTTCCAGACTACACAAATACCTTGCTTCTCTTCACTCTTTCACCCACTAGCTCTAGCCTTCATTTATCGTCTTTGCCCAGAACAATTATTTCTGTCATGGTTGCCAAATAGTGATTTTCTAATTACATGATTCCTTCTAGATATATTAGCTGACATTCTATTTTAAGGAAGAGATTTCCCTTCTCCCCCATTTATTAACTTATTTTCATTTTAAAAAGTTATATCAGTATGGGCTTAGAGATTCTTATTTTATTCTGTGGGGCTATAATCTGTTACTATCATTACTTATTCTCATGTTCCCATTAGCTACAATTTGGCCAGCGGGCGATCTAATGCACAGTTTTTATACCTGAGGATCCTAATACTTCAACTCTTACTGCTTCACTTCAAATCAGCCACCTCCCACCTTCCTGTCCTGAAACCTTTACCTCAGGCCCAGGGATCTGGTTTCAGTCTGTTCTTGCTGACTAACTTTTGAAAAAAAAAATTTTTTTTTAGAACTAGTGGTAGAAATGAAGGGAGTTAAGTGGCAGTTCTCCCAGGAGGTCATACTTATGGCCCTGTCAGCTGCTCAGAGGCACGAGGGAGAGGACAACAATCTTTCCTGAACACTTTTTGATTTCTCATTTCTCTGTACTTTTGAACACATTCCACCCTCTGCCCAGCTTAATTGTAACTCCCTATATCAACCCAGAAATGGACTCAAACTCCAAGACGTATCTCTTCCTCTGGAAATCCATCTCAACTCCCTAGGCAGAACTGATTATTCTCTTTTTGGCAGCTCAATACACTCTTAGTATAGCCTTTTATTACAGAATAAATCACAGGGCATTTTAGTGAGATATATATATATATATAGCTATTTTATTCCACTCAATAGGTTGTGAGCCTTTCACAAGTGGTTTCTTACACATATCTGCATCAAGGAATATTAAACATTTTTTAAATTTTTAATTAAATGTATTGGGGTGATATTGGTTACTAAAATTATATAGATTTCAAGTGTACAATTCCATAATACATCATTTGTATATTATAATGTGTGTTTACCACCCCCAAGTCAAGTCTCCCAGTGGTTTAAAATGCATTAGAATCTACTACCAGTTCATCATATACGCCAAAGGTCAGCCAACGTTTTATTCAGAGAGCCAGGTAGGCATTGTGGATGATACAACTGCTTAACTCAGTCACTGTATGGTGAGAGCCCTCAGCAACAATACCTAAAGGAATGAAGGCTGTGTTTTAATAAAGTTTTGTTTATATAAACAGGATTTGGGTTGGATTTTGTCTGAGGGCCATAGTTTGTTGACTCTGGCTCTCTCCCACTTCAAGATTTTCATAATGTCTGAATCATCTTCCTCTGGAGATTCCTAATTATCCCTGGTGAATGCCTGCATATCTCAAAGAACCTGCCTTAGGAGGAGGAAGGAGCTTGCTGATGTGTATAACAGATTAGGTTCCAGTGTTGTATTTTTATGCTTCCTCATTAGTTTCCTATCCCAGCACCTTTCGCTGTTAACGATACGCATAAATATTTGTTTTGTGCCTTTCACACTTTAGTGAGATGATCTCAGGAGCAAGTCATGCATTTCCTATGCTCAGGGTCTAGCACGCGCACTCACTCAACTCATGAGGTTGGCACGCTCTTCTCGTAGACTGCATGCAAGGGTGACCAAAGGCTTTCACAGAGCAGCGTGCATGATCTGCAGCAAACACTGCGGGTGCCCCCCGCCCCACACACGCACATCCCTGCTCCTTCCCACTCCAGGGCCTGCTGATCCATTTTACCTGTTGGGGAACAAAGGCACTCTAGGAGTTGCCCTCAGCCAAAGTCCAGAGGAACAAGTGTATCAATGCACCAGCTCTCTCACCGCTCAGATGTGATCACGCCGATTCTGCCCAATTCCCCACCTCCAGCATCCCACACTCACAGTTGATTTGAAAACAAACCTTTTATTAGTTGCCTTGCCTACTTTATATCATTTTCTATTTCCATATAGGTGCTCCCTTTACCTCCTAAATTACTCCTTGCACTTGAACCTTTGTTTCAGGGTCTGCTTCTGGAACAAACATGATTTTTACAACAACTTTGTGGGGCCAAATACCTTCACCTGTGTTTTAAAATTAAGAACCACAGGGAAGAGGGATTAAGGCCCCTGACTCCTGGATATGGTCCAATTCACCATGTTATTCTCACAGACATTCAGCCAATGTCTGTCAAATGACTGAATGGCTGAATGCAGTTCTGTTATGAGTTCATCTCCCAAAATTCAACACTGAATTCAACTGCCCTCCCCCACCTTTGGTTATAACATAGTGCCAAAAAGACCACTCTGTTTAGATAAGAATAAAATGCAATAAGCACAGACATTTAAGTCAGTTAGATTATTTCCCCATAACTGCCTGTGCCCTTAGGTGCTACCCCTTCCGGATCCTATTTGAACAGGGAAGTATCTTCTGAGTCCTGGTTTGGCAACTATTGATTCTACACAGGCATTAAACTTGTTTTCAGTGATTGCTCTGCTTTAAGTGGGATTACCTGGGAGGGGAGGCTCTTCAGGTATTTAAGGCATTAACCTTCTAGTCCAGGAAGTTCCATATTGCTGTACCCAGCTATAAGCAACTTGCACAGATGGATTTTGTACAGTTCTGTCTAGGTGAGGGACAACATGGATTGAGGTTGAATCCCAAAGTCAAAATCTGGGGGCACTGATTAGGCACAGGACAGACTAGGGGTTAAAACCATGTTGGAAATAGACCTATCACAAGAGAGAAAAACAGTCACTGAGAAGACTTCATCACAGAGAGATGCTGTAGAGAAATAAATCAGGCAGATAGAATCTGAGTGTGAAAGCTGTGTCTGGGTGAGAAATGGAGCGACCCAAGGCTAAGACAAGGGAAATATTTATTCTACTTCTATAGGGGCTCTTGCATTGCTAGGTTCCATTTCTAATTTGTAGCTTCTAATGTAAAAATACTTGAGCAGAATAGCATGCTGGGTTATTTGTCTTTGGAGCCTAAGCCTCTAGTTGCTGCTAGTCATGGGACTTGGGAAGATATTTCACCTGTCTGTCTCTCACTCTGCTCATGTGCAAAGTGGGATAATAATAGCACCTTCCCCAGAGAGTTGCTGGAGGGAGAAAAGACTAACTCCATATGAATCACCGAGGCTAGTGCCTCTCAAATGAAAAGCATTCAACACACCTCAGCCATTTTTAATATTATGGGTGGTAATATTCCAGAAATATTCACCTGGATTGGCACCATTTCATGAATCAGCACCATCTGGGGATGATCATTGAAGCGATGACCAAGGCCAGCATCCCATCCACCTTGTCCTTAAAACCACTAAGTAAGAGCTGATCAAATTATTTCCTGGAATTCAAATAAAAGATCTGCCACAAATATGTGCTTTGCCTTTTAACACCCATGAAGGAAGTGACACCACTCAGGCACAACTTGATTTTAGTGATCCTTGCAGGCTTCTAAAGGTCACCCCTTTATTATTTTTTTCTAAGTGCTCAGAACCATCGTTTCAATGTTCTGTTCTGGAGGCTTGATCCAGAACAGCGTCAGTCTCATTACAGAACCTCAAAATCTACTACTGTCTTCTGAAATACTCGGAGCCACTCTTTCTGTCCCATCTCCACACTCCCCGACTCTTCCAAATGGACTTTAGTTAGAGCCACGAGATTAGCTTTGCATTTTCATTCTGATACCCATTTTTCTTGGCCTTTTGTCTAGAAAAGTTACAAGCAAAAACAGATGCTTAAGAAGTATTTGCTCACATGAAAGAAACAGGCTTTATGATTCAACTTTGTGTTCCAAACTCAGCTTTAAAGCCCGCTTGGGTGTCCTTAGAAATTTTTCCTGTGTCAGCTCATATGAGACATCCCACTCCAGATGTCTTGTTTTCCCACTGTTCAATGTTGAAGTTAACAAAACACACATTAGGCACCACTGTGAGGCAGGCATTGTGCTATGCCTCAAAGAAACAAGGAAACAAGATGTAGTTGCTGCTCTCAAGAAGCTCATGGTAGAGTGGAAGATGCAATCAGACAAAGGCGAGACAGTGTGCAAGAACTCCGATAAAGATCCACACTGAGCACCTCCACCTGCGGCTGGAGGGAGTCAGGGATGGCTTTACTGAAGAAGTGGTGTTCAAGCAACACTTTCAGTTTTATTCTCCTTTATTTCCTTTATTTCTCAGTTCCACCTCATTCCCTTCTCTAGTTCCACAAGCTGCCATTAACAATGTGTACAAATTTGCCTGTACAATATTCACACAAAATACATATTGCCATTTTATGTACATATATTTACTTTTGAGACTGATGCAAGTGATTCTGTGTTTTGAACCTTATTCTATTTTCCTCTTTCCTTGACTAAGCACTCTTTAAGATGCACTCATGCCAGTGTGTGAACATCCAGGCTGTCATGTCTAACTGCTGCATATCCCTCTGAGCTAGGCATCCTCCACATTTCACCTTTGCCTTGTCTGAATGTGGAATATCCATGGTAGTTCCCAAATGCCCCAAGGAGCTCTGCAGTAACATGCCTTATGTCTCGTTTGTGAATCAGTGTGAGAATACCTATGTCATAGGTATTACAGGCAGAATAATGGTCCCACAGATGTCCACTAATTCCTGAAACTTGTGAATATGTGATCTTATATGGCAAAAGGGAGTTTGCACATGTGATTAAGTTAAGAGTCTTGATATGGGAGATGATCCTGGATTGTACATGTGGGCCCAATGTAGTCACAGGGATTTCTAAAAGAGAAAGGTGGAAACAGAGAGGTCAGAAGCAGAGAGGTCAGGGTCAGAGAGAGCTTTGAAGATGCTATATTAATGGCTTTGAAAGGGAGGAAGGGGCCATTAGCCAAGGAAACAGATATCTTCTAGAATCTAGAAAAGGCAAGAAAATTATTCTTCCTTGGAGACTCCAGAAGGAACACAACTCTTCCAAAACCTAGCTTTTAGCCTGGTAAGACCTATGTCAGACTTCTGACCTCCAGGACAGTATAATAATAGTCATGTTGTGTTAAGCCAGTAAGTCTGTGTTATTTACTATGGCAGCAAGAGGAAATTGCACAGAAGGCATGCCTAGACTCGTGCTGACTTGAAGGGTGCCAGATGACTCTCCAGGATGGCTGTCCCATCTATGCCCCCCACAGCTATGTATGTGGCACCCCGTTTCCATACTCCCAGTGTCATTGAGACTGATCCAACTTTCAGTTGCTGTTAGTCTTGCGGATATAAATCACAAACAAGTCTTGAAGGGAGAATCAGAATCCCACAAACCAAACTGGGGTGACTGGAGTGGGGTAGGGATGGCCTTGAGCCCCAGGCTGCTGGGGCTGGGTTGGCTGTTTGGGGGCAGTGATGGTGGGGGGCATGTATGTCATCAGGGCACCCAATATGGGTGCTCCCAAGAGGACTTCTTGGAGAATAAGTGAAGATAAAACCATTACTCCTCATGGGGACACAGGGCTTGGGGACTCCATGGAAGACAGAGCCCCAGAGAGTGGGGAGACAGTGGGGGCAGTGGGAGGTGGCCGGGATGGGCATCATTCCCAGTTCCACAGCTGCTCTGTGACTTTGAGCAAGTCTCCAGTCTCTCTGACCCCTGGTTTCCTCTTCTGTGTGGCAGGGTTACTAACACTGCCTTCCTCACAGGACTGCTCTGCAGGTTCAACAAGGTCATGAATGGTAAATAGCACCCAATTAAAAAAATAACATTCTCATTTTCACAATAATTATAGTAATGACCACTGTCAATATTGTAGGTTAATAATTGTTATTATTAACTATTATTTCTCAAATCAATCCTTTCTAATTTATAATATCTATTGTTGACCTTTCTGGAGAATAATGCGTCATGATCCATTTTCATATATTTAAATGTAAATAATTTTTTACATTATTTTCAAGTGACTATTTCTCTCCCCAACACTCCCCTTACACCCCTAACCCTAAAACAATTGTGGCCTTAAGGATTGTTTGCACCATAATGAAATTAGATACAGCTTATTTTTCTGACATCTATTCTGCAAGCTCTCTCCCCCAACAGTTTTCAGGGCTAAATAATGCATGAGAGGAGAGACTGACAGGGCTTGTATTAACGGCAGAAAACAGCGTTGTAAGGATTCTGTGTTGTGAAGACATGAAAGTGTCTGGTCAGAAGGCCAATAACAAAGTGAAAGAGAAATGCAAAGGCACTGACAAGGGAGGAAAGAAACACATTTTGGGGGGAAAGATTTGTCAGGAGTTGAAAAACAGATGGCTCAGGAGACAGCTGAGGAGTCTTCATTAGACAGGAGTCCAGGATGAGGTGCAGCAGCGGGGACCCGGCTTTTGAAGGGCTCAGGCTCTGAAGAAGGTAACAAACAGGAGCTCCCACTTCCCAGATCCTCTGAAGCCTTCTTTGACTTGCCCACATGGAGGCGGTTTCATCTCCTTGGGGTCCCATGACTCTCTCTTTCCTCTGTTACAATGGATTACACTCAACTATAGGTGTGGATTTATGTCTCTTTTCTTCAATCCACTGGAGCTCCTGGCTAGGCTGTAATTTAGGCATTTTACTAGATGGATTAAAATATTAATTATTGACCATTGACCCTGTTTCTGTGCTAAGTAAGCACCCTGTATGCTTCATATAAAGTGTGCCTCATGACAAACACAAATGCCTCTTTTGCTAATGTGGAAGCTGCACCGGGGGGAGCGTGAGACTTGGCTTTACAGACACACGATGGTGGATGAGGAAGGTGGGGCTTGCGCTCCAGTGTTTCCCTGTGGAGTAGGGCTGCTGAGGTCCTGTTATCACCAAAGCCAAGCCTGGTGCAGGGCACGAAGAACATACTCAGCAAGTGTTGCTTTGTGGACAAATTATAGTGCCTGCTGCTCAGCCAGCTAGTCATATGACACCAGGAGTCAGGACTTCTGTCCCTCAGGCCTGGCCACGAGTGGGTGGTGCAAGGTGGGGGGACTTTCTGTTTCCCAAGGCAAGGCTGGTGTCTACGTCAGGAAGTTCCAGTTGGCTGCTCCTCTCTTTGAGTGTACTGAGGCCATTCTGGTGCTTTGTAGTTTGTGATTCAAGACAAAGCAGGACTGTTACTTTTTTCCCCCTCCCCCAAGTGCTGTTATTTCAGCACAAGGGAAGGCTTGGAGCCTCAGAAACTCTGTCATTGGAGGGCTCAGTCTCTTGTGGTTGGCCTACATACATACAAATATTAGCCAAAGGCAATTTTCAAAAGGGACTCCATTTCTACGGGGAAATTTTCCATTGAGCTGGTTGCTGACTTTTCCTTAGTCATTTAAAAATGATTCAAAGGGAGAAAAATAATAATAAACTTCCATTTTGCCTTTCACCAGCATATCCCCAAACTAAATTAATTTTCAACTTCTGTGAATAAAGTCTGTGTCCTGATAAATGTGTTGCCTCAAGAATTCTGTATTCATCTTTTCTCAGCTTCCCAGATCACATACCACAATTCCAATTCTAAATCTCCAATCTTGAGGCCTTCTCCTGGTCCCTGGAGGGCGACATGTTAAATTGAGTCAGCTCTGTGTGGTGCCCCCATCCTTCTCTACACACCCCAGTGTGTTGCTTTCTCTTCTTGAATTTGGAAGCCTATTCTCAAATTTGGTAGCTTGTAAAGCTACCCTTATCCCTTGGCTTATGGCTCTTCTTCCATTTTTCAAAACAGAAGCATAGTTTCTTTAAATCTTTCTCTGACTTTCACTTTCTGTCTCTGTCTTTCACAAGGACCCCTGTGATCACGTTGGGGCTGCCCAGATAATCCACTAATCTTCTCATCTCAGGGTCAATTGATTAGCAACCTTAATTCTATCTGGAAGCTTTTTTTGCCAGATAACCTAACATTGTCACAGTTTTGGGGGTTAGGATAGACACTGGGGAGACCATCGCTCTAGTACTAGCTTGCTATTATGAGAATTATTCTGTCTTCACGTTGTTTCTTTGGACAAACATCTGAATTTCAATGGTTTCCCTATGAATTCCATGCAGAAGTTTCCCCCTTCTTATTCCAGCCCTGTCTTCACTCCAGTCTTATACCCGAGCTCATTACAGGACATCTTCTCCTGGCTGCATTTTACACAGATATAAGTAAACTCATCATAATCCCATAACCAATTTAGTTCCTTCTAAAATGGACCAGAGTTCTCAATATTTATTGAAGAATGAGGAATCTTTCTGTTTCCTTTGGGGGAGCTGAAGTAAGTAAAAGAGGCTTAATGGAGATCTCCATCAACCTGAGTGCATGGGATATCATTTTAAATAGGAACTATTACATTTGCTAAGTGTGGTAACCATTAGATTATGCTTGCTAAACCTCTAACCACAGGAAGTATAACTGACCAATGGCTCCAGCTGCTGAGCTTTGAAGTCCATGGCAATACCTGCGCTGAGGCCATCCTTCTTACTAGCTGCTCTCACCAATGACTCAGCAAGGACACTGAGGCTGGCCTGTTCCCTGGGGTCCTGGAAGACATCTGACAGCTGACCCTGGCTGCAGGATCCCCCTACAGCCTGGCAGTTTCTTCCTTAGACTACAGGGCACTTCCTTAGACTCCAGGACACTATGTAGCCTTCCTTGATTCTGTTCCTCACTCAGGGTCTGACTTGCATCTCAGCCTGATGGATCTCTCAGGTACTCCCAGCTTCCTCTCTGTTCTCTCTCATCAGTTGTTCCCCTGATAAAATAATTGGTCTTTAATCCCATCTTGCATCTGCTTCTCAGGGACCAGGGTTAACACACTATGTATCTGAGCTGGAGGTTTGAGGGGCCAAGACCTGATGGTGAACTCCACCTCCTTAGGCTCCTTGGGTTCCAGGCAATCACAGAGAATTTACCATTGCCAGTAAGGAGTATTCAGGCAACATAAACTACCGGCTCCAAGAGGAAAAAGTGGGAGGAAAATTAGATGTTTTAGAAACAATAGAGGGATCCATGAGACAGAGCTGCTGTGAACGGATGTCATGCTTGAAGTAAATTGACAGTTAACTGCCTAGAGTTTGGAACAGTTAACGGAGGTGGAATGTGCATACCCTGAATGATGGAGAAAAATACGTATGCTCACGTCAGAGCTTATCTTTCCAAATGAATCTGTCCTTGTCCACTTTGTGCACCATCATGCTCCCCCCACCCCAGGACTGATGAGGGGCCATTGATTTGTTCACTGAGCCGCCAACAAGAGGAACAATGGGGTAGAAGCTTCTGGGAAAAGAGCTGGGAACACAGACAAAGGGCTTTTCCCATAGACACCTCATGGCAGGAGGCACGTCTGCCAGACACAGGGGTTTCCAGCCATGGGTAGGAAGCCAGGCAGCCAATAAGACTTTCTATATCAGAGATTGGAATGAATTCAACAATCATCTGCCCAATTTCAGCAGATTTCCCAACATAGTGAATTCTTTGAATCATATCGGAAGCCATTAAAAAACATCACAAATGTCCTAAATTGGGAACTCAATCTTAACTGGATTAAACTATAACAAATTTCTTCCCTTGAAATTCCATTGGCCAGCCCAGTTTGGAAGCCATCCACCTAACTGAACAAAACTGCCCCAGACTTTAGATATCATTCATCAATGTCTTCATAATGGAAATGTTTTACGCTGTCAGAAGTTGTTCATTTTAGTGTGCTTAAGAACATGTACATCGGAATCTAAGTGGAGAGAATTTGAAGTCTGGCTCTGCCACTTAGCTCCTGGTGATCTTGAATAGCATATTTAATTTCTCAGAACCTCAGGATTTTTTTTTTTTTTTTTATAGCTGTAAACTAAGGATGATAATGATACTTCCTTCCTAGGTTTATTGGATGATTAAATGGGATAAAGATAGTAGTTAACGCTCATATTCAACTTTCTTTTTGCCAGTCACTGTTTCAAGCACTTAACATCTATTAGCTCATTTTTTCCTAACAACTTTCTGAGTTAGGTTCAGCTGTGATTCTCATTTTACAGATGAAAAAAACCAAGGCCTCCAAAGGTTAAATAACTCACTAAAGGTTACATATCTAATGAGAGATAGAGATGAAATGTAAACCTAGGCAATTTATCCAGAATATTTTTGTATGTGCTATTGTTGCTACACTATATGAGTATAAAGCTCTTTACCCAGAGTTTGGGACATACTATGTGCAGGAGAACTAATAGCTAATTAGCTATTAGCTACTGTTATAATCACTGCTTTACCCTGGGGCTTAGAGTTCAGTTGTCACAGCCCTCCAGCATCTGCAAGATTCCTGATAGCTACTTGTGAAGCCAGAACACCTGTGTCTCCATGGCCCCTCCTTGTGTGCTCAGCCCCATCGGGGTGATGGGCAAGCAGCAGGCACTGAGGTGTTAACTTGCTGACACAGACTGGGAACAGCAAATTCAAAACCTTTTCCTGCTGAATAAGGTCAGGAAGTAGTATTATTTGCTCTGTTTCTCCTAAGTGCTGAAGAGGAGTCCTTATGGAAGTAAAATAGAAGCCCTTTGATCCTAATGTTCTTTGACTGCCATAGGACACACAGGTGCCTAGGGAACTCTGGAGAGCTTAGGAGAACTCTTTTAGAATATAAAGGAGAGGTAGTTGGAAGGCATTGTTATTATAGCAAAAAGAAATTAGGTGATGATTCATCCTACTCTGTGGGGAAAGGACTCAGAGATCTTGAAATAAGTAAGAACTGGGTAGTTTTGGAGGAAAGTACCATCAAATTTAAAAATGATGGCTCCAAAGAGGGTAGTAAATGGTGCTTGGATGATCCCTATATTCATTAAGCATTTTTGCAGCTTTCCCTCTCATTTTTCTTGCAGATAAAGTCTCACCCAGGACTTCTGGAGATAAGTGCTCAGGCTTTAGAAACAGCTCTGGGTTTACAAACTGTTGCCTTTCCTTTATGTGAAATCTTGGGCAAGACCCTCAGCCTCTCTGAACCTCAGTCTCCTCTTTTCTGAAGTATTGATAACACTCTTATACATATTGTAGAGTTACTGTGGGACAAAATGTGACAATATATAGATACAATTTGTACCCTTATGAGAGCTCAGCCACATACTCTGTAGGCGTTAGTGATGTTCACATGATGATGTGAGTTTATTTACTGCTCATGCATCCGAGGGTCATCTTGAATGTGGTTGATCTAAACTGCTCAATTAAACTATAAACCATGGATAAGCCTTGGGTTTGCTCTATGTGCCCCTCATCCTTCAGGATATAGCAGAAATGCAAGAGGCAAGCTCAACCTTGAGAATACATTGCAAACCTCTGTTTACATCACACTTAATTGCACCTATTGATCAAAGCAAGTCACAAGGCTAAGCCCAACTATTAGACTAAGGCAGGGGGATAAATGTGCACAAATGTTATAAGAGACTGAAGGATTGGGACCATATCTCAATTCTACTGTACCTGGAACTCCAAACCCCCTAGTTCTTTTACACTTTTGTTAATTAGTATTTGCAAGTTGTGTAGGGCAGACTGAGGTGCTTCAAGTGACTTAAGTCTATTAAAAGATCACATAGAACATGCAAGGAAATACTAGACACAGTCTTAGCTTGATGGAATTAGGATTTAATTATTTGCTTTTGAGGAATCAACAGCACCCAGAAAAGTGCATTCACAAAATGACTGCTCATTCAATGTTTATTGGAAGGACAAACAAATGAATCACCTGGAAGCATCTTTAGTGACTGGTCGCTTTGCCATTTTCCAAGAAGCTGTGTCCATTGCTTCCTCCACTCTGGTCATCATCATACTCATCCTTCAGCTTCTTTGTCTTTGTTCTTTTATGGCTTCTTGTTTTACTTTCCCTCTTTCCCTAAATTCCCCGAGAGGAAGGATTCTGTTGAGTTAATTAGCCATATTTCAGTCCATTGGGCAGAGATCTTGATGTGCTGCCTCTTGTTGGCACAAATCAGCCAGTAGATGGTGGCTTCTGTTGAAGTTGCTCTTCACTGGTTCAGTCACAAAAAAATGGTAAGGAACATGCAAGGGAGCCCCAGTGGCTCCATTTCTCAGCTGGGGTCTGCGAGATTCTGCTGTCACACAGACTCGAGGACTTTGTGTTGGCTTGCCTCATACCTCTCTTTGTGATAATACATCCATCCTGTGATTACAAAAGATAACCTCTCTCTAGCACAGAGTGCTCTTTCTCCCTCTGAAGTGCTAATTACAATCTGATGAGCTGGCCAACAGCCCCTCTTCTCGTCATTTCATTTCGACCACTAGCTGGCGAGAGCTCCACTTCTCCCAGCAAAGCATTCCCTGCCAGAACGTTGCACTGCCCACCCACTGAAGCAGGGCTATTTTTTTTTTTTGTTTTTGTTTTTAATACCTTGTAGCAACAACTGTCTCCCTTAAGTCACTGAAGATTGATGGGCACCCAAAGCAGCTGGGCCAAAACTGAAGCAATAAAAGTGCTGTATGTGTGTCTCTTCTTAACGTAAGGAACTACTTTTAGAGAGGAAAACATTAGAAGCCTCCAAGGTAAGGCGAGTAGAAGGAATGGGTTTTTTTCTTAACAACGCAATGGAGGAGAGGATAGGGGTGGTGACTCCCGACACCAGGTAGAGAAGTTGGAGGCTGGAGCTATGGGGGCAGAGCTTCAAGAACATGGAAGCTTCTAACAAAGCTGCAAAGGTCCAGAAAGAGAATAAGTAATCAAGGGCAAATTGAGGATTACAACTGGGTGCTTCCTCAGTCAGTCCCTGTGTCTCATAAGAAAGGGGCGCTTGGGAGGTGAGAGATGGAGACGGAAATGGTCTCAGATCAGGGCGTTACAGACTAGACTGCAAACTCCTTACAGCCTCAGTTGTCTTATTCCTCTTTCTGTCTTCAGTGCTAACACCTACGTAAGCCCTGTGGATGGGAGATAACAACCTGACTAGTTCATTAATTAGTGAACTACTAAGTGAATTTGAAATTGAAATCTAGGGCAAAGTTTGTACTTATGCAGAAAAGATTGACTTTCAAAAATCTACAGAGAAAAGAGAGGAAAGGGAAAAAGTGAACGAATGAGTAAATATTCAATTTGTACCTGGAACATGGCAGTCTGAGTAGCTGAAAAGGAGAAAAACCCCCAAAAGATTAGGCTCCATCAGCCAGTCATGTTACAAAGAATTTTTTTCTTCTGTTAAAGCAGTGTGAAAATATTTCAGCATCATTCAGTGTACTGGGTAACGCCCACTTTTGGACTAATACTAGGTCTCCTAGCTTAACCTTTTTCTGTAAAACTGATTTCTTTTTATTGCCGTTTTTTTCTTTAACCAAGTCTTGTGATTTACATTGTCTTTAGTTTAATCCCTTAGTGTCAGATGAAACCGCCCTGTTAAAAATCCCTGGGACCCTATTACAGAAATTCTCTCTAGTTCCTGCTCTCCACTCAACAACTGTTGGGCAGCTTTCTCCTCTTCAGCCCCAACCTTCCTTGGCCAGCTCCCCTCAACCGCTATTTATTGTCTTCAAGATTTGAAAGCCCAGATCCTTTTCTTGTCAGCCAATGCTCTCATTTTAGGCCCCCTAGTGAGATACCACGGCTGCCCTCTTTCCCAGTGAATGGATCACATCATGGTATTTTTTTCTTTTTCTGCATCCACTTTCCCCTCCCTATAAACAATTTCTTTTTCTCTCCTTCCCATCCCGGATCCCTTGTGGCTGGAAGTCAAGAAGCCAGCTGCCAATCACTGTCAAATTCAACATTTCCGAAGTTCACCTTTGCAATGGATAGCCTTTTGTTCTGTAGAAAAGCACGGATTCTAGAAAAATATGCAAATTTCATTTCAAGAAAGATGGGCACAGTCTTTGCTCCCCCTGGAGTGAGTCAGCAGTGAGAAAGCAGGGATACATTTCTGGGATTCCCACACTCCTTTGCCCACCACAGCCCCATCACTGAGGGAATTCACCTGGGACCCTTCCACACTCTTCAGGATTTTAGACCACTTTTATGACAGTCTAATAAAGGAAGCCATGAAGTTCCCATGTCTTCTTAAATTATGATTTTCCTATCAGATTTCAGCCCTAAGGCTCATATATCTGTTGGCTCAAGAATGAAAGGAAACTTGTATTGCATGTGCCCTATTTTGAGAATAAGCCTGACGCCATCCTGATCTCACTGGGAAAGAGGGCAGGGATGGTCGCTGCCCTCCATAGGGCATGAGAAAGCAGGGGTAGCATTGCTGCCATGTCTCTACCACCCTTGGTTTGATCAAGTCCAGAAGTGGGTGTACCTAATCCCTCAGCTGGGGTATCACCCCACCTTGCACCCTGGTCTTTGGAGATCTCCGGGATCATAATGGGCAAACTGTTTCAAAACATGCTTCATCAGAGATTTAAACATAGGTCATAGATTTATTTTCTGAGAATTCTAATTGCTTTAGGTAGCTCTATAGTATTCTATTTCTTTTCTCCCTATTTACCATTCTAAGCAAGAGTGACAACTTCAGTGGCCTGGAAACTTTTTCAAACAAATGGCAACACATTTATCAATAGCTCACGATAACAAGACATTTATTTCAAAAGTTGATCACACACTCTTGTTAGGTAATGCATGGACCATATTTACAATAATTTTGTTTTTTACTACTGAGAAAAAATCTTAGGCATATATCAAATATTTGTAAAATCAGTGTTTTAATGCGCCTTTCTCTTGATGCACCCCTTGTAAAAGGAAAATGTGGTTTTGATCTAGATCAGCCAAAATAATATTGATTCGTGTTCAACTGAGATTTTAACTCCTTTGCTTCGAAAACCACCTACTGTGAGACTATTCTGTAGGCTGGCTTCTGTTTTTTTCCTGTTCCTCTCAAGCCCGATTTATCACTTATGAGCTAATAGTCCACTCCAGTTCCTCATCCCACAGCCATCCCCAGGGCATAATTCATAAAACTTTCCTGTGATATGTGGGTGGCTGAAATGAGCTACCAAGGGACAAAGCATAATACAGGGGCATGGCAATCCTAATGAACTGCTGATGCAGACATTGCACGTGGTGCACCATAATTTATGGGACTGGGACTGTGTCTGCGAATGCGGAGAATTACAGAAGTTCAAACACAGTCGACCTCAGACTTAAACGTGGTAGAGGAAGAGGGCAGGAGAAATGTAACATTTCAATTCTGCAAATTAAACAAACCCACTTCAGTACTGGCCAAGAAGTTAGTTCTTTTTTTTTCCCCTGTAAAATGGCTCTAGTAGCACTCAGTTGTCTTTCACTTCATTCAAAACAATTTTGTTAGATTGTATTTTGAAAGTTGTCATATCAGCATGCATTTAATAAAAACATCAAAATTAGTGAATTTTTGTGTAGCCATCTTAGTATTGAAGATGGAAGAAAATAAGCAATATTTTTGGCATATTATGCTTTATTATTCTAAGAAAGGTAAAAATGCAACTGAAATGCAAAAAGAGATGTGTGCTGTGTGAGGAGAAGGTGCTGTGACTGATTGAGTGCGTCAGGAGTGGTTTGCGAAGTTTTGAGCAGGATATTTCTCATTGGATGATGCTCCACGGTCGGGTAGACCCATTGAAGTTGATAGAGATCAAATCAAAACATTAATTGAGAACAATCAATGTTATACCACACTAGAGATAGCCAAAATACTCAAAATATCCAAATCAAGCATTGAAAATCATTTGCACTAGGTTGGTTTTGGTTATGTCAATTGCTTTGATGTTTGGGTTCCACATAAGTTAAGCAAAAACACCCAAAACAAACAAACAAAGAAAAAAACTTCTTGACCATATTTCTGCATGCCATTTTCTACTTAAACATAATGAAAGCATTCCATTTAAAAAAATATTGTGACAGGTGATGAAAAGTGGATACTTTACAATAATGTGAAACAGAAGAGATCACGGGGCAAGAGAAATCAACCACCACCAACCACACCAAAGGCCGGTCTCCATCCAAAGGAGGTGGTGGTGTGTAAATGGTGGGATTGGAAGGGAGTCCTCTGTTATGAGTTCCTTCTGGAAAACCAGATGATTAAATCCAACAGGCACTGCTCCCAATCAAACCAACTGAAAAGCACCTGAGGAAAAGTGTCTGGAATTAGTCAACAGAAAGTGGATAATCTTATATCAGGATAATGTAAATCACATGTTTCTCTGACGACCAGGCAAAAACTGGTACAGCTTGGCTGGGAAGTTCTGATTCATCTGCCATAGTCACCAGACTTTGCACCATCGCATTTCCATTTATTTTGGGCTTTACAGAATTCTCTAAATGGAAGAAATTTCCATTCCCTAGAAAACTGCAAAAGGCACCTGGAACAGTTCTTTGCTCAAAAAGGCAAAACATTTGGGGAAGCTGGAATTATGAAGTTGCCTGAAAGCTGGCAGAAGGTAGTGGAACAAAATGGTGACTACATTATTGAATAAAGTTATTGGTGAAAATGAAAAATGTGTCTTTTATTTTTACTTAATAACTGAACTAACATATTAGCCAACCTAATGTTGTCTAGGATGCAAATTGATGACTATACAAATTTATGAGAGAATTTTATATTAATCAAAAAGAATATTGTGTATAGAGCTACACAAAAATATCAGAAAGGGAAGATGAAACCATTTCTAGCAATCGTACAATAAAAGTACATTTTCATTTAAAGGGGCAGCGGTAGCTGGAAGAGTGTGTTGTGGAAGCAAAACGCCACTGATTAGCCTCATGAAGGACACAGTTCCCTCCTGCTGCAGTAGGAAATGGTCATCTTCAGATATGAGGCTGGGTTTTCATGCAGCGTAGAAGTGTATTCCTGCCCAGACTCTGTCACAAAGTAGCTGTAAAAGTGTGAACACATCAGTTTTCTTAATTTTAGGATCCTTATTTATGAAATGAAGAGCTTGGCTTGGAATCAGTAGTTCTCAAACTTTACTGTTGATCAGAATCACCAGGAAGGACGTCAGTGTCCCAGACTTCATCGACTGGAGAGTCTGATATATACAATCAGGGCTAACTATATGAAAGTATAAACAATCTTCAGGTTAGATTCACATATGAGTGTGACTTTGTTCTGTACTTGCAGAAAGAATGAGTTGTGTGTGGGGGCACAGGGTGGAGATAGCATGCGGAACCTTGGAGATGGTCGAACATTTAGGAGACCAGAGTCCTGCAGTGGCCCAGAACTACTTCCTCTGGGTCAAAAGCCATAACTAAATGTTTGCATGATCAATAATTTGGTCTGATTTCACTAATTAATCTTTAAGTACATTTTGTAAAGCAGCTACTCAACTTAGTGCCAGGTGCCGAGGGGGTTACATACAGAAAATGACTTGTGTTATGGTTCTTGTCATCAAGAAGATTAATACTTACTTTGAAATAATGAAAATAATAAATAGTAACACGCGCCCCCCCCCCCCCCGCCAAAAAAAAAAAAAAGATGGAAATGGACAGGAGTTCAGAGAAATAGAAAACTAATTTAGACTGGTGTGATGATCAAATTTTTAATAGAAGTGTAGATGCTGGTTAAGCATGGCCTTGGACAAAGAAGAATTTGTGCTTTGAGGTTCAATATGCTTTAGCTGAAACCACCTCATGTGTACATCTCCCCAGGATTCTCAAGGCCTACTGGTCAGAAGAGGTGTCTTCTTTGGCCAGAGCTTAGATGGGCTATGCCGGTGTTTTTCTCTTTCTTTAAAACTTACCTGGCCCAGTCTTCTGATTTACCTGCTAGTGCTTAGGTAAGTTAATAAGGTTAATCCAATAACTATCATCACTCCTTCTGATATAGGAATAGGTTTCTTTCTGTTAACACTGCAGAGCTCTTCTTTGTGGGGGTAATTTTACATTTGTTCCCCCAAAGGCAGTCTCTGTTCCCTCCTCTCCAGATGCCTCCACATCTCTGACTACAGTGCTGCCTGAACCACTGCTCCTTGGATCAGGAGAACATTTTACATATTACAAGTAGTTATACTCATTACCCTGTCAATACTGTTTTAAATTGTCACAGGTTTAAGTCAATACTGACTTTAGACTCAGCAGAAAAATAAAAAGGGCAAGGGAGAGACAGGTATGTAAACTGACCCTGTGCAGACTCTAGGAATTGATCTTAGACTCTTGCAAGCCTCACTGTCAAGCCAAAATCCATCATCATTGCAAAGTATTGTTTTGGGTGATGTCGGAGGACATTTCCCACAAGAACATATTTTAGTTTAATAGAAAACAATTGCAGCTGAATTATTGTCAACGGCATGTTATGTAAGACTGTGGCTCATAGTTCAGAGGGTGCTGCTGCTCAGCTAGGATTTAGTTGAGTGCTTCCTCTCGCACCAGGGGAAACATCTGTATCATCACACCGTAAAACACAAAGGAGGCCCTTGAAACAAACACCAGCAGGAACAAACATCGGCCCACGAATCTCCTAAGAACAATGCTTACCTAGTACCCGGCTATTTGTGCATCAAGTGAGAGCTGGTGGAAGATGAGCGTGGAAGGAAGAGGTGCTTCTGCTTCGTTGTTACTCATCCCTTTAAGAACCCAATTCTTTCCCCAATGTGATCTCTCTTTTCAGGAACAGCAATGCCTTCCGCAGAGCCAACCCATTCCCTCTGGTGATGGTCTCAGAGGAGGTATAGCATCTGGCTCCTACCCTCCGTCTAATTACCCATCTGTTTGTGGGAAGTAAGCAATGTTCTATTCCCCATCCCTTCCGAAACATTTTAATGTGCTGATGCATGATGATGACAGCAGCAGCCCCTCAGAGCCCACACTTTTGCACATCACACTAACTGGCTTACCTATTCTGTTCATTTCTTGATCAGAGCTGCTGGACACTAACTTTGTAATTCTCCCTCACCTTGACTCTGCTCCAAACTCTTGCATTTGACTGACCAGAGTTTCATGTTGCTCACTGATTCGGTATGAGCCTAATTGGGGTGACGGAGCTTCCTCCCTTAGGGATGCTCAGGGATCTCACCGCACAGAGGCCCTGCAGTGGGAGTCCTGGCATCCTCCTCTCCCACTCCCTTTGTTCCCCCTCACTCTGAAAGTCATGTATAGAAAGAGCTCATATGCCAAAAAAATTGCATTTAATGAATAATCATTCATTTGTTTTTCTACTTTTTAATGACTAATCAAAGTTTATGCAAGGTCCAAAAGTTTTAAACTAGTCTTTGGTAAATGGAAAGACCATTTTAAATTGATTATATTCAAGTCCCAGACAAGCACCTTTTAGCTAGTTCAGATGACCTGATTATAGATAAGTTTGCAGTTTAGTTCAGTTTTTTGAAATAATTGGGCATAGAGACACGTGGATTTGGATTCCACTTGGCTTCATACTAGTTTCATGACCTTGGATGAGTTTCTGAACTTGATACATTTCAGTTTCTTCATGGGTGGCATCGGAATAATTATACTTTTGATTTTATAGGATTTTCATGAAGATAAAATGGCATAATGTTTACAAAGCACTTAGTATAAAGAGACATAAAATAAGAAATCAGTAAATGTTAGTTGTTGCTATCTTTATATTTTCTTCATTTTTATTATGACCATTATCACCACAATCCAAAATTGGGAATGAGGACTCCAGATTGGGAAACTTTCTATTCTTGGGCAAATACTCATTCAACTCAACGGTGGCTGTGACTCCTAGGATTCCCACTAGGCCCATCCTTTCTTCTTTCATAACAATAGTGATTTCAGCTGGGCACATGGTCACCCAGCTATAGATTACTTTTTCCAGTGAGGTGTTGCTATGTAACTAGATGATAGCCAATGAGACATGAGTGGACATGATGTATGCACTTCAAGTCATGCTCTTGAAAGAAAAGAAACATGTTCTCCCTTTCTATTTCCCCCTTCCCATCAGCTAGAATGCAGATATGGTAGTGAGTCATCTTTAGCTAAGCCAATGAGGGCACATGCTAGAGATGACATGGTGACAAGATGGATCGCCAATACTATCAATGCCACTATTCCAAGTCTGGACCACCAACCTACACTGTTACATGAGGGAAAAAGAAACCTCTTTGTTGCTTTAAACCACTGAATCTTGTGGTATTTTATTACAATACCATAGAGTGTCCTAAAACACAGCAAACAACTATTTTCAAGGTAGACGTAATATTCTTTCTAGTTACACAACTTCCTGAAGTCCAAAGCCACATCAGCCTATCATGACTTACTTCTGATTGGGTATAACTAGATGATAACAGGAATCATGCTACATCTATGGAGGAGAAAGATTCTGCAGCCCCTTCATGTGCTGCTGGGGAATCAATATATTTTAATTATGAGGAAGCATACTGTGTTTACATTTCACATGGTGGCAAGAAGAAGGTCAAACCACAATCCTCAGGGCCATTATCAAAACTACAGCTGTGCTTGTCAAGTGGGATTCAAAATTGGGCAAACCTGAAGAGTTTTCATTTTCATGTTTTCTCCCTTGTTTGTTTATATGGTTATACCTTACAAGATTAAAACACAGAGCAAAGTGTAGCAAAGGAAAATGAAACCTTCGGGCAGAGGAAATAACTCTTCCCTTTTAGAAAAAGAGGCTATTAGTGACTCCGGGTTTTACGGGTGGGGCAGTGACTGGGAGGCTATTACGGTCCTTTCCTGTTGCATATCTAAAACCATTTGAGAAATAATCAAAACTGTAAGCACACACGAATGAACACCAGAGTAAAGCCCCTTCCTCTTCCCACCGCCTATACCCCATGACTCATCAGCTTCCTGAACTGGAACAACACTGAGCTTTATGAGTACGGAAATGTCAGCTCTTTGAACGGCGCGTGCTTCTTTGTGTGGAAATCTTAGGCAGCCTTATAAAAAGCCAGCCCAGAACTCAGAGTGGCCCTGCCCTATTTGCTCTGCATGACTAGTCTCCATGTTAATTAGAGTCATCTGATTTCTTAGTGAGCCCTCACTGGCCCAGGCATACATTGGAATCAGCAATAATGTTAATGACAACAACAACAAAAACAACCTTGTTTAATTTTTCTGCCTTATAAGGAGATCTTGTTAGCTTCATAATAAAAATGAGGGAACTGCAACTGGGAAATATTATGAAATTTACTTAAGATGAATTAAAAAATCATAATGAATAATTACAATGGTAATGGTGATGATAATCATGACAGTAATGATGGTAATAATGGTGATAGTGATAATGATGATAATGATGGTGAGGATGATAATGGTGAAGATGATGAAAATGGCATAGCTAGTGATGGTGATGATGTGGTGGCGGTGTTGATGATGGTGATAGTAATAGCAATGATGCTGCCTTAGTCTAGGTTACTTACAGGTAAATGTATAAAATGAGCAGTGTTTGACCCACTATAGGTGTTCAGTAATTGCCAGCTTTAGGGCCAGGACTAAGATGAAGCCAGTGCAGTATCTCTTCAGGCATAAAATTTAAGAAGGGGTGCCAAAAAAATAAGTAATATTTTAATGCAATATTTTATAAAAACAAAGAGTAGTGTAAGAATCCATGGTAAACAAAATGTAAACATTTAAAATAAAGACAAGTTTACACCTTGCCCTTAACACAACCTGCCCTGCTCACCACCCCCCATTTTGTCCCAGTCTCTCATCTGCGGTCAATCTCATCTCGTCTTCCCACAAGCCTGAGCCTAGGCTGTGCTTATCACCACTGTATAGATGATAATACTGAAGCTCTAGAGGTTTTTTCACAATTAATGTAATTTATATGTGGAAGACCTGGAATTAGCTTCAATTTACCCAACGTGGAAGTCCAGGTTTTGCCCATAAGTCTCCCTCGCTTCTAAACTTAATTTGTGTCTTATAACTACATTCACTGTCATTTTCTGGGTCACTTTTAAAAGGTGGAGAGTAGAAAGAGATTAACTACCAGCTGCAGCTCTTATCAGGGCAATGATGTCAGCTAAGGTGACACTGATACATACAGAAATCTAAGAATGTGCATTTATTAACCATCTACTCATTTAAGTAACCTATTTAACCCACTTAGAAATTCTAGGTAGATAGCATCACTGTTCCATTTCACAGATGGGGAAACAGAATCTCAGAATTGGGTGCTCAAAGCCAAAGTCAATCCATGCCAGAGCTAGTGACTAGCTCAAGTCTTCACGGATGATGTAACCTAATTTTGCTGCTCCCAAGGTGTCTACATTTGTGTCTTAAGCCTCATTTCTCTTTAAATTTCTGTATAGAGAGACCTTCCTTGGAGAAACCCATTTTTTCTTGTATCATGCATCATTTTCCTTAGAATTACTTTGTAGGGAAAAACATATTAACACATTTATTGTAATAATATCTTATGCACATGTGATTTTAAAATAGGCATGTGTTAACTGAAGAAATTTTGGAAAATAGAGAAAAACAGTACAAAGAAAAAGAGTGCTTCCTCTATTCAAAATAAGCAAGAATGCCATTTTGGTAAAGGTTTCTTTTCTTTTTTCCCCTATTTTTTTTTTTTTTTTTTTGGTTTTGTTTGGAGTTAGCCATTATTTGTTATTACTGGACAGCTCCTCCTGTTAATGACAATAGAAAATGGCTATAGAAGAACAAAAAATCGCAGGACTAGAGCTTTCTGCCCAGAGAATTCCTTGACTCCATCTACTCTCACCTCGACTTGGATATTATTTAATCAAGTATCTCCTATGACTCTCATCTTCTCAAGTGAGGCCATTTTATTGGTTTATTCTGCTCTGCTGTAGATGTACCAAAAGTTGCCCTATCCTCTAACAGAGTAGTTCTTAGTACTCATTGATAATTGGATAAATATATTACGTATACTCAAAATAACATACATACACACACAAAATTAAATATAATTTTAAGGATTTTATAACCACTTAAATCCTATTCATGCACCCCCTAAATGTTGGTGGAGCCCAAGATTAGAAGCTTCACTCACTACATAGCTTTCCTGGATCCTATTGCCCATATGATGCTGTCCTCTCTTATTTTTTTTTACCAGTGCTTTTTTTTATTTTTAATTTAATCTTTATTGTATTTTTTCCATTACCATTTAGTCCCCTTATTACCCCTCCCCCCAGCAATCATCACACTACTGTCCATGAGTCCTTTTCCCTTTTCACTCCACCCCTGCACTCCCTAATGCCCCTTCCCACTTGCTGTCACTGCTCTCCATCTAGGAGTCTGTCTCTGTTTTGCTTGTTAGCTCACTTTGTTCATTTGATTCCACATGTGAGTGAAATCATGTCGTATTTGTCTTTCTCTGACTGGCTTATTTCACTTAGCATAATGTTCTCCAGGTCCATCAATACTGTCACAAAGGGTAAAATTTTCTTCTTTTATACGGCCAAGTAGAATTCCAATGTGTAAATGCCCATACCTGTTTTATCTATTCATCTATTGATGGATACTCAGGCTGCTTTCATATCTTGACTATTGTAAATAATGCTGCAGTGAACATAAGGGTGCTTATGTTCTTCCAAATTAGTGTTTTGAGTTCCTTTGGGTATATTCCCAGAAGTGGGATCTCTGGGTCAAAAGGCAGATCAATTTTTAACTTTTTGAGGTATCTCCATACTGCTTTCCACAGTGGCTGCACCAGTCTGCATTCCCACCAACAGTGCAAAAGGGTCCCCTTCCTTCACATCCTCACCAGCACTTGTTGTTTGTTGGTGTGTTGATGATGGTATTCTGACAGGTGTGAGATGAAATCTCATTGTGATTTTAATTTGCATTTATCTTATGATTAGTGATGTTCAGCATCTTTTCATATATATATTGGCCATCTGTATGTCCTCTTTGGAGAAGTGTCTATTCAGGTCCTTTGCCCATTTTTTAATTGGTTTGTTTTTTTTTTTGGTGTTGTGTTTTGTAAGTACTTTATAAATTTTGGATATTAACCCCTTATCAGATGTATCAGCAAATATGTTTTCCCATTCTGTGGGTTGTCTTTTTATTTTGTTGATGATTTCCTTTGCTGTGTGAAAAATTTTTAGTTTGATGTAGTCCCATTTGTTTATTTTACTTTTTGTTTCCCTTGCCTGGGGAGATATATCCAATAAAAAATTTCTATAAGCAATATCTGAGGTCTTGCCACCTATGTTTTCTTCTAACATTGTTATAATTTCAGATCTAATATATAAGTCTTTATCCTTTTTGAACTTATTCTTGTGTGTAGTGTAAGAAGGTGGTCTAGTTTCACTTTTCTACACATATCTGTCCAATGTTTCCAATACCATTTATTGAATAAACTATACTTTACCCATTGTATGTGCTTGCTTCTTCTGTTGAATATTAATTGATTATAAAGGTGTGGGTTTATTTTTGGCCTCTCTATTTTGTTCCATTGACCTATATGTCTGTTTTTATGCCAGTACCATGCTGTTTTGATTACTGTGGCCTTGTAGTATAGTTTGATATTAGGTAGCGTGATTCCTCCAACCTCATTCTTCTTTCTCAGGATCCCTGTTGCTATGCAGGGTCTTTTGTGGTCCATATAAATTTTTGAAATATTTGTTCTAGTTCTTTAAAATACATCATTGGAATCTTGATAGGTATTGCATTGAATCAATAGATTGCTTTGGGTGGTATGGACATTTTAATGATGTCAATTCTTCCCATCCATGAACACAGTATGTGCTTCCATTTATTTGTATCTTCTTCAATTTCTTTCTTCAGTGCCTTATAATTTCCCCAGTACAGGTTTTTTACATCCTTGGTTAGATTTATTGCTAGGTATTTTATTCTTTTTGAAGCAATTGTGAATGGGATTGTTTTCTTAATTTCCCTTTTGTTAGTTCATTATTGGCATATGAAAATGCAAGTGATTTCTGGATATTAATTTTGTATCTAGCTATCTTGTTGAATTCATTTATCAGTTCTAGTAGTTTCTTGGTGGAACCTTTGGGGTTCTCTATGTACAGTATCATGTCATCTGCAAATAAAGACAATTTTACTTCTTCCTTTCCTATTTGGATGCCTTTCATTTCTTCTTGTCTGGTTGTGGTGGCTAAGACTTCCAGTACTATATTGAGTAAGAAAGGTGAAAGTGGACATCCCTGTCTTGTTCCTGATTTTAAGGGAAACATTTGTAGTTTTTCCCATTGAGTATGATGCTGGCAGTGGGTTTGTCATATATGACCTTTATGTTTAGGTATGCTCCTTCTACACCCACTTTGCTGAGAGTTTTTAACATAAATGGTGTGGGATTTTATCAAATACTTTTTCTGTACCTATGATATGATCTGTGCGTTTATCCTTCATTTAATTTATGTGGTGACTCACATGAATTGATTTGCAAATGTTGTAACAACTTTGCATTCCTGGAATAAATCTCACTTGATCATGGTGTAGGACCTTTCTGATTCATTACTGTATTTGGTTTGCTAATATTTTGTTGAGGATTTTAGCCTCTATGTTCCTCAGGGATATTGGCCTATAATTTTCTTTCTTTCTTTGGTTTTGGAATTAGGATAATGCTGGCCTCATAAAATGAGTTTGGGAGCCTCATCTCCTCTTGAATTTTATAAAATAGTTTAAGAAGGAGAGCTGTTAGTTCTTTTCAGAATGTTTGGTAAAATTCACCTGTGAAGCCATCTGGCCCAGGGCTTTTGTTTGTTGGGAGTTCTTTGATTACTGCTTCAATTTGATTAGGTTTAATCTGTCTATTCAGATTCTGATTCTTCCTGATTTAGTTTTGGAAGACTGTATGTTTCTAGGAATTTATCCATTTTCATCCAGGTTGTCCAGTTTGTTGGCATATAGTTTATCATAATATTTTCTTACAATCCTTTGTACTTCTTTGGTATCAGCTGTTATTTGTCCTCTTCCATTTCTGATTCTATTTATTTGGGTCCTTCTTCTTTGTCTTCTTGATGAGTCTGGTTAAAAGTTTGTCAGTCTTGTTTATCTTTTCAAAGAACCAGCTCTTGGATTCATTGATCTTTTGTATCATTTTTTTCAAACTCTATTTCATTTATTTCTGCTCTAATCTTTATTATTTTCTTCCTTCTACTCACTTTGGGCTTTGTTTGTTCTTCTTTTTCAAGTCCCTTTCGGTGTGAAGTTAGATTACCTATTTGGGCTTTTTCTTGTTTTTTGAGATCAACCTGTAATTCTATGAATTTCCCTCTTAGGATTGCTTTCCCTGTGTCCCACAGGTTTTGGGTTGTGTCCTCATTTTCATTTGTTTCAAGATATCTTTTGATTTCTCCCTTGATCTTCTTGTTGACCCATTCATTGTTTAATAATATGTTATTTAGCTTCCATGTCTTTGCATGCTTTTCAGTGTTCTTCTTGTGATTGATTTCTAGTTTCATAGCACTGTGGTCAGAGAAGATGCTTGACATTTCAATGTTTTTAACTTTATTGAAACCTCTTTGTGTCCTAACATGTGATCTAGCCTAAAAAACATTCCATGTGCACTTGAAAAGTGTGTATATTCTGCCACTTTATGGTGAAAGCTCTGAATATATCAATTAAATCCATTTGATCTAGTGTGTTATTTAACGCTGCTGTCTCCTTGTTGATTTTCTGCTGGGAAGATCTGTCCACTGAAGTCAATGGGGTATTAAAATCTTCAACTATAACTGTATTTCTGTTGATCTCTCCATTTATGTCCATGAGGATTTGCTTTACATATTTAGGTGCTCCTATGTTGGGCGCATAATTGTTTACTAGGATTATATCCTCTTGTTGGATTGTTCCCTTTATCATTATGTAATGTCCTTCCATATCTCTTACTACAGCCTTGGTTTTAAAGTCTATTTTGTTGGATATAAGTACTGCTACCCCAGCCTTTTTTTTTTTTTCTTTTCTATTTGCATGAAATATCTTTTTCTAACCCTTTACTTTTAGTCCGTGTGTATCTTTTGATTTGAGGTGGGTCTCTTGGAGGCAGCATATATATGGGTCTTATTTTCTTATCCATTCAGCTACCTTATGTCTCTTGGTTGGAGCATTTAAACCATTTACAGTTAAGGTTATTATTGATAGATACAGATGTAGTCCCATTCTATTGTTTTTCTGTTTTCTTTTTCTTTCTCTTTTTTCTTCTTTCTCATTTTAAAGCAAGCCATTTAACATTTGTTACAGTACTGATTTGGTGTTAACAAACTACTTTAGCTTTTTCTTGTCTGGGAAGCTCCTTATTTCTCCTTCAATTTTAAATGATAGCCTCTCTGGGTAGATTAGCATTGGTTTTAGGTCCTTGCTTTTCATCACCTTGAATATTTCACGCCACTCCTTTCTGACATGAAATGTTTCTGTTGAGTAATCAGATGCGAGTCTAATTGATTCTCCCTTGTAGGTAATTATCTGCTTTTCTCTTGTGATTTTTAGGATTCTCTCCTTGTCTTTAAGCCTTGTCATTTTAATTATGATGTGTCTCAGTGTAGGCCTCTTTGGGTCTAACTTGTTTGGGACCCTATGAGCTTCCTGGACTTGTGTGGCTTTTACCTTCACCAGATTAGGGAAGTTTTCAGTCATTATTTATTCAAATAGGTTCTCGATCCCTTGCTCACTCCCTTCAACTTCTGGTATTCCAGTAATGCAGATATTGATATGTTTCATGTTGTCCAAAATGTTTCTTAAGCTCTCCTCATTTTTAAAATTCTTTTTGTTGCTCTTCCTGTGTGTTTTTTCTACCTTGTCTTCCAAAACACTGATTCTATTCTCTGCTTCATCTAACCTACTGTTTGGTCCTTCTAGTATGTTATTTTTCTTAGGTACTGCATTCTTTATTTTTAACTGGTCCTTTCATATGGTTTCTATGTCTTTTTTCATGCTGTTGAATATCATTAAAATCATTACTCTAAACTTTCTTGTAAATTGCTTGCCTTCATTTCATCTAGTTCTTCTGGAGAATTCTCGTATTCTTTCATTTGGCATCTGTTTCTTTGTTTTCCCATTTTTGGCTGCTTCTTTGTATTTTCCACCTTAGATGTTAAACTAATCACTTGTTAAACTGATCAGTTGTTAATCTAATCAAGCTGTCCTTAAGTGTCTCTAGTCCGCTCTGCCCTCCCTCTGCCGGAGCCCAGGGTAAGTGGCTTCAAATGAAATTTTGTGTACTGGCCCTTTAAGAGGTTCTCTGTGTCTCCAACTGTCTCTCCCTGGCAGACAGAAACCCTGCTGCTTTTCACAGCTGGATGTTATCTGGCTTTCTTTAGGTCAGCTTGGTGTTTAGAACCCACACTTCTCAGGGGGATTATCCTGGCTGCTAAAATATCCCATATCCCTCTAGAAATTCAGCTGCTGCCCCTGGGAGCCCAGCCAGCCCTCTCATACCTCATATGCACTCCCTTCCTGTCACATTATGTTGAAATCACCAGTGCTTTTCTTGATAAAGAAGCTTCTACTATGTGCCTTTAGAATTTTCCTTATTTACATGATCATTCATCATAATCTAGTTGCACATTGGTTATTCTTTTCTTCATTCTTTTCAAAACATCTCTACAGACACCAAACTGCACATTCCTTGGGGTTCCATCAGCAGTAATCTACAACTGCATTTGATATGCCACTATCATGAAATATTTCTATTTATGGTTTCCATTATGTTATATACTTTTGACTTGGCTCCCTATTTAACTGTGTACTTTATACCTCCTTTTTAAATCCTCCCTTTTTCTTTTCTACTTTCTCATTACATATATCCCTTAATGTTGCTAGCATTTGGCTATTTTATTTTCTCTTTTGCCAGTCTCAAAATTTTTCTCACTCAACTCTTGGTGCATGCACCCATACAGAAGTGACTGGAAAATATGTTAAAATGTTGTGTAGATATCTCCAAGTAATAGGATTCAGGAGAATACCAATTTTTCTCACCCTTTCTTCTTTGATTTTTAAACAAGAAACAAATATCATATATAGGCACATAATACATATTTATATATATACACATAGCCTCACATCAAAATAAATTCCTGATGGTACCAAGATATGTGTTCAAAAAAACAATAAACAAAAACTGAAAGAAATCAATCAGACGTGAATTTTTTATAATCTTGTGGTTAGGCAGACTTTAAGCTTGTCACCAAAAGTCAAAACTATAAGCTGAAAAATTGATATAGTGAATTCATAAAATGTTAATGCTTCTGTAAAGAAAAACTATAGATAAGTATGAAAGCAAATGACATATTGGAAATATGTATAATACCACATATCCCAAAGGACAGTATCCCTTTCCAGTAACGTATCCTCTAGCGCAGACTTTAACCTTTACATGTCTTCCTTTGCTTATCAATAAAATGAGGCTAATAATGCTGTCTTACAGAGTTTTTATAAGAAGATGGGACAAAAGATTATTTATCAGTGGTTCTATCCTGGGGACTAGTTTGTCTCCAAGGGGGCATTTGGCAATGTCTGGTGAGAATTTTGGTTGTCATAACTGGGAATTGCTACTAGAGTTTGATGAGTAGAAGTCAGAGATGCTATTAAATACTCTACAATGCACAGGACAGCCACCCAGAACAAAGATTATCCAGCCCCAAATATCAATAGTGTTTGAAAAACTATGGTTTGTATAGAAAATGTTGCAGCACACCTGTGCTCAGTGAATGTTAGTCTTTATTATGTCTTTTCTTACCAACCATTCTGTATGCATGTCCTGTATCTAGGTGCATTCACTCCCCACAATTTCTCTCTTAAGGACAAAATATGATCTGAGGTATGTCTTATTCATTCTGCACCCTTTTTTATTTTATTTTATTTTACTTTATTTTATTTTTTAGACAGAGAAAGAGAGGAGGGAGAGAAAAGTTGAGAGACTCTCGCATGCCCCGAGCTGGGGACCTGGCACACAACCCAGGCATGTGCTCTGACTGAAAATGAAACCAGCAACCTTATGGGTCACAGGCTGATGCTCAACCCACTGAGCCACATCAGCCAGGGCTGTACCCTTTTTATTTTCTCCATTTTCTTAGTAATTTTCACTTCCAGCTTCCCCTTCCAAACCTCCATGGCTTTTACTACCAACCAGATGTACCACCTCTTTTTTTCAAACTCTAGGGAACTTCCTTTGTGAATCCTTACTTCTCTAACTTCTACTTTGGGGCTATTTGGCCAATATTTTATTTTCTAATGTTTGGCTATTTTCTTTTCTCTCTTGTCAGTCCCTAAACTCCTCTGGCTCAACTCTTGGTGCATGTACCCATACAGAGGTGACTTAAAGAATGTTCATTAAAATGTTGTTATGTGATAGTATTGTCATGATTCTCTAGGTAGGCTAAATTTAACTGGTTATGTGAGACTGTTGTCATGGTCCTCTAGGCAGATCATATAAGTCCCTTGAAGAAAATGATGACGTTTTTGTTCATTCTTAAAAACCCCTACACTGCCTACTCAGAGTAGGAACCTACCCAGAGGGCCAAGCAACTCATGCTAGTTAATGTGAGCCACTTCAGCAATTCCATTTTGATCATTCCTGCAATTGAGAATGCATTTATAATCCTCTATTTAGACCACTAGCAAAAGTGATCTTACAATGGTTTGAATTCTCATAACCCATTTAAGTGAGTTTATTGTTCATGCAAGTGAGGGTTATTCAGTATGTTCAAGCAATTAGTGACCAATGCTGAAAATAGATATTTTTCATCTCTTTCTGCTTCAGTGGCCCAGTATTCATTCATTGTGGAACCACCAGACCATGTCTAGCGCCTCAGCCATGGAGCTTCCATTTTTCATTTTAAATTAAGAAAAATAGAAATTGACTGGGAGGTATTTATGCAAATCAGGAAGGTTTTGAGGAATTATCTGGCAACTGTGTTAAAGGATGTGCCATTCTTAGAAAAGAATGCTCATGTTTTGCTTCTGTCAGAAAGTATTCTGTGTGGTCATTTATGCCTATGGGAGATTGGATCCAACCAGAGGGCACTGCTGTGAAGGATATTTTGTGCATGGTAGTAAATCCAATTCTGTCCAATCAATGGGGTCCCTGAAGCCACAGTGAGGATCACTTTTTACTAAGAGGATGGGGTCATGGGGTCTGCCTTTGCTATCTCACTGAGTTTCTCTCAGGAGAGCTATACACTGCAGGACACCTGAAAGTGTACTTTTTCAGGTGAGAAAAGTAAGCTCACCTTAATTTCCAACCATGTCCAAAGGACTGTTTTCATTTATTCAGCAAGTATGATCTGAGAACCTCAATGTGCCTCTCTTATAAGAAATAGAGACAGAATAGTGTATATAGTTGGTTGAACAGTGGCTGCTAAAATATGTCCACAGAACCTGTGAATATGACCTTATTTGCAAAACTGTCTTTGCAATTATAATTGAGGTAAAGATCTTGAGATGAGATGGTCCTGCATTATCTAGGTAGGCTCTAAACCCAATGTCAAGTGTCCTTCTAAGATACATACAAAGAAATAACACAGGAAGAAGAAAGAGAAGCCCGTGTAAAGACAGATGCAGAGATACAGATTCAGCCCCAAGCCAAGGAACACCTGGAGCCACTTCAAGTAGGCACCAGCAAAGAATGGAATGTCCCCTAGAGCCTTTGGATGAAATGTGACTCCATCAGTTCCTTGAATTTTGAAGCCTCCAGCATGTTAGTTAATGCATTTCTGTTGTTTCAAGCACAAAGTTTGTGGTAGTGTGTTATGGCAGCCCTAAAATACTGATACTGTTACGGCTACATAGGCGAGATTGAACACTCTGAAGCGGTGTATAAAGTTAAGCAAAGGATTTTTAATAATGGCCAGGAGTTGGGCAGACCCTGAGCAGGTCTCTAACATGCTCCAACCTACAATGGAGTCTAAACGCTGGGTTTTTATACTGGTGCAGTCTCTTTGTTTCTTCTTTGGCGGGAAACAGCCTTAGGAAGAGGGGGCTGGGCAGGACTGCAGGAATGTCTTGGCAGTAACAGGAACAGAAATTCGCAAGGCTATAAGGTTATCTTCGGCGGCAGCATAGCTTTTCAGCCAGGGACGAACTCCCTGTGAAGCAATTTATTTTCAAAGGGCTAAACATTCTGCAAAGCACAACCTTCACAAATGTTATAAACCAGACACAAGCAAGCAAGTGGGAGGTGATAGAGGCTGAGGTGCTTTTAGCTTGTAAATCACTAATTGCTATAACACTCCTTCTTACATTCCTTTTTCCAAGGCCTTTTAGCAAGTCCTTGCTACTTCTTACAAAGAACATTTAAAGCCCTTACGTACTTACATATTGAAACTTTTTACAGGGACTGTTTGGTGCCCCTACAATACAGTGAACTAAACAGATAACCAGACAAATATCCCTGCCCTCGTGATGTTTTCTAGCTGGGTGCAGACAGAAAATCCCAAAATAAAATGTTTTGGATGTTGGATTGTGATCATGTGATAGAGAATAATAAAGCAGAACAAGGGTCCTGGGACTAGGGGAAGGGGTGTGGTTGTAAATTAAGTGATCATTAGGCAAGACCTTACTGAGAAGGGAGTATTCAAACAGGACTTGAAAGAGATGAGGGAACATGGCGTGTAGGGAGGGGTCTGGAAGAGAAGCCCTGTAGACAGAGGGAAGTGCGATGGTAATGTTGCCAGGTGCATTGAAGCAACTATAAGGATGTAAAGGGGAGAAGATAAGATCAGTAGCACTTTTACATGTTTATCCACTTAATCAGCATGTACTTATTGAGCATATACTATCTGTAGTATTTCATGCCATTGTTATGCCAGCATTGAGAGGTAGGCATAAAATTCCCACTTAGTAGATGAAAACAGTGATGCTCTGGTCAGGATTATTCAGCGTGCATACCTGGCATTAGAATAGGAACCCAAATCAATGCTCTTTCCCCAACATGTAAATGGTGAGTGAATATTTATCTTATTTAAATTGTATCTGCAACTTTTTTGTTTCATATAATCATCTTGATAAGCCAAGCTTGCTTTTGAGGTCAACACGAATGTGTTTTGAGCTGTGACTTGCCCTTGGGAGGCAGAGGAGACTGTGACTTTGGCAAAGGCTAAGTGCTGCAAATTACTATCTCTTACAATGTCTTCAAATTCTTGGAGCAGCTCTGTGACTCCAAGTACATTGGATTTACAATTTCTTTAAGTGGCTTAAGTGTGTATGTGAATATTTTTTAATATTCAAAAAAAGCCAGATTCATAAACAGAGACAAAATGAGGAATGCTGTGTAAAGAGAATAAATAAATGTAAGATCACAATAGTCGCAAAATTGTCATTGATGCAGATTGATGCAGCCACTAAACATGGAAAAGAAAACAGAGAAGTCACCTTATTTCTTATGCAAGCAAGTATGTAACCCAATTGCAAACCTCTTACACTTGATCACATTGGCCACTCACATTGATCACTGTCTATCATATTCTGGGATGTTATAGGAGGAGGCCAGAGAAAGATTGGTGGAGGAAGCAAAACTGAGCTGAGTTCTACTCATCGCTCTGGCAAAGCATTAGAACCCAGAGAGGATTACTATGCCCATGGGCAACTCTCACTGTTCCATTCAGTGGAGCCTCTGAATGTTTGATGAAAGTAGTTCAAGATCTGTGAAGGGTGCTTATCCTGCATACTCCGTCTCCTAAATAATTCTGTATAAACCAGAGCTTACATATTTGTGATACCTCTCTGCCACTTCTTTTATATTTTCATTTGGTTTCTTTTGGGAGGAAATTCCAAAGGGATTTGCTTCAGGTAAATATTATACTTATTTATTATATTAAAAAGGGAAGATGTAGGAGAATCAAGACTATTGAATAAGTCAGCCTATAGTAGACACTCAATAAATGCTCTTTGAAAGAAAAATTATCTCAGTAAGTGAGAGGGAAATTGTTATTCAGTGACTAAATGTTCATGGGTTAACAAATGCAACCATAAAATACTGAGTCTGGCAGCAGTAACATACAGCTGAGTTGAACCCCACTCCTGAGCCAGAGAATATTGCTGTTCTCTTACGTCCATTCTGCTAGATGGCAGGGACACACACTGGGAAGAAGAAAGAAAGGGACAGGAAAGGCTGCAAAAGGTTCTGTAGGCTCAAAAGAATGTAAATTGGGAAGAATTCTGAATTAACAACACATTGTGCCAGCTTAGACCTGGACATCTGCAGTAGTTAGTCTTGGCTAATAGCTATAATAAAGACACTCCAAAAGCAGAGGCTTAAACAAAATATAAATGTACTTCTTCCTCATAAACCAGTCCAGAACAGGTAGGTGACTGTGCTCCACAATGTCATTCAGGGAGCCATGATTGGAAACGGCCAAGGGCTGTGAACTGCCATCTCTTGTGGTATCTTCAACTTTGTGACCCCAAGTAGCATTGGACTGATAATTAATCATACCTGTTCTGACATCTTTTATGGTACTGTCTTCTTCCCTATGTCCTACACCATATCCAGGCCATAAAGGGACAGGAGGGAAAAAGAGCAGAAGCATCTTTCTTTTAACATATTACAAGTCCTCCTCTTACTTCCCTTCATTCACCGTGGACCAGAGCTGAGTCCCATGACCACATGCAGCTGCAAGGGAGGCTGGGAAATGGAGTTGCTAGACTAGTAGCCACGTGCCCAGGTAAAACCTTGAGGGTGGGAGGTGAGAGTCCTTTACAACAGGGAGACAGTCTCTGCCAGAGCTCCAACCATGGGCCTTACCCTTCACCACTGGATTTTGGATGAATATTTTGCTGTCTCAAGGACTAAGTCAGGTAAAGAGACTTTCTGTACCAAAGCCCATAAACTTCAGGCCCTGGACTCTTCTCAACTCTTTTCTAGCTCCCTACCTTCTGCTACACATAGACATACTAAGGTGCCATTCTAAAGTACCTTAGCAGCAGGCAAAGGACTCCCCACCTCCTCCAT
This sequence comes from Furipterus horrens, assembly GCF_987537825.1. Taxonomy (NCBI): domain Eukaryota; kingdom Metazoa; phylum Chordata; class Mammalia; order Chiroptera; family Furipteridae; genus Furipterus; species Furipterus horrens. Next base: position 26,651,947 of record NW_028327183.1, read on the forward strand.
AGTTCTGTATCCCTACCTCGAAATTAGGCATCTGAAGGACATGAGGCCTCAAGTGCCCAATTTCCAGGTAGAGAATTAAACAATGTTTCTCATTCGTTGAAGGACAAAGACAAAGGAGACTCTTCAATTATGAGTGTGTTCCCCTTCTCTTCCTCCCAGACACACAGGACTTGTCTCACAATGCACTTGGTTTCAGAAGCAGTGTTGACTTCCCATCACAGATCCTGTTCACATTCTCCACTAGGAACATTCTAATTGGTTCTCTGTCTCAGACAGGAGGGCGAGGTTCCTGTGTATTTTGCTTTGTTTTGTTCTGATTTGTTTCTTTTCTAAAATACAAATGGTGGACTTATTTGTTTAAAATAACTACTGTCAGGACATTTAAGAGCCCTGACAAAAAATTATACAAGGTTTTAGGGTCATCCTCATTGATAGTGGTTCAAAACAGATAGCAGACATTAAAATATATGGTTCAAAATATGATCTCTGTTCTATAATTCAAAACATCCTTGTCCTAGTACTGGCATTTGTTTGTTTGCTTTTGTTCATTTTAAATGAGGCAAAAGTCTTAATTTGCAGTTTACAGTATAATTTGAAATTATTTTGAAATATATTCATTCCAGGGTCAGCATTGCATTTAGTGTCCTTGTGGTCAGTAGCTTAAGAAGGCTGGTGTTTTAGGTGCATGATGCTGAACTCAGGTGTCTTTTAACTTGAAACTTTATGGTAATTTTTGTCTTCTGGATATTCAATGGGTATACTTTCAAGTCTTAATCATACTTTCAATATTAAGAACAGTCCCCAACACAATAGCTAATTACTATGAAGGAGTTTATTGCCATGTTAGTGTATGTGTTAGACCACAGTGATAATATAATCTTTTGTTAATACAGAGGGGAAAAAATGTGATCTGAGAAGCCTTCTCCCAGGTGCACAAGAAAAAAAATACAGACATGCCTAATAAATGGCTTTGACTGACACAACTTACTTTCCCCCAAGACAGTTCCTTTGTGAAAAAAAATGCAAAAACCTGCCTTTCTGAGGCGAATCAAAGACTAAGCCTGAGAGAGATGGGATGGGTTGGGGAAGGCTGGCCCAGTGCTTGCCTGCTTGTTGCAGCTTTAATAACACCATTCCCCGTGGTGTCATTTGCTCAGTCTTTGTTGACAGCCTGGATCCGAAGGAGGAGTACTCCCTTCTGTAATCACTGGTTTGCTTCTGGTCATGTCTAAATAAGAAGATACATGAAGTGAGCCATGACTCCAGCAGAGTTTGAGGGGAGTTGGGGACCGTTGCTGATGTCTAAACACTGGGTCTTTTCAGAATGGAGGCAATTTTATTTTCAGAAACTGGTTTCATTCCAATACTAGGTTGGGATGAGTTAGAGTATAATAACTCCAGTTCCTGAAGGTCACTCAAATGCGAATGAGGTGATTTGTCATTAAAATGCTTCACCTATCGCATTTTTCCAGAATACTCAGATCTGGGCAACTTAAGTTCCAGTGATAGCGAAGGCAACGCTTACTGACCGTGTGGCAGGTGATCTCCAAATATCATCTCAAGCTTCACTTTACATCCATGGATTATATGTATTAACATGCAACCCATTTCAGAGATGAGGACGCTACAGTTCAAAAATGTGGATCAACTTGTCCAAATTTCCATAATTCGTCAAGTTCTGATCTCTGACTCCAGGATTATTGCTCTACACTTGACTGCTTCCCTGTGAAAGTTTTTCTAAGGGCTAAAGAAATCTTGTAATCAAATAACATAAATTCTTATATATTTAACTTTTTCTTTCTTTTTTCCGTATTTATACCTGACCACACAACGACAATAACAAAAGGTCACATTATATTTGTCCTTTTCTTCAGTTGGTTACCTACCTACCTACTCTACTATATTCATTCATCATTAATTGATTGCCAGGTAACAATAGTTAAGTAAAGGAATAAAAACAAAGGAAATTAATCCATTCATTTATTCATTGATTGAGCCAATATATATTGAGTCATTGTGCACCAGATACTTTTCAAGGCTCTTCATAGACTCTGAGCTTACATTCTTAAGAAAGAAGAAGACATAGTAGTATAATTAACACAAAATGTACTGTAGGATATATTTTGATAATTGGGAAGTTCTCAGGACAAATAAAGCAGATAAATGCCAGGGTGGGGAAGTATTGAAATATTAGGTGGGAAGGCCATGTAACATTTGAGTAGACACCTGAAGTAAGTTAAGAAGTGAGGGAGGTGATCTTGGCTATGTGGCAGAAGAGCACTGCAGGCAGAGGATACAGCAAATGCAAAGGTCCTGAAGTAGGAGCAGACCTGGGGGGTTGAGAAAGAGGCAGGAGGCCAGTGAAGCTGGAGTGAGTCTGTGAGGGTGAGAATAGGAGGACATGATGAATTATCTTAACTAGATTATGCAGAGTGCCATTGGTTAGAGTAAGAACCGGGCTTTGATTATAAATGAGATGGTTTTGAATAGAGGGGTGTCATAAACATAAAACTCTACCTGAACCTCTTAGCTGTGTTGAGACCAGTGAGGTTGGGGAGGGATGAAGAGAGCAACCGGAGGCCAGTGCAGACCCCACTGCAGTAGCTCAGGCAGAAGACCATGGTGTGATCTTCTCTCCTTTCTTTCAGCTTCATATTAATGGTCCATGTCTGCCTCATTCAAGAGGATGACTGAGTGAATGGCACTTACTTGGCCCTTCTGATATTAGCATCTATTATATTGCCTTTTCTGAGAGAGATATAACTTCTTTGGGAGACAGTGTTGCAGAAAACAACCCTCTCAATTTAAGCAGAGTGGATCAATAAGAGCTATTTTTTATTGGCTTAAATTGTGATATTTATTAAAAGAGAAGGGCAGGGAACTGACTGTGGTTTAGTCCATTACCTTAATAAGTTACGCATGCAATTGTTTTAGATGTATTTCTATGTAACAAATGGGTCACATTCTCTCTCTCTTTTTCCTTGAGACAATCCTAAGTAATAGGCATCATTAGTCCCATTTTACAGATCATAAAATTGAGTGTCAGAGATTCTGTGCAGAATTTCATGCATCTGGGAGTGAGCACTCTTCACATCTGGACATGCTGATATTCTCTCTGTATATTTAGTGTATACTGTTTTTTTTTTTTTTTTTTTTTTTTTAAGTATCAAATAGTGCACATTTAATACTGGATAATGTGTTTTTAATAGAACTGTTGAGACATATAGCCATTTAATCATCTGGAAGATTATCAGTGCTGGTGGTTGTCACACTTGAGTGTGAACCAAAATCTCCTGGAGAGTATGCTCAAACAGATTGCCAGGCTCTGTCTCCAGCTTCTGTTTTAGTAGGTCTCATGTGGGGCCCCAAAATCTGAATATCTAACAAGTTGCTAAATGATGCTGATGCTGCTGGTCCTGGCACCACACTTTGAGAATCTTTTTTCTTGCCAATTCTATAATTTTTTGCAATGAACAAATTGAAGATCAAAGAGGTTAATACTATTTTCAACTATCAGTAAAAACCCCTCATGCCTGAATTAATTGTGAGAGAAAACTTGAACTACAGAGATACATAACTAACTCTCAGTAATGGAAATTTAGAATTTGTTGGCTTTGCTTATTTTAATTCAAGAGCATAAATTATAGGATCATCTTTGTTCTCACATTGTATTTGAATTTATTATTTTCCTTTGAAAATTTAATCAAGAGCAGCCATGCTCCCTCTCACACACATTTTGTTTCTTCGTTTCTCCTACCCTAATTTTCCTTTCCACTCTAAAATTTGTGTTTTGTAGTTCCTCAGAATATTGTCAAAAACATTATATTACAGACAGATTTACTACAAACAAAGCCAATGAAGGCTTCAGGTTTAGCTATCCAGACCACTACTGAATCAAAGAGGTACTGGTTTTGTTTGTTTTGATTTTTTTTGTTTTAAGGAAACAGAGATGGTATGTGTACCTGAGACTAGAAACATCCTTTGATGAAATCTATCAGTCCATTTTTGATGTTGGTCACTAGTAGCAGAGCTTACTTTAAGTCAGTCATGAAAAACAACTATTTGGCTTTTTTCATTCTTCAAGGTGAAGCTTAAACGCCATTTTTTCTGTGAAGTCTCCTGTAGCCCAGGTTCAAATCAGACCAGTTGTTCTTGTTTTCTTCCCAGAGGCCTTCGTTTACACTTTGACTGTATTCCCCATTATGCAACATTTTCACTTTATTTTAAATGGCTAACTCTGACCAGCCTCATTATCATTAAGGACAGGGGCTGAATGTTCTTCTGTTTCATGAATATGAACCCAACAGAATCCTTGAGACAGCAACGTAGCAAGAAGTGTGAGCTTTGAAGCTGGGGAGACTTTTTTGGAGAACCGGTTATTCTATACCTGTCACACAGGTATAGCTTCCCAGGTATATCTATCACACAACTTCCCTTTAGGCTCAGTTTCTTTATCTGTAAAATGGCGGAATAATACTAATATTACACAGAGTTTGAAAAAGTTAATTAAGATACTGAAATAATGTGTGTGAAGTCTTAACATTGCCAGGCTCATGGAAAGAGCTGAATAAATAGTAAACATAATCTAAATGTTCATAGGCCCACTCTAACCCCTGAAGCATTAGTTAAACTTAAATTGGGCCTGAATTACCATAAGCCATGGAAATCCAAAACCTCCCCATAATGAATACCAGTTCCTAGGGGCTTGTGTCTTCATGGCCTGCTTTGCTTCTGGGCCCTGTGCCTTCAAGTTTGAGTATTTTTTGACCTCAGCAAACCAGACAGTAAAACATGGCTTCTGCATCACATTGCACAAAACACACACACACACACACACCCCACCCACAAGTAAGGTAGTTTTACTAAGGACTTATGTATCTGTGCAGATATTCATGGTCTTCTACCACCTCTCTGCCTTTCTCCTTTCTCCTCTCCACTCCCAACTCTGCTCCTCACACCTTCTTGCTTGAATTGTTTTCTCCCAATTAATCTTTTATTATGTAGAACTCTTTAGCAATTGCTATGTTTTACCCTCCCAGACTTCTACACCTAAACCCAATGAGGGGCTTAGTAGAACCAAGGGTCTTGCTCTTAGCTGGACCCACCTTCTTTGGAGGCAATTTGGGTTAAACATAGCACTATTTTATTTCTTGCAGCTATTACGAATATTTTCAAAGCTGTTACTGATGTAAGAGAGAGTGATTCTACCTCATTTTTCCTCTACTTCTTACGACTCTTGTTGGGTTGGTATCACCAGACTTCATTTTCATACTCCATCCCCAGCCTAGAACTGGGCCTTTCTTACTGAGGACGCTTTGCTGAAAGAAGAATTCGTATCCGTGACACCCAAGCATGGAGGCATTAAATGAGAACCCAGGAAACCATCCAGCTCAAACTTAGAAAATTACAGAGGAAATAAGTGCTATAGTTTGAATGTTGTACTTTTCCTAGTTCACTGTCCAGTAAAGAATCTAACTTCATGGAAAATTTTTTAAAGTGTATTTTATTGATTATGTTGTTAGAGTAGTCCCATTTTTTCCCTTTTGCTCCCCTCTGCCCAGTACACCCCTTCCCTCCAGAAGTCCCACCCCCCTTAGTTCATGTCCATGGATTGTGCATATCAGTTCTTTGGCTTCACACTTTCCTATATTATTCTTAACATCCCCCTGTCTATTTTGCTTCTTAATTATGCTTCTTAATGCCTGCACCATATCCCCATTTCTCCCCCTTCCCCCTCCCAGCCGATAACCCTCCAAACGATCCCCATACCTTTGATTCTGTTCCTATTCTGGTTTGCTTGGTTGGGTTTTGTTTTTATTTTTTAGATTCAGTTGTTGATAGTTATGAGATTGTTGTCATATAAATGTTTATAATTTTGATCTTCTTTTTCTTAAGTAAGTCCCTTTGACATTTCATATAATAATGGCTTGGTGATGATGAACTCCTTTAGCTTTACCTTGTCTGGGAAGCACTTCATCTGCCCTTCCATTGTAAATGATAGCTTTGCTGGATAGAGTAATCTTGGTTGTAAGTCCTTGCTTTTCATCACCTTGAATACTTCTTGCCAGTCCCTTCTTGCCTGCAAAGTTTCTTTTAAAAAATCAGCTGACAGTCTTATAGGCACCCCTTTGTAGGCAACTCTCTGCTATTCTCTTGCTGCTTTTAAGACTCTCTCTTTATCTTGAACCTTTGGTATTTTAATTATGATGTGTCTTGGTGTGGTCGTTTTTGTGTCTACTTGTTTGGGAATCTCTGCTATGTCTATTTCCTTCACCAAATTTGGGGAGTTTTTCTTCATTATTTTCTCACACAAGCTTTCAATTTCTTGCTCTTCCTCTTCTCCTTCTGGCACCTCAATCATTTGGATGTTGGCATGTTTAAAGTTGTCCCAGAAGTTCCTAAGCCTCTCCTCGATTTTTTTCAATTCTTTTTCCTCATTCTGTATTGGTCGACTTTTTTTTTTTTCTTCCTTATGTTCCAAATCATTGATTTGAACCCTGGTTTCCTTCTCTTCACAATGGTTTTGTGTGGATGTTCCTTTGTTTGATTTAACATAGTCGTCATTTCTTCCCTTATGTGTTTGCTGTACTTAAGGATATCTGTCAAGCCTGTGGGCATCTTTATCACCAGTATTTTGAACTCTTCATCTGTTAGGTTGACTATCTCCTTGATTGTTAGTTGTTAGTTTGGCTATCTCCTCGTCGCTTAGTTCTCCCACTGGAACCTTGATCCATTTCCCCCTTTTGGGCCATACTTCTCTGTCTCCTCATTTTGAAAGGCTCCTGTGTTTGTTTGCCTCTGTGTCTTAGGTAGAGCTGCCGCACCTATTATGTTTAGGGGCGGAGCCTTAGGGATTCGTCAGTACAGGGCAACCAGTTTCACCATGTTGTGGTGCTGTATGTGGGGGAGGGGTCTGAGAGGGAACAATACTGCTTCCTCAGCACTTGCCCCTTTTCCGGGCACCTCTCCCACTTCCGTATTGGACTGGCGCCTCTCTAGCTGCTGCTCTGGCTGTCATTCCCAGAGTGGGCAGATCTCCGGACATTATAGGACTGTGGGGGCCCTTTAAACAAGTGGACTCTGCTGAGAGACCAGCAGTTACTTCCTCACCCCAACCCCCACTAGTTTGCACAATCAGAAGCAATGAGGCTCTATTTTCTCTGGCGCTGGGACCATGAGCTATGAGATCTGGTCTGAGGCTGGGAGCACTCCCCAGATGTCCCTCCTGACTTTATAAAACATGTGACTATGCTTTCCACTGGCCTGCTACTGCCACTGCTGCCACTACCACACACATCCTCTCTGCCCTGGCTCTGCCCCTCCTACCTGTCTGGCTGAGTATTTCTTCTTTATACCTTTGTTTATTGGACTTCCATGCAGCTCGATTTTCTGGAACTTCTGGTTGTCTCTAGTTTTGAGGTGGTTGTATTTATTCTTAGTTGTGGAGGGAGATGCAGCGTATCTGTCTAGGCCTCCATCTTGGCTGGAAGCCAACTTCATGGAAATTTTTCAAGAATTTGAGTGATTTTTGGTTTCTGTCTTTCTTCTTTTTGCCCTTTTACTCAAAGAAATGGTACTTTGCTTCTTAATAAGGAGCCAAACCCTTGCCAGAGGAAAAAAATAAGATAAAAAACACAATTTTCCTGCCACTTTAGGGCTGGATAATTCCCATTTCATTTTTGGGAAAGCTAAATTTTCAAATGACTTTACTTAGAGAGTGCATAAAATTAGACATCTTAGTCATTTTGGTGAAAATAATGACAGAATCTCTACAAGAAACAACAATTAGTGACAAATCATATTAATACCTGACAGATTATTTTAAGTGTGAGAAACAGAACTTGAAGACAGTTTTGTGTGTGAAACTGATCAAAAGCATGATTCTCAGCTAATTCTTTGGTCCTAAATTAGATTATTGCTTTAGAGATAGAAAAAATATAGACACACAAAATTCCTTGTGCTCTCCCGAGTGCTTGACCATATACATAATGAGTGCATATTGTGGATTTTAAAAGTGTATTTTAAATGTTAAACCTCTTGAGATTCTATTCTGAATGGAAAATAATGTCCCAGCAGATTTTATTTTCGAAAATTAAAGACAATACCAGGAATTGAAATAACACTTAGGTGAGTGCTTATGAATCATTTCCCCACTCTGCTGATTGTCTTTGTGGTTACTTACCAAACTGAGAATGCAAAACAGATTGTGCATGAGTTTACTTGCCTTAGCACTCAAGTGCTTAGAGCAGATCTCCTGAAAAAATGGGGTGGGAGAAATGCGACCTTGGTCTATAGCAGGGATCTGCAAAGTTTTTCTGCAAAAATATTTTAGGCTGTGAGCCAGACAGTATGTGTTGTGACTACTCAATTCTGCAGTTGTAGAGCAAAGCAGTTATAGACAACATGTAAACAAGTAGTGTGGCTGTGTTTCAATAAAACTTTATTTACAAAAACAGGTGGTGGGTCACATTTGGCCTGCTGGCTGTCGGTTTCTGACTCCTGGGTTAGAGGGACAAATAGGTCGTAAGCTGACCTATAAGCTCTGTTTGTCTCAGTTGATTTTAGACCTTCATGTCAGGCCATATGAGTGTGAATTGAGTTCATAGGTTCAGCATCTCAATTGGGCCTACTCTAGCAAGTTTGCAGTATATTTTCTATGAAAAAATAAAAAAATTTTAAAAACCCACAAAAAATTAATACATTAAAGATTAAAAACAGGACAATGAACCCCTAATGGCTTAATCGCATTTCCCTTTTACCAGTTCTATGCACACCTCAAACCCTGGTCTACAAGGTGGAATTAAGAAATTCAGGAAGAGTGCTGAGTAAATTCTCTCCTGTTTATCAGCACAAGAAAGGAACAGAAAAGCAGAAATAAATTTAAAAAACAAAAACAAAACAAAAAAACTCTAGTCCACCTTTCAAAGTTGGGTGCCAGTGTGGTATCTGGTATAGAAACAGTCTGACAGATCATAACGCAAAGATGGATTCATTTAGAAAATATTTACCGTGTACCTGCTATTTGGCAGGCTCTGTGCTAGCACTAGAGATACAAGAGTTACCAAGTTGACCACGTCCCTACATGTGTGGCGGTTTTATTCTGCTGAGGGAAAGGCACTATATGAGAGGGGTCTCAAAAGGGAGGGAGGTGTTGAACTGGGTGTCCTCTTAGAAAGGAGTACTCTGGTAAGCAGCTGTGTGGTAGCAGAAAGAAACATCAGCCTCCTCAACCCAAGCATGTATTCATTCAGCAAAACATGTATGCCTGGTTTCTGAAAAACATTGGCAATAGAATGACAAAAAAGACATAGGTCCTTCTTTCAAAAGACTTGCAGTCTAGTAAGGAGAAAAGCAAGGGAACAACCTATGAAAATTTGAATTCCTAATAGATCATGAAATTCACATAAAATGAAATTAAAGTGGATGACCAGTACAGCAAGGCAATACCTAACTGCACTATTCATCAAAATTATACAAATTAACAATTTACTTTTATTCCAACTATCAAGTTGGCAAAAAATATAAACATTATATTACCCACTGTTAGTGTGAGGAAAGAGAACTCTAATACAGTTTGGATTAGAGTCCAAATCAATAAAGGCTTTCTGGTGGACAATTTGCAGCATCTAACTAAATTTTAAATGGACATATCTTTTGAATCAGCAGTTTCCAAAATGAGCCTCAACTGTAGGGAAACACTTGCACTTCGGCACAAAAAGGCAGATGTGAAGGTGTTTACCACTACACAGTTAGCACTCGTGAAACAGGAAAACTCTAAGTGTCCAGTAATAGGGAATGCTTTAATGATAGCACATCCATAGTAGGAGGCAATGATTCAGTCATGGAAAAGAATGAAATAGATTTATGTAAACTAACATAAAAAGTCCGTAATAGATATAAAAGCAAATCTACTTACTTAAGTGTATGTGTGGCTATAGTTTGTAGGTTTTGTAGACTATACATCACATTTTATGGCTAATGGAATAAGTGAGGGATGAGAGGGATAGTAAATGGGCACATTTCCCAATCTCACGCTAGTGAAATTTTAAATTATTTTTGGAATTTAAAAATGACCATTAAAATAATATGTGTTATAGGATGGGTGCACAATGGATATTCACTGTGTAACTTCATCTTTAATTCTAGAATGGACCACAACTCAGTTATCAATAGAAAAACCAATTCCACACATTTGGAGTTCCTTGGTTATTTTGAATACTGTTTCTTTAAAAGGGGGAGGGGAGTGGAGTCATTTCTTTCTGTCTGATATTTTCCCAGGATATGTAAAGTTGTATTTCTAGTGATCATATCTGAGAATCAACATAATTCAAAGGTCCTCACTTCACAATGTTTGCAGTAAGATTCCAGCATCTTAGCATTAAAGTGTTTTCAGATTACATCCATTTAAACATCTGTGATTCATTATCATAAATATCACAGTTGTGTGAGACCATATGCTTCATCTTCCATATATATATATATATATATATATATATATATATATATATCGTCGGCAGCCGTCCATCTCGAGAGACGATGGTGTAGCTTCTTAAGAGTCTATCTGCACCACCGAGAATGGCTGTGCAGTCCGACTCGGGAGTGACACGGTATCTGTCTCCTCCCGTGTTGAATCGACATCTTGCGATGACGCTGGAGTGTCCTCTCCAGTGAAGCTGAAGCTACAGAGCCTGGGCAGGGTGATATGGAGGGTCTGCTGTTGCCCATGCAGCAGACCCCCCCTCTCTTCGCAGCTGAAGAGTCCAAGGGAAAGACGGAGTCGATACAGCTTGGCTTCAGGTGCGCCGCAGGAGTTGCCGGTGTTGACTACAACGTCAAACCGCCTTAGGGACTCCGGCTCCGGATTTTCTGTCGGGGTTTACTCCCTTAGCCTTTCCCCTGAAGAGGTATGCCGCAAGGCAGCGGAGGTTTTTTGGAGTCAGAGTTTTCCTTCTCTGATGTGCCCTGACTGGAAGATCGAACCAGCGACACTTAGCTCGCAGGCCGACGCTCAATCCACTGAGCCAAACCAGCCAGGATATATATATATATATATATGAGAGAGAAAGCATGATAAATAAAAAATAAATCTCGGGAACCTTAGACTTACGATAGGTGTGAAAAGAACATTTCCAGACATGTGGGGCCTTCTATAATCACAGCAATCCATATAAGAATCCCCCAATTGCAAAAGTTGCCACTTGAGTGGAAAGAAGCACAAGCACCTTCAGCTGCATTGGCTTTTAATTCTTAAGGAAATGAACGTGGGCTATTGTTGTTGTGTGAAGAAATCACAGGGAAATGGGATACCTTTAACAAGCAGCGAGACAGTCTTGGCAGGCATCCTTCTATATTCCCATGAGGCTGAAGCTAGAGACGATGCCATATGGCATGAGGGATGCAACAAAAATCTCTTGGCAACTGGAGGATGAATAGGCATGACCTACAGGGCTGATCATTTTCTTGCTTACATTAGAAACCCATATATGCATACAAGAATTAATTGTTCCATGTATTGTAAGCTAGATCATTTTATTTTAATATTCTGATAAGGTCTTGTCAACTATGCACAACCAATTTGTAATCACAGCTGGTGAGCATCTCACCCACTGCAATTAGGGAGGTGAATGAATTAATTGGTTACAACCAAAAAGAGTCCACTAATATCTTTGATTGCCAACTCTTGCCAGGACTAACACTGAGTATGACCAAAGAGATGGGGTTGAAGCTGTATGACGCCACTGTCCTCAAAGAGCTCCCAGGTCACCAGAGGGATAGGCCAGGAGGAAATTGTGAAGGTGTAGAAGTTGGTGTTCTGCATTCTGTTGCAGTTTGATTGGCATCCCTGATGGTTATTATCAAGCCACCAGCCTTGTCAATACTGAGAACTTACCCTTTAGGAAAGACCGTCATTGCTGCCCCAGACAGCACTTGAGCCCCCAAACACTGCCCTGTGTTCTGGAAATGTTTCTAGACCCTCTCAGGATGCAAGTAGCTCAGGCCATCTCTGCATGGAGGCACTCTGAGTATCCACAGGGAGTAAAGCGGAGGTGTTTAAAATGCCTCAGGATGTTTTATATGGAAGAGGCTTGTCCACACACTGGCCACAGATTAACTATGAGTCTTTTGAAAATTAAATCATTTTGAAGATCATGGACCAAACTTCCATAATATTTTGTTTGCTGTGATCTGGAGATTTGTGATGATGTTGTAGCAGAAAAGCAGGGCCTCAGTCTATAGAAAGACCAAACCTCAAGAGTTCTTTAATGAAAGGTTTACATAGATCAATGACAGTAAATTCCACACTTAGCTTTATTCCTGCCTGTAAAGAATTCATACTAGTAAAAGCTATCTAATACTTCTAGATGTTCTGGGACTGCATAAAGATGTGGCTGAACCCATTCATGCATTCTTCCCCTCCCTTTTTCAGGGCTTAAATGTTCCCTGAGCTTTCAGCTACAGGGTCTTCTGATTTCTGTTTCATCAGTTTTCTCCTGATAGAATGAACACTTACTTCCAGATTCTATTCAACATCATCTTCGACACCTCTTTTAACTTTCAACACCGGTTATTTAATATCCTGTCAAACCATGTGCTCCTAGGCTGTTAGAATAACTTCTAACATTTACTTTGGATTTCACCCCCTTTCTCATCCTCCAAGACCTGGGACTGTATTCTGCAATGATGTACAAAGCAAAGTTCCAGCTTTGCTACTTATAGATGTGTGATCTTACACCATTTTCTTAATCTCTCTGAAACTCTGTTTTCTCATCTATAAAATACTACTTCTATGGGACTATTGGAGAATTAAAAGAAATAATGTTTGCCCTGGCCAGTGTGCCTCGGTTGGTTTGAGCATCATCCTGCAGACTGAAGTGTCAAGTGTTTAATTCCTGGTTGGGGCACATACTTGGCCAGGGTACATACAAGAAGGCAATCAATTATTTCTCTCTCACATTTCTCTCTCTCTCTCGCTCTGAAAACAATGAAAGAAATGTCCCTGATTGAGGATATAAGAAAGAAAGAAAGAAAGAAAGAAACAAAGAAACAAAGAAACAAAGAAAGAAAGAAAGAAACAAAGAAAGAAACAAAGAAAGAAACAAAGAAAGAAAGAAAAAGGAAGGGAGGAAAGAAGGAAACAAGGAAGGAAGGAAGGAAGGTAGGAAGGAAGGGAAGAAGTTTATCAAGTGTTTACCCCACTGCCTGGCATATAGATAATGTTTCATAAATGGTAACTATTAGAAAAGACAGACATCGAACATGAAAAATCAGCATGATTATAGCTTTGTAGATTGACTTGAAGATCTAGGGAAGTGCTTTGGATAATTCCCAATGTGTTTATATGAACCAATACCTTTTAATCTTTGATGCCACAGCCATTTACATTTTCTGAACTATTGCTGGAACTAGGGTGAATGGGGCCTTGTTAATCCTCAGCTGGGTCATAAACCAAAGTTTGATGTTTTACAAATTTTTCATACCCAGCTGATTTGTCCATTTTTGTGTCTCAAGGAAGTCGTGAAACTAACCTAGTAAAGATTGGTCTGTTAAATTTTTTTATGTGAGTAAAATTTATTGAGTATTTTGTTCATGATACTTTGTTAAAAGCTTGATGGTTAGTTCCTTTTCTTACAGAACCTGCCTTCCTCTTTCAGGTTTGAAAGCTAACAGATCATTGTGTACTGAATACTGCTTCAGATCATAGATTATAAGCTTTTTGAGAGATGGGGCTGTTTCCGCTCTGTTCATGATAGCACTTTATACATCTATTTCAGTGTTTCTAAGACAGAAACTGATTCAATAACATTCCCTGAAAATTTATTTTGCAGGTTCTTGCTTATTTGCTTGCTCATTTTGGACATTTTAACTTATTTCCAAATATTGGGTTACCATTACTGCACTCCTACCTGCCTTCATTTCCAAGTTATCCTCAGCCCTTCTAAAACCCGATAGCTTCTACAGAGCCTAGAGACCAGTGTTGATAACCTGCCTATTGTTCTGGGGGGAAACTGAGACAAAACTAAAGGACCTTTATATCTGTAATGCTCAGTTTTGCAGGTGGGCATCATTATAATCAGATCTTCAAACTCTCAGAGCCAAATAAACATTTGCTTCTGTTATTTACATACTTTTACTATTTGCTTTATGGATTAGTATCACTATTTATCTGCAAAGTGATAATTCCTTCCTTCAAATGTTTCTAATGTGTTATTGCATTCTTAAATATGATTTTATTATGATGTAAGGCCAAACATTGTCTAGGAGAACACATTCAATTTTATAATAAAATATAGTAAAACCACAGAAATTTGCTTTCTAAGCAAGTCTAGAGAACACAACTCTTCAGTACAGTGAGACGTGCTGATAACTTTACGTTGGATGCATCTGGTAATGATGAACCTGCTCACTAGTTGACTTTCTCCCATTTCTAGAAATAATTTATTATATTGAACTATGATCTGCTTGCTTGAAATTTCTACCCTGTGGTGCTTGTTTGACTTTTTGACACAATGTAGAAATTGAAAACCTATCCTTCAAAAGGGAACTTCTCCAAATGACAGTGTGCCCCAACCTTCTCGGTTCTGAATATATCATGAAGGAAGATAATATACCTTGTTTATCTTTATGTTGGCATTTATCCCTAACTGCCTACTGTCTTGCATATTGTAAGTGAACAAATGATATTTTTATGGATAATGGGTGAATATGTTAAGACTTAGAATAATAGAATTTCAGATTGTGAAAGACATCATCCAATGCTAGACTCTTTTCCACAACATTTTTGCTGAACAGTCATTCAGGTTCCACTTGAAAGTATCCAGTGACAAGGAAATTATTTCATCCAGAAAGAACTAGACTTTCCAAATGGTCCTGAATTTCTTCAGGCTTTCTCAATATCTGGACAATAAAGAGATCATGCAAATATTAATGTTTGCACTGCACCTGCACAATTGTGGAACCTCAACCTGCCCCGCTCCCTTGACTCTTATTCCAATTATTTTGGAAGACCCCAGGGAATCTCTCATGCAAACTCACCAATTCTTCTTCCATGACCTTTGCTTCTGGCCTCTTTATTGATAATGGTTCTGGGGAATTCTTGAAGGGAGTGCCTTGCCATTGCCCTCTGTGGAAAGGCTCCTTCTCAAAGTCCGTCTCTAGGATCCCAAAATCCATGAACCCCCCACAGTGCCAAAAGACCCTACAGCTGCTCTAGTCTTCACTGCACCACAGCAAAGCCAAGCTGTGTCACATTCAGAAATGGGGCCAAGCTGCCATTCACTATAGTAGTTTGTAATTAGGGACCAGAATAACCGTGCTTGAGATGACTTCAATTGCCTATGGTTTGTGAATCTTCGAGGTCGTACTTACAGCTCATTCACTCCCTTTACCACAGACCCACGGGGCTGGACTAAGAAGCCAATACTGTGTTCTCCTCTCCACCTTCCTTCTGGTTCTGTACCTCTCTAAGTGTTCACACAGAAGTTGTCCCCTTTAAAGGTCTCTTCCTCCCTAAGTATATGTGCTCATACAGTAGAGAGGTGCTTGGGGAATCACAGGACTACCAGGGCATCAGACGTAATCAGGATCTGAATCTCAGCTTAGGCTCAGCCAGGACACACCACTACACTCTGTCTCCAGACAGCTCCAACTGCAAGGCCAAATATCTTAAAAGTTGTAGTGAAATAAATCTCTCTTCTCATTAACCTTCCCTGCTGACACTCACAGCAAGAGAGACATGTGTGCACATAATTACTAGATAAGTCAAAACTAAGGGCTCTGTGTAAGAAACATGTGTTAGTAATATAAAAAAACTGAAGGCAGAATCTGTAAATCTGACACTTAGTGGTTTTCCAAGTTGCTGAATCCGTGATTTCTGTTTCACTGATCGGGTGACTTTCAAATCGACTCAGTTTTGTTTGAGGAGTTTCAAATTTACTTAGCTGCCAAGTTGCAGTTCTGCTATTTATTCATTCAACAAACAGCATTAGGCTCTATGCCATATAAAGTAATTCCAATTTGAAATACAAATTCATAGTGATTATAACCACCATGGGACAGACGATGCACAGAATTCTTTCAGATAACAACCTGCCATGTTTTCAAGAATTTGTAGCAAGAGGAAAATTTAAGACCCTGACAGTAAAGACTAGATTCAGAGCTAGCAGCTTAGTGTTTAATGGTAGGCAGAGAAAATTCCCTAAAGCATTCATGGATTCCGTTTTTTTCTAAGAGGAAGCCCTTAAGGGTTTATATGGCAAAAATAGGTGTCTGCTGAAGATCACTTGGCAGAATCATTCAGTGTATCTTCAGCTAACACGATAGAATTGAAATTCTATTTTATCGAAGTTGGAATTGACACATGAAATGATATTAAGACCATTTTATGTGCATTCTACATCTATCAAATCTACAAAGCCTTTGGAGGTGAAATCCATGCCTGGGTTAATCAGTCATACTTAGGAATATGCCCAGAACCTTACAGAAGCTCTGTGGATGTCAGCACTGACTCCAGGCCAAACATGGAAGACAGGATACAGTTCAAGATATTCAAGAATCGGGAGGGTAGAATGAATCAAAGCTGGAGGATGTGCCTATTGTATCATAATAGAGGGATCTGATCCAGTGTGGGTGGAACTTAACATGTGTTAGTGAAAGCTTGATTGGCTAGACTGCTTGAGAAATGAGGGTATTCAGGGAAGCCAAAGGAAATGCTTTCTGTTTCTCTCACTTGGGCAGGTCCAAAGAGCCTCTGGACTCAGCTCTATTGGTGCCAGTGGGATACTGAAGGATATGAGAAGCAATTAAGTGATGGTCTGTATCCTGGAGAGAGTCCATCTGATGTTTTTGAATTAATCACTCCCTCAGTTGTCAGTAAGGCAAGGCTCTCCATGCCCCAGCAAAGACTTCTCAGATCAACCGGCAGGCAGGCCCTTCCTGCTGAGAGTGCAATTAACTTCTGTTTTACCAGCTAGGCTAGGTGTGCTGGGATATCAGGTACAGTCTAAGGCAGAGCAAACCATTTACATTCTCCTGCTCAGTCATTGTCTGGTCTCAGTGGTGTGCTAGTACTTATACACCGGAGAGCTGATTGTGAAGTTTTTAGAAAATTTGCAAGCCAGTTGACAACACATTGCTAGCTGAAATCAGCTATGTTTAGAATATTTACACCATAGGCATTGGCAAATGCTACAAATCAGGACTTTTTCTATTAGGAACATACTGATGAAACAGAGACAGTCTCTTCTGTGTGAGGTTTTGGGTTCCTATAAGTGATCCAGGCATATCTGTCTATGACAGGGATACAACTCCAGTATTACTGATCTTCACATACCCTCACAGAAGTGTACAAGTAGAATCTGACCCCCAACTCTGAGAGGCCCTGCAACTATGTGCCGGCGACTAGTTTGCAAGTCTCTGTGAATGCCTATAAGGTATGTAGGACCATTTGGCTATCTAAGAGGTGAGTTTTATGGATCCCAAATTGACCCCAAACACTTATAAGAATAGCACAAACTCCCTGTCTTCATTCATACCTATCTGCATGAGCAGGACTGCTCTATATTTTGCATATAAATTTAAATCCATCTGCATTTTCATATTTCCTGGGACCATAATACAGCCTAATTTGCTCCCTCACACATTTCTAGATGGTAGTAAATCTGTGCCTTTTGGACTTCCATCCCTAAGAACCACATTTAAAAGAAAGAAATAGAAAAGCATAAAATCAAGGTCAAGAAGATTAAGCCCCTTAATTCACATGCCAAGCTTCCCATTTCAATTGTGGTTTTGTCTCCCAGCTAAAGTTTGTCTTCTTGTGACATTTGCATTAAGCCCAGAGGACATTTTGAGTGGAAACATGCTGAAAGCGTAATTGAAACACTGAGTGGTGCCATTTGTCTAATTTGCATTTTCCCCCAGGTGGGGAGTTGTTACTTCCCCCCTTCTTCTCCTGGGGTGTTCAAAGATGATCTCAAAGAATAATGTCGTGCAATTGATTCCAATAAATCTCCGCTTACGATATATTATATGGATAATTTTTTTTTCTTTCCAGAAGCTATTTTAAATGCCACAGTGATAAAATATGTAAGGAAGTCCTTTGTAGGTTCACAACAGGGTAGACAGTTCATTTCCCCCTCAGATAGAAGTTTTAAGTATTTGTTCACAGGTTCCATTGTTTGCTAGAGCTTTTCCTTTCATTGTTCTCGTGGTGTTATTCTGAGCTATTTAGGAGGTCGTCTCTATAGAAATAAACATTTTTTTTAAATAGACATAAACTATTTAATTTTACCCTTAATATGTTCTTTGAACTTTGTGCCCCAAAACATGCACTGGCTCGATCTCTTTTTTAAAGTTTGAGAATCATTGACATATTTATTGTATCAACAAAGCTAATAAATCATATGAGACGATAATACAGGGTTAATGCTATCAATTGCATCCTTTGGTAGGGAAGTTAAGGTGATATTATAATTGGCATGAAGGAGAGTCCCCCCACCCCTTCTCTATGAGGAAAAAAGATAACAGTGTAGAGCATTATTTCTTTTCGTGATTAAAATTTTTCATATATTTCAGATTTGTCATTTATATATTGCCAGAATGGAGTGATCTTGATGTGTGCCTTTTCTTAGTTTTGTGTCTTTCTCAGGCCTGTATTATTTATGTTAGATCTATCATTTCAAACATTAGAAACCCTCCTAGATTATATTAGAGACTTCCTAGATTTTAAACCTGCGTAGGGTGGAGCCAGGCATGAATTTGTCTAAATGAGGGTGGGCAGAGAGAAACACAGCTCAGGTCAGCATTTGTGGAGGGCGGAAGGCCCATCTCAGAGGGTTTAGTACATACAGAAACAAACATATCTTTTTATTTGACTCCTTAGATTTATTTAACATTATTTTAAAAATACGTCTGGCACATCCAGGATGTATTTATGAAGGTTATCTTCTGACAATTTTATAAATAAATAATGTGAGTCAATTAAAAAAATATATTAAGTGAATAATAGCTCAGGTATAAAAATATGGCAAAACTGTGAGGCTGGAAGCTGAACGAAGGAAAGGCATGCATTCGCCTAGGCAGACCAGCAAGACTGTGTGGCCTTAATCTCATTCAACCTCACCAAGCCTGTTTCCAGAGAAGAAAGAAAAAAAAAAAAAAAGTACAGACTCACTGCAATTATGAATGTAAAGCTCTCAGTGCAGTCCTTCTTTTAGGAAAAATAATACCTTTGATTTGTAGGAACTCATCTTTACAAACAATCCATCTGAAGAAGACTTAACAAAGCTTTGTTGAATCTACTATAGGCAGGGCACCATAATTTCACTCCTTTGATGGTGTTTTTCATTCACAACCTCTCATATGCAACAGGTAGTGCTTTGCCAAGACAAGTGAGAGGGTTCAAGGATGGGCAAGGCTGGGTCAGAGTCTTCTGCCTCACTCCTTCAGCCTCAGCAGAGATGCCTATAGTAACCATCCCCATGGTAACTGCACACAGCCAACAGGCTGGAGCACAGGTACCTGACTAGAAAGAGCTGGAAGGATCCAGAAGGCAGGCAGAAAAGCGGCTGGAAGAGGGAAGCTATGGAGGAAAAGAAAAAGGTAGTTTCCGTAACACCCAGAATTACAGGAATAATGATGACAATAATTTCTATGCATGGCTCACCAAGGTTTGTCCTAAGTGCTCTGCGCATGTAGGTACATAATATCTTGCTAATGTTCACCATTAGAATTATAAACCCTGTGAGGGGGCACTGTTATTTGTCCCACTTTACAGATGAAGACATTGAGATGTAAAGAGGATGGGTGGTGTGCTCAAGGTCCAGGGCTGTTTGCTACATGTGAGCCAGGATAGGAAAAGGGCTTAAAAACTTGCCATTTAAAATGCCCTTTCTTAGGGCATGAGGATAGCAGTTCCTGGCATGCTAGTTCTTCATCCCCCTCTCTGTGCCAGGGAAGGCTGGGAATTGTGTATACCTGGCATCCTGACTAGCTGTTCATTGTCTGAGGTCCTGGTCCTTGGCCCTAGTTGTGTTAGATTTCCCTGGGAGCTTTAAAAAGATACCAGAGCCAGGACCTCAGCCCAGCCCACCCCAGGGATATTAGGATATTTGGGGGGGGGGGGGGGATAGATATTGCTATTTTTAAAAATGCTCTTCAGGTGATTATCATAGCCTTGTAAAAGAACCACAGTCTAAAGCACGTGCTCCTGAACTGGTAAAATATGTCTGACATAAAAACAAACAAACAAACAAAAAACCACCCAATTATGCAACCCTTTGCTATTTTAGTACAGCAAGTTGGGATGAGAGCTAGAATGTACAGAGTGGCCACACTGTACCAGGTCCTGAATGTAGGTTCTTTCAGTACCTCTGAGGACTCCAGAGGGATTGCAAGAGGCCTGAAGCAGTTGGGACAGGACACCTGTCCTTTGCCTCTCATTTACCCACTACTGGGAAAGGGATGTGCTGAGAACTTGAACTGCAGAGGTAGACAGATCAGACTGGGAACAACAGGTTCTTGTCTTTGCAGGACGTGTGATGTTGAGCAAATTAGTCAGTCCCCACAACACTCATTCTTCCCTCCTGTAAAATGGGAATGATGCGTGTAGATTGTGTGTTCCAGTGGGACTGTATTGCCCCCAAAGGGGTGACATGGGTTCTTGGAGAAAAGCAAAACTGCACTTTCTGTGTGTGTACAAAGTAGATATACATACAGTAAATGCTAATGATAGATATGCACTGACATTATAATAAACATATCTGTGGCATTAAAATTTCATGAAAGTGTTGGCATTTAGGCAAAAAATCTGAAAAGGTTTGTGGAATTGATAATTTTTTAAAAGTTGCAAAATGCTGCTGTAGATTGGAATTGCCATGAGGCTAAAAGGAGAGACTGAATGTACGTACGGTCCTTGGCCCAGAGACTGGCACTCAGACTCCACTCAGCGAATGGTAGATGTTACTGTTATCTGTCAAAACATTCACTCATTCAACATGGGATCAGTGGGTCCCATGCTTTAGGAACTATGTGCAGCTCTATTGGAATTAAGAAACCACCACACCTGACTTTATCCACAAGCTACGCCAAAGCTAAGCCTGAGAGGCTAAGCGCTATTATGAATTAATGTATTTAGGGACTGGGGCACTCAGGGGAGACTGTAGAGCGAGTCCTTCATTTCCCACCTATCTCCACCACCGGGGTCAGCCAAGACAAGAGGAGAGGAAGGCTCTTCATTCTGAATCTTGGCCTTTCCTGCAGTGTCTCTCGCTCCCAGAATGGAAGAGGAGTGCCTGATTCACCAGCACTACAGCATCAGTTGACCCCTGGAGAGTAACTGAGTTAAATGAATCATTACTGACAGTCTTATGTATAGAAATGTGTTCTGTTCATTGCTGGAAACATAGAGGTGAATAAAAGAATAAGATTCAATAGCTGTTTTTGGTTCTGGTAGGAAAAGCAACACATAAAGTGGACATACTGATGGAACATGATATGCAACGCCTTATGTACAGGGAACTAGCAATACAAAGAGGGTATTTGGAGAAGTTGTCTGAGCTGAATCTTAAAGAATGACTAAGAGTTAATAGGGTGAAGAAGGTGGGAAGTACTTTCTGCCCAGAGGGAGCAATATGAACAAAAAGGTGGAGCCAGAAGTGTAGGGTAGAAAGGTAGAGGTGTGGGCATGGGTGAAGCTCAGAGTGAAGACAGAAGACAGGGAGAGGCCGGTGGCCAGCCTGGACATGGAGGACCCTGGTGCTGGTTTGCAGTGGGGACCCACAGCTGTATGAGACTCAGATGGAAGCCAGTCAGCTCTATAGTTGTGATGGAAGGGTCCACAGCTTCCTTCAAAGAATAAATCTTTATGTGGCCTTCTAGATCCCACATTGTCCAGGCCCAGCTTACCTCCACTCTCTCTTCCTTGCTTTCTGTGCCCATCTCAATGGCTTATTTTATGTATTGAAGGCCACAGGACCTTTGCACATGTTATGATTCTATCTGCCTGGAATAGGTCTCTTACTACTTACAAGATTTTGGATTAATGTCTCTACTCCAAGCAACTAGCATAGTGTAGACTCACAGTAAATATTTGTAGAAGAAATGAAAGAGGAGAGGAAAGAAAGAAGGAAGGAAGGGACATATGTGGGAAACTAGAAACACACAGACTTGTATGCTTTTGCTTGCTTCCCCCCTCTCCCCAGATGAGATTGCCTGCTTTGATCCTGCCCGGCAGCCAGGTCCAACAAGTTCTCAGCAGGCCCTTCATCTGAGCAGTGTGCCTCCAGTGGGTGAATGCTATTTGGTGATGACAATGAAAGCAACGCTCATGTCTCTTCTTCATAGTTCGCTTCCAATGACTGAAACCAGTCATGCCCAATTACTCTCAGTTAACAAGATGGTCAGAGGAATTGAGCAAGTGTTGAGAAGTGCAGAATCCCAAGAGTCTAACTGGGTGTTCATACAAAGATGCCCCTAAAGCTCACTTGGCAGCCAGGAAAGCATCTGAAGGCCTGATGCAGAGGGACCTAGAGGCGACACTATGCAACACACTTCAGGGCTGGGCGGGAACTTGGGAGCAGGACTGAACTGGGTACTCACATCATTATATTCACGTTCTGATGGAACTGTAGGAGGGATCTATTCTACATGGAGCTTTGTCTGTTTTAAGAATGCATAGTGGTGAAAAGCAAAGAGACCCGGTTTAAAATTTTGGTTTTATTGTTTACAAACTGTATGTGTTGGGCACCTCCATTGCCTTCTCTGAGCCTCAGTTGGCTGATCTATAATCTTCTCGGGGAAGGGATCAAAATTGTCCTTCATTCATTGCTGTTGTAAAGATTAAATAAGATAATGTATGTAAACCGCTTAATTCTGAGCTTCGAGTGTGGAAGTGTTCAATTTGTTAGCCATTATCGTTATCAGCTAATACGATTATTACCACTATAAGAACTAATCTTGCCAGGAAAGGAAGATCAGCTTAGTTCATCAGAAAGTTATATGGCTTTAATGGTGTACTTGGACCTATGTAGATGTTCCAAAAGGCAGACAGGAAAGTTGCTAGTAGCGATATTTAAGAGACTTAAAATGGAAATAGCCCAGATGCCCATCAACAGTAGAATGGATGAATAAGCTCAGCATAGCCACATACTAGAATACTATATAGTGATTAGGATAAACAGCTATGCCTTGTAGCTCCATGGTCAAATTTTATAAACATAATGTTAAGTGAAAAAAGCCAGGCCCAAAGAGCACAATCTGTATAGTAATTTGTATGAAGTGCAAATACAGGTCAAACTAATCTATGTTATTAGGAGTCAGTGCAGTACAGCCTCTGGGGAGGAGAGTAGGGATTTTATTCAGGAAGGGAGAGAAAGAGGGGGCTGGTAATATTTTGTATCTAGGTCTGGGCACTGGGTACATGGCTGAGCCCATTTTGTGAAAATCCATTGAGTTGTGCATTCTGATTTATGTATTTTCCTATATCTGTGCTATGCTTCAATTAAAGATTTAATTTTTAAAGAAACTTGTTCAACAGAGCAAAGGAAACAGAAGTAGGGGAGGGGGGATGCAAGTAGTACAGGTAAGTCTATGCTTACACTCAAGGGGCCTCGCCGTCGACTGAGGAAAGAAGCAGGCAGACGTGTGCACAGACAATGGATTGTGGTACCTCTGGTAATAGAATCCTGCACCACGTTCAGGCACAGCATGGAGAGGAGTGTGACCAGATGTCACCACTGCTGCTCAGGGCAGTGCCCCTGTGCTCCCTGTGGTTCCTCCAGGATGGCTGCTTTTCCCTATTTCTTCTTATACATGACTTAGCCATTCAACTATAGGGATCTTGCCCACATCTGTTTGGCCACTGCCTTAACCTGGGCCAGGCATCATTAGGACAACACTGAGCCAGAAGGTTTTCTTGGCCTCTCCTCCCCTTCTCCAAACTACTCTCTAGAGCCCAGATCTACTAAATTAGAACCTTTGGATTGGGTCTTTAGGACTTTTAAAAGCTCCTGTGTGATTCCGATGCACCTCAGCCCATGGGATGCACTGTTCTATACCGGAACTGGAATACACTACTGACCTTGATCTTGCCAACACTGAAACTAGTCCAAGACACCCTAACTTGTGGTGTTTCCCAATTTGTTTTCCAGAGGACATTTCAGCCTCATTTCCAGCCAATTCTCTGTTATCCCCAACTCTTTGTCACATTTCAAATATGCCTCTGTCCCAAGTGCCCCAAATTAGTTCCTTCTCTGAGTCTGTTTTGTTATTTCACCACCACGCCCATGCCTTTGAATAACCTAGTGTGCCCTCCACCTTCCTGAGGGCTTCTAATCCCCCACTCCTCTTTAAGACCCAGCTCAAATATTGTCTCCATGGAGCTGTCCCTCAAGGCCCCTGAGCAATCTCATTCTGCCATGACACCTCATGCCTACAGGATTAGATCCCAATCCAAAACATCACTGTGCACTTCACCCAGTACACTCAAGGGCAAAGACATGGTCATGTTTCTCTCTCCATCCTCATTGCTAAGCACCTGCCTGGGACATGAGAGGTTAACAAGGACATGTCTGGATGGAGTGAAGTCCTTTAGCATGATCAAAGTCATGGGGGTGCAAGTGGGTGCTGTGGGATAAGGGACAGCATTTGTGGATCTGGGGTAGGGAGCAATAACTCACATTGAATGGTCAGAGATAGCTTTAGGACTACGCTTTCCAACCTACTCACATGCTTTCTGTCTTTGGTTTTGTTTTCTCCAGTGAACTTCAGTGACTGTAAGGGAAATAGCAAGCTACACTATGAGGTCTCAAGCCCTTACTTCAAGGTGAACAATGAAGGTGATTTAGTTGCCCTAAGAAACATAACTGCGGTGGGCAAGACTGTGTTCGTCCATGCCCGGACTCCCCACGCAGAGGACATGGCAGAACTCGTGATCATCGGGGGCAAAGACATCCAGGGCTCCTTACAGGTAACACAACTGTTTGGGATAAATTGGGTCCAAGGAGAAACATTGCGATCTGTATGTCTTATGCGAAAAATGAGTATTTGGTTTATTATTGGCCGAGATTATTTTGTTGTTACATATGACAGAAACCCAACTCAAAAACTGGCGGTAGTTTGCAGGGATAGGAATTATGGGCTTATGTAATTATACTGTTTCTGAGGTAGCTCTGCCTTGAGGCATAACTGTGTACAGAAGCCCAGATGACAAGACCAGCTTTGATCCTTATTTATCATATGGTTTCATTTTCTTTCTGTTGGTTTCACTCTTAGATAGTCACATCCTTCCTTGCTTCCCAATGTGGCAGTCTCAGTAGGTCCGTTTCATTCTCCCAGTCTAAAGTCACCTAAGAGATCATCTCTTCCTGATACAGACAATGAAAGCTTGAAACTGAGTCTCATTGGCTCATTAGATCATGCACCCAGTCCTGAAACAATCACTGTGTTCATTGGGTTATGATTCTCTGGTTGGCTAAGTCTGGGTCACATGCCTTCACCGGAAGCCAGAGTGGAGCCGGCCCCACCTAAAACATACAGACTGAAAGTGAAAGAGGGTTCCCTATTAAGGTAAATTATGATCCTGTTATCCAAGGAAGCAAAATGGGTGTCAGGCAGGCAAGACCTGCAGTGACCCACTAGAGGTCTATAACGAGGCAACCATTGCATACAGTGCTGCTCCTTTGCCTGTACTGGTGCTCATCCTTTCCCAGGTGCACATGTCCACTGAGCTTGCACCTGCACACATGTACACACACTCTAGGAGTGCTACAAACTCCAGGAGTGCCACTTTCTGATTGTATCATCTATTGCTACAATGGACTCACCTACTTCTCCTTCACCAGGCGCTCAGAGACTTTGTGGCTTCTTGATTATAGAAAGGGAAGACATACAGAAAGACCCTCACAAAATAATAATGATGTGCCCTCCACTTGGTGTGGCAAGCCTTTTCTCCTACCTGCTGCCCTTGTCTTGCCCAATTTTTCAAAGCCTATGATTATCACTGTCTTTTTGCATCTGCCACATTCTCCATACCCTGATTTACCTGCTAATTTTGTTCCATGGTGGCATGTGGGTAAAGGATTAAACACAGATTCCACAGCTGGGCAGCAAAGACAGCAGAGCTGGCAATGTGAGTGTTGCTTACCTGCCAATTCTGTGGTTAGATAGTCTGAGATGGCAAATAAGTGCCATGAGCATTGATTGCCCTACTCTGGCACCGTACCCGTGGTGCATGTTACTAATTACCCCTGGCTTGACCCAAGAATCTTTTCTGATATAGTACTTGCAGAAGCTACCACCCATAGATCATTTAGAGATGTTTCTAGACATGGAATTTATTTGCCATTCCTGGACCAGATGAGCTCCATAATTCTCCTTTATTTCTGTGAATCTGAGTTAAAGGCACATAGCCAGCTAAAATGGATCCACAGCGTGCCACTGATGCTCCCAAAGAAAGCGGAGTATTGGTGAATAGATACCAGTGTGAAAACCCATTGGTACCACACAAGCAAGCTTTTCTCTTACTTAGCCATGGTCATTTTCACAGCATCTCACTAACTCATGATATAAATGACAGCAAATACATAAAGCAACAAAATTGCCAGAATCTGCAGTACAAAGTGCTTCTTTGGAACAAATAAATGGTGTGGAGATTCTCATAAGGAGGTTTGCATGTGGGATGGATTGTACTTAGACAGACAATTGTTCATCAGAATAGATGGCTCATCTTTAAATCCAGAAAATAAAATGTCATGCATTTAGCTTAAAGCAGAACAGAAGGGGTTCTGGGCACTTCTCAGGACAAATCACACCTTGATAGACGGGGAGACCAGGGTTCAATACCAAGAGACTCAGCTTTAAAGAGCTGGTCTCTCAAGTCCCAGAAAGATACCCTTCTGGAGGCAAAGTCCCTCCAAGTCCCAGCCATTTCTCATTTGCTGCTGTCTGAGCACATTATTGACAAAGCTTGCTGTGATTGTTTGCTTCTTAACACAGTGGAGGCTGCTGTGCCATTCAGTTTGTCCAACTCCAACAGTAAAGGACATTCATCTCCCCCCTCCAGTCATTTTACAAGGTTTGAAAATAAGCCTTGTGAAGCTGCCCAGATGTGTCCGTTAAAAAGTCCAGGAAAAGAAAAGGGTAGGGAAACGAAATTGCTACCCAAAGATCCCCTGTAAGGAGAGCACAGTCATTCAGAGAGAGTCAGTTTGTATTTTTGAGGCCCTACTGTGTGCACCCAAGCAGACCAACTGCTACAGGGGAAAGCCAGTGAGTGCGCAAATCAGCTCACCTCCTGGTTGGAGAAGAAAAAGAAGCATGTATGTTGATTACATGCCAACCAGGAAGGCAAAAATGAATGTGCTCTGTCCCCTCAGAGATGAAAGGGCAGGGGACTCTGGCCTGGTGATGACAGTGATGCTTTCGTTGAATTTGCTGTGTGCCAGGTGCCATCCCCCTGGATCACAAATAGTGACCCATTTCATCTCCCCACCATCCTATGAGTCACGTGCTACTGCCCCCATTTTGCCAATGGGGGAAACTAAGGCACTAAGAGGCAAGTGAGAATGTATATTACTAAGTGGGACTCTCTTGAATGTGTGCATCTCAATGTGCATCTTCAACATACATTACTTCTAACCCTCAAAACCTCCCTGTGTGGCTGCTGATGTGAGAACTTGGCCAAGGTCCCCTCCCTTGAAATGGACAGAGATGGGACTGAGATCCTGGCCTTTCTGTCCCAACACCCATTTCCCTCTTGCCCCTTTGCATATCAGGAGGTTGTGCCGCCTGGGTGGCTGTGGCTACTGTCCATTGGTCAAGTGATGAGAACATGGGATAGAGCAACAGAGAAGGGCCAGAGACAAACCACAAACGAAAGGTGTGGTTGGAGAGAAGAAAGAGCCAGGACTCAGCATCCCGATGCTTCTCAATGGCGTAGCCTAGGAGAACGGAGAGGGATTGGACTGTCAGGCTTGGCTGTATTGAGTTGGTGGCTCCTGAGGACATATTCACGGAGACGTCCAGGAGATAACAGGGAATATGAGACTGGATCTAGAGGTAAATATTTGGGGGAAGAACAGCATACAAGCAGTGCTTTGGCTTCGGTTGGAACTTAAGCAGGTTCAAATCTGTGCTTCTCCACCTATCATCATGTGACTTTGGACAAGTCACACGACTCTCTAAACCCTGACATCCTCATCTATGAAACAGGGATGAGAATAGAGCCTGCATCACAGAATCATACTGAGCACAGCCCCAGGCATGAGATAACCCACCAATGGTATCACGTGGGAACCTCTAGAGACAGAATAAGGATCTGGAGGCTAAGCGTTCTCACTGAGGCCAGAGACTGGGGGCAGGAGGAGAGAATGGAGCTAAAGAAGAAAGAGAAGGTGTTCTCAGAGAGGGCAGTGGGGCACACAGCATGAACAAAACAGGAGAGATGTGAGGGAGGTCACCGTGGTTAACTTCATGTCCCTCTGTTTGGCAAGGAAGGATTCTTGAAGATAAAGGCCACCCCAGTGAAGCACGGCTCAGCTGCCGTGACTGGAGCCCAGCTCTAATTAAAGGTTGTGTGTCTCTTAGTTTGACCTCCTACCCGTGACCTCCTTTCACCCAGGAAGTCTGTGGTCTGCATCTGTGAAGTCTGATTGTTAATGGTTTCATTATAGACCCACAAGCTAGGTCTGCAATTTTAATGGGCTGCCCAGAAGCTAGTACCTGCCTGGGCTGTGTAAGATCACCTCAGATCTGAGTGGGTGGGGGAGCAATTTAATCCCTGGCCTTTTGACAGGCAAGGAGGAATTGTTATTGAGCAGAGCAGGGCTAACCATGCGTGCACAGAGCAGTTTCCTAGCCTAAGGAAGATAATGATGAGCTCAGCTAACATATGTCTGGACAAAACCGTGGCTTGTCTCTCCACAGAGTCGGCTGTCCCTCTTCCAGACAGTGATGAGCAGGAAGATGGCAGAGTGTTCAGTGGTTTATTCATTCACTTATTCATTTATTTACTTTGTATATAGGGCTTTGAATGTTGCATAGAAAAGCGCTGCTTCATTCCGTATACTCCTTGGGTAGAGATGTCTGCTGTGTGACTCTTCAACCTCACTTTTCAGCCTGGCCAAAAAAAAAAAAAAAAAAAAGGCAACCATTGATTTATTTATTTTTATACATATATGTATATATTTCTGAGTTTCTATGACTGTAGATTATGGCAAAAAAACTTCCGACATCAGTTAAAGAACTTGATGATGTCAGGCTGGGAAGAAAGAATATCAGGGAGTGTGTAGGAATTAAATATGAATTCCAGTTTGGGAGCCCAAGACTGTGAGTATGGGAGTCCACACTTGGAGAAACTGCAGTTTAGACTCTGGTGACCCAGGCACCTGGGTCCTCGTGAAGAAAGCAGGAGACGCACAGTGTAACAGAAGGAAGCTGGGGCAGCCTGCAGGCTGTAGGGGTGAAGCTGGCTGCCCTGCTCCCAAACTGGGCTTATTTCTCAAATGCAAGTCTACTCGCTTCACTCCTCTGCTTAATGGGCTCTTGCTTCCTCAACATCCCACTGGGCTGTCAGGACAAATCTGAAGCTTTTCTGTATGTCTGATAAGGTTCTTCATGGTCTAGCCTGGCTGGTCTCTGCAGCCTTCCTCAAGTCTGATTTTTTTCCCCCTTAAGTGGCTTGGCCTGCTGAAATGTCACCTTCTCCAAGAGCCTTCTCTAGTGCTCTTTCCAAAGAAGGGTCCTCCCCTGCTAGTGTCACTCCAGCATCAATTCCATTTCTTTGTGGCTGCTTCTCGGTTTGTAATTATGTATTCATTTCCATGTTTAGGTGTTTAAAGTCTGGCTGCCTGATGAGACTGTAAGCTCCCTGAAGACAGTAATAGAGTCTGTTTCCTTATTCCTTCCTCCTTCTTCCTTTTTCCTTCTTCCCTCCCTCCCTTCCTCCTTCCCTCCCTCTCTCCGTTCCTCCCGCCCGTCCTTCCTTCCTTTTCCTTCCTTCCTCAGCACCCAGCACAGAGCCTGAAGTATAGCTGGTGTTCAGTAAATGTCTTGGGAATGACTGCATGAGTGAAATGAGTGACTCCTTTCACAACTCTCCTTGCATTGAATCATGGGCTCTCCCATCCCCCAGAGCAGCCACTTGTGGCTTCTTGAATTGGCCAAGCTCTCCCTCTTGTCCATGCCAGCTGCTTCTCTGTCTGGGTGATGCCCCCTAGCTTCCCCAGGACTGCCGCCGACGGACATGGCTTTACTTCTTTCTGGACCTGCCAAGATTTCTTTTTTTCAGGGACACCTCTTTGATTGTCCCATTGGCTACTTAGGTGTTTTTTCACTCCACACTCCTCATAGAACTCTGCCTGGCTCCCTCAGTTGTAGCACGAAACTTTCACTGTCTAACTTATTTGTGCTATTCCTATCTCAGTTCTGTGCTCCTGAACTCGGGACCAGGCTTCTGCACACAGAGGCTAAGACTGCCTTGGGGCCACATGCTTTGGAACGATGCCCAGTGCTGCACTTAGCACCTCGGCTCTAGTTACATCAGCTGTAAACTGGCTTCATAATAGTATCAACTTCATAGATACATTGCGAGGCTTAAATAAGTAAATCATATGCAAAATATTTAGAACAGTGCTCAGCAAAGGGTAAGTGGAAATGCCAGTTATTTCTCATCATTGTATCATCAAAGCCAGACCTATAATAAATGCTCAGTGAATGAACCAGGCAAACTGAGACAACCCAGTTCTTTATCTCTTCTCAATATGACCAAATTGCATCACTTCTACAACCTGTAGAGAATTCGGGATTACAAGTGAACCTGAATTATGACCATCCCCATTGCTCAGGTGCCTATTTTATGTGAAACACTAATTAAACTCCAAGAGAGGATTTTTTATTATTATGGGTCCACTTAATAAAATATCAAAAGATATGGCATTATTTGAAAGTTAATTATGAGCAATTTACACTTTTTAACTGGAAGTCAGTGCATGGTGTACCGACTAGTTTCTTAATCAAGTAGGTTAAGTTAAATGCAAATATATATGTGTGTGTGTGTGTGTGTGTGTAGCCCCTCTTTTGTCACCTAAAAATACATGAAAAATAAAGCAAATAGAGAAAGTTATGACAGAACTTGAAAAAGCTAAATTTAAGGCTTGTTTATCTTGGTTAATCATTGTCACTATAAACACAATTTTATAGACATAATTTTGCCTCCTAATCCAGTTTCAAGAATCAGGATAGAAGTAGTTCCAAAAAATAAAAAATAAAAATAAAAGGAGCAATTAGAAAAGTAACAACTTGGGAGAAACAGTTGTTTTGTTTTTAATGTTTTAAATAAAAATATAATACATGTCATCTATTGCTCATAAGCCAATATGAATATTGCTGCTAACTGTATCTTGACCCTCAGAGGGATTTCCACTTTTAATTCCAGAGTCCCAGGATTCAATTTGTTAAGTGCCTCTAGGGAATGATGGGCCTAGAGGTTCCAACTCAGCATCTGGATGTCCCTCTGTTACCGTATGTGTATGAGCTCTGGGGCATTTATCTGAGTTGTTATAAATGATATTAAGGGAGGTATTGAGTGACCCAAATGGGGATCTAATAATCACTTAGGACTTACCACTTGCACAGTACTGAAAAGTCACCTAACTCCTTCGAGTTTCAGTTTTCTCATCTGTACAATGGTGATAAAAGCCCAAACTTGCCTTCATACCATAGTGGGGTACTCAGAATTAAAAGTATGTGTATTGCCCCTAACCCAGTGCTAACAGAGGATTGGCGCAAAAATCACATCGACAGATGAGTGGATAAAGAAGAGGTGGACTACTACTCATCAATGGACTAATACTCAGCAATAAAAAAGATTGGAAGGGACCTACCTAGAGGATATTATGCTAAGTGAAATAAGCCAGGCAGAGAGACAAATACTGTATGATTCCACTTATCTGTGGAATCTAAAAATTCAAAACAATTTAACAAACAAAACAAAACAAAAACAGACTGATCGATGGAGAACCATTTTCTGTTCTTCACTGAAGTACCCAAGTGAGTTATTATCATCTCTGTGTATTTTTTCCATCTTTTCTGATATCACACATTTCAGACAAAAATATTTTTGCACATTTGTTACTGAGATAGTCTCCAATTTTTATCAACCCTGAGCCAACCGTTCGAATCATCTGTTTGCTTTGGCCATTATATCACCTAACCTCCAAGATGCCTGTCATGCCTGCATGCAACTGATTTGACTTTGTTTATTTAAAGCATTCCTGATAGTGAGAGCAACCAGCTTATGGGATAGTTAATTGCCTTGTCTCAAGATCTTATCACACTGACTGGGAGTGGCTTGGAGTCTCTTGAGCTGGTCAATGATATCAATCTTGATCACATGAAATATGTTTTACAACCATCTCAGTGGCGAACCAATCTGTGCTTTGAATGTGGCCATAAAAAAATGAGGAGTTTAAAGCTGTAGATACTTAATATGTGTCAGTCTAACAAGTGTGATAATTTCAAAAACCTGTGAAGTACCACTCTTCATGGCAAAAGCCTCCCAAGTTACTATTAAGGAAAATTGGTATCCATTTAACTGTCACACAAATTAGGGAAATATATATCTCAAAAATTACAGATCCAAAAACTGGGCCTAGAATTGGGTATTAGGCTGTTATATTTTGACACATGTGTAAATTGCTATGTTTATGATTTTTAGCTCCAGGATAGTGTTCAAATATAGATAAAAACTTCTTTTGATTCATTAATTTAAGTAGATAACAGATTGTTCTGTGGCTCAGAATCCAATAAAACTATATTTTGAAGATTAATTTTAATTGAAATGCTTGGGGGGAAAATAACTGATCCCACAGAAAGTCCAGGTAACTAAAACCAGCTTTTTTTCTGGCTTGAGGAAACACTACATTTTATATTTGCAATATAAAATGCAGTATAATACAATAGAAAATATAATGTGAGTCACACATACAATTTTAAGTTTCCATATAGTAACATTAAAAAGACAGATGAAATCAATTTTAATAATAAATATTATTTAACCATACATACATATTTAACATATATATATACCCAATGTAGAGAAGGAAAACTCTGACTCCAAAAAACCTCCGCTGCCTTGCGGCATACCTCTTCAGGGGAAAGGCTAAGGGAGTAAACCCCGACAGAAAATCCGGAGCCGGAGTCCCTAAGGCGGTTTGACGTTGTAGTCAACACCGGCAACTCCTGCGGCGCACCTGAACCCAAGCTGTATCGACTCCGTCTTTCCCTTGGACCCTTCAGCTGCGAAGAGAGGGGGGGTCTGCTGCATGGGCAACAGCAGACCCTCCATATTACCCTGCACAGGCTCTGTAGCTTCAGCGTCATCGCAAGATGTCGATTCAACACGGGAGGAGACAGATACCATGTCACTCCCGAGTCGGACTGCACAGCCATTCTTGGCGGTGCAGATAGACTCTGAAGAAGCTACACCATCGTCTCTCGAGACGGACGGCTGCCGACGACGACGATACCCAATGTATGTGTTATTTATCTTATGCACATGTACACACATCCAATATATACATATTGGATTAAATTTCATAGATATAGATACTCTGTATATTTATATATTATAAATTTAACCCAATCGCTATATAAAACCCAATATATATTGTAAGTTCTCTAAGATATTATGTCAACAATGTGTGAACATTACTAATGAAATATTTTCACTCACTTCTTTTATAATAAACCTTTGAAATTCAGTGCATATGTTACTCTTCTAGCACATCTCAATGTAGGTCAGTCAAATTTGAAGTGCTTAGTAGCCACAGGTAGCAAATGGCTACTGATAAACAGGGCTGCCCTGGTGTCCTATGGAACATTTACATATTGTGAAAGAGAAATGGAAGGAGTCATTCCCTGAGCACACACCACATGTCAGGGCATTGTCTTAGATGCTCTCATGCATACGTCCATTATCTGATGCTCATAGCTGACCTGTGCCATTGGTAATCTGGCTCCTACTTCGCAACTGCAGAAGTAGTTCAGGCTCAGAGAGGGTGTGTCATTTAACCAATGAGTGGCAGAACTGGGAGTTGGGCCTGAGCCTCCTGATTTTAGGCAGTCACTGCTGACATTTACAACAGAAGCAATGCTTTCCTGAACAAAGCAAACAAACGAGCAAAACAGAACCGGAGGCATGGGAGTAAGGAACAAACTGACAGTGACCAGAGGGGAGTGGGAATAGGGGGGAAAGATAGGGAAGGGTCTAGTCAAGGAACAAGTATAAAGGGCCCAAGGATGTGGAAAACAGGGTGGGCATTGACTGTGGGAGGGAGGGGCAGAGGGGACAGGGGAGAGCAATGGGGAAAAATTGCGACAACTGTAATTGAACAACAATAAAATGCTTTTATGAAAGAAAAAAATATAAAATGACAGAGGAAAATAAAACGTGGTTAGATAGACATTTAAAAAATGACTGCAGAACTGAACAGAAAAGCTGGATAAGTCCTATGTTGTCACGACGCTTAAAAAATAAGTTCCTCGTGAATAGACCCTTTGGAGAAAGAACCTCATGCAAACAGCATAAGGGTTCCAAATGTAAATGTCTCCCAGGCTACCAGTTGCTTTATTTCAGACCTCATCTTATTCATTTTTATAGTCCTACAGTAGAGGAAATTGCCTTACATTTACATTTTTAAAAATGCAATTAAAATTTTATTTTGATAGGCATTGTTTGGATTTAATTCTCAAACTGTCTTGAAGCAGATGGAGTTATTCCTATTTCATGAGTCACGAAGCTGAGACTTACAGAAGTCAGGAGGGGGCTTTCAGGCCACATAGCTAGTTGAGTGGCAGCCTCGGTGTGCAAATCCACAGCAATTCCCTAGGCGCAGTGTTCTGTCCACAGCTAGCTTTCCAGCAGCTGCTGCGGGCTTTTCGAGTAAAAAGAATGTAGCATCATCAGACATGAATTTTCACCTAGTGTCTTTGATGGCATAAGATAATGTGATAGATTGCACATTTTTCTGGGTGCTCTGATATGCTTCTAACCCGCTATCTTTTATTATTATCATAAATCAAATACAAGTGAATTCTAAGTGTAAATATTGGGGTGTTAACCTCTATTTAAAAATCCCCTCTTATCTGGTGTGTGGAGATACTTGGTCACAATGGGCTTTGCGGGTTAGTGTGGCTGTCCTTATCAGAGATGAAAAAACATTAAAAAATGTCAAAGTGATGAGAAATTTTAAAAAACAAAACTAAACTGAATGATAATCATGACGAAATTTTATGTAGGTGGACAAGTCCTGTGTTGTCATGGCACTTTAAAAATATTTCTTCATAAATAGAACCTTTGGAAACTGAGCTTCATGAAAACATCACAAGATTTCTAAATGTAAATATCTTCTAGACCACTCTGTAAGAGTCTGGTTCTCTTTTCTGATTCAAACAGACAAACATACAAACAAAACCTCCAATTATAATAGAACACAGTCTTCGATACAGACCATGGATTGTCTCCACTAGTTCTTTTGTCTCAATATTCAAAAATCAGGTAGCAAAGAAACAGGGAGAGGATGTACCGTTAACTCAGTTCTTAATTACATGACACCTGGGTCAATCAGATTACATGGTCTTTACCCAAACTTTTAAGGCAGAAGTCTGAGTGTGTGCAGAAAAAAGTAGCAAAGGAGAGCATTATGACCCCAGCCAACCATATCCTCTGATCCACTCACATTGGGTAGTTGCCTGTGGACTGATGGTTGCTGTGGACTAGCCTTGATTTGTGATAAATGCCAGAGTGATGACTCCTCTTGGGCCACATGGTTGATGCTGTTTGGCCCTCAACTTAATTGCTTCTTTAGGCAAAGCCAAAGAGGAAGCACTTTTCAACTGTGGCCAGAGCCTAATCTCAGAGTTTATCTTGTCTTTCTTCTGTCTCCTCTTAGAGAAGTAGAACCCTTAGATCCATATGCCGCAGGGCTGCTACGTTAAAAATAACAACAAGAAACAAGAGTGCCTCTATCCTACTGGAGTCTACAGCAGGGACTGATATTTTTATTTGCCAAATTGCTTCTATCTTTTTTAATAAAGCAAGAGGTAGCAACAATCAAAAAGCAAATATTGTGTGTGGTCATCAAAGTATAATCATTTGTTTAACAGAAAATATATTTTGTTAGCACTTGCTCTTCCTTCTCTATCATGCAAAGAAAGATCAATTCTCCCATAAAAGAGTGCTTTCAGTAATACCCCATGTACAATTTCAGAGTTTAACATATCAATGAACTTACACATACGCAGAGAAATTTCAAATGCTGACAAAGATGGCAGCTTAATGCTCTTGGCAATTCCCAGTCTCTAAAGAATGGTGAACACAACCAATTGCAGAGGCCTTTAAAAGGAGAAAGACCTTCACTTAGGATAGAGTAAAACAAATATTTGAGGGCTACTCAAGGTCAATAGAACTTAAAAAATTTGAGAATGTCCCCCCAAGCAACAGTTCCAAAATACTCAGAAAGTATTGATTGGCAGACAGTCTTCAGTTGGACGGAGCTTATTGCTCTGACCCCATCAACCCCGGTGATTTCCCTCCAGCCTTCTTGCAGTTTGGAAGGGGAGGTGTGGACTCTTGTCCACAGTTCTTTGTGTCTTCTCCCAATAAGAGAAAATCGGACCTGAGATGTAAGATGGGGCTTTTCCTTCCCCCGATGTCTACACAGTTTCTCCTGCCTCTGGCAACTTAGGAAAATTAGTTGGTTCCTTTGATTTTCAATCTTTTTTGCAGCAAAACCTTTTGACAAAAGATTGGCATTGCCAACCAGTCCCTTTATCATATCAGGTAATTTGGGCTTCTATTGACAGCAATTACAACTCCTTTTCTTTGAAGTTACAAAGCTATAAACAATGGTAGTTCTCCAAGAGACCCAAGGAAGGGCCTGCATAGATACAATCAGGCTTTCCTGCAGCTTTCCCTCTGCCTGTAACTTTCACTCCAGATGTCTGGGTCTGCTCTTTTCTTCCTTTGCTTTTTTTTTTTTTTTTTTTTTCTCTTTTCCTCCACTGTGAGAGTTGAGACAGCTAATCAGGATGCACTATTTTCTTCCTTTCATTGTTCATTCTCACAAACTCCAGTTAACACAGATAACTGGGACTTGACTGCTTTTTTATTCCAGATCCCTTAATTTAGACATTGTTAGCAAAGTCTAGCTGTTATCAGCATGACCGTCAGTCTTATTTGCCTTGTTTTCCTGGAACTTCTTCTTTCACTCAGGCCTTTGGATTATATTTTCTCTAAAGTGGGAAAGAAAGTATTAATTTTAAAAAGAAAAGACTCAGAAGCTGAATCAGAGAGAAAAATAAGTTAAAAAAATAATAATCCCCCCTATATTTTTGTCAAGTTCTACATAAATCTTACAATTTTGGTGTTGGTTATTAGGTACAGAAAAATTATATTCTCCATAAAGGCAGTGATTG
This sequence comes from Furipterus horrens, assembly GCF_987537825.1. Lineage (NCBI taxonomy): Eukaryota > Metazoa > Chordata > Mammalia > Chiroptera > Furipteridae > Furipterus > Furipterus horrens. The sequence goes on from NW_028327183.1 coordinate 26,689,414, forward strand.
TGACTGCCTTGTTCATTGCCATAAATCTAGTACTTAACATATTACCTGTCACTGAGTACTTATTGAATGACTAAACAAATGTTGGAGATGGAATGAATATTGATGTTACCAATGCTGATCATAGTCAACATTTATTTAGCTCGAACTCAGTGCGAAGTACCACTCTAAATGCCTTTCTCATGTTAACTCATGATAGGCACAATCATTCTCATTTTACAGATGAATGAAGTAAGACATGGAAAATATATGAGACTTGCCCGTGGTCAAACAAGTGCATGGGATATTTCAGAGGCATGCTCTGTATTCAGTCTGTCCAAATCAGCATTTAACAAAATATCTTATCCTTTTTTTCAAGATAGAAATATATGAACTGAACATTAGTAAAGTAGATTCAGGTTGGTTGAATAGATGGAGCCCAAAGGTCTGAAGAAAGATAATCTGTCAGCCCAGAGAATTGTTGCTTCATGTAGTCAATGGCCCTAACTGATTGAGTTTGTCGTAATGATGAAAATGAAGACATGGAGACAATTGTTTCGTTTGTTTTTTTCTCATTTTCACAGTTCCGAGATCCTCATTGGATGATAGATTTAAGATTCAAAAAGAGCTCAAGTATCCATTAGAATGGGCTGAAATCGATAAGGCAATAACAACAGATATAGCTGTGAAGCCTCAGCTGTAGGGAAACAGTTTCTGGGACACAGGCTGGGGGCGATGTGGCAAGGACCTGGTCGATGAAGCGCTCATTCTCATGGGAGTACAGCAGCTCCCTCTGTCCAGGTTCCTGCCCTTATTGCTACTCTGTAATTATTCATCCTTAACTTATTGCTCAGTGCCTTGAGTACCACTCCAAGTCTTTCCCTTTTACTTAAGCAATGAACTCTATTCCACTGCTTACAGTTTTCTGCAGCTGGCTTTGCATTACTCTCTGCTGAAAAGTTTATACCATCCAACTTGAACTTCCCCAATTCCCTCTTCCATCTCTGCCCACTTCCAGTCTCTCCCTCCCCTCTCAGAGGAAGACCAGCCATTCCTTCTCTTTGTGACGCTTCCCTTCACCTGCGCTCTTGAACCCGCTGCTTTCTGCCTCCGTTTTCATCATGTGTTCCCTTCTCTCTTACACCTTCAGGTGCTGCTGCTTCTCTGAACCCTCCCCTCTGCCTTCAAACGTGCTCAGATCTTCCCCGGTTAAAGCACATGCCACAGAGCTATTTCACCTTCACATTGCTGCCCTCCCCTTCGCCAGTCTTCTGGAAGGCCTAGTCTTTACTGAACATCTCTTCTTAATCACAAACTCATGCCTTCAACTCCAAAACGGAGCTTCTAACCACATTTTGCTAAAATTGCTCTCTTTTGAAGATCATGGAAAATGAATAGCTGATTTCCTTAAACTGATTTTTCAGTCTTGAGCACACTTGAATTCTCTGAAGCATTTGGCAACTTATTTTTAATTTTTTTAACCTTTATTTGAGGTCAAGTTCATATAACATAAAATTAACCATTTTAAGTGAAAATATTAGTGGCATTTAACACATTCATGATGTGTAACCACCCCCTCTATCTAGTTTCACAATATTTTCATAAAAACTTCCCTCTAAAAAAAACCCCTCATAAACATCAAGCATTCAGTCTCCCTAGTCCCTGGCAATCAAAGATCTGCATTCTGTTCTGAGAATTTACCTATTCCGGATATTTCCTATAAATGGAATTATATAATAAATGGCCTTTGTGACTGGCTTCTTCTGCTTAGCATAATGTCTTCAGGGTTCATCCCCCACATTCTAGCATGTACCACTACTTCATTTCTTTTTATGGCTCAATAATATTACTTTATATAAACAGCCCCCAATTTGTTTATCCATTCAACCATCAATGGTCATTTGGTCTGTTTTCCTCTTTTGGCTGGTGTGAATGGTGCTGCTACAAATATGCATTTCCATGTATTTGTTTAAGTACTAGTTTCAATCCTCCTGTGTTTATACCTAGCAGTGGAATTGCTAGATCATATGGTAATTATATGTTTAATTGTTTTCCTCAGCAACTTAAACATTTTGTATTCCTTCAAGGGCATTTGACAATTTTGAAGTACCTTTTGAAATGCTTTCCCATTTGTCTTCAAAGACACTACATAATCCTTGTTCCCCTACTTCCTACATATGGTAGCCTCATGTCATACATAGCTCCTCTTTTTGTCACTGGAGATGTTCTTCAGATTTCTGTCTTGATTATCCTCTGATGTTTTCTATCATTCTTAACACTCTCATCTAAACTAGTGGCTTTAAAAAGGCCCCTTTTAGGATGTCTTCATTACATAGCTCCCTTTCTGACCTCGGGTTCTTCATATCTACCTGCTTACAGCATCCCCACCTATATATCATACTTGCCTCAATGTTAGTGTGTGCGCATGTGTGTGTATATGTGTGTGTATGTTTATCACCTTCCTCCTTTCTTCCTTTTTCCCTCTTTATTCTCATTCTTTCTCTCCCATGTGGTTTTAACTTTCTCCATTATAGTAGTGACACCTGGCATCATATCTTCTTATCTGGCCTATAATGGGTCTTATGAATGTGATCTCTCTTAAACTTATATTTTCCCCTTTCTTTCTGATCCAATCTACATGCCTGTTGCTGCTTAATTATCTTCCCTCCAAATAGCTAGAATCATACCATGTCCTATTCATAGGCTATACTTGGCTTCTCATGCCTACTAAACAACACTCAGATTGACCCCAAACTTTCTTTGTCAGTTTCACCCCTCTCTTCTCCCCATCACTCATCTGATTCTCCCACTAAAGTAAGCTGCTTATTCTCAATGATCACTTAAAATGATACAGTTTCTTCCACATCTCTCTTTCAGAGTGGTATAAATGTATTGCAGTAGGTTCACAGGAATAAAGACCAGATTAGGAGTTATGATAATAACAGAACCATTGACTTATTATTTAATAATATATATTTTAGCCAAACAATAGGTTCACCCATTACTATGGATTTTTTTTGATTTATAATTAATCATGGTGGAAATAATGCTATAATACTATAATAAAACATGACTTGCAAGCCTTACAAATTACATAATTTCCAATGATTGGATATGTAAGGAGGGGCTCTATAATATGGGTCATATTAAGATGCTCAGGGCCCTTTACAAACATGCTAGGGTTACCACTTAGAGGGAAATCTCTCAGGAAATCTCTGTTTATTGACCACAACAGCTAGATGTGAGCCTCATTCTACATACCATCCAATGCAGCTCTAGGTAGAACTTGTAGCCCTTAACGCATTATTTATTATCTCACTAGGAAAGAGCTATTTAAATTCCTAAGAGAAAAGACCCAAAGTTGTATTGGTTTTCTTGAGTGATACAGTTCTCTTTTCTAAGACTACATTCTTTGTTTTATTTATTTTGACTATAGCTTCTTTGGTCAACTTTTTAATTTTTTTTTTTTGTTAACTTTGTCCTTGTTGATGCTAATGTACTCCTGTCATGTGGAAATGAGAATAATTCAGGTATTGTAAGAGAAGGAAAATGGTTTGATAAATTAGAAGCATGAATAATTTATTGAGAAATAATCCAAGCAGTTAACTATATTGTGCATTCTCTCCTTACTTCATGAATGATCCATATGCCAAGTCCATACAAGTTAATGTTTATTTCTAGAAACCTTTATCAAAATGAGCAAGAAGTAGTAAATGCCTCATTATCCTTTCAGAGTGCCTAATGATACATTATTTTCTGTTGTAAAAGCTCAAGGTTTTTGAATCCATTGTTATAAATCCAAACTGTCAACATATCTTCGTCAAGAAAAAGCACAGCATCCTATAGGAATAAAATGTAACAATTTAAGCTTATATATTTTCATCCCTCCATGAATTCTGCCACACCTGGAAGGAGACTACAATCCATATTTTTTATAGAATATATGCTATGAAGACTCATAAAACATTTAAGAACATTTAGAAAAGCAGAAATGGAATTTTAGAAATAAAACCTTAAATAAGAACAATGGAAAAGACAGACCATCAGCAATTATTGATAAAAAAGACATTTTATAAAATAGTATTCGGCGAAGTAAATAGGTTGTATACATTGGGCCAAAGTCTAAAGACTTTCCATACAAGACAACTTACAGGGAAAGGCCAAAAAGTCAGACAGTTACTAGTTAAGCCACTGGAATTAAAGTTCCTAGATTTAAATCCCAGCCCTGGAATACATCAGCCTTGTGATTTGTGATAAATTCTTTTTACTCTTTTTTATTATTTTTATTGATTATGCTATTATAGTCATTCCAATTTTTCCCTCCCCATACCCTCCTCCCATCTGGCAACCATCAAAACACTCCATATCCATTGTTCTGTCTCTATACTTCTTGTTTGCTTAGTTTGTTTTTTAGATTCAATTGTTTATAGATATAAATTTATTGCCATTTTATTCATAGTTTTGATTTTCTTTTTTTTTTCTTATATAAGTCCCTTTAACATTTCATAGAATAATAGTTTGGTGATGATGAGCTCCTTCAGTTTTTTGTTTGTTTGGGAAGATCTTTATCTGCCCTTCAATTATAAATATCTTTTCTGGGTAGAGCAATCTTGGCTGTAGGTCCCTGCTTTTCATGACTTTGAATATTTCTTGCCAGCCCCTTCCTGCCTCAAAAGTTTCTTTTGAGAAATCAGCTGACAGCCATATGGGAATTCCTCTGTAGGTAATTAACTTCTTTTCTCTTGCTGCTTTTATGATTCTGTCTTTATCTTTAACCTTTAACATTTTAATTATGATGGTCTTGGAGTGGGCCTTTTTGCATCCATCTCATTTGGGACTTTCTGTGCTTCCTGGACTTGCATGTCTATTTCCTTCAACAAATTAAGGAAGTTATCTTTCATTGTTTTTTCAAATAGGTTTCCAATCTCTTGCTCTTTCTCTTCTCCTTCTGGCATCCCTAAAATGCAAACATTGGATGCTTGAAGTTGTCCCAGAGGCTGCTTACTATATCCTTGTTTTTTAAATTCTGATGGGTTGTTTGTTGTTTCCCTATGTTACAAATCATTGATCTGATCCTTGGATTCGTCCACTCTACTGTTATCTTTTGTTTCTGTCTGAATTATTTTTATGCTTTTGAGGTCCTCACAAAGCTCCTTGAGCATCCTTATAATCAGTGTTTTGAACTCTGATAGATTGCTTATCTCCATTTTGTTCAGTTCTTTTTCTGGAGTTTTGATCTTTTCTCTCATTTGGGCCATGTTTCTTTGTCTGCTTATTTTGACCATCCCCCTGTGTTTGCTTCTATGTATTAGGTAGAGTTGCTATGACTACGTGTCTTGGTAGTGTGGACTAATGTAGTAGGTGTCCTGTAGGGTCCAGTGACACAGCCTCCCTATCACCCAAGCTGGGTACTTGAGGCGTGCCCTTCATGTGGGCTGAGTACACCCTCCTCTTGTAGTTAAGACTTGATTGCTGTTGGCAGGTCAATAGGAGGGATCTACCCAGACCAGTCAGCTGCAAGGACTGACTGTGACCAGTGACCACCAGTCTTTGCCCTCTTTAGAGGATCAGTTGTGCGGAGACAGGGTGGTGCTGCTCCAATGTGGTCTGTAGCTGTTCACTATGTGTGTAGGCTCTGGGGTTTCCCAGGTGGTGCAGGCCAAGGTCAGCCTAAAGTTAACATGAGATTGAATGAGATAATGCCTGGCACACAGTAAGTACTAAATACTATTAACCATTGAAGAGAATGACCACAGACTATGTCTTAATATGGTACTCATAGTTAAAATCTCCAGGGTAGGGAGTTCTGGCTTTAATTGCAACTTACTATAGGAGCTAAACAGGTGTCATGAGTTTAATGTATAGGCTCTGTGGGTGTCACAAGACCCTGTTTTCCTTTCTCTATCCTCTATGTGCCCTCACTTTTAGACAGTCTTGCTCCTGTGTATCAGAAGACACATGCATGTTAGGATAATTCAAACAGGACCTATTCACAATTAAATGATTTGCTAAAGTAAAATGGAGTATAGAAAAATCACATGAGGACCTGTTAATCTAAATGGATAAACATTCCAATTAATACCAAGATTATTAGATTTGAATCTTCTTGAGATCTGACCATGCTAATTTTAAACTTCTAGAGATAAAACTGTTTTCCACTCCAGAAGTAGACCAGAGTGTGAGTCAGCATGCCTGTATTTTGGATACTACAAAGAAAGGAAATCCTGTCACTTAAATTTGAACATAGTCCTTCCTTAACGTCAATTGTAAGATGCATCCCTAATTTTTAGAGACTTAAAATGGGGTATGGGACATATCATAAAAAGAACTTTAAAAAAGTATATCTTAGATTATTATGGCTCACAAACAACTTTATTTTAAAAGTTAAAATTCCCTTTGACTCCAGGAAATCTTTATTGTCTTAAAAATACAAAATTACTAAATCACTAATCAATCATTAAATAATATTTTTTAGCCCTAATTACAAATTTACTTTGTTGCATTTTGTCAGTTAGGAGCTGTGTCGGGTATGTGGTCTGACTTTAACCACTCCTCTTTTTCAGAGCCCTCTGAAGATTTTTTTTTTCACCTTTACCGTGTAACACATAGAAAAATTAGACTTTACTTCACTTGTCAGATAAAGAGGCCCATGTGACAGAGCCTCTGTTTAATTCTACTAGGGTTTCTCCTGGATGCCACTGGCCAAATTCTTCTAGTAAAATCTTCACCCTTTCCCGATGGTCACTATTTTTGTGTGTTAAGTGTGGATGTCTAATAGTTTCTTTCTTTCTTTCCCCAAGGTGTGTGTTTGTGACGTCACAGATTATAGGGGTGTCCTTTGTTCTGACACATGCTCTTGTCAGCATCTCAGCGTAGATGGCACGCACAGGTGGATGGCTCTGACTGCTAGGAGCACAGGGCGGGGCCTCAGGAGCCAGTCTCCTCTCCTGAGCTTCCCTGACCAGGTGTGGAGAAGACAGTAATGAATTTCCACAGTAATGATGCTCTCGGTTAAGTGTCTCCCGCAGAAATGGAATTGGATGTGCAGGAAAGAACAACCAAAAAAGGGATCTTACATAGCCCATTACAAACTAAAAAGCTTTTGAAGTCAGCATCTGGGCTTATCCTAAAAACAAATGTGCAGTCAGAGAAAAAGAATTACTGCTGACACACACCGACTGAGAGAAACTGTCTGGGGATGAGATGATCTTTCTCTAGGACTCTAACAAAGCTTTGCAAGGATATTTTCTTTCTTTGGTTTGCTTTTCTCCTACCTGATAGCACCTCTTGCCATGTGTGAATCCATTCTTATTCAGAGATGGAGGCACCGCTGGTTGGCGTGCACTTGCCTCAGTTTGGGTTCCCCGCAAAGCCAAGCCTGCGACAATGACCCGAGTGCAGGAGGTGGTCCCAGGAAGCAGAAGTGGGTGAAGCAGAGGGCGAGGCAGGGAAGGAGAAAGGGCCATCGGATCATATATTATGGAGGTTGTTCCTGTAGGCAACAGGGCTTGTTTCTTTAGCTCTGCCAGTAGCTCTGAGAATCTTGTGCAATACCAGGGCTCTCCCAGAATCATCCACCCGAAAAATGAGGGGCTGGACTGTCTATCCACAGGCTCCTTATTCTTCACGGATTGAGAGTTTGCCCAGGGAGTGTCAACTGCCTCATGTTCAGAACAACGCCGTCCACATGCCACAGAAAGTCCTAAGCAGGCTAGCTTGCCATCACGTGAGCTTAGGGTGGGACTGTGGGAGAGCCAGGGGGTCTGTGCTCACAAAGAACTGTCCAGCACAGCTGCCACTGAGATCAGAGGTGGCTGAGAGGACACGGCAGGGGCAGGCATGGGATGTCTGCTACAGCTTTAGGGACCTCCTACTGCTCAGAGATGTCATCGTGCAGAGTGGGCACAGGACTCATTGGCCACCAATGTGGTCTGAGCCCAGACTGTTTCACAGTAAGTCAGCCAGAGGACAGCAGGCTGGACGGGCTGACTGTCTGCGTCTGGGGCAGAGCACGGGGACAGGCTGTTCGTCCCTCGTGCAGTGAGCAGGTATTCAACTCGCTCAAACCTCATTTCACCATCTTTCTGAATCCAAGACTTTCGCCCTTCAGAACCTAAAGGAGCTGTTGGCTTCAAGAATTCCTGAGTCCTCCTCTAGAAGCTGACTTCCTCTGGCTTATCAATGTTCTTTAAAGTGGTACTTATTTTAATCTGAGCTATAGGGAGCTGCTGTTTTCTTCTTCCACAACTTCAATGAGCTGCACTAGAGAAAACTGGGCATTTGACTCAGACATTTAATCCATCTGAAAAGTTATGATCTGTCACCAAATATATAAATCCCAATTCCTAAAACCCCAGCATTCTTATATAGGACAAAACCCAACTTGGATTATGAACTGCAGGACTGCTTTGGAAAGAGGGAAATAAAGAGCAAGAGAACTGTGAATGGCTCTCTGACTTTTTCTGAGCCCACACTCTGAACCAGGACCTTTGCTGGGTGCTTTTCCTATATTAACTTGTATGGTATTATCCAACTCACAGAAGAGGCACAGAGAGGAAACTGAGCCATGAAGAGGTTAAGTAATGTGCCCAACAGCTTATAACCTGTAAGTAATGAAATTAGCAAGAAGCATTGGGCTGAGGCCTGAGTCGGAGCCTGCACTGCTCAGCCCCACGCAAGCGCTGTCCTTGCCTTGGACCTCTGGGTTAAGACACGTTAGTTTGGGTAAATTACTGAAGTAATGAAAATGCATTACCTCACGCTGTCCTTCCTTTCCACAGCCTGCTGTGACCCCATGGGTTCTGACTGGGACACTGTTGTCCTCGACTGTGTCACACACATAGAGTTGTCTCGATGTAGCTTCTTTTTCACCTGTAAAATCCATTCCAACCATGGGTCACTTGCCTAATAACTATCCATTCCTCTCACCTGTGAGCGGTGTGTCCCTGATACCAAGGTGCTCACCCTCAAAAGCTAGTGATTTTCATTCTTATACTTCGTGGCAGAAGGGCTGGCATATAACAGGAGCTTGATAAATCCTCTTTGACAGATTAAATACAAGGATAAATGGATGGATTCCTATACTGGTCTCTCTGTTTTACACATGAGACACCTAGTCTTGGTTTCTCTGACACTAAGAATCTTGTCCAAAGTCACACTACACATTGGAGGAGAAAAGGAAGTACACCTCAAGTTTCCAGTCACCTGGCCTAGTGTGTTTTCTATCTCTGAGGATGTGCCACCTTTCCGTGAACATGAACACATTAATAAGCATCTCCTGGAGACAATCCAAGAGGAAGCTTGAATGGTGGACAACAAAGACTCCATGTCCCTGAAATCATATTGTATGAATTCCTGGAATTGCAAACCTTCTTTGCAAAATGGTTTCCCAGTGACCTCTCCTTATGCCAACCCTGGAATACAGTGGCATGAATGGCAGTAACAGATGTAGGTGGTGAGTAATGCAGTGTCTTTCCCAGTTGAAAATTTCTCTTACATACTTGTTATTTCTGTGGTAGGGAAAATGCTCTTTTGTGTACCAACGGACAACATTAGAGGGTTCAGGGCACTCACTGCAAAACTGTCCCCAAGTGACTTTGATGCTAACAAGCTCCTGCTGCTTTTTCCACTACAACTAAATGAAACCAGAGGCCTCTGGTTAAGAAGTTAGTTGTAAACCATATTGTAGTATTTATTAATATATAAAGAGTAGAACAAAAATTTAAAAGCCCTACCTCACCCCCTAAATATGGTAATCATGAATAATCTCTGCCCAACACAGCTGAAAGGTCATTGGACTTTGGGCTTACCGGTGCTTGTGTTAATGCTCATGCTGGCACTGAGGTGGCGCAGAAGTCCAGGAGATGACTACCTGAGAGGGGCCTGCTAGGAAGGTTGCAGGGGCTGGGGTGTGTGGCTAGAGATAGTGAGTCTGTGCAGGGAAGCAATATATGGAGGAGAGAGAAATGAAGAAGGTACATTAGCAAAATAAATGGAGTCAGGATGACAGAGACTCTAGAAGCAGGGGGAGGTGAGTGGCCCGTCTTAGACACTGGTTCTGGGCTTTCATCTGGAAACATAGAGCCTGGTCTAGCGATAATGATGTGGAGCTTCTCTCCCTTTAATTAGACCTGCCACGTTCTGGTTTTCATGTGCTCTGAGAAGCCTTCTCCTCTTGCCTTACTTAAATCGGGCACACCTTATTACAGCATTGTGTGTGTGTGCGCACGCATGCACACAGGTGTGCTTTCTATTTACAGCAGTTGTCACAGTTTGTAATGTCTAAAACCATTGTTTCTTTTCTTGCTTTGTGTCCACCTCCTGTGGCAGTTGGTTCCCACTGTGTCCTAAGCACTTAACTCAGTGTCTGCACATAGTCTGTGCTGCAGGAAGAGAAATTGAATTCATAAGCGCATTTCTAATTGAATAGCTGTTAGACCATAAATATCCGACGATGCGTGTGATGTCTGCTGGCTGGGCTCCAGGGATCAATGGGAAGAGTGACAGACGATGGAGGTTCAGGTTTCCTCTAAGTGCAATGGGAAGTGAGGGAGTGACCCTCAGAATAACTGTAAAATGACCGCATCAGCTTCTATGTGTCATGCCAGGTGGGATAGAGCAGTCACATGAGTGGGGAAGAAGTGTTTCAGTTACCTATCACTGTGTAACAAACTACCCCAAACGTAGAGACTTAAAATGACAATCATTCTATGTGGTCATGTTTCTATGGGTCAAGAATTCAGGCAAGGTTTAGCTAGGTATTGGCTGGTCTTTCACTCAGTTGTTTGCAGCTGCTCACTTGGCTAGGCTGGAAGATCCAAGAAAGCTTCACTCATAAAGCCAGCACCATGGTGCTCCTTCTCATAACCTCCTTTCATGTGCTTCCTTAGGCTTCCTCAGAGCTAATCAGAGGTCTTACTCAGTGGCTGGCTTCCAAGGGGAGCAGTCCACACACCAGAAAGCAGAAGCTCAATCTCTCTGAGGACCCAGTCCTGGAAGTTACACACAATCACTTCCACTGTGTTCTATTGGCCAAAGCAGCTCAGGATTATCACCAATTCGAGAGGAGAAATGGACTCCACCTCTTAATGTAAAGATTCACAAAGACTTTGCAGCCATTTTTAACCCATTCCAAAGAAAGACTAGTTAGGTTGTTGTTACAATAAATGCAGCCTAATGTTGTAGCAATGGAGATAGGGGGAAATGGATTGGTTTAAAATATAATTGGAGGTAGATGTGACAGGATTTGATAATGGTTGTCTTGGGGCAGTTGGACAAGGGTGGTACTTTTATTTTTATTGGTTTCCTACTACTATAAAATTTTATCACAAATGTAGTGGCTTAAAACAACACAAATTCATTTTCTTACAATTTTAAAGGCAGAAGTCCAAAATGACTGACAAAGCTAAAAGCAAGGTATAAGCAGAGCTGGTTTTATCTGGAGCCTCTGAGGGAGAATCTATCCCTTGCCTCTTCCAGCTTCTAAAGGCTGTTCACGGCACCTTGCTCCATCTTCAAAATCAGTTTTGTAGCGTCTTTTGGGGGGAGAGCCTTGGGAACAGTAAGATAAATTAAAGAGAGGCAAGTTAAGGAGAAATAATCAAGATTCAAACAAGCCAAGTATGAGAAAGTTGTGAGATGTCCACGTGGAGATATATTTTTAAATATCTGATGGATGTATGAGCTGGAAATCCACACTTTGGGTTTATGAATCTAAAGGTTTGCGAGGCTTGTTTAGGTCACTTAGGAGGAGATTTTCTAGCAGCATTGTCCAATGAAAATATAATGTGAGCCACATATGGACATTTATATTTTCTGGTAGTTGCATTTAAAAAGTCATAAGAAGCAGATAAATTAATTTTAATATCTTCTTTAACACAACGGGTTGTGTAATTATCATTCTATCCTTTAATCAATATAAAAACAATATTGTATATTACTTTTCCCATACTAAACCTAGTGTGGTGTAGTCAATTGAGACTAGCCACATTTTTATTGCTCAGTGGCCACATGTGGCTACAGGTTCTGTATCGGGCAGTGTGGCTTTACCAAGAGAAGAGATTCTGGAAGTTAGCCTGGACAAACCCCAGCATTTAGAGGTTGGGTATAGAGGAGGCTTTAAAGTAGAAGAACAACCAGGAAAGAGAAGTACTGGGGAGGTAAGAAAAGCTGGAGAAGTGAGTGTGGTCAGCTCAGTTGAATGCTAGAGCAAATATAAGTGAGATGGGACAGGGAAGTTAACACAGAATTGCTGCTGATTGAAAGAAATGGAGACTACAAACTAACTGTGGGTGGTCAGTCTTTGGATGTTTTTCTGTCTCTCAAACGTACTCTGTTCCTATTCCCTTTGGGTCGTAGAGGGAAGGGGAGCTCTCCATTCACAAAACTTCTTCTGGCTGTATTGCACCACCACGTAGCAACTGACATGTGGCTTTGGAATCTAAAATTGAGAATCTGGACTGTCTTCAGCCAGGAAGATACTGCATTTTGGATGTGGTCCAAGAATAAAACAATCATCTTAACTCCTGTATATTAGTATAAAGCTTGCTTCCTGTAAAATATCTTAGGTATAAGAGCTGTAAAAAAAAATACTCATGGATTATATTATGGTGTAATATCCAGGAGTCATAGACAGTAACAGCTTAACGGGCTTTCTAAAAGTAGATATGAAACTTGAATTTGGCACATATAGGTAATTTCTGAATCACTTTGGCTTTTTCTTACTACATGGTGATATTGGGTTTTCCTCACCAAGTGGCGAGCGTATTGAGTAATCAGCCACCCCAGTTTGCCTGGCTCATGGGCTTCCTAAGATCTAAAATTTTCAGTCTTAAAAACTAAGACAGTCTAAAGCAATCTGTTCCAGTTTTCTGGAGATAATGGGGGTTCCCAAGCTGTGGGATTTTTAGTGCTAAAACCAGGATAGTCCTGGGCAAATGGGGACAAGTGAGTCACCCAACTAGGCTGGGAGGCCTTCTAACCAAGGACCTCCTGATATTGTCAACCCAAAGAGCACCACTTCTAAGGGCTGATACTTACAAAAGGGATTATATAATCTGACTTCCAGTTGATTGATTTGCAAAGGGGAATGAGTATGACGAGAACAAGAACACTCCAGGTCCGTGCTATCAGCATTTTTGTCTTCCTATATGAAGCCAATCTATAAATTTAAAAAGAGGAATGATGATCACAGGCAATGAAATACATACAGTCCAAATGATCAGCAAATTCTGCATGGAATGGATCTGTTATTTTGCAAAGAGAAATTACTGTCAAAGAGACCAGATATGTAGAGTCCACATGGTCAGCACATTTTCTGCTTCTGCTCCACCTTTCATGGAAAAGCAAATCACAATCAGAAGACTGCTTAGTGAGCATGAAATGTGGTTAGAGTGAATGTTTGAAGGCCTGACCCCACCAGTAGGCTCAGACTGCCTTTGTCCTCTGGAAGCCGGGGTGCTCGCCTCCGAAAGGCCCTGCCAATACTGCCTCTATGAGGCTTCTTTCTTTCTAAGCTTCCATTGGTGACTAATCCCTTTAGGTCCAGCTTGTCCTTTAGATCCCCTAACAGCTTCAAACAGGTAACTGAGTTCTACTTCCTTAGGAGGCATTTCAGCTTTGTCACACCTATCTTTGTTCTCATTCCTTATCTGTTGGTTTACAGATTTTTCCCCCCAAAAGCAGCCTTAATTGTCTTAGTGCCAAATCTTATGGCAACATAAGACAGCTCAGTATGCCCCTCAGTAATTTTGATCAGTTTGTAGAGGGGATGTGTAGGACAGTGGTTAAAAACATGGTCTTAGACGTGAGAAGATCTACCATCTAGTTTACAACTGTTGGGAACTTGGGCAAATCACTATATCCCTTTGAGCCTCAATTTCCACATTTGTAAAATGGGAACCTTCCAAATCCAGTTGTGCCAAGGATAAATTAATACCAAACATGTAAACGAACTAAGATAATGTTTGAGACAGTCAATCGTCGTCGGCAGCCATCCGTCTCGAGAGACGATGGTGTAGCTTCTTAAGAGTCTATCTGCACCACCGAGAATGGCTGTGCAGTCCAACTCGGGAGTGACACGGTATCTGTCTCCTCCCGTATTGAATCGACATCTTGCGATGACGCTGGAGTGTCCTCTCCAGTGAAGCTGAAGCTACAGAGCCTGGGCAGGGTGATATGGAGGGTCTGCTGTTGCCCATGCAGCAGACCCCCCCTCTCTTCGCAGCTGAAGGGTCCAAGGGAAAGACTGAGTCAATACAGCTTGGCTTCAGGTGCGCCGCAGGAGTTGCCGGTGTTGACTACAACGTCAAACCGCCTTAGGGACTCCGGCTCCGGATTTTCTGTCGGGGTTTACTCCCTTAGCCTTTCCCCTGAAGAGGTATGCCGCAAGGCAGCGGAGGTTTTTTGGAATCAGAGTTTTCCTTCTCTGATGTGCCCTGACTGGAAGATCGAACCAGCGACACTTAGCTCGCAGGCCGACGCTCAATCCACTGAGCCAAACCAGCCAGGAAGTCAATACTTAAGTGATAACAAATAACCTACAAAGTGCTATCATTTTCTGTAATATTTTGAAGTTTTAAAGTTTTTGAAGTTTCGAAGTTTTAGTGTTTTATAACCTAGACAAACTAAGATTAATGATTCAAGGACCTTATTGAATATTTAGCTTTAGAGGTAGAAATGTATATCCTGTAATATTTCAGTACATTGATTTATTATAGTCAAGGGAAATATAAATATGTTAGGATATGTTGAAATAGAACAGGATGAAGAAAGGTGTTTTAATGAAAAAGAAAAGACATAGCAGTAATCTGTCTTGGTTCTTCTTCTTCCTCCCTGGCCAGTCCTCCTCAACCTGCTTTGCTTCTTCCTCCTCCTCTCCCTGACCTCTATATATTGAAATGTCTCAGGCCTCACACATCTTCCTTCTTCCATTCTACCACTTGCTCAAGCCAAAATTTGAATAAGGGCCTAACATGAATATTCACAGCCTAGGCCTAGGAAGCCCTTGTTTTAAACTCTAGGGCTACTAGAGCATGATCAGTCAATCATCTCATTAATCTTCCCAGTTACTCTCTGAAAGGGGGATTACTGCCATTGTGCAGAAGATACAAGTAGGTCTTAGCAAAATGACAGCCTCAGCCATTAATTGGCCAGGTAAGAAAATTGATGAGAGACAGGTGCCCATGGTCAGATCTTATGGGCTGAATCATAGCAGATGCCAACTTCCAATGGGAGAATAACATGTTTATACATTTTCTAAATGCCAGACATTGTCGTAATCATTTCATAGGCATTATCTAACTTAGTCTCTAAAGAGCCCTAAGAGATTGTCATAATAATTTTCATCCCCACTTCACAGGCTTATCGATGAAAACTAACAGATAGCTATCAAGTGGGGACACTTCAGGGTTCTGTAACTCAGAGATCAGTCTCACGGAAATATGCTTTGCTCTCACTTACACAGTGTCTCTCAGAATGTGGCAAATAAGGGTAAAGTAAGCAAAAAATGCAAAGCAATAGATTTTCACATTCAATACTCCTTTTTGTTTTAGCCAGCCTCTTTAAGGGACAGTCTTCTGAACTAGCTCCCCGATAGTACTCATGACTGGCCATGGAGCTGTTGCTGTCACTGAACGCAAACTGTCCTCCATACTCTTTGTCTTTAATGTTACTATTTTTTAATGTGTCTGTAGCTCTACAAGAATTAAGCAGGCAGTTGGGAAGGATGGGTTGGAATGTTTTATATCTTTGCAGCTTCACTATTTTATTTGAAGACTGAAAGCTCATTGAGGGCATGGTCTGTGTCCATCTTGTTTTGTTTTGTTTTGTTTTTCAGCCTTATCCACCCCCATTTCCTTGTTCTTAAATTTCTATCCAGTGTCTAAACTTTACAAAAGAAATACAGTCTTTTGCATAGCGACACATGATCTGCACCCTCTGGTCAGAATGTTTTCACTGCAAAAATTGATAAGGATTGGGGTTGGGGCAAAAGTTGTCTGTTTCCCATGCTCCCCAATTCAATGTCCAAGTAACTCAAGAAGAAGGACCAATAACTGCATTATTTTAAGGTAGATTCTCATAATCCCAAATGCATGTTTTTAAATCATGCCATAAAGTATTAAAAGAAATGATTTCCATAATTATAGATCTTGAATTATTTGTATTAATGTGCTTCTTCCATTGGAGGGGTAGTCAGGAGTCTCAATCTCATTCAGATAAGGCCTTTTATCAGGATTCCAACACTGGCCTCAGTTTACCCATGTGGTTCTCTAATGAAACTATGAAGCTGAAGCTGTGTTTCAGATTTCTGATTAATAAATACCATTTGTAAATATGATCACATCACTTTAACAACATTGTCTTTTAAAGAAACACCTATAGATGCAGTGCCTAGTATACTCTAGGTATTGTTTTATGTGCTTTATAAGTATTAGCACATTTAACCAATGTAACAACCCTCTAGGATAGATACCATTATTATTATCCTTCTTTTGAAGATGAGAAACTGAGGGATGAAGAGGTTAACTCGCTGTCCAAGGTCACCTGTCTAGGAAATGCAGAGCTAGGATTCAAACCAGGGAAGTCTCCGCCACTAAGCTATCCTGCTTCTCAGAAACACTGTCACTACTTCCTCCAGCACCGCTAACTTGGGGTCATCTTCATCCTTATCAGCTCTCCCCAGATGCTCACTCCGACCACTGCTCCAATGGTAATCCTGGTCAGCACAGGCAGGGCCTGTGTCTCCTGGGACTTCAATTTGAACACACTGGGTTCTTGGTCTTTCTCTTGAGATACAGATGAGGACTAGGTAAGAAAATAAAAATAAGAAAAGGAGGAAAAACTGGACCAATGGCACTTGAAATATTCCCTCAATCTTTAAAGACAATTTCTTTTTTTTCCCTAAGAAATTTAATGCTTCTCTGGTTGTAAAAATTGCTTTTACCTAAAATACCTGACTGTTCTGAAATCCTCTTTCTTCTTGGCATGCATATTAAGAAACTCTGTTCTTGCAGCAATAAATCTCAGCTTTCCTAGCTTCTGGAAAACTGGAAAATTATTAACTATCCTTTAAAAATGTATTATTTGAAATACATGTGATATCTATCCTTAGACATTAAATGATATCTATCCTTGGACATTAAGTACTATACATTTGATACAGTTTGAGGGTGTTGGACATAATGACCCTTGGAGTCCTTTATGGTTATAAGGAGATATGGATCCATGAATTTGGGTTAAATAGTAACAAAACAAATATTCAAATTTCCCTTTATCTTCCTTTGTTCTTAAAGAATTGGTTAACATATATTGATTTTATTTCACAACCTGCATGGAAATGGGTGTTTCGTTGTTGACATTTTTATGATCTGTAGTTTACATTCTTTTTAATAGCTTTGGCACAGTATTTTAAAAAGTATCTTTGTTGTAAAAACTGTGTTAGGGGAAATGGTTTCAGGAAAGTGAACATGACATATAATCTACTTTTTCAAAACAAACAAATAAACAAACAAACAAAAACGTTGTTAGTAACTTGGCTCAGGAGGGAGAAGGTTGGTGGAATTGGATGAAGATGAAACACCCAAGATAAATGACCTGCAATTACTCTGGAGGGAATAACCAAAGTATTTGTATTTATCTGTGAGAGGTTATATGTATATCAGGAGCTATGCCTTATAAATCCAAATCAAAAGACGAAGTTCAGCAGAGAGTTGCTTTAGGCAACAGCATGTGGATCAGGTTGGGTTGAGTTATGCTGCAATAATAAACAGCCCTAGAAACATTAATGGCATAAACAGCAAAAGTTTATTTATTGCTCATGCCATATATCCCATATTGCTTAGAGAAGCTTTATGTTCCATGAAGTCATGTCACCCATGATGTCATGAGAGCACAATCTTAACATGATGCATGTATGTTCTCCATGGCAGAGGACGACAGTCCAGATTCTGCATTTACAAGTCAATGCTCTCTCCTGCAATTGATAGACCTCATTTCTTGCTGTGATCCATTGACCATAATAATGGCATGGGCCCACCCAATTGCAAAATGGACAGGAAAGTGTAATTCTCCACATGCTCAGAAGAGAGGAGACCTGACTATCCATGAGCGTTAGAAGTCTCTGTCACAATATCCAGAGTGGACTGAGTGCTTAGTCTGTGCAAGGTAACATGTGAAGCCCCCTGCAAGCCACATGCTACTTAGTCCTCACACAACTTGGAAGCTGTGTGCTTTCATAGTCCCCTTTTCTCAGAAAAGGAGACTGGGAATCAAGAAGGTCCAATATCTTGCCAAAAGTTTATGTATTAGGTGGTATAGTCAAGTTGTAAACCTGTGCTACCGTTCTGCTCTTCTCTGAGTGCTCCTCCAAGTCTCAGCTGAAACACCAGACCCTCTGCTCTCTGAGGGCAGGAGGGCATTCGCTGCCCTTCTAAACCACTAAGGGATGCGTCAGTGAGGGAGGGAGGCATGTTCGCTTCGGGGAGCTGCAGGCCCACTCCCCATGCTACTGAGAAGCTCAGTAAGTCATTAAGACAACTGTCAAGTATAAGCATGTTAAACTCGGTAGTCATCGTGTCATCATAAATGCAAAAGGCCATTTAAAAGTGATGACATGTGGGAGAAACTTAACCATGTTAAATGTTTTAACTAATATTTAAAAATACGTATCATAGGTAAATATACGTATTATAATCAACTTGACATAATAGGCATGCATAAGAGAATTCTGAAATAATTGATATTTTAATTTTATATATCTAATCTTATGTATATAAAATTAAATACATAGGGTTGATTCCAGTCTTCTATCATCTATATGCTCATCTCTCCCTCTATCTAAACCAATGTTTAATAGAAATATAATTTAAGCCAATATACAATTTTAATGTTTTGTATCAACATTTTAAAAAGGGAAAAGAAACATGCAAAACTGAGTAATATATTTTATATATTTTACTTAACCCAATATAAGCAAATATGATCATTTCAACATGTAATCCAAATAAAAATTATTGATTTACATTCCATTTTTGTACTTAGTTTTTAAAATCCTGCATGTGTTTTTACACTTAGAATGCATCTCATTTGGATGCTGTATGTTCAGTGGAAATACTTAATCTGTATTCATAGTTCATAAAATGTACAGTTGAAAAACAAGATTCACATGTTTAAGATACTACAAAGATACTTAAAAGGTTTCTAATGATTGAATTAGTCCATTGATGATGACTAGGTTGCTGCTGTGCTTACGTATAATACTAGAAATGCTACAGGTGTTTGACATGTGCCTTTCAATACAATCCCATCTTTCAGGCTGAGAACACAATCAGTTCTCCCTAGAAGACTAACTCACCATGGGATCCCCCTTCCTATGGAAAAGTCAGTAGAAATGCCTTTCCCCTTCCCAGCCAGCTTGGGAGGAATTTCCTGTCAGAGGCAAAACAATATTTGTATTCAGGTGTCAATGCGACCACAAACTTAGTGTCAGAAAACCTGAAATCTCGATATGAGCTGGGTGGTCTTATACTACTCAATGTAAGTATTCAGGATTCATAGGTACTCAGAGTTATTAGAGAATATTAACCTTCTCAAAGCATGATCTGTGGACCGGCAGCATCACCGTCATTATAAGAATTACAGAACCTTGGGTCTCACCTACTAAATCTGAATCTGCATTGTAACAAGATCCACCAGGTTGGGGAAAAGTTAGTGAAAAACTGCCCTGGAGGATTTCTAAAACTTTCCTGGGCTCTAAAATTCTGCTTTTATGTAGAAATGTGGAATTTACCTAGGAATGAAACAGTTATTTTAAGATGGTGTGGTCTTTCAGAAGGTAGTTTCATGTTCTAGGATCTGAAAGAAGCACATTTCAAATGATAACAATACTTAGATGCACTGCGTGCGTGTGTGTCAGGTGCTGTGTTAGTCACCTTACTTGCAGCAGCTCATCCACTCATCCCTTCCCTGTGAGTTCCTGTCGTTAACCTCATACTATAGACCAGCACACACAAGCTGAGAGGGTAAGTAACTCACCAGGCTTACACAGCTAGCGATCGTGAAGCCGGGAACTGAGTCGAAGCTGTCTGGTTGTAGAGCGTGAACTAAATCACTCTGCTGGTCAGAAACAGAGCTCATGGTGGAACCCTGGATGCTCAGTGCCAGCAACTGGATTTTTTCGTGTGTGTGTGTGTGTGTGTGTGTGTGTGTCAGAGAGAGAAAAAGAGAGAGATCTTTCTCTGTTTCTATACTATATTACCTCCCTCTGTTATTAAACAGAGCACTGGAATGTTGCCTTGTTCTGTGTATTTCATTAGGAGCCAGTATTTAATAAGTATCCCAAAAGTTAGGCATGCTACACCCACATGGTGATAAGAATTCCCCATGTCTCCCTCCTTGCTGGCCCTCCCTAGTTTCCCTGGGAACACATCAGCTAGGTTTGATCTTGGCCTTTCATTCCCAGCCATTTTCACCTGCAGTAACCTTGAGACAAATGACACCATTCTTGAGCTAGAATGGCTCACGCATAGTCCTAAAAAAATAGTCATGGGTACGAAGGGAACAGGTCTGTGGTTTCTGGGCATTGCATAAGATGCATACCTCATTACATTTCTGCATCTCAGGATGCTCAGGTTCAGATTACCTTTGATGTTCTCTGTGAGGCAGAGGCAGACTTCAGCCCTGTGTCTACTGAATTATACAAAGGCTTCCTGCAAAATGATTGCAAGGAAATGCTATATGTGAGATTTTTCCGAATTTTTCAATAGAGACATATTAATCTTATTTGGGACAGCTTTCTCTTCTCATTCGTGATCAGATTTTCCCTCTGCTTCTGGCAAAGGTTGTAGATCCCTGGATTAGCTTTGCAGATGGAAGGTGTGTTTTAGAAGTCAAAGCAGTTAAAGTTCTTTGATACTGAACATATTCATGGGCAGAGTTGCTGTAGAAATCCCCTCAATGCAGATGCACAGCTAGATTTTACCTTTAAGTAGCAGGATCAGCTCTGCAACCAAACCATGAAAGAAAGGGAAAAAATGGTCTGAAGTTTTTAAGGGAGGTAGGCAAAATGGCTGAACGCTGGCAAGTGGCCAAGCCAGGACTTGGGTCTTCTGATTCCAGACATCCTGCCTGATAAGTATAGAACCGAAAAGAAACAGCGCTGTGAGGAAACCAAGGGGCCCATGTGGGCATCATACTCGACATGATGGCATGCCCAGGCTTTTTTCCTCTGGCACAAAGAGCTTTTGAGCATTGTTTGGTAATACTCCAGAAAGAAAACAATAGAGCCAAATTTCCCAAATGTCCCATATAAAACCAGGAAACGGCTAAAGCATTTGCCCGTCATCTAAGTATTGTTAAGAGTCTGCATCAGAATTCATCACCGTGCCTAGCTCTTCTGCAGCTTGCTTGCTGTCTGGGTTAGGGATGCTGAGACCTATGCGGCTGGCGACTCCTGGCTGGATGCAGGTGTGTTCACAGCATCACGCAAGTTCATCCTTCTGTTTCTTAAAATAGCTTCTGAACCCTCATTCTTTCCAATATTTTATTATGAACATTCTCAAACGTAAAACTGAAAGAAGTGTATGCTGAACAACCATGGACTCATAACCTAGGTTCTGCAATGGACAGCCTACTTGTTGTATCACACGTCAGTCCATCTCTCTCTATTCCTTCCATCAGCCCATCTTATTTTTTTGTGCATTTCAAAGTGACAAATATACTTCTGCATGCACATTAATAATTAGAGTTCAATGTTTGCTTATGGTTCTTTTCTTTTTGGAGTAAAATTCATATACCATGATATATCCACAAATCTTATGTGTAATATTTGCATTCTGAAAAATGCGTACAAATATTCAACTCAAATCCCCATCAAGGGAGAAACCATCTGCATCATCCCAGAAAGGTCCCTCATAACCCTTCCCAGTCACTGTCTGCCTCATCCCCTGGATGTCACCAACATTTTGATTTCTCCCATCATAGGTTAGTATTGTCTGTTATAGAATTATACATAAATGAAATCATACAGTATATAAATATATTTTTATTTGACTTTCATTCAGCATAAGGTTTTTGAGATTCACCCATGCTATTGCATGTATCAGTAGTTTATTCCTCTTTATTACTGAGTAATCCTCCATTGCCTAAGTATGGCACACTTTTTAATCCATTCTCCTGTTGATGGATGCCTGGGTTGCTTCCAGTTCTTGGCAACAATGGATAAACTGACAAAAACAATGATTCAAGTACAAGTCTACATATGGACATATGTTTTCATTTCTCTTGAGTAAATACCTGGGAGTAAAATTGCTGCATCTTGGGGTAGATTCACAGGGAACTGCTGATCCTTTGTCCAAAGTGGTTGTTTCACTCCCCAATAATTTATGAAAATGGCAGTTACTGCCCTTTTCACACACATTTGGTGTTGCTGATCTATTTAATCTTCGTCATTCCTGTGGACAGGTAGCAGCATCTCGTTGTGTATTTAATTTGCATTGCCCTAATGGCTCATGTGCTTACTGAGCATTCATACATCTTTCTTTTTGGATTGTCTTTTCAAATATTTTACCCTTTTTTTTGGTCTTTTTGTCATTGACTTATAGGAGTTCTTTATATCCTGGGTACCAGTCCCTTGTCAGGTATAGATTTTGCAAATATTTTATTCCAGTGTATGACTTCGCTATTCTTCTTCTTAATGATTTTTCCCCCTGTGGCCAGTTTTTAGTACTAACACAGTCTAGTTTTGATGTTTGTCTGTGTCTAGTCTAAGAAATCTGTGCCTACATTCACAGTAGAGGGGATGTCCTCTCAAGTTTTCCTGCAAAATTGTACAGCTTTAATATTTATACTTAGGTGTATGACCCATATAGACTTAATTTTTATGAATAAAATAGTGGTCATGTATGTGTGTTTCTAGCTGCTGTACAAGTTTTCTTGTTACCTGAATTCTCAACAGATTGACTGTGATAGACCTACATGTAGTTCTCTTGATATTTAACTTTCTTTGGATACGATGAGCTTTTGATTCCATAATTTTATGTGTATAACCATATCTGAGGAACCTTCAGCTGCTAGTTTTTCAAACATTTTATGGCCCCAATCTCAGGACAAAATTACCCATGTTAGACCTTTTGATGTTGTCCCACAGGTCTCTGAAAAGATCTGTTACTGTTTTGTTTTGTTGTTTTCTATTTTCTTCATATTGATTTATTTCTATTGATTTATTTTCAGGTCAGCTGACTTTCTTCTCTCATCTTCATTTTGCTGCTAAGGTCAACCAGCAAATATTTTATTTCATATATTTTATTTTTTAGTTCTAGAATTCCCATTTGATTCATTTTTATTGTTTCTATTTCAGTACTAAGATTTCATATCACTTCATTATTCTAAACTTATTTTCTTTTAGGTTTTTTAAAAGTATATTTTATTAATTATGTTGTTACAGTAGTCCCAATTTCCTTTCTCTTTACTTCCCTCTTGCCAGCACCCTCCCCTACATCCAGCTATCCCACCCCCTTCTTAGTTCATGTCCATGGGTCATCACATAAGTTCTTCGGCTTCATCCTTTCCTATATTATTCTTAACTCCCCCCTGTCTATTTTGTACCAACCGATTATGCTTCTTAATCCCTGCACCATTTCCCCATTTCTCCCGCTCCTCCCTCCCAGCTGATAACCCTCCAAATGATCCCCATACCTCTGATTCCGTTCCTGTTTTGGTTGTTTGCATGGTTTGTTGTTTTTTGGGGTTTTTTTGTTTGTTTGTTTGTTTTGCTTTTCAATTCAGTTGTTGATAGTTGTGAGTTTGTTGTCATTTTAGTGTTCATAGTGTTGATCTTCGTTTTCTTAAATAAGTCCCTTTAACATTTCATATAATAATGACTTGGTGATGATGAACTCTTTTAGCTTTACCTCGTCTGCGAAGCACTTCATCTGCCCTTCTATTCTAAATGATAGCTTTGCTGGATAGTGTAATCTTGGTTGTAGGTCCTTGCTTTTCACCACATTGAATATTTCTTGCCAGTCCCTTCTTGCCTGCAAAGTTTCTTTTGAGAAACCAGCTGATAATCTTATAGGCACCCCTTTGTAGGTAACTCTCTGATTTTCTCTTGTTGCTTTTAAGATTCTCTCTTTATCTTGAACCTTTGGCATTTTAATTATGATGTGTCTTAGTGTGGTCATTTTTGTATCTAGATTGTGTGGGACTCTCTGTGCTTCCTGGACTTGTATGTCTATTTCCTTTTCCAAATTCTGAGAGTTTTCCTTCATTATTTTTTCACATAAGCTTTTGATTTCTTGCTCTTCCTCTTCTCCTTCTGGCACCCCCATGGTTCGGATGTTGGCACATTTAAAGTTGTCACAGGGGTTCCTAAGCCTCTCCTCATTTTTTTCAATGTTTGCTTCCTCATTTTGTACTGGTTGACTGTTTTTTTTCTTCCTTATGTTCCAAATCATTGATTTGAACCCCAGTTTCCTTTCCTTCACCATTGGTTTTGTGTGGATTTTCCTTCATTTCATTTAGCATAGGCTTCACTTCTTTCTTTATGCGTTTGCCATAATCAAGCATATCTGTCAAGCCTGTGAGCACCGTAATCACCAGTGTTTTGAACTTTGTATCTGTTAGGTTGTCTATCTCCTCATTTGTTATGTTGGCTATCTCCTCATCGCTTAGTTCTACCACTGGAACGTTGATCCGTTTCCTCTTTTGGGCCATACTTCTCTGTCTCCTCATCTTGACAGGCTCTTGTGTTTGTTTGCCTCTGTGTCTTAGGTAGAGCTGTTGCACCTGTTATGTTTAAGGGGCGGATCCTTATGTATTCATCAGTATAGGGCGATCCATTTAACCACATTGTGGCACTTTGTGTGGGGGAGGGGTCTGAGAGGGAACAATGCTGCTTCCTCAGCACTCACCCCTTTACCAGGCACTTCTCCCACTTCTGTGTGAGACTGGTATCTCTCTAGCAGTTGCCCTGGCCATTGTTCCCTGAGTGGGTGGGTCTGCAGACATTCTAGGACTGTGGGAGCCCTCTAAACAAGCAGACTCTACTGAGAGATGGGCAGTTTCTGCCTCTGCCCCAACCCCTAGTGGTTTTCACAGTCAGGAGCAATGGGGCTTTGTTGTCCTCAGCACTGGAACCGTGAGCTGTGTGGTCTAGTCTGGTGCTTGGAGTGCTCCCCAGGTGTCCCTCTTGACTTTTTTAAATGTTTGACTGCACTTTCTGCTGGTCTGCTGCTGCTGCCGCTGCTGCCGCCTACACACCACATCTGCTCCAGCCCAGCTCCGCCCCTCCTACCTTCTGGATGAGTATTTCTTTTTTATATCTTTGTTTGTTGTATTTCCATGCTGCTCGATTTTCTGGAACTTCTGATTGTCTCTAGTTTTGAGGTAGTTGTATTCCTTCTTAGCTGTGAAGGGAGATGCAGTGTGTCTGTCTAGTCCTCCATCTTGGCTAGAAGTCTTCTTTTAGGTTTTTGATTATAGCTTAGCTGCTTTTAAACCATCGACTGCTAATTCCAAAATTTAGGTGCCCTTTTGGGTTGTCCTTCATCAATTGCCTTTTCTTGTGAGAATAGTTCATATTTTCCTGCTGTTTTGTATTTAGTGCCAATCAAATCTTGGGTTGCATTTTGAACATTATAAAATACATGATGTAGAAACTCTGGATTCTCTTCTGTTTCTACAAAAGAACATTTTGTGTGTTTGCTTGCTCTGTTTTGTTTTTAGCTTGGCTAAACTCAAACCTGCACACTCTAACTCCCCTGCAAGGAGAGAGTGATCGAATACTGATGCTTGGAGATTGCCCATTCATGCATGGTTCAGGGGTCAGTATCAGCAGCTTTGGGAAGAGTTTTTTTTTTTTTTTTTTAAGAGTTCATACACAAAAAGGGGACTCTCTGAGTTTTCCCCATTTACTATCCAATGGCTATTGTTGTCCTGACCCTTGTCCTTTGTTCTGTAAGCCATCAACACTGTGGTTTTCCATTAGACTTTTTGTTGCCCCCCTAAAAGTATGGTTCGTGGTTTTCCCCTTGACTGAGAGCCATAAAAACTCAACCAGTGCCATCCTTTTTAAAGCGTTCACTCATCTCCAGTTTCTTCCTGCTTTATTTCACTCTCCAGGTGTTCCAGGTAGTTATTTATATATGTAAAGAGTTTATGGCTGTTACTACAAAGGGGTTGGTCAAATAGGGGGTACCCAGCTATACTGAAAGTGGAATCTTCTGCACTATCATTATCAGTGGCATCAAAATAGTCCATTGCAAGGATGTCCCATCATTTATTAACTTTATCTTATGTTGATGGTTATGCATATCACTTGCAGTGTTTGCTATTATGGTAACTTTGGCTCTGACATGAAAGCAACCTCCCTCTGATACATACTTGATTTAGAAGTGAAGCAAAAACAGCCCTGAGCTAAAGTTTGCTCATCTGTAAGATGGGGTGGTAATAAGAATAGCAACCATAAACGTGCTTTAATGAGACTTAAACAAGGATATTTTTACCAAATGCAAGCATTAGTTAAAATAAAAACAATATATTAGGGTAAAAGTGGGGACAACCATAATAGCATAAATAATAGAATATAATAAAAAGAGAAACTATATTTAAAACACATATTACTCTGGCATATAATAAACTCAAATTAGGTTTTAGCTCCTCTTTTTGTTGCTGTTGTTCTTGTTGTTATCATTATCCTTATATTAAATTTCTGATCCCACATGATTCTATAAATAAATGATTGGAGAACAAATGGCATATAATTAAATAGGTTTCTCCCATTTTTATAAGTAACTATATAGGAAGATTCTTAAATCAATCAATTGTTTTTGAGAACAATTTTAATGGCTGCATAATACTCTACTAAAAAGATAAGCCATTACTTCTTTGGATGATTTGTGGTTTCGGAAAAATGGAAGTTACGTAAGTAGATTATGCAAATTTATCTGGAGGAGAATCCTGAAAAACAACTCTATTTCTACTTGTAGACTAGCATGTACTAGGTATGTCAACCAGATAAAGTTAAGTGGCCCATTTCAGAAGCTAGAGTGCTCATCAAAAGTACATTCATATTTAGACTAATAAAAATGACACAGCTGCCTTATACCCCTTTAAGGAAATTGAAGTGCTTCGTGAACTTTATTTCATTAAGATCCTTACAGCAGTGCTGTGGCATGGGCGAAGGTCAAGGAGACTCTACTTTCTGCAAGTGGAGCATCAGGTGCTATGATGATAAAATGTTCTCAGGCTTTTGCGCTCTGGACATGGTTCAGTCTTAGATCAGGGATGAGAGCCAGCTGCTTCGTTCTGATTAGCAGAGGTGAGAAATTCAAATCCAGGAAAATCTGAATGCTTGGGAGTGAAACGCATGGAGGGAAAATTTCACCACCCTCCCACTCTCTCATTCCAGATATTTATCGAATAAACAAGTCAGTGGGGAGAGGGGTTTCCACTATATCTTCTCCTTCTGCAACAGCATCCAGATGCTCTGCTGAACACTTTTCATGCACTTGTCAAACCAGTCTGTGAGCTATACCCTATTATTAGCCCCATTTTGAAGATGAGAGAAGTAAAATTCAGATCATAACCAGATCCAGTGTCCACAGCGGAAAACTTTTGCTAAGAATTTTGCGCTATTAAATTTTTTAAAAGTTTGCATATGTCTTGCACTGTCTTGAGTAGTGAAAAGTGTGTCCTTAGAATATAGATAGCAAAGAGAAGAGCTATATTCTAACCTACAGAAAAGATTCACTGAGTATGGGAATCTTGGCAGAAAGTTAATGGGTTATTTTGCAGTCCCTATTAGGAAAGAAGGATCTTCTGAACCAGCTAGTCTTTTACCTTTAAGGAAGTAGATTCAAACCAACCTGATCACTTAAAGTACTACTTACACTGGTAAATACACAGGTGTGGTCCATACCACAGGAGCCTGATACTGTAGTAGAGAGGAGAAGACAGACACTGAAGAAGGGGTTACAGCTGTGCTAACAAAGGAGGTCGAGGGTGCTTAGGACATTCATCAGGAATATCCGCCTAGATTAAAGAAATGGGTATGAGCTCGATGAAGAAACAAACAAACAAACAAACAAAAAACAGATAACACCAGCCAGTACAGGAGATGGAAGTTTTCCAGATTCAGCAAGACTTCACTAAGTTGGAGCAATGGACTAAAGCCATGAAGATGCAATCTCAGTCCTAGAATTAGGACGTGCAAGTAAGTACAGAATTAGATTTGGCATGAGAACAGCTTATGTGAGAAAGACCAGAAAATATTCCTCCACCTCAGGGTTAATATGAATTAGTAAGTCATTTGATGTCGGTGTTGTAACAGCAACAGTAAATTCACACATTTGTTCTACAGGCTTGCAAAGGAAAAGTAAAAACGTTTTATATCTATTCCCACATGGTATATTTTTAATGGTGTCTTGCCTTTCAACAGACTTTTCTGGTAAGATGCGGTTTTTTTTGGGGGGGGGGAATAAGTAATAAGCTTAGGAGCAATTAACTTGATCCTTAATAAGAATGATTCAAAGCCATAATAGAAGTTGATGTGCTTTTGTGCTCTGTAAATAGCTTTACTAAATATATAGTAATTGGATATTTATAAAAGTCAGACTTTCCCATGACTACAGGGAAATGATAATGTGTTAGGATGGGGTGCACAGTTTTAAATACAGTATCTGACTTGCTTCTCAAATTACCCTTGAGGGGAACTCTCAATGGTGTTTTTATGTGCATTCACTGTATGTCCCACCTGCTTCAATAAAGCTCTAGGACAATTTACATAACTCTATACTGAACAGAATAAACAAGAATGAAATTAGAAGGAAAGGATGATATAGATAGGAAAGCTGGAGAGGGAGCCAGATGAGTGCACACAGTTCTCACCTATGCAATCCCACATGTTCCCTGGAGGAGGAATGAGATCGCTGCCTCCGCGTTGAGGATGTGGAAATTGAGGTTTGAAGAAATTACTGACATGCCCAACATCACAGAACTAGTGAGTAGCAGATCCCAAACAACATCCGCCCCACTGGAAGTATGTTTTTCTCTCTCCTACTCTACACTACCTTCCGATAATATGAAAAATGAAATTGGTATTGGAGAAGATGCCAGCTCAAAGAGCAACTCAGAAGAACTATAGTAGGAGACTTCTTTTCAGTATTGCCCCTCAAGCTGTGAACTGATGAGCCTGACCCTCCCTTGGTGCTTAGAAGCTTCTTAATCTTAGCAGCTCTGTAGTGTTTAATGTGCCTAATAGTCATTGACCAATTGGGAAGCAAACTATAATGAAGGCCATCAGGCTATTGTAAGACTCTTCTGCCTACCCCAAATTATGCTTTATTACATGGACCTTTCAATATTAAATCATCAAGAAAGATGGCTCCAGATAAGTCTCACCATCTCATCAATAATACTTGCCCCGGTTCTTCAGAGAACGGAAATTTACAGTGAGTTTAGCATGCTGCTATGAACCCATCATAATTTTTATTATGCTTTGTAGCTGCACCAGCTTCCAGAATAAGCTGTTCTAAAATCTTAATGTGACAAAAATCAATTTTCTGATGTAAATTTGGGTGCCATAGGTGGCATTTTTCATACCTGACAAATTGCTTGTCTCTGGTTTTGAACTAATGATCACATAAACAAGACTGGGGACAATTGATTACATTACCGGCTGGGAGAAATTTATGGGATGGGGGCAAATATAGCAAGGAATAGTCAGGGAAAGGATCTGTGACTTTGTAAAACTTTGTGTGCCTCTTCTTGCCCTTTTTACTTTCACGTTTATCCAGAACCATTCACCTTCCCTTTGGGGTTTACATGCTCTGTGTGGCAGAATGACTATGTGAGTCCTGTTCTCAGAGGACATTTGTGGAGGGGAATCCATGTCACATCCTCAAAAAGCAGTTCTTTAAACTTTCAATATTGTGTTAAAATGTATTCAATTAACAACAATCATTGAGCATGTATCAGTTAGGGACGCATTTGGCTGCAAGTAACCAATGTGCCTGATTAAGAATAGCTTATATAAGTAGAGGTTGTTTTTATTATTGAACAAGAAGTCCTATAATAGATGATGACTGGCATTGATTCAGCTGCTCAACAGTGCTATGAGAAAGTCAGGCTATTCCTCAGTTTTATCCCGCTGTCCTTAATTTGCTGGCTTTCACCCTCATGCTCGTCCTGTCAGGGTTGCAAGATGGCTGTAGCATATCCAGCTATCACGCCAGCAAGGCTGAGACAAGACAGAAAGTGTGAGCCAGCCACTTTTGTCCTCGTTGCAGCAAAGATAGTCTTCCCAGAAAGCACCAGAAGTCTACTAATATTTCTCACAGGCCAGAACCTTGTCACACAGCCTCCTCCAGAGGCGAGAGAGGCTGAAACAGCATCCATCTGTTGGTTCCACCGGTGTCCTGAACAAACTACATTTCAAAGCAAAGACAGAGAGAGAGAGAAATAAATGTGAGGGAGACAACCAACAAAGCCATTGTAGGTTGTTTGCTCAAATACATGTATTTGGAAATACTGGCTTTCTCTTCTTCCTGACAGAACTCCTCGGAGCTTTCAATATACCAAGACACATTGAGGCCTTTGCTGAGGGGTTGTTGCTCTGTTGCTATGTTTAGCATTTTGCCAGAGTCAACACGGAACTCTTACTTTTTTCTCCTTTGGAATACCTACTAATTCGGAAGTGTTTTAAGTGACACTGTGAAATGCTGTATTTGTTTCTAATTTACATCCTTTGCTGGGAGAGTTAAATACATTTGTCACAAATCAGCACAGCCTCCTCCACCAAAGGTGTGTATCCAGCTGCTCTAACTGAGAATAAATCAGGGCACCAGGGCCTTTAATGGATCCTATGATGAGCAGACGGTAGCTCCGATGCAAAATGATTAGTAGAACACCAAACTCAGAGAGCAGGCTACTGTAATCTTTTAATTCATGTCAGGTCTAAGGCAAAACTGAGAGAGGTTTTCTCAGTCATAGGCTTGACACTACACAGGAGTCGCTGCATTCCCCCAAGAAAGGGGTCTGCTGCATGGGCAACAGCAGACCCTCCATATCACCCTGCCCAGGCTCTGTAGCTTCATCGCAAGATGTCGATTCAACACGGGAGGAGACAGATACCGTGTCACTCCCGAGTCGGACTGCACAGCCATTCTCGGCAGTGCAGATAGACTCTTAAGAAGCTACACCATCGTCTCTCGAGACGGACGGCTGCCGACACCCCCAAGAAAACTCAGTAAAGCCTTAAGGCTTGACAGTGGATAGTGTTAGTGGCTAAGAGCTACAGGGTTCAAATCTCAACTCTGCCATTTATAAGTGGTGCGATCCTGGGAAAGATACTGAGCTTTGGTTTCCTAATCAGTAAAATAGGGATAGTTCCTGCCTGCTGGAGCTGTAATGAAGACCCCATGAGATAATGGTTGTCGTCGTCGTCGGCAGCCGTCCGTCTGGAGAGACGATGGTGTAGCTTCTTAAGAGTCTATCTGCACCGCCGAGAATGGCTGTGCAGTCCGACTCGGGGGTGACACGGTATCTGTCTCCTCCCGTGTTGAATCGACATCTTGTGATGACGCTGAAGCTACAGAGCCTGGGCAGGGTAATATGGAGGGTCTGCTGTTGCCCATGCAGCAGACCCCCCCTCTCTTCGCAGCTGAAGGGTCCAAGGGAAAGACGAGTCAATACAGCTTGGGTTCAGGTGCGCCGCAGGAGTTGCCGGTGTTGACTACAACGTCAAACCGCCTTAGGGACTCCGGCTCTGGATTTTCTGTCGGGGTTTACTCCCTTAGCCTTTCCCCTGAAGAGGTATGCTGCAAGGCAGCGGAGGTTTTTTGGAGTCAGAGTTTTCCTTCTCTGATGTACCCTGACTGGAAGATCGAACCAGCAACACTTAGCTCGCAGGCCGACGCTCAATCCACTGAGCTAAACCAGCCAGGGCAAAGATAATGGTTGTAAAGGGCTCATTTCAAGATAGGGGAGCCATTTTCAGCCCAGGTCTTTTCTTAAGGGCTGAGCTAAACTGTAGTAAGTCTAAACTGGATTCTGTATTTCATAAGGTCTTATGTAGCTTTAACTTCTCATTGTCAAAGCAAATTTTGATACTGTTGTTTTGACCTTGTCAGTTGGACCATGCTTTGAACTCAGGTGCTATGTCTTTGCTTTACTGATATTCTTTGCTCCAGGAAATAAATACAGACCACCAGTCTGGAGTTTGATTCATAATATATTGCTTCTAGAGATAATACACACAAAATAAAACAATGGCTGACATTGCAAACAGTAAAATTTGTTGTAGAAGGAAAATTGGCTAAAAGATCAAATATTGCTGGCATCCTAGAAAAGCACAGAAAATGTCCTATGGCAAATTAGACTTGGTAGAAAGAATAAGAACGAAATAAAATAACAGTGGCTAAAACCACACAGAAGAAATTTCATTATTGACTAGAAATCAATGCAAGTATAAAAACGTTTAATCAAAAATATACAACTGCAAAATTGGACTTGGTAGAATAAAGTCATAAAACAGGACTCACAAATCAGAAGTTTCCATTGGAAATATTAAATTTGGCAATAACAATAAATGAATCAAATACTTAACATAAAATTTATACACAACACAATCCTTATAAACATAATTTCAGCGAAATAAAATTAAATTTTTTAATTTGAAATTGCTTATACAGTGTAGAAGCCTGGGCAATCACTGAATTTGACTTAACGGAGTTTGCTTGAAAAATATTACTGGCTAAAAATTCTTGATACAATTCCTATTCACTTCAACTCCTTTGAAATATAGATAGATAGATAGATATCAAGGTCACAATAATGAGATTAAAACATTCTGTAATCATTGTGAGTATAATGGTTAATTTGGCACCCACAATGTTAACAAATCCTTGTCATTATTTTTTTAACATTCTTTTTATTCATTGAATTTTTTAAACCTAGGAACGTTTTCTTCAAACACTTAAGTCCATTTATGATTGTGTACAAGATGGGTGCTAATTTAAAAAGGTCTTGTTCTGGCCAGTGTGGCTCTATTGGTTGGAGCATTGCCCTGTGGCCGAAAGGTTTTGGGTTCCATCCTCAGTCCGGGAGTGTATGATCCCTGGTCTGGGCACATACAAGAGAGATAACCGATCAATATTTCTCTCTCATAGCAATGTTTCTCTCTTTCTCTTGTCCTTTCCCTTCCTCTCTCTCTAAACTGCAATGAAAAAAAAATGTCCTCAGGTGAGACTACAAAAAATTAAAAAGTAAAAAAGTCTATCAATACATTGAGGGACACTTATCAGGATGATTTTATGTTAATAACAAGAGAAGCACTTCCTTCGGAACAGGCCGGATGTCTGCGCAGGCCTTTGTTAATGGTTATCTGCCAGCTCCTACACGCACTTGGGTATCACAGAAATAATTAGAAAGTACCTGCTGCTCTAACTTTGCCTTCATTCAGATGTGCACTTCCCTCTTGGCTTGTGACAGCAAGACCTTCTAAATTCCTACGTCTTTAGCTTGTGTTGACACATGGCAGGTTCGACTCTGACATGTTATTTCCTTATGCTGAGGGTGTCTTGTCAAGTCTTATGGCTTTTGTGCTTTTCCTGCTGCCTATTAGGATTATAACTCACAGAGCTATGACTTTAAATGTCAGGATTGTCACTGTAACAAAGGAGCAAAAAGCAGGCTGTTGGCATTCTGTGGACACAATTTGCAATATCCTTGTTTTTTTTTTTTTTCGCCTTTAACATTTTCATGTTTCCAGGTGACACTTGCCCATAGAAGTACGTCACGAAGCCCAGGATTTTAATGAATACGCCTGACCCAGGATCTATAGCCCCTAGGTGCAAAAGCCGTTTCTGATACAGCCTCATATAAACTGATTTTCTTCTCTGAGCCTGGGCCCTGTCTTAAAAAGTATAGATATTATTCCCTACTTCATGAGATTATTGTGGCAATAAAGTTTCAAATGGCTTATATAATCAGAGCTTTTCTAAAGAGCTGTGGTATTTTTACATAATTCAACATGTTTAAAGCACTTCTGTATGTGCTCATCTGATATTTTAAAACTTTATAGGTTAGAAAATATTTCAAATACATCAGTGAGCCCTATGGCAAGTTTCTTTCCAACATTTAGAAATGATGGGTAATGATTACTAATGTACATAGCAGATTAGAACAGGGGTTAACCAACTATGTCCCATGCCTGATTTTATTAATAAAGTTTTATTGGCACACAGAAAGCTCATTCATTGATATATTTTCTATGGCTGCTTTGATACAAAGGCAGAGTTGAGTAGTTGAGACAAAAACTTCAAAATCTAAAACATTTACTGTTTGGTCCTATATAGATAAGATTTGCTAACCCTTGGCTTAGAGCTTTACCACTTTCCATTTCTATAGATTTAGATCTAAGTATACATTTGGTTAAATATCACAGCAGTCTGTGAGGTGGAGATTATCCCCATTCTCCATATGTGTAGACTAAGGCAGAGCCAAGGACTAATTGCAGCCCATAAACCCCACATCCTATATCTGATCATTAGCACATAGCCTTTCAGTCCTTCATAAGTTTTACTTCATAAAGATATGTTCCATTGTATAGTTAATGTCATGGCTATATCATATAATCATTGCTCATTAAGCCCCTCCTGTGTGGCAGGCATTGTTCTATCCCCTGGGCACAGCGGTGAGCAAAAGGCTTCCTGCCAGCATAGAACTCACAATCCAGGCTGTTATGCATGTACCTTATGGGCTCCGGGGGTCTTACTCACACCCACCCTCTGTCACTTTGGCTCACCAAGTGTGACCATATATGGTTTCAAGTTCTGCTGCTACAACAGGGAGTCTGGATTGGTCCCTCCCTTGGAGGTGGGAGAAGGAGTTTGCAGTGCAGAGGGCACTTGCCTGTAGGGTACATTCTTGATTTCTAGAATGTGATGCAGACTAGAGACATCATGCAATATGGCATGATGGCTTATTTGCCATGTGCTTCAATCTCATGCCTTTGCTCTAAGGGCAGGAAATAGGAGATGGGATCTGAAGAAACACAAACACAGAGTCAAAGGATTCAGGAATTATATTTAAAGGAGTGCAGCTCAAGCTTTAATGGGCATGCAAGTCACCTGGGATCTTGTGAAAATGCAAGTTCTGAGTCCAGGTCTCTGGGTTGAGGTCTAGGGCTCCGCGTGGCTAATAAGCTCCAGGAGATGCTCTGAGGACCATGATATGAGCAAGGAAACAGTGAACAGTCCAGGTTCCTCTAAGAGCCCTCAAATGTAATGCTGTCAGCATGAAACATGTCTGGGTTCTCAGATTTAAAGGCCGGGGTCTGAGCAGACAAGCTCATGCATGGACAAAAATGGCGGTCACCCCACGTGGACTTGGGACTTTGGCTGATAGTTATCATCACCCCATAAAAGGCTCCACCATTTACCAGTTGCCTCTTCTCTTTTTCTAGTTCCTTCTTTCCCATGATTTCAGGCTTCTCCTTGCCCCCAGCCCAACCCACAACATACCTTGTGGTTCAGACCACACCAGTCAGACCCTGGGTAGAAATGCTCAGAGACTTTTTCTTTTTCTTCTTCTCAAGTTCAAGTAAGAAAAAGTGGCAGTGTTTCTGGTGCAGACTTTTTACTTTCATTAATTCTGTCAGACCAACTTGAAGTCTTCCCAGCCTGTCTGCTCCCACTGCACAAGCTGGTGATTAAAACTTAGAAAAATAATTAGAGACCCTTTATTTTCAAAGCAAATTGGGTTTCAGACCAGACTTCAACATTCATTACAGTACAAAGCAACAAAACAAATCTGGGACATATGCTTTTTATGCTTTTGTGGTATAAAATCTATAATAGCATTAAAACCATTTCGATAAAAAAATCATTCATAATTCCCCTATAAAATACTCTGTGAACATTTTCTTCTGCTTTTCATCCAAATATATCACATATATATACACATAGTATATAACTAGTTTGTACTGTAATTTTTCACTTATTATATGATGAACATTTTCTGTGTTGCTGTACAATCTTATTATTTTTAAAGGCTGCACAGTATTTCTTGCAGTTGACAAGCAAAAAGTCGTTAAAATTAAACACTTCTCTTTTGTGGAATAGTTCAGTGGTTTCCTTCTCCCTCCCAGCCTCTCTTCCTTCCTTCCCTCTTCCCTTCCTTCCTCTCTCTACTCTCCCTTTTCCACCTCCTCTGCTCTCTCCCTACTTCCTTCTTTTTGATTTTCTATCAGAGCAGCAATGCTCCATGAACCTTTGATAATTTTCTGCCTTAAACTGAATTGTTTTTAGCCACCAGTAGGGGGAGCATTTTCTCCCCTTCAATATAGTTTGAAAAGCCCAGTGGCAAAATTAGTATGGCGTTGCCATTTTCTGTGAAAATCTCAAAGAAAGACACCCTAAACATGTTTTATATCTCCCAGAAAAACTGGATAATTCTGATTTTAATTCCAGCCTCTTATACCTGCATTCATTCCTGGGGCCTATTGGAATGAGTCCTGATAGAAAGCTGAATTGGCTGAAACCAGGTCCGATGCTCAGCTTGGCCACTAAGTCATGGATTGCTCTTGCACAAGTTTTATCTATACTTTTCTCTAAATGTGAAATTTAGGTATTAATACTGCAATACATGAGGTTATTATGAAGAGCAAATTGAATAGCATATTAGCTTGTTTTGGGGTTTTGGGTCTATTTGGTTCAATGTTGTATGCCCACCTTCTAGAATAGTGCATGGCACATGGTAGGTGTTTAATAAATATTTGTTTTATGAATCATTGTGAAGAACTACAAGGTCAGAAACAATCTAGATGAAGGAAAGAGATCTTTATACCAAAGAGTTTAAAGCAGTGTTTCTTAAGCCTTTTGAGAATAAATGCATGCCTCACATCTGTGCATTAGCAAATTAATATCAAAAATAATTTTGGTAAGTCCAAAGAATCCGGCCACAAGACAATGCTGGAATTACGAATCCCTGGTATAAAAGAACCTCTAAATTCTTATCATGTGACATCATCCTGTCAAGTAAAAGAACTTTGAGTGGTAATCCATACCTCATGACACATTCAATCTTTATTATAATCTGTCAAGATAAACATTATTATTTCCACTTTTATAGAAGTTTATCTTAGGCTCAGAAAGTTTTGAAAGACTTACTCAAAATCACATAATTATTAAATATGGAGCAGAGACTTGAATCTAAGTCTTCTAATTCAAGTACATGCTGGTTTGAGTTAAACCCTTTCCATTACCTGCACTGATTTGCACAACCTTTGTCTTCTTAGCATTTGATTGATGGTTATGGTTAATGTAGATAATGTGGGCTCCCTTGTAATGATCAAGAGGTTTTGCAAGGCAAGATTTTAGATGATTAGGACAAGGCAGTTGCTAATGCCATCCTCACCTTCATCTGGAAATTTCTAACTAGAGTTCATTAACCTGTCAGCCCTGGTTTCTTTTGAGCACCATACTGGTGTAATAAAATAGTGCCAATCAATAGAAACCTTAAACAGGCTTCATCTGTCTTCCTTTGTTACTCTCCCTTTTTTTCTTTCTTCTTTTATTGCTACTTTTCTTCTCTGTCACTTTAAAAGTAAAATTCTTGTGCCTCTCATTGGCTGTGCAATTCTGTTTTCACTGTATATTTTGAGTTACTGGGAATTCAGGTACATTCAGCTTTTTCCAAACACACCCTAAGACAAGAAAGCTAAACTTATCTAACTCACTCAGCAAATCTCTCTCATGAGATTGCAAACCTAGTAAATGTGTTTTTCTTAAGTATAATGTGACTCAATGACTATATGAGTGAAGATCTATCTGAAAGTTCTGCAGAACTGCTTCAATTATGAAATTAATGCTAACAGTATTTTTGCCCATGCTTTGTCCCCTAATAATTCTCTGTAGTCGATGGAGGAATGCACTGTGGTTAGTATCTACTGATGGGAATGTGAGAATGGAGATGGTCACAAAAGTACCTTACTTTTCTCTTCCTCTTTATTATCGGTTACTTAGTTCTATTGGAAATTTTTGGACTTATTCAACCTCTCTCTAAAAAAAAAAAAAAAAAAAACCGTTGCCCTGGCCAGGGTGGCTCAGTTGGTTGGACCATTGTTCCATTAACCAAAAGGTCACGGGCTCGATTCCCTGTCAGGGCACATGCTAAGGTTGCAGGTTTGGTCCCCGGTTGGGTGCATGTGAGAGGTAACACATTGATGTGTGTCTTCCTCTCTCTCTCTCCCACCATTCCTTGCTCTCTAAAATCAATAAACATGTCCTTGGGTAAAAAAAATAAATAAAAAGTAAACCATCACACTTTTCCTATTCCTGTGAGATGAACTTCTTGTTTTATCTCCTCCCCTTTCCCTACTCAGTTTCTGTCTTCGCCAATATTTATTACATTATTGGAATAATTGGTGCTGTGGCATGAATTTCTCCCATTGTGCTTTGTTCTGAGGAAACACCATGGTTACTTTAATATGCTGATTTCTTACCAGCAACATGGGAATAAGTACAACCATCACAAGCTGTAATATGGGTCCACAGCTCTCTCTGAGAGCAGCCCAGGAACCAAACAGGAGACCAAACAGTATCCCAGAGAGGAGGCATGGGCTGGGACCTGCAGCTGGGACCTGCCTAGTTGAGCAATTCCCCTGTTCTTGAAGAAGTTATCCAACACCTCCTGTAATGGGAGATGGAAAGCACTCTCTCTGTACCATAGCGAAAGGACTGATCACAGCAATGGAAGTGCAATTACAGAAAAATTATCCCTGGGTTATGACCACATTTCATGAGCATTTTATTGCCATCACGACTCATGATTTCAATTTCAAGACTGAGAGTCTCTGCTGAAGCTCAATTTAAATCCTTAATATGAGAGTCTGTGCTTTATAGTCATGTGTTAATGCAGAGTCAGCCAATTTGAGTTTAATTCTTTTGGACGGAGCACAGTTCTGGGTTGGGAGGGGTCCAGCGAGGTCGCATATGTATATGACGCTGTGCTAATCATGTGTGATGTTTTCTCTTTTACTTGTGATCAACCCAAGAGTAGATTCCAGACTACTGTTAAGTTTTCACTTGAAAATGATGACATTTTAAACCAGTGTTCTTACTATCTGAGTTTTAGTTGAAAGACAAAATTGCCCATGACTTTGAAAGTCAGGGCCATGCTTAAATATTTTCTAAGTCTGTTTTTAAATTCCTCTGAACAACTTTGAAAATAAAAAAAAAAAAATCTTAATCTTTTTCTTTGAATAACATCAAGACTGAGTGTATTTCTAGAGAAATATTGATATAGACTCAAATCAATACATCTCCACTTGTCACTGATTCTCTGTGTTCCTTGGACAAATGATTTAACCTCCTGAAGCCTCAGTTTTGCTCAACAAAATATGATAGTAACATACAGATGGGAGATTCAATTACTCTTGTTTTTATCATTAAAAAGAAGCATGAATCTAAGATATGTAACATTGCTGCACATACATACATACACACAGACCAAGACCCATTAAAGTTTATGTAATGAGAATGTATAATTCTTGGCAACCTAATAAACTGGAATTAACTCCAATCTATTACAATGCTGGTCTTTCCATCTGAGTTTAACCTTTTGTACACCTCAGAAAGACCTAATAGAGTTCAAGATTATGACATTACTGCCATACACAGCATTCCTTTTCTTTTCAAAACAATGAAATAAGGTTTTGCAAGCTGAAAAATCAAAGAATTTTTGACTTAACTGCTGGGACAGTCCGGCTGCCTGGGTGACAACTCCCTTCTTAACTCCCACACTTGCTCGACTGAGATGATCAAGAGGCTTTGGAGAGGAGCTGGCTATCTTTGTAATTTAAATGGGAAGGACGTCCCAGGTAATGTGGATGCTAGGGGTAAGATACAGAAGCAGGAAAACATAAACTTGTTTAGTAAACAATATGCAGTAGCATTTGATCTACAGCAGATGATTCCAGTAGAGAAAGAAAACTAGAAAAGCTGTCTGAGCTCCAGTGTTAGAAGGCCTTGAATGTTAGGCCAAGAGACAGCGCAGACCACACCACGGGCAGAGAAGAATCATGAATTTACTTGTTCATTCTTTCTTTCAATAAATACTCACTGATTCTGAGCACCTATCCTGTACTACCTTAAAGGTAACATTTGATAGTTAGTATTTCGGAAGGTCTAGTGGAGAAGCATCTCTGTTGACTGAAGAAGGATGAGGCTGTAGGACAAGAGGGGAAGCCAGTTAGAGGGCTATTGGGATGGTCCAGATGAGAAACGGCACCGATGCGGTACATACCAGTAGCAAGTAGGATTTGGGACCAAACTGAACAGCATTGCCTCAAGACACATTCTTTGTTTGGTCACTTCAGTGGTTGCACTGGGATTTATAGTATATATCTTTAACTTATCACAATTGCCTTTAAATAATATGATGGCACTTTACATATGAGAACCTTATAAGTGTGTACTTCTATTTTCCCCTTCCCCAGCTTTGTAGTATTGCCATTATATATTTTACTTCATCTTATGTTGTAAATAGACTGCACACTATTTTGTTATTATTTCTATTTTAAACAAACAATTGCCTTTTCAAGTCTTGTTTAAAAATGAAAAAGTCATATTTCCCCACATACCCTCCATTTCTTAGGCTCTTTATTCTTCTATGTACATTCGTATTTCCTTTTGATATCATTTTTTTTCCAGCTGAAGGACTATTTAACATTTCCATGGTGCTGTTCTGCTGTTGGTGAGTTCTTCCACCCTTTGTGTAGCTGAGAAAGTATTTCATCTTCAATTTGGGGAGATATTTTTACTGGGTTTTGAATTCTGGATTGACTTTCTTTATCTTTGAGCATTTTGAAGATTTGCTCCAGGTCTTCTGACTTGCTTTGTTCATGACAAGACATCCGCTGTCACCCTTATCTTATTTTCTCTGTTTCTAATGTCTTTTTCCCCCCTGGCTACACTTAAGATTTTATTTTTATTATTGGTTTGAAGCATTTTGATTATGATAAAAAACATTCTGAGGGGTGAATCAAGAGAGCATGGAAATAGATAAGATGTGGGCTCTGGGAAAAGAGGTAAAATAAATGTGAGCCTACACAGATTAATTGAAACTGATAGTTGCTTCTGGAGCCCAGTACTATATCTTCAGGTAAGAGAGAAACATCATTATAGAATGTACCCTAAAGAAAAGTAAAAGCTAACACTTGAAGAGCACTATATGTGTGTGTGTGTGGGGGGGGTGTATACACACACACACACACACACACACACACACATCTTATAGTTATAAAACTCCTATGATGTAGATACTATTATAATATCCATTTTATATAGTCAGAGCTATGGCACAGAATGTTGAATAATTTCAGTACATAGTTCAGAAGTGGTAGAGAGGAGATTTGAACACTATCAAATTAACAGTCATGCCTTCAACCACTACTCTGAACTTCCTCTTTCAGCCAATGACACTTAGGTATTCTAATAGCAACATACTGACAGATCTGGAGGGCATCTGTGTTATAAAGATTTCATGTTAAAAGGAGAAGAGACTGCTCCTTTTTTGGACAGAAACGCTGCTGCTTTCAGGGCAATGGGCTCCTGTTTGACTTTCAGCTTCTGTCTTAGATAGTTGTTCCTTCCAATAGTAAATGACCATAGTCATAGAGACCAGACTTCTAGCCAGACACTGGTGTCACCCAGTGTGCTCAACACAGATGGAAACTTCCGCCAATGGAATGGAAGGGGTTCACAAACATGTCTGAACTCCTGTATCAGCCCAGCCAACATAAGCAGGAACGGAAATAACAGCAAAATCCTACTTTTAATCACTCTGGCCTACCTATTGCACTGATAATGATAGGATCATATGGTGAGATTCTTCTAGGAGCTACATATACGTTTTACTTCTATTACTATTAGAATAAAGACCCACACTGCCACTATTCCAAACCTTATGTTTCTGTTAAATTTGATCCATTTTTTGCAAATTACTTAATCCCCTTTTGCCTTAGCTTCCTCATCTGCATCATGAGGTTAATACTAGTACTTACCAAAGTGCTGTTTTGAGGATTAAATAAAATGATTCATCTGTAAAGTGCTTGGTATAGTGCCTGGTTAGTGGCAAGCACTCAGTATGGGTAATATGCTGGCACTGTTGTCTCTGTTGTTTCCTGCTGAGGGGTTCCTACTTTGTCCATTCAAACCTTCATTGTCCTACAAAACCAAGTTAGCTTTCAGCCCCCCATCCTAATCAGTTTACTCGGGCACAAGCTCTGTTTCCACTAACAGCCAGTCAATGCAATTTAGCATCTCAGTGGATTATATCAGTCCCCACAGGCTCTACCTTCTCAACTAGGTTAATTCATCATTCACTCAATTAATGGTTGAGCATTTACCATGTGCCAAGGACCGTTCTGGTTTATTTGGGTTAGAACAGTAATTAAGAAAAGTAAAATCAAATCCCTGCCTCATGGATTTTATGTATTGGTGTGGGGGTGGGGGTACAGACAAGAAATAATACAAATAAGTAAAATATATGGCCTGTTAGATGGTAATAGTGGTATAGAAAGAAATAAAACATAAGGGAGATAGGAAGTGTTGGGGGATCTCATGCAATTTGGGGTATTGGGATCAGGAAAGACTTAGCTGATGTAAAAGTACAAGCCATATTTTAAAGATGGGATTTATGGGTCAGATAAAAGATACATGTGATACATGTATGACTGAATGTAAAAGACACTGAATAAAATTATTTTAGTAATTAAAATTTTAATGTGAAAAGATAGCACACAGAGAAGGCAAGAGGTAGTTCGGTCTCCAAATAAAAAGATCTGGGTTCAAATTCTGGCCCCTGAACTTACCCAAAGTATGTCCTTGAGCACATGTTTGACTTTCCCAGACCCCAGCTTTCATGGGAGTATAATAGTGCTGACGTCACAAAGACTGTGTGTGTATCAAAGGAGAAAGGTGTTCATAAGACTTAGTGCCTCACCAGTCGTAAGTACTCAGAAAATGTTCTCTCTTGGCATCTAGAATTCATTGATTTTCAAAGACATTTTTTCACTTGTAAAATGCTTGAAGATTTAATGTGGAGAAGTTGAAAACAAGTGAGATGCCTCCCTTCCTGTGGGGCAAGTTCACAGAATAGCTGGGATGCTTACACGTTTCCCTTAGTCCCATAATAGATTTTCTGAGCTCCATTATCAAATAGTTGTTGTATTTGTCAATCTTGACTTTGAAAAAAGAGCCTGAACCTGCAGTCTTTTAAGGAAGAATGAGTGTCACATGGCGATTGAATAGTTAGAACATGATCTCCTCTTTTTCAAGCAGCTGTTGTTTTACCACGCTACATCAGAACTCCCGGGCCCAGGGAAAGCTCGGGTGTAGGAGAATATCAAATGTGGTCTTTTTTCCCCCCCTTTTCCCGGTAATCCGACACACCTTTGAATCTTCAAAGGCTACAGTAATCAATGACATGGGAGACATGTGACTTGCATGCATCATTGTGAAGATAAATTTATTAATTTAAACTGTGGCATAGCAGTAGGGGTGAATTAAAATGTGAGGATCTGTAATCCAACAAGAACAACAACAGAAAAAAACAGAACAAAGGGAAGAGAGAGACATGGAACAGGCTGATGAAAGGCACTCTGCGGATTCGGGACTTCACTGAAGAGAGCTACATAAAAGGGAGATGGTTGCCTAAGTAGGTTAACATAACCCTGGTGTCTTAATTAAAATGTCTTTAACAAAAGAGGAAGACGAATAGTACTGGAAGTTGTGGGGGAAGCTTCAGTGAAAGAGGAGAAATTGACAGAGGGGGGAAAAGAAGATAATTTAGGTTAAATATTGAGAATAACTCCCTAAGCAGAATAATCTCGAATTTTAATCATAAAGGATATTTAAAAATTGGTTAGACAAAGGAGGTAATTGACATCGGTGGCCAGTGTGGGAAATAGCTTTCTAATTTTACAGTTTGCAGCCATAACATCAAGAAGTTAATGACCAAAGCAAAGCAAGAAGATAAAAGTGGGAGGAACAAGGATCTCAAAAAATAGACCAAATCCAGAGAATGAGCCCTGTTAATGAGTACTTCCTTTTTTTAAATACCAGGACACTGATTTTAGTTGCCTCCCTCTGTTATTGTGCCTGAGACAGGCACATGACATTCCTAAGGGGAGGGTTGATGTCACCCCTGTGGTTGGGAAAGCTCAATTTGGGACCCTCCTTTCCCTGAATCACCGCTGTAAGATCCCGCTGGAGAGGCTGGGCTTTTTCTTAGGTAAAAAAGTAAAGAAGTGCCTGTTTTTATATGTGATAAAGTCATACACTGTTTTTCTCTGAGTCCATTCTGGAAGAGCCCCATGACATTCATCATCGTGCCATCTCTCCTTGAGCTGGACCCAAGTGAGACGAAGCCTCACTGCAGGGTGGCGCGCCATCCGTGTCCACCGCCGGTTGGTCTTGCTCCAGTTAATGAGGCGGATCAGCTGCAAGGGAGAGGAGCCTGGGTGTCCCTTCCAATCTGACCATTAAATGCATTCGGTGTTAAGTACAAATGCAAGGTTTTTCT
Organism: Furipterus horrens; assembly: GCF_987537825.1. Lineage (NCBI taxonomy): Eukaryota > Metazoa > Chordata > Mammalia > Chiroptera > Furipteridae > Furipterus > Furipterus horrens. The sequence continues at coordinate 26,733,970 of NW_028327183.1, forward strand.
TCTCTCTGAGGTCACCTTAAGGAATGGAAAACTCAGAAACCCCTTTGAAATAAAGAAGAGAAATACTATCAGCTTTCTATCTGATATTAGATAGCATTTATTAAACAGATACATATTTATTAAATAGATAATATTTATTAAGGTTTAAGGAATAAAGCTTGCATTTGCATAATAATAGGACCCGGCAGAATAAAACTGAATTTAATAGAAACTATGCAGAAACCACCATCTAAGGTGAGCTGGAGCTGATACACACATTGTGTAATAGACATTTGTGTGTGTGTGCGTGTGTGTGTGTGTGTATTATCAGGCAGGTAGAGAAGATTAGAGGGGAGGGAGGGAAAAAAATATCTAGTTAGAGGAACAGCACAAATGAAGGCATAAAATCACGGCAGAACATGGCATATTTGGGCAAGAACAATATGGTTGGAGCTACAGGTGCTGTGGACAGAGATGTGCTGGAACCACTTGGAAAGGCCCTGCCATGGCAAGAGCAAAGGTTTTCAGTGCTGACTGGTGGTCTGGCAATGTCACAGGTCCTTTAAAATCTTCAGCTCTTTGACCTAGTAACCTCACTTTTACTAGTTTGTTCTAAAGAAGCCTTATTAGAGAAAAACCGACAAGTAAGCAAATAAAAAGTTTACATACAATACTTTATTTGTAACAACAAAGAATTAGAAACACCTAAACGTCTGAGTGGATCAACAAGGGAATGGTCACATATGTGCTGATACATCCGCAGGATGTGCTGTGAAGAGACTAAAATTATGTTTTCAGAATGTGTGACCCGGGAGGAAAGAAAGCTTGGCAGTCATCATTAGGTTCAAAAAGCAAGATACAAAGTTGTTCTGACTCTTCAATTTTAACTTAAATAAAAAGTATATTAAAGCCTGGAAGGAAGGACACGGAAATATAATTCTGTATGTCTGATACGGGATTGTGACTAAAAGAATCCCATCCCCCCCCCCGATTCTAAATAGAAAAGTCATTATGGAAACTGTAGAAAATGTATTAAAATACTACCTGCTCTCCAATCCTTATCTCAGTGCCTGCTTCTGGGAAGCCTAGACTAAGAGTGTTGAGACTCTGGCTGTTGTGATTCTCTGTCCGGTGGGCTTGTGTATAAAAGGAAACAGTAAGTCGGGAAGAACCCACAGTGCGTTGCAGTAGAGCAGGTAAAATGTGGTGGTTGTAGCAGGGAAATGTTATACTAGAGAAGGGAGGGACCCCCTGCCCCTGATGGAATCTACAGGGTTTGGCCACACTTGGGAGTGCAGTGTGGTGGAGATGAAGTCTGCCGAATGTAGGATGTAAGCGTCCGGCCCTTCAACAGCTGAGAAAGAGAGGCGGGATACATTGAGGATTTTGGCAAGAGTGGCCGGGAAGGACAGGATTCTCAATTTGATTTTGAGGTACCAGCAGGATAGTCAGGTATCATTCATTATGAAGCTTCCATGGGAAAAGTGCAAGGCAAACACCCAATAGATACGCACTGAATTGAAAAGAACTTTTTTTCCACATGTGGGTTTTCTAATGGGAGCTTTCTTTAAGGGCCAATCACACATTCATGAACTCAGGCAGACCGGAAATACTGGGATCTGGGGTGCGTGCTCACACATCTAGAATACATACTCAAATTAATACAGTGGTTGAGGTGGGAGTACATGTGTGTATTACAAAAACAAGCCCATCTGTAAAACTCTGCAAGATGTCTCCAGGTGCTCAGAAGTAGCTATTTAACATGAATATTTTATCAATGCCAGAGCAGGTAGAGGGAAATTGTATCCATTATATTCCCATCACCGTCACACATGGTTGAATGGGCCTCTAACTAAAGAATCTAAGTATGTTTAAAACATTTTTCACCTCCAATGAAACTAGCAAGTCCTGATTTGTGTTGTTACTGTTCCTGCTAGATTCATGAAATATTTCAGAGGCAATTGCATCTTGAGAGTGTGACTTGGTAAATTTTCATTCAAAGTGTATGCTTTTTTTTTTTTTTAACTAGCAGTTCAAACATGGGGAAGCTGGCATTTTAGAGCAAGTGGCAGAATATGTATATGGGGTCGGTTGTTGTTTTACTTGTGTTTTATTTTTAAGTCCAACATTTTAAATAAGGGTAACAAATAACAAGAAAGAAAACCTATTTAAGAAAATGTGTTTTCCAAGGATGGCTCCTTAGCTCTTCTAGGCAAGGTCAAAGGCAAGGTCATATCCCTGTCTTTTGCTTAAAACTATTCCGTTGCTCCTCATGGTCCTCAAGATTCAGAACAATCCCGTGTGGATGGAGGAGGTCTGTCCTCTTCTCTCCTTTCAGCTTCTTCGGGAGCATCTGGAGCCTTCCTCTCTGTGCTCCAGCCCTTCTGCTCTTTGGCCAACTTCTACCCTTGTGCCTTTTCACACATGCTCTTCCCCAGGCCTGAGATCTTCCTCCTCATTTCCCTTTACCTGGATGGATTCCACTTGGCCTTCAGCTCTTAGCTCAATTGTCATTTCTTCCAGAAAGCAAGGATCTTCTATGAGTGGTCCCAGGGGTTGACAAGAGAAAAATTCTGAGATGTTCTAAATTAAATGGTAGCACCTGGAGAGTGGGAGAAAGAAACAGGACTAGTTAGCCCATGACAGCTGTGAGCCAGCTAACCAAGGGCAGCCCACATTCTGGAATGTGTGTTGGAGCTTTGAGTCAGCCTCCAGGCATCTGTTAGCTGACCACTGGGCCACCGCATCCTGCTTGTGCATGAGCATTTGGGCTGTTGCCTGTTGCCAATCAAAAGTAGTATTTCTTGCTTACTGACTGGGCACCTATCACAGCACTGTCCCCACTTCACCCCTTCCTGCCCCTCTTACCTGTAGTCCATGGAAATTATTTCAAAACAACTTACATCTTTCTTCCCCAAAACAAAAATGTATCCGAAGCGCCCATCACCTCCAGGACAGTGGACATGTGGCTCTTACCACATAGTGCTGCCGCTGGTGGTTTAGACTTTATGGCCTAGAACCTGGTCCCATCCTGGCTAACATATGGTTCAAGGAACCCCTTTCTTTCAGAAAAGCTTTCAGTCGTGAGACTTTTGTTCAACAGGATGTGTTTTCTAAAAAGTTTCTATATATGCAGTTACTTCACAAAACACTGGGTACCTTAAGATGAAAGAACCCAGACTCTGTTGGCAGTTGGATTGTTACACAAGCTATTTCTATATTGAGAAGAAAATCAAAGTGCGATCATAGACATCCTGTTCACTTCATCATCAGATACAACTATGGAGCAAGTACCCTGAATCAGGCACTATGCTAAGTCCGTTCCCTGGATTATCCTAATTCTTAAAATAGCCCTACATTCCTTTAATAGTTTTTTTAATTTAATAATATATTAACAATACTTCTGAACACCTGCTATGTGCCTGACCGTGTTCCAGGTACCAGGGGACACAGCAGCAGAGCAGAAAGACTGGGGCCGGCAGCCTGAGCCGGACAGCGATAAAACAATGATCCTGAATGAATGTGTAGTCAGAAGCTGAGATAAGGGGTGTAAAGGGCAGGCAGCAGGCAGTCCCCATAGCAAAGGAGACTGAGGACCTTTAGAAACGGTGCTTGAGCTGATTTTAGGAGGATGGGTGAGGGGCCAATCAGGCACCGCAAGGGGGGGATGGAGAGGGGCATTCCAGGTGAGGAGCGCGCAGCTAAGCATTTGCAAGCTGAGGATTCTGAGGGGGGTCCGGCAGCAGAAGCGGAGCCAGGAGGACGGTGAGGGCACCTGAGATCAGCGATGTCATTCACAGCCAGGCCTGCTAGCCCTCCCAGGCCTGCTTCATCTTTTGGCTAGGGGAAGCGAATGTGTCCTTAGTGAGGGGAACAGGGATGTTTTAAAAGATTTTTCCAGCTGCTGGGCAGAGAGCTTCTGCAGTCACTACTCAAATCGCAAATTCCTGCGTGAAGCTTTCTCCACTGACCAATTTGGCCAAAGGTATTTCTTCTCCACTCTAAACATACATATCAGAAGTGACTGTCATATCCATTACATGGGTATTTATTACTTCCTCGGTATTAGTCATTCGGATGCTCCACTATTAGACAGACCTTCCATTGCGGGGATGTTTTGTTTTCAGAGGGACCATCCATCCCTGAAGTCCTGATAAATGACTTTCAATAACGGAGAAATTGTTCCTGATATCACTGGTGATTATAATGAAGGCATTCCGGGGGTCCAGTACCCACTGTGAGTTCTTGACTTCACGCAGGAAAGAATACAAAGATGGACCAGCATGGAGTTTAAAGTGAAAGTGAGTTTACCGTTGAAGCAGTGAGACAGAACATGGGCCACTCTATAGACAGAACAGCCCCTATAGCGGAATTTGCTCTCTTTACTGAGGTTCATTTAATTGGGGGTAGGACATTCAGTAAGGGGGAATCTTCCCCAGGAAAGGGGTGAAGATTTCCTAAAGGAGCTCTATAGGCCCTTCTGTGTTTATACATGAGCTTTCTGTTCCCTCTCATGGTGGCCTGGTGCGGGGGGGGGGGGGGTGGTGTTAGCATGCTAACATATTACAAGGAACATATAATCAGGCTAGGGGTTACCATCAGGTGAAATTAGTCACTCCATTTTATTGAGCTGATGTCTGCTGGTTTTAAGCCATAAATCCCATGGTGGCGGGAGGGGTGCCCTTACTTTGTTGTTGATGGTTCCTGTAGCTTTTATCAATTGCAGCTGTTTTGCCACATATCACAATCACTTTTAGAAAAGCATGACTGTATGGGGAGTCTAGAGGACAGTGGCTTGCACCCATTCTTTCCAGTTGCAGACCAGCAACCTGTGACAAGCATGTGTGGCATAATTTGTCATAGCAGACTGGCTTCCTCCACCCTGCGAATCCACCAGCCTCATCTTCCCCCCTCCCCGCCCCACCTTTAAAATTATCTCCGTAACATCTGCTTCATACTATGAGATGATATGCGGGACTGACAGACAATTTCCACATGACCCTATTTTATTTTCAGTACAACTCTGTCCAGTAAACCTAGAACAGATGACTCAGCTCAACTGACATTTGGCCTCCAGATTATTGAGAAAATAGACAGCTGGAAATGAAGCAAGCTTAATATCTTGGCACTCCAACCACCTAAATTTGCTGCTGAAAATTTGGTGTTTGTTAACCGTTTCTCCCTTAAGTAGGCAAACTTCAGCCCCAGGGGGTAATAAAGCAAACTTTACATCTCGCCTCAGGCGTCAGAAAACCGGCTGAACAGAGCATTTGATTGCACAGAAAATTCACATGGAGTGGCCCAGGACCCTTCTCCCAGCAGCTGTCAGCACCTGAGATCAGCTATAAGAATGGAATAAATTGGAGATTGATCTTTACGGTTTCATTCATTTGCAGAAATTTGCAGACAATTAAGCTTTCGCCCTGCAGTATAGGTGGTAGCTGCTCCTTTTAACCAGAGGCTGATTGAGATTTGCTATCTACCTCTGCCTACTATGGAGTTGTGCTTCTCCAGTTACACTTCAGCACCCAGGGCTAAGGAACTCTCAGACCTCATTGTAAAGGTGGTCGTCAGCTGCAGCCCTGGGGAGGTAAATAGCATCATGCTTAGAGCAGCGGTTTGGGGGTCACAGATGCCCCTGAACCATCTCTCATTTAAGAGCTAAGTGACTTTGGATGAGTCTTTCATGTCTTTGAACCTTAAGAAAACAGCCATGGTGGTTCTGTCACAAGTGGGCACAGCAAACCAGGTTCTTGGTGATTGCAGACAAAGAATTGAACTGAACACATAGAGAGTTTATAGCTGAAAGAGAGCAGATTTATGAAGTGATAGTACACTCCACAGAACATGGGAGCGGACCAAGTCTGAGCAGAGGTTGACCTCAGTGGCTGGAGGGATTCTATTCTTAAAGGGCAGATATTTCCTGGCTAGTTTTGTTGGGCTTTTATTATTCATGTACAAGTACTCATATTACTTTTAAGCTACTGCACATGCAGTCTCCCACGATTTTCTTTGACTGGCCACCTGGGAAGGGGGTCCCCCAATGCTAATTTCTTATAGTACTATTATAATGAAATGGGTCAGGTGCAGTCACGATTCACCATGATTCAGTGCTTTTACAAAACATGGGGAAAACCAGTCTTAGAACAGGATCTTAGAAGAGGGTCTCTGTCTGGTATGGATGTCCTTTGTCTTAGCCCGGGGGCTCCTCTGGAGTTTTCTCCTTCTTAAGGAACTGGTCTTAGATCAGGGTTTCTGTTCTGTATGGATGTCCTTTGTCTTAGTCTTGGGGCATTTCCAGAGTTTCCTCCCTCCTGACTATCTCCTTCCTTAGTTCTACCTGCCAGTTGTTGCATGGATTAAATGAGATAATCTTACAATGTGCCTAGACAATGCCTGATACATAATAACTACTCAGTAAATGGCAGTATTTCTTATGGCAGATTCAGTGAGTCCAGGACCAGGATGCCAAGTAAATATTAGGAGTAAAAAAATGAGAAAGAAATTGGCTATGTGACTTGGGACTTGAGTCTGAAACACAAGCTTCAAACTCTTCAAAGGAGTAATTCTCAGGATCCTTCACCCGGACATGGAATTCAAATACAGAGCATCACACCTTTGCATGACACTAGCAGAGGTCCCCAGCTGCCTGGGCAGCACATCCAACCTCCGTACTGGGATCTACAGGACTGTCCACAAGTGGGCCAAGTGGGCTGTGCTTCCAGTTTCTGCAGTGCTTTCCCTTGTGAAAATATCTCCTCTTAGCTCATTTTGCCCAAAAGTTGTGAAAGTAGGAGAGTGAACAAAGGCAGAGGCTTGTGATTCTTTGTAAAGTTGTTGCTATTTCCCCCTCTCATTTATTACCTGATGAAAAGATAGAAATGAGGAGGGCAAAGGGAGGAGAGGAAGACATATGAGTTCTCTGGCCATGTCTTGTCTGTTTCAGTTTGGCTCATGACCCTGACAGGTGGTGGCAAGACAGGTCCAAGCTGCTTTCTGGTTTGTCTAGTGTGAAGAGAGCAGGGTTGCTCCTCTCAAGTCTCACTGCTTCCTTGGAGTGGCAGCTGGAAGGCTGGGGGCGGTGGGAGTGAGCAGTGGCGGCCAAAGCATGGCGTACGGTCTCAGCTGAAGGATGCCAATCTGGACCAAACCTGTCCATTCCCCTCCACCCTTGGGGCTCCTTGCCCAGTGAGTCTCTGTTCTGGGCACATTACCTTGATGAGGGTCATAAAGGGGTGCCCTGCGAACAAACCTTGTGAGTCAGAGACCTGTTTGAAGGAGGTTTATTGGGGAGGGGTCTTGGAGGCCATACCTATGCAGGAAAAAGAGCAGCAGGATGGGCAGTGGAGGAGCTTGGCTGAGGGGTAATTGACTTCAGTTACAGCGGAGGTCTCAGCCACTCAGGACAGCGGGGCTCTGGATGCTCCGTGAGTGTGGTCCCACCTGGAGGCCAGGCTTTTACACCCCTCCCAGCCACTGGATGGATGTCAGCTGCATCCTCTTCTGCTTCACAACCTTCACATCAACTCTGAAATAGAGCCCGTGTCCATAAAAATTTCCTGTGGGAACAGACTGTGATTCCCTGTTATGAAGTGTCCAGAGAAGGCAGATGTGTACCTATAGAAAGTAGATTAGTGCTTGTTAGCGACTGGAGCTTAGAACGGAAAAGGCACTGCATATGGGCACGAAGTCCCTTTTGGGGACGATGCAAATCTTCTAACATTAGTTTGTGATGACAAGGGCACAATTCTGTAAGTTTCTTGATGGCCGTTGCAATACACACTTAAAATGGGTGAATTTAATTATACCTAAACATGCGTTAAAAATACTGTGGGAAGCAAAGAGGGTAAAGGGCCTCAGACAGGGAAAGTTGACCCCCACTCTTGTTTTCCTTCCCAAAATCAAATAGTCAGACTTGCATTCTAGGAAAGAACTTCTGCCTTGTGAAAATCAGGTTGGGAAGAGGAAGAAACCCAACAAATAAACGTGCCCTCGCTTTTGCCTCAAGCTTATTCCCCACACAGCAGCCAGCCTTATACAAAAATTGTATTGTAAGTGGGCTCATGTCATTCCTCAGCTTAAAACCCTCCCACGACTCACATCTCAGGGCGAGTAAAAGCCAGAGTCCCCTTTGTGGTCTACACAGCCAGCCAGCCGGTATGCGGATTCCTCTTCCAGGCCATGGGCCTGTCTCCCCGTTGCTCCCAGGGGCTGGGCCCCTGAGCTGCCTCCCACCCGCAGTGTCAGCATACACTCCTTGGGGCACATCTGGTCCCCTCCCTGTTTGATTGTTCTCCCGGTGCAGGTGTTACTCTTTCTGTGCTCACTGTCTTCTCCTCCCTCTAGAGCCTGAGCTCTCGGAGAGCAGGGCACTTGTCTCTCCTGAGCACTGCATTACCCCAGACGCCTAGAATCACTCCTGGCAGGCAGGAAGGGATCCGCAGTTTTCAAAAAAATGAATGAATGATATGAATGAATGAATGAATGAATGAACATGAATGCATTCTTTCTTCCATTTTCGTGGTTTTCATCCTTTCTGCCTTCCTCTTTTCCTTGGGCCCCACCCTCACCCTCACAGTTGCAGGGGTCACCCCTTTATTTCTGAAGTGCCCTTCGGGACTGTGTGATAAGATGCCCGCTACCCCCAGGTATCATGAACTTTGCTTTTAATATGCTGCCAATTCCTCTTGACATTGAGAAACAGGGAGGAAAGGAAATGGAATTGTAAACCCAGATACCCTACACAGAAAGATGAAGGCTCCAGTTAGCTTACAGGAGACAGGGATGTTTGTGTAAGGGTGGCCATTCTCCTGCAATCAAATACAGCAGAGTGAGTTCCCTGAGGACACAGTTCTGCCCCTTCGACTTATGCAAAATTGGATGAGGCTGCTGCAGGCCTCAAGGGCTTCTAGGTTCAAAGACACTGATGTCTCATTGTCTAGTGGCTGCAGGGTGCAGGGAGGGTCTGCGGGAGGCACAGAGCCAGTTGTTCACTCTCCTATGTAGGTCTCGTGTGTGTGTGTCTGTGTGTTCACTTGTGCTGAGTGTTTGTGTTTGACAAGAGAGAATTCTGATGTCAATGTGCATACATCTAGAGAATCTGCAAGTCTTTAGGGGCTGCGCATTTAGGTGTGTGTCCCTTTACGACCTGGCCTTTGGCCACCCACGGATGAATTACTCTTTAAAAGGTCTGAGTGGCTCGTCTTCATTTCTTCACCTCTGCTGCTCTGGCATTACTAAAACCCATCCTTCACTTTTGTGCTGCTCTTTGGAGAGCACAGACCACCTCCACGCAGTTCCTCATTTCATTCTGATAACCAAAAGCACACAGCAAATGGTCCTTCTTTGCAGATGAGAAATTCATCTTAAACCTCTGTCTGTCCTCCTCAAGGAAAGCAGATTTCATTCTCCTTTCTCGGGCTGTCTGTGGGGCTGATCCATTCCCTTCCCACCTCCTCTGGGCATCCATCTCCAGTCTGCATCTTCATTCACCCTGAGCTACAGCTTCCTTCCTCTGACCCCTTCCTCCTCAAGCCCACCACCCTGCCTGGTCTCCCCTGTAACTGACAAACTACCTCCCATTTATTTCCTTTCCTTCTGTACCCAAGTCCTCACTTCCCATTGGTTCCTCTGACATTCCACTCTAACACACTCGAAAAGCTGCTCCTCCTGAAATCATCAGTTAGCTCATCGTGAAGCCCAAAGCCTCCTTAGAGCATTCAGCTTGTGGGAGAGGACATCTGCGTTGTGTAGTACGGCCATGCACTCTTTCCTTTCTGAAATTCTCATCTTGGTCCTTCTGTGGTTTCTCTTTTTTGCTAAGTAACTTTTCTGTGGCCTTTGCTGGCCTCTTAGAAACCCATTGAATGGTCAAGTTCCTCCCTTTTCCATCTTCACATAATCAGTGTCAGTTTTTCCATCACGTCCAGCTACTCTTACACATAGATGACAGTGACGTTTTCCCCCCGATTCACCCTCCCTTCTGAATGTAGATCTTTATACATCCTCTAGAAATCTCTGTTGGATGTACAATGGCCCCAGGAAGTCAGCAAGTCTATACCACCTTGAATCTGTGCCCAAAGCTGCTTTTTTCCCTTGTTGGCCATTCTCTTGGTAATGGTAACACCAGGGAGTCCTAACACAGCCTCTCCTTTACCCTTATGTTCTGGTCTTTCCCACACTCCGCTTCATCTCCATCTGTAAACATCTCTTGAATAGGTCACATTCTTTTTATCCCTGCTGCTTCTGTCTTGTCTTTCCTTGAGGTTATGGTCACAGTCTGATGTATTCAGAGGCTTCACACAATGAGATGACAGATACACACACACACACACACACACATGGAGTTTGGCATAAACATAGTTACACACACATGTGCCTAGATATGCATATAGTATGTGATTGTCACTCAAATCAGATGCTATGGTTTCTCAATGGTCCCCATCACATAGAAGCACATGACTTCAGAGCACACAGAAAAACTCACTAGCACAGATCCAACAAAGGTGAATGCAACAGCAAATATATAGGGACACGATGTCAGCAAACACATACTTATAGATAGACACATAAGTCAAAAAGACAGAAACAGAGCCACAGACAGAGAAGCACAGTCATGACAAATATTTACTGAGGTTCCCGACATTTTAAAGCAAAAGTTAAAAGTTGGGAGCAAAAGATGCCCTGGGCTCAGAGAGCCTCGGACACATGCAGGTGTCTGTACGAGGGGCACTCTATCTCCCACATTCGCCCCTTCCAGAGTCTATTTCCCGTTCTGAGACTCAGCCGCCTTTTTCTATTCTTAGACAGGTTAGACCCAGGGCTTGATGCAGTTGTGCTTGTTGCCAAGCTTCTGGGATGCTGTGAGAGCCGGAGAAATGGCCTGGCAGCTCCAGGCTTGGCTGGCTGGTGAGCTGGGCGCACACCAGAAGCAGGGGTGGGGGCTCTGGGCACTCAGGAGGACAAAGGGCTTGCAAACACAAACAAGCTTTTTGCTATAAACAATAGAAAGTTTGCTACTGATAATCCAGTGTGCTTTTCATTACTTTAGATACACTTACACATAGATTGTCATAACGAACTAAAACCTACGTTTGCTCTGTTATAGTCGAATCACCAATCTTTTACATTTGCATAGGATTTTAAATCCTTTCAAAGTGCTTCCCCAGACAGTGTTTCATCTGATTTTTTTTTACTGTAAATGAATTCCATATATTGTGCATATTTTACACATTTTCTATTCTTTTCCCATCCCCTAATAAGCCAACAGGATCTTCATAGATAGTACATGTCAGTGGTTTATGAATATAATCCACCTTTTTTCTGTTGTATTCTCATTGTCTGTGCCATACTCTTTCTATGCTATTTTTGGCTTGTTTGGGTTATATACATATTTTTTGGTTAGTTATTGTTTTTATTGTTTTAACCCTTCTTACTCTTTCTTCTCACTGTCTTTTAGATCCGCACACCCCAGTTTTCTGTCTTTGCTTGACTATAGATACTTTGGCTTTCCTAGAAACCAAACAGTGTTTTATTTGGGCTCATTCCCTGAGATTTCAAATACTATTTCTCAATGCTCAATATAGTTTATATTAAATAAAAGGTGCCAATATGGTATTCTGTATTTTCCTACACATTTTATTCTATATATTCTCTCTGATGATTCGGTGAGTGGGAGCAACTAACATACACTGGGAACTTGATATCCCTCATTGATTTAGGAAGGCTAAGATTTACTTGGGAAGTTCATTGCAAATATTAGAGCAGACGCATGTCAAGTGCCTAGCACATTGCCCAACACACACTGAATAAATTGTGGTTGTTACAGTGGTGTGTGGTGCTGATTGTGGCAGCAGACAAATGGTGACAATGTGGTTAAAACATGGTCTTCACGACTGTCTTATTGGAAAGTGCGTGAGGGTATCTCCCTCTCATGGACCCAGGTTTAACCTTGCCCTGTGGCTGAACACTTAGGTTGTTTGCCATTTTTGCCCTTTATAAGTAACGTCACACTAGCCTTCTTCCTGCATACAGTTTCATTCTTCTTTTGAATTTAATGCTGTTTGTATGTATTCCTGGGAGTGAGGTTACACAGTCAAGGGATATGTACATTCGTATGGTTCTCAATAGATAAATATCACCCGATCGCCTTCCACCAGTGCACCATTACTTCACACTCCCAGCAAAATCAAGAGAAGAATTATTTATAGCAGCTCTCCTAACCTTTGCTGATCTTACATTCTGTTTGACTTATGTAGATTTTCCTTTAAAACCATGATATGTATGTGTATATATTCATATGTTTGCATATGTGTATTCATATATGTATATGTTATCCATGTGTATGCATACAGATACTTTTATGGGGCATGTGTCAGTGATGATATTTAAATATCATTTGCAATGTGATTTTGATAAGAAACAGTTGTAAAAGTTCAAGGTACTTACTTTTGATGATACATAAGATAATTTTTGTATGTGGTAGTAAATGATATTCTATTTTCAGTTATTTTTCAGCCCTCTGATCAGATCAAGGAGAAAGTCTCAGTGTGGTGCTAACAACATCCCTCTAGCCCTTTCTTATCTCCCTTTTTAAAAGAGGAGCTTCTTTCCTGGAGTTTCCAGCTCAAATTTAATACCTTCTTTTGGTCTCCAGTAATTTCTATATTTTCCTACATTTTATAAAAATCAATACCTGTACTTTATTTAAAATATTGCTATAAAGGGGTTTTTGCACACATTTAGTTAGAAAGGTGAGGGACAGATAGGGCAGACATCCTGACAGTGATGTCCCAGAGACTGAAGGTTGGGGCACACTGAGTGGGGGAGGGGGGTGCATGACCACAGTCCTCCCACTATTAATAATAGCAAATGGTCCTTGAGAAAACATTGACTACAAGTCTCTGTGATGCCTGACAGTGTGGAACGTTGTGATTGCTCCCCCATCTCTATTCATTTTTGAGTGTGAGGACCTTGCAGTTAGCCCTGAGGAGAGTCACTGTTATACCCAGTGAGTTCTGTGGGTTCATGGCCAGGTGAGCAATCTCCTCACTTGGCAGATAAGGAGCAGAACTGTAATACATGGTACTAAAAGATATATAAATCAAGACTGACAGTGTGAATAGAATGATTCAGAAAATGGGATTAAATAGCTTAATGATAGTCATTGTGAATCACAATGTCAGCTTTAGTATAATTCTAAGGATGTACTTGCTAACGCTAATGAGGTTTGATAGAATAAAATTAACAATGTCCAAACAGCCATGTGCCTTCACAACAAAGGAGCCATATTGCCAAGCAGACTGATACATCCTCTCCATGGGGTCAATTGATTATGTTTTTTTCTCTTTTAGGATATATTTAAATTTGCAAGAACTTCTCCTGTCCCAAGACAAAAGAGGTCCATTGTGGTATCTCCTATTTTAATTCCGGAGAACCAAAGACAGCCTTTCCCAAGAGATGTTGGCAAGGTAAGTCAAACAAAAGACTAATGACAAAAACATGTTTTTTTATTACGAGATGGGCATACATGAGACGAGTTGACTGTCTTTGTGACTAGCTGGAATTAGCCTCAATTCCTCTATGATAGAAGGGCAAGCTCTTTTGCCAAAAAAAAAAAAAAAAAAAAAGTCAGTAGTTTATTGAACAACAATAAGAAAGGAATTTAAAAAAAAAAAAAAAACAGCTTTGAATCTCATGATTTGGAGACCTACATGGCAGATAATGATTCTGACATTGGATGTCATTGGTTAAGAAACAGACTCGTTGCTTTTATAGATAACATCAAGGCAACCATTCAGATAAGTTCCCTTGCAGTAACAGTATGATGGTCTTTTAATTTAGATACTAGTTTTCAAATGTGTTATTCCAGGAGCAGCACTGGGTCAGCTTTCTAAAAACTAAGATCAAAGGAATCAACTCAAAGAAACTAAATCATACCCACAGATCCAGAAAACACTGTTACATAAATCAAAACAATAGAAGACAGTCACTGTTAACTCAACAGAAGTACTGCTGCTGCCTGATCAACACATTCTCTCCCCATAGAAGAGTCAATGTGGAGACTCAAATTTGAACCATTTTTTATTTTTTAGTGAACTTGACATTCAAACAATAGTGCTTGGTTGAATGAATGATCTCAGGACTGAGGCTATTGGACTATTCATTCATGCATTAAATAAATAAGGGGCACCTGTTATATGCTGGCCTCTAGGATTTGGACTGTGTAGATAGAGGTGTAAACAAGCATGCAGGCCCTTATTGTGATAGAGCTTGTATTCTAGTGAAGAGGCAGATACCCCAGTGAGTAAATATATAAACGAAAAGACTGCAGAAGATAACAAATGATGTGGAAAAAAGAAATGAGGTGATGTGGAAAAGAGTAAATGGCAGGATCAGGGGGTAGAGGGAGGAAGGAATCTTTACACAGATGGTTGGGAAGGCTGGTCAGAGTTGCTGACATTTGAGTGGAGATTGGAATAATGGGAAAGAGACAGTCATGGGAATATCTGGATAAACTGTGCTCTTGGCAGAGAGAACTGCTCGTGAAAAGGTCTGAAGATGGGAAAGATTGGGGTATGTTTTAGGAACAAAATGCCTGGTTGTCTACAATGCAGTGAGCAAAGAAGAGAGTGGCAAGAACTAAGTCCTAGGTGCCAAAGTGAGGGATGAGGTTTTATAGTGCATGCAGCAAGAAACCCCTGGAAGGTCTTCACAGTGTGAGCATGTGCCTGTGTTTTGAAAGATTCTCTGGCTGACTTGTAGGGAATGATCTCTGGGAGCAGTGTTGAGAGGGAGGGAAGAGCGGACACAAAGCGATGGGCTAAGAAGAGGGTTTATAGTGATTGGAGATGTGGGGTGATTTGGACCACTAGAAATCTACACTACTTCCATTAGAAATTAGAAACCTTGATTATCCAATGTCCTTGTAATCACTGTATTTATCATTTTAAATTTCCACTGTGCCAGATGTCTTTTCTTTAAACAAAGTCTTGCCAGGAGTGCAGGATATGGTGTAAAGGGAAGCAGAGCTATTCTGAGTGGACAGGGGTGGGGCTGCTGAGCCTGCCCCTTTCGACAACCCCAGCCACTTTGATGGCTTTGTGTAATTTTCCCTGAAACCAACAATGGCAATTGCCAAGGGACCAGAGTCCTTGAGTCTGCAAAGCTCTGCCCCCAAACAGTTGCAGACACAAGTTGTGTCCCTGTTCTTTACATCTGGTGTTCTCAACCCTCATTGCGCATCAGAATGACTGGGGTAGTTAAAATACAGAAGCCAGTCTCCACCCTCAGAGTTTAATTCAGTTTGTCAGGGGCTGAGGACCAAGCATCTGTATTTTTAGAAGATCTCACATAATTTCTATGTACAGTCAAAGCTGAGCACAATTGATCTAAACCAGTCCTAGTTCAAGAGCATGAACCAGCAGCACCAGCATCACCTGGCCACTTATTAGAAGTGCATATTCTTGGGTCCCACCCCAGACCCCCTGAGCCAGAAACTCTTAGAATGAGGCCAGGAATCTGTCTGGGCACACCTTTCAGGTGATTCTGCTGCACACTCAAGTTTACGACAGTCTGATCTAAAATATGTTCTCCTTTCCTGTCTACCATTAATATTTAATAAGTTCAGTATTGGAATTTCGGTCCGATTAATTAGGTTATGACAAAGGTGATCATACATTGCAGCTACTTGGAAAATTGGTTGCCCTGGCATAATTATTATTAGCACCACCTTTTCTCTTAAACATGTCCAGAGGTGGACATTAAATTACATGATCATTCTCACGCTTCCTCCTTTCCCACATGATTATCTTCCTAAGTATATTTGGATAATTTTCACAAGCCTCTTTCTTTGAGATATACACTGGGTCAATAAGTGTCCAGCTAACTGGAGAAATTCTTCTGCATAGTTTCTTAATAACATTTTGTTTCCAAGCTGAGGCTTCATCTCTCCTTTGTGCTTTATGAGCTGCCCACATGGCTCCCAACCTGGATTCTCGACAAAGCAACTGTTTTCCTAAACATGATCGTCTACTAACACTGTAATGTGTGAAAGCCTCCTGAAACTCCAGATGGTGTTTGCAGAATAACTGCACTGCCTTCCAAAAACTACTCATTTTTCCATGCTCTTTATGCCTTTGAAGGAACTTCACTTCTTGTGCTTTATTGCTTTTATTCATTCATCTTATTCTTTTCTTTATATCTTTTATTATTGTCAACTCCAGCAGTAGCTGACAAGCACTCCTCTGCAGAGTTATGAGAGCTTACAGGTTATCCTCAGTGAGTGCTGGGGAGGTGGAAGAAGGGAAAGGAGACAAAAGAGGCAAGTGTCTGGCCTCCACGCACCGTCCCCCTCCACCCAAACTGCCTGAGCGAGGGCAGCACTAAATCAGACCTCTGTAGAGTTCCATTTGAAAAGATTCCATGGTTATAAAAGTAGACACTTGTCTTACTTGGAGCTTGCAGAGACAAGAATTTCAATGCAGGTATTTTATTTAGGACATAAAGAGGACGCTGGTAAGGGAGTGATGAAGTGAGAAGGGCTGGGAAGCAGCCACTTGGGAAACCTGTTTACCGAGACAGCTACTGCTCTGAGTGACTGGGTTGTAATCCCACAGGGAAATACTAGAAAACGGCACACAGCACAGTGTCAGGGTTATGCGCCCCACGGGGAAGGGAGTGGGGATATTTACATGCCAACCCCACCAGCTGTCGGTTGAGGGCCATTCCTGGAGGTATGGATTCTTCCATGCATTCGGCCCGCCCTGTGGTCAGTACACAGGCAGCAACCTTCTGAGGCTTGGGGGAGAGGCTTCAAGCAGCAAGCCTACGGCAGTGAGAAGCCAGTGGTGTGCACGGAAAAGGTGAGGTCCAGGGACAGGAGAGGGCACTTCCGCTCCAGCCCTAAACTCAGTATATAATCCTTTTTCTTTGCAGGCTAGATTTTCTCTGTCTTACCTCTGCTCCCACCTCATTTCCTGAACTACCTTTGTTGTGTCTCACGTCTTTGAAGGCAACTGTGTTTGCCTCTCTCCTTCAATAAGTACTTGCTGCATCCCAGGAGGGAAAATCTCTGAAACCCAACGCAATTCATGTCAACAAGCATATATTCAGCGCCTGCTATTTGCAAGGCACGGTGCTGGAGGCTGGGGATTTACTGACAAAGGGAAACAGATGAAGTGCTTGATCTTGTAAGATTACAGAGTGGAGAAAGTCATCACAAATTCATTATTTGTCCAGTACTGTAAATTGTAAGCATTTTTTTTTCTACTATGTTGAATTCTCATAATAGCAACCCCATGGGGATTATCTTCCAATGTGCCATATGAGAGTAACGAGACTCAGAGGAACCTGTCCGAAGTCCACAGTCCCTTAAACAGCAGAGACAAGCTTGGTGACAGCTCTGAGATTTCAGTCTGTGTCTTTAAGTAATGTGCCCGGGCTGCTAAGTGCGGTCTGAGAATTCTTTTCCGTGGAATGAAATACCCTTGCTAACAATTGTTCTCTTTAAAACAGCATTAAAATAGAATTTAATTCTTTGAAACACACCAAAAAGTAATTGGGACTGAAGGATGATGGATCAATGAATAGATGTATGATAAAACAAGTATGGTAGAATCTAGGTGACGGGAGAATGGTGGATCACTGTCAACTTTTTGCTATTTTCTGATTTCCTTTGCGTTTAGAAATTTCATAATACAATACTAGAAAAAATTAAGTTTAACTAAATATAAAGTTATCATAAACAACACACTGGTACAAAAGTACTTTTAATTTTGTTTTGTTTTGTACTTCAAGGGGATGAACAGAAACTAAGTATCTTTCTTTTTCCTTTTTTTTTTTTTTTTTTTTTTGTCATATTTTATCTCAGCCTGGATTCCTTTAAAAAAAGGAGGCCCTTAACTAAAGGGTAAGGACATCAAGCAAGGTGCTGCAGGGAATTAGCCTCTGCGGGGTTTTCCCAGTTGAAGGTTGTGCCATGGAGAATAGTATTTTCACAGAAAGGCGATGCAGGCCGTGCTAGGGATTAGACACAGTTTTGACTGATGCATAATTCATCTATCTGCCAAATAAATTGGTTGGTAAGAAGCTAAATTACTAGAATTTGGGGGCTGCTTTTCCATCATACCTCTGAACGTTGCTGAAAAGAGGATAAAACACCTAGTCATGAACACACTTCCTCAAACCTGTGATTTCTTTCCTGTTTTTGAATTCCAGACAGCAGGGAGGATCCCGGAGCGCGTGCCTCAGTAAGAAGTGCGTACTTCCCAGTACATGCTGTCTTATTTCCCCTTCAAAGTGTGACTGTTCCAAAATTTTGGCCATAAATAATTTCTCAGTTTTACCAACTTTCACTGTTAAATATTTGATTGCTTCTTTAGAGAATTTTGAGTTCTTGGGACCCAGCTGATTGAGAGCAGGGGATGTTAAATCTGTGAGGAAGCAAAGAAGTCTTGGGAGACGTATTTTATTCTGTTTTATATTAAGTTTGAAAGACAAGTCATTTATGAAATGCTTATTAGAGATTCTACTTTCATCACAAATCCTTTTCATCAAAACCAATGAAAGTATATTTTACTGAAAATCCTTTTTTTATATCCCCTATAAATTGGTAGAATGGGCCTTTAAAAGGACATCTTTAATCCAGAATGAAAGAAATATGTAACTGGACCCTGTGCTCTTTGTAAAGAATCAACATACATCAAGGATCAACATTAGATCAAGCCATGAAAACCACTCAGCCAGGACTCAGCTTTGATTGTGTCATGAATGTCAGTCAGACATGAGGGTGATTTATGGCAGTTGCTGAATATTCCTCAGAGTTCTGGGTATACATTCATTAGACATCTCCCCACATCCAAGTCTTGTGTACCTCTCATTTATGCCCACTTCTACAAATAGATATTAAGGAGTCTTAACAGTATAAAATTAGACTTGTTTTACACTGTGTCCTTGTCATTTGCGTCACTTTGAGAACCCCTAGGTGCCAAGCTGTATCCCCAGAAGTTGGCCCAGAAACCTGGCACTGATCCCCAGCACTGTTCCATCGTGCCCTCCTACAGAAATGCAGGCCCAGCATCCCTTGCTCCATCCTGTTCTCTGATTTGTTTTATGGAATCACAGTCAGCCCTCCACCTCTTTTAAACATCAGTTCATAGCTCTTATCCAAATCTAACAACATGCCTCTTTTCAGAAATTTACATCTGTTTAATTTCCTTCTTTTTAAAGCAAATTAGCAGTTTTCTTCAATATCTAAAACTTACCATTGGCTAATATATAGAAGAGAAATTTAAATATAGGGGATCTAACATGTCCAGAAGCTCAATACTCAAAAATCCATGGTAAAATGAACAACAGAATTTATTTCTAGATTCAGCAACCCCAACCCCAGTTGTACGTATGCCTTTCTTATTTCCATGACTTTGAACTCTTCCCTCTTCTCTGGACACACCCTCCTCCATCCACAGGGGCTGCCCTATTTACTTTTTAAGGCTGCACTGTCTGATGGGATGTTTACACCATTGCAGAAAGTTCTATGTCTACACTGTCCAATATGGTAGCTACTAACTACATGTGTCTATTGAGCATTTGAAATGTGGCTAGTGCAACTGAGAAACTAATTTAAATTTAAACTTAGAAACTACTACCTGATTCAATTATTGGAACAACTTGGCACATGAATTTACCTTTTCAACTGTATGTCTTAATCTAAATACAGTTCAAATATTTTTGCTGAAAATATAATGTCCAAATTGAGGTGTAAGTGTGATTAATATACACACAGGATTTCAAAAAACTTACTAAAAACTCACAGAAATATAGAAAATATCTTTTTTATCATATCTATATCTATATCTATATCTATATATCAATAGTATACTATTACAATTGTCCCAATTTTTCCTCCTTCACTCCCATCCCTCCAGCCTGCCTCCCACTTCCATAGTCACTCCCCACACCATTGTCTATGTCCGTGGGTCCTTCTTATATGTTCTTTGACTAATAATTCTTATATTGCTGTCATGTTGAAATAAAAATACTTTGTGTTGGCATGATTAACATTAACCTCATCTGTTTTCTTTTTGCTTTTTTTAATGTGGCTACCAGAAAATTAAAAATTATATGCTTTGTATTATATGTCTATTAGCAGCGCTGGACTAAAGCTTATTTTTGATAGTTTCCACTATGGAAGTTTTGTTTGATCCCCTTCATACATGTTCCTATTCCTTTAATTACACAATATATTTTGAGCAGCAACTTGGTTTCTTTTATATTTTTCTTATCTTCCCATCAACTATAATTCATCAAGTGTAGTTATTCAGTATGGTGCCTAACACACAGTAGGGACTCAAATATTCTTTGACTTGAATTCTAGCCTGATCTATGGCTGGTTGGATAAGGCGTTTACTGGTTACTGATTAATTAAAGTGATCATAGCTTGGTTTGTTGTTAAAATAAAATTAACAGGCCATTATATGATCAGTCTGGATATTTCATGTAAATTTTAATTTTCTATAGTGGCAGTGGGGCTACCAGATAAATTGCTTGGCAGTCAACCATTATGTCAGGCCATAGAGGCATCCTTAGCAGATAGTGATAAATTTGATGTTGATGGATTGCATGTGTGTGTGTGTGTGTGTGTGTGTGTGTGTATAGAGAGAGAGAGACAGAGACAGAGACAGAGAGACAGAGAGACAGAAGGAGAGAAAGAGAGAAAGAATGAAAGCTCCTATATTCCTGGATTTGCCCATACATAAAATGATATGTAAAATCCACTTAAATTAAAAACTCAGAACTTTTATTTTTATTCATAACTGAACAGAGTTAATTCTTACTTATTAGCCTAAGTCTAATAAGAGCTTATATTCATCATTAGCAAGTGTTGCCCTCTTTTCCACAGAGTTTAATAAGGATAAAACATAATTGAGTTGTTTTGGTTTTTTACCAAATACATATAAATGGGAAAATGACCTCCGTGATATACATCTAGCAAATGAAGGCATCTGAGGCTATGGAGGAAGCAATATTTTTAGCCCTAAGTTTATCACTATTTCAGTTCTCAGTCTTAAAGTTTCCCAAGGCTTTATTATTATATGCATTTGGCCTCACACTGAATTTGTGTTTAATTATTTGTGAACATTCAAGGATCTGGCACTTCAGCTTGAATTAGCACCCAGAGTAGGAGAGTTGAGGAGTTTTCAAATTCAGCTAAAATCTTCAACATTTAATGAGTATCAGGATCATAGCCAACACGGCTATCTATCTCTGTTCTGTTCAATTCTTACAACAACCCTGTGAAGTACGAGACCCATGTTGCTGACAGGGAAGCTGAAATTGAAAGAAATTAAGTAACTTCCCAAGAGAGTGGCCATGCTGATATGAAACCTAAAAGTGATGCAAATCAATGATCTCCACTAGAACATACATGAATGTGTAGTTTCCATGGGTCTTGGCTGTTTGCATAGTGTGCTCACATGAATCGTCATGTGTCTAGTACACATTCTCAGAAACCAGGATTAAGTTGCCATTGTGCTACTGAGAAAGCTGAGGCTAGAGCACCATGCAAGATGGACTACTTGTGCTACAAATTGTGTTGTTACATAAGTTGAGTTCCTTCTGCATTGCCACCAGCCTTATACCATGGCTCTAAAAGGAGTTCAAAATAGCACATGGCATGGGTTAAGGAATAGACCTTATTGGGAAAAAAATGATACATGTAAGCCAGGGGTCAGCTAAAAATAAGAAGCACTGCTCCCCATCCCCCATCATCCTGCAGACAGGTGTGCCAGACCCTGGGCAGACAGCTGAACGTGTGGCATAGATTTGCCAGAACAGGCATTCTGCTCCCATGGTGCTTCCTTCTTAGTTGGCCAGATCAAATTCAACTTTGTCAGTGGATAATAATCAAACTCCTGGAGTGCCTGGCAGCCTAAGTGCAGGTACCCAGAATTGTGGGAGTTGTCTGAGATTCTAGATGCTCAAAGCAGATGTTTTGGGCAGGAGTATACTGGGAAACTGCCTCTGAGGGGCAAGGAGAGCCCTGATTTGTAGCATTTGCCACCTCCTTTGGTATAAATACTCCCACAGTGGCCAATGTCAAGCTACTGATTTGCAAAATTATTGAGTATTTAATAATTGGCAGTAGGACCTGGCTCCAGCATACCACTCACCTTGGGGCCCATGGAATGTGATGCCGGATGGGGTCAGGCTGCATTGGCCCCATGGGGTGCTACGCTTGAGTGGAACCTCCAGCATGAAGAAGTGGCTTACCCATCCACCCATTCACCCCAGGTTTCGGCTAGTTTCTTGTCCAGAGTGAGCCTAAGGGATCATTTCTTGACAACTCTGTTCCTTGGATTACAGTAACTTGTCACACAGCCAAGTGTAAACTAGAAGCAGATCTTGCACCTTTGCTCTTTCAGCTCTGCCACACGTGTCCTCTGCATAAAAATCTCTTGAGCAGCTCTCTCTATGGAGCATGGGTGTGAATTTCCAACCCCCCCTTCTTCCCCCAGGGTGCTCGTTTCTCTCTCTCTCTCTCCCTCTCTCACTCTCTCACTCTCTCACCTCTTGCCCTCTTTTGTCTCTCAAGG